>NC_137085.1:65725615-66325615 GCF_951640355.1 Cnephaeus nilssonii | reverse complement strand
AGCAGGCAAAGGGCTTAGGGGGCAATCAGGCTGGCAGGCAGAGGGGTTAGGAGCAATCAGGCAGGCAGACAGATAAAGTTAGGGGCGATCAGGCAGGCAGACAGAGTGGTTAGGGGCAATCAGGCAGGCAGGCAGGTAAGTGGTTAGGAGCCAGCAGTCCCGGATTATGAGAGAGATGTCAGAGGGGTCCCAGATTGGAGAGGGTGCAGGCCGGGCTGAGGGACCCGTGCCCCATGCACGAATTTCATTCACCGGGCCTCTAGTATACATATAGATTAGCAGGACCCACACAAAAATGACAAGAATTACCTCTTCTGGATGGTGGAATATTAGTAATCAGCTTTTATTTTCTTTATTTATAGATTTTATGAGTTAGCAAAGTTTCTGCATTAAAAATGCTTTACTTTTGAAAAATTTTTAAATTATTATCCTGACCGGCTGGTGAGGCTGAGTGGTTGAGCGTTGACCTATGAACCAGGAGGTCAAAGTTTAATTCTCGGTCAGGGCACATGCCTGGGTTGTGGGCTTGATCTCTAGTAGGGGATGTGCAGGAGGCAGCTGATCAATGATTCTCTCTCATCATTGATGTTTCTATCTCTCTCTCCCTTTCCCTTCCTCTCTGAAATCAATAGAAAAAATAAAAATAAAACTATTATCCTAAGGGCTGTGCCCTGATCAGTGCCTAGCATAAAGAAGGCCTTCAATATAGCTTTACAGATGACAGAAGAGCAGAAGTAAATTCACTCTGAGTGGAGATTATCTGGCTATCTACAAAGCCATAAAATTTGGAAGGTAAATAAAACAGATGGGGAAAAAAGGAAAGGATCATTTTGAGGTGAGAATATTAAGAGAACAGGACAGTTAGTCTACAATTAAAATTAATTGCAAAATTTGTTTTTTTCTTTTTACCTGAGAATGTGTCTCATTTTCCTGCAAGTGTGCTTTTAGTGTCTCATATTCTGTGTTTAGCTTCTCTGTTATTTTCTTAAAGGTATTTCTGCGGGTTGATAATACTGCTCTCTCCTGATGTAATTTCTAGATAGATCCAAATAGAAGTAAATAACAGGCTTTAGCAATATCTAGTAAGTCAATATAAATTGAATTTGACAAATATTTTCAATGATATTCTGACAAAATTCTACCAAGGCTATAATTACTCTAAAACTATTTGTAAAAACATCCTTTGAACTATAACAAGCTAAATTAATATTAACTATTTTAATAACTCTCTTAATGCTTCCATATCTATTCCTGCCCCACCAAATTTATGTTAATGTAAATGAAATAAAAAACCACTGACAAGTCTTAAACAGGGAAATATCATAATCAAATCTGCATTTAACAAAGTTCATATTTGTTGAAATGCTCTATCCCTTGTTTTTCAATTTGTGCCTTTGGTTTAAAACTTAAATCACACCAGCCTGGCTGGTGTGGCTCAGTGACTGAACGTTGACCTATGAACTAGGAGGTTACAGTTCAATTCCCAGTCAGGGTACATGCCCGGGTTGCGGGCTTGATCCCCAGTAGGGGGACTGCAGGCGACAGCTGATCAATGACTCTCTCATTATTGATGTTTCTATCTCTCCCTCTCCCTTCTTCTCTGAAATCAATAAGAATATATATTTAAAAACAAAAAACTTAAATCCCTCTAATCTCCTACTATATATGTAAACATCTTTATTTTTTCTTAATACACATCAAATAATCAACTGAAGATAATATATATTGTTTGATAAAGAAAAAACAACTTGAATAATTTTGTAATACTCTGTTTACCTTTTTCTTTTCTTCACCTGATGCTTTTAAAGCTGGCAAATCATTAAATGTCTCCAGATCAATCATCATTTGTTTAATTTTGCTTTTTAGAGAATGTTGCTCCTCAGTCATCTTACTTTCCAGAAGCTCCATTTTCTGTAGATCCAACTGTAGACGTTGACTGTCTGAAACATGGGAAAATTCAAGTTCATAATTAGTCAAAACTTTATTCCTTTCACAAAAGGAAATGCAATGCAACCATTAAAAATCGTGTTTTATGAGTATTGGCAATAAAACAAACAAACAAACAAACATATTCACTGCAACCAGTGAGACAATACAAAGATAAATTAAGAAAAAATATACTCATCCCCCAGGTAATCAACGTAACCTGATATAAAATGTGTATTAGCTATACCTGTTTCCATGTTCATATGAACATACAAAAAGAGACAGTTCTTTTTTTAATATAACAGATGAGATAAAGAGTCATTATTTTAAACAGGAGGCCTGGTGCACAGATTCGTGCACCGGTGGGGTCCCTCAGCCTGGCCTGTGCCCTCTCGCAATCTGGGACCCTTCAGGGGATGTCAGAGAGCCAGTTTCGGCCTGAACCCCACAGGCCAGGCTGATAGACCCCACGGGGATCAGGCCAACTTATGTCTGAAAAAAGCTTATCTCCATAAAGCATATCACATCACAGCCTTCTTGTGCTCAGGAACACTAGCCAACACTTACGCACTATGCGCGGGGGGGCATTTTAAATAGCAAAATCACCACAAAAAGCACAAAATGTGGGGAAAAGTGGCACTAAGTATACCACAAAAAGGATAGGTTTACAGTATGAGAACTACAGCAAGTTCTTGCCTTATTTTGCCTCCACTTAAAAGGCTCATGTCAGGCAATTCAAATTTTTTACCAGTCTACACATGTGCACAAATGACTATGAAAGTGCTGTAAGTGTTGATTTGGTGATTACAAATTAATTTTAGTGAGTAGGTAAATTCGTAAATATAGAATCCATGAATAATAAAAATTGACTGCACATATGTTCATGTGTGTGTCTCATTCTGTTTCAAAAGCCTTGAGCATCTATCATGTACCAGCTGCTGAGGTATAGAGGAAATCAAATAGAGACATTACTTGTGCTCAAGGAACTACATTCTAGAAGTAAAACCAGGCAATAAAATAAGCATGTACATTAAACTGGATAACTACAGGAGTCCTCCCTTATCGTGGGGAATATATTCCAAGACTTCCTATGGGTATATACTGAAACCTCGGATAATACCGAAACCTATATACACTATGTTTTTTTCCTCACACATACATACATACCTATGATAAAGTTTAATTTATAAATTAATTTAGAATTTAAGTTATAAACAAAACCTAGTAATAAAATCGAATGCTTATAACAATAAAATAAGGTTTATTTGAACATGAGCATTGCCATACCAAGACAATTGATCTGATAATGAAATGGCTAATAAATGACTAGCGAGCAAGTAGGATAATACAGGGTGAATATGCTGGACAAAGGGATGATTCATGTCCTAGGCAGGACAAAGGATAGTGCAAGATTTCATCACACTACTCAGAAGGGTGTGAAATTTAAAACATAAGAATTGTTTATTTCTGGAATTTTGCATTTAATATATTGGACCACAGTTTACCCCAGGTAACCAGAACCATGGAAGGCAAAATTACAGATAAAGGGAGACTGCTGTAGAGAGTAATACAGGGTACCATAAGAGCATAGTCAAAAGAGCTCTCCAAGCCCTGGCTGGTTGCTCAGTGGTTAGAGCACTAGCGCCCGATCGAAGGTCCACGGGTTTGATTCCTGGTCAAGGGCATGTACCTGGGTTGCAGTTTCAACCAACCCCTGGCCCAGTCAGGGGCACATGTGGGAGGCAACCAATCAATGTGTCTCTCTCATCTAGATGTTTCGCTCTCTTTCTCCCCCAACCTTTTCACTCTTTCTAAAAAAAAAAAAAAAAAGGAAAAAATATCCTTGGGTGAGGATTGACAAAAAAAAAAAGTAGTAATAAAGAATTCTCCAAAACCATCCTTTTTAACTGAGGCCTTAAGGATTGGGAATCAACCAAACAAAAGAGAAAGTAAAAGTGTTCCAGAGAAAACAATCGACACGTGTGCAATGTCCAGAGGTATGAAAGCATGGTATCTTTGAGTAAATAATAAAGTTCCATGTAACTAGAACTCGGAGTTTGAAGGGGGTGATGGTAGGAGATAAAACTGAAAAATTAGATGGATTTCAGTTCCAGAAGGGGTTTTTAAGTTAAAATAGGGCACTAGGACTTTATTCTAATGGCTAGGAGGACAAATCATCAATGAGTTTTAAATCAAAGTGTGGCATAATTAAATTTTAGAAAGTTAACTCTGCTTGTAAAGTGGGCAATTAATTAGAATAACATAACTATGTACAGAACAACTGGTTAGGTGTTGGCCCAGCAATCTAGGCAAGAAATCTTAGACTGGTGTAAGATTGGGAATTTTTTATTAAAAAATATTTATTAAATGCTTTCTATGTGCCAGGCAAACTTCTAGGCCTGGAGGATATAGCAATGAACAAAGCATAGGACTACATATCTGAAATATACAGTTATAGCAAATGGAAATAAATGAGGAAATAATGCAGGAGAGATCTCAAGGGACTCAAGACATATTAGGTATTTGGGATTAATGAAATAATTGGACACAGTGGTTGAGCAAGGAATCAATGCAGAATTCAATTCAACTTGAGCAAATGAATGGATGGTGGGGTAGGCAGAGAGAGGCACAAACTTTTGTTTGGGGGATGGAGTGAAATGATGGGTTGAAGTCAATTTAAAATATATTGCATTTGGGATACTTCAGAAACATCCAAAAAATAAGATGTCCATGTATAGGCCTGTTGAAGTCTGAAGACACAGATTTTGAAATCATCAACATAGAGATAACTGAAGCGATGGAAATGGTTGAAATCATTAAGAGAAAAGGATTCATGACGAACTTATACAAATAAATTGATATGAAGAATCCTATAAAAAAGAATAAGAAATGACCAAAGAAGACGAAAATCAGAAGCTTTAGGAGACAGACATTTCACAAAGAAGTGGTTTGTAATACATAATAGTACTTAGAGATTTAAAAAAGAAAAGGCTGCAAAGTATGTGTTGGACTTACTGACTGGGAAGACCTTGATGTATCTGTTGAGAATAAATTTCTTAGAAAGAAACAGGTCCAAGAGTGAGAGGAAGGCTTTACGAATTCTGGCTGTGAAACCTGTGAAAGGGAGGGATGGTAGCTGGGCAGAGAACACTTGGGAAAGGCTTTTTCTGGTTTTGAAGAGGGATAAAATATAGGAAAAAGACTGGAAAGATAAATACCAAATTTCTAATAGTAATAAACTCTTTATAATGAGATTAGAAATATTTTTTATTTTATTTATGCTTTTCTGTATCTCCCAAATCCTCTATAATATGAGCTACATTTATAATCAGAAAACAATATTTTAAAAATATATTCGATTCTAATAAAATTATATACCTACCTTCTATATTTCAAAAACTTAACTTTTTGCTTCTGACTTTAAAAGTCGCTTTTTAAAGGGAGAGAAAAGTATAAGAGAGAACCAGTATTATGGAGTCCCTAAAATGTGCCGGGCTTTACCTGCTATCTGATTTACTTTTCATAATAGACCTAGGAGGTAAATGTTATATGAGGAAACTGAAGCTTAGAAAGGCAGTTTGCATAAGGTCACACAACCAGTCAAGGCTTTGGTGCTCAATTATATTATCATCTTTATCAAAGGTTCATTTTTTTTTGTTTTGTTAATCCTCAGGATATTTTATTCCATTGGTTTCTAGAGAGTGTGGAAGGGGGCAGGGAGGAGGAGAAAAAGAAATATAGATGTGAGAGATACACATCAATTGATTGCCTCCCACATGCACCCTGACCGGGGCTGGGAATTGAACCTGCAACCCAGGTACATGCCTTTAACCGGGAATTGAACCCGTGACTCTTCGGTGCGTGGGCTGACACTCTAATCACTGAGCAATACCAGCCAGGGTGAAAGGTTTATTTTTAAGATAGCAAATACTACTTTATGGTAAAAAAAAAAAAAAAGATGCTTCTAATGAGCAACACTGAGCTATGGGGAAGAGAAAAACAAACACATGGTCAATTTTGCTACTTCATGCTTCTTTCCTCAAGGCATCATTCTTTGTTTGGCTTTCCTTATATCAAAGTAAAATCTGATTAGAGCTAACTCAAAAATGGATACTAATATGGAAATGAAATACCTATCCTGCATATTCGGATGAAGAAATCTGAATTCAAACATGCCTTGCCAATTTCCTTTTCTCTTGTGTGCTCAGTTACACATGTTAATAATCCTATACATCCAATAGCTACTTATTGTACAGAGGTATACAGTAGTAATACATTTTCATCTTAGAACATTTTGCCTTCACTTTTCCTCTATTTTAAAGTAGGAATACAAGTGCCCTCAGAAAAATAATGATGATATTTTTACAGTGTCAAAGTCAAATGTAAACATCTTCTTTTTATTATGTATAGATTTCAGGATAAAAGATTTTTATATTAAAATAACTTTTTTAGTTAAAATTCAAAATTAAAATTAATGTTTAATGATAAAGTTTAATCTTGTAATGAAATGTATTGTTCCCATATATATTACTCTAGCTCCTTTCATTGTTTTTTTGTTTGTTTGTTTTTGTATTTCAGCAGTTTGACTATGATGTGCTTAGGTGAAGGATTTTTATATTAATCCTGTTTGAGATTCAATAGCTTCTTAGATCTATAAAATTAAATTTTTCATCAAATTTGGGAAATTTTTAGACACTATTTCTTCAACTATCTTTTCTCTCCCATTCTCTGTCTCTCCTCTCTTTCTGTTTGGGACACCAATTACATTTATGTTAGATTGTTTGAAATTGTGCCACAGATCATTTAGGCTCTATTCATTGTTATTTCTTCTTCAGACTGGATAATTTCCATTGATTTATCTTCAAGTTCACCAACTCTTTTTCTGCTGTCTTCAATTAAGGTAAATCAGTGATTTTTATTCACTTACTTAAATTTTCAATTCTAGAATTTTCACTTGGTTCTATTTTACTAATTTCATTTCTCTGTGGGATTCTCTTTTCACTTATTATTATTTTATTTTCCTTCAAATCTTTAAATATATTTATAAAAAGTCCTTTTCGTTTCAACATTTGGATTATCTCAGGTTCAATGTATAGTGACTGCTTTTCCCTTAACTCACATTTTTCTATTTCTTCACGTTTAGTAAGTTTTTATAACATAATGGACATTTTAAATGACATGTTGTAGAAACTCTACTTCTCCTTTCAAGAATGACTTGTATCATAAATGAGCAATAAACTTCACTGAACTAAAACTCTAAACTTTTCTCCTTTGGAACGGGCAGCATCTGAAATCTCCCTATCAGGTATTTCAACTTCTAGTTGCTGCTTTTTCCTAAGTCTCCTAAAGTCTACCCAATGCACACACAGCTCAGCAGTCAGATCAAAATCTGTGTAGAGTTTATACAGGCATACCTTGGAGATATTACATGTTTGGTTCCAGACCACTGCAATAAAGCAAATATCCCAATAAAGTGAGTTACACAATTTTTTTGGTTTCCCAGGACATATAAAAGTTATGTTTAGTCTATTAAGTGTGCAGTAGCATTATATCTAAAAACAAAACCAATATTCATACCTTAACTAAAAATATTTTATTACTAAAAAAAGCTAACCATCATCTGTGTCTTCAGTGAGTCGTAATCATTGTGTTGGTCGAGGATCCTGCCTAGATGTTGATAAAAAAAACAGTATCTGTGAAGTTCAGTAAAACAAAGCACAACAAAGCAAGGTATGCCTGGCACTCAGTCTCCTTCTCTGTCTCCCTCATAATTAGGCACACAATGATTAAGTTAGTCGGTTTCTTCATATAAGATTTACCAAAATTTACTTGCAATTAGTTTTATTATCTGTACAGATTCTCTAACTAAAAAATCAAATGCAAACCTTTCCCTTCTATCTAATAAACCTAAAAGATTATTTGATTAAAAATATACCAGGAAGGTGACATTATAATACATATCTCAGGTTCAAAAATTGGGTGACTCGAAATCACAAGTATAACAATTATCACATAGAGTTTAAAATATCAAATAGTTTTAAAAAATGCTTTAAAAAGACATTGATTTAAGAAAGAAAGCTCTTAGCAACCAAATTTATTTTAAGTTGGTATAGCTAAGCTTAAACATTTTTTTGTTGCTTTAAGAGTCTTACTAGTAAGATTCAACCATATTGGCACATTACTAAAAAACATATATATGTATATGAATTTAAATGTTGTTGACAGGGTTTTGTTTAGTTTATCTCTAAGGTCAAAAAGAGTTCAGATGAGAATTAAAGTGCTAAAAAAGTCACTTAGGCTTATGGTTTCAATACTCTGAATAGGAAATGTACTTAGAATGTATATTTTGACTGTTGGGTGAAAACAGTTATGTTAATCTAACTACAAGTTTAATTTGAAGATGTATTAAGGAAATATTTAGGTGGTACACAAACTGCTTTTCCTAGCAAAAGGGAGAAAATGGTGGTTGGTATAGAGTAAAGTTTATCTTCCTGTAACAGCAAGTCCCCATGAAAAGCTAAAGGCTTCTCCAAGGGAAGAGACAGGAAGAGGATGCAGACTAGTTCCTTCTGATATGCTATGAAGTTGCAAAGTTTACCAAGCAGTGTGTACACAGTGGCAAAATCTCAGAAGGAACCACTTTGACCTGGGGAAATGTTTCTCAAATATTCTGCCATCAGTGCATTTGTTTATTCCCTGGCGTTTCCTTTCCAAAAATATAAATAAAAATGATTGCTGACAGATACCTTGCCTCTTTACTCATGCAATACACCAGTGTTTCTCAAACTTTACATTTTTTTTTTGAATTTATTACGGTGACATTGGTTAATAATATGTTTCAAATGTACAATTCTACAAAACATCATTTATATATTATATTGTGTGTTCACCATCCAAAGTTAAGTCTCCTTCCATCACCATATAGACCCCCTTTAGTCTCTTCTACATCCCCTCAACCCCTTTCCCGCTGGTAACCTGTAATCCCCACACTGTTGTGTTTATGAGGTGGGTTGTTGTTTTTTACATAATACTTTCACCTTTTACATCCAGCACCAAACCACCCACCCCTCTGACAGCTGTCTGTTCTCTGTATCTATCAGTATGGTTTCTATTTTGTTTATTTTGTTCATTAGATTCCACATATGAGTGAAACCATATGGTATTTGTCTTTCTCAGACTGGCTTATTTCAGTTAGCATAATATTCTCCAGGTCCATCACACTGTTACAAAAGATAAGATTTTCTTCTTTTCTAAAGCCCAGTAGTATTTCATTGTGTAAATGTACCACAGCTTTTTTATACACTCATCTACTGATATGCACTTGGGCTGCGTCCAAATCTTGGCCACTGTAAATAACACTACAATGAACATAGGGGTGCATATATTCTTTCAAATTAATATTTCAGGTTTCTTTGGATATATTCCAAGAAGTGGACTCGCTGGGTCATGAGGCAGTTTCAATTTGAATTTTTTGAGGAAATTACACACTGTTTCTACAGTGGCTGCACCAGTCTGTATTCCCAACAATATACAAGGGCTCCCTCATGGGTCCTCTTACATGAGGCACATAGACCAACTGTCCAGGATCTGAGTTGTTAGACCACATAAACGTGATTTCAGTAGGCAGGCATACATAAGTGAGATTGAGTCTGCGTGTGACAGAGAGAGACAAACTTAGAGAGGCAGAGCCTGAGATAGCAACTAAGCTACTCATGATAGTCACCTGTGCAGTGGGTCTTACAAATCTCTTATCTTCTTGAGGAGACATCTAAAAAAAAATTTAAATAGAGTGGGGCTCTGCTCTGTGGGGAGGAGAGAGTTGTCATCTCATTCAAAGTCAGGTCAGGTGGAGTCTACTTGGTCTGAGGCTGCCATATGGGGGCACAGTCAGCAACATACTGCTTGTCTGTCCAGAAATGGGAACCTCTTGAGCAGAGAACATAGGTCCTCTACTGGTATCCAAACACACACACACACACACACACACACACACACACACATATATATATATATACTCTTAATCCTTAACAATGAGAAAGCAAACAACACAATATGAAATGGGCATAAGGGCATAAGGGCATAAGGTACCTCCCCACAGAAGACACAGAGATGGTAGGGATACAAGATAGCGGTGGAGTAGGGGAAAGGTACACTCACCTCCTCCCAGGACCAAATGCAAAAGACAACTAAACTACAGAAAAAAAATCAACCTGAATAACCAAATGAAGACTAGCTGAACAGAAGTCTTAAAACCAAGGATTACAGAAGAAGCCACATCCAGAGTAAAAGGAATGGTGGAGACACAAAAAGGTGCTAGCCCTGCACCCACATGTGGCAGTAGAGAATCCACAGGGACCTCTCAGCTGCAAAAGTACTTTTTGAGAAGTGAGGGGTCTCAACCCCATGCTGGGCTCCCAAGCCTGGAGTACCAGAGCCGAGAACAGGTGCCCACATTACATCTGGCTGTGAAAATCAGTGGGAATTCTGTCCGCCAGGAAGAGACAGGGGTCTGGTAGAAAACCAAGTACCCTCTCGAAGGGTGAGCACACAAAATCTCAGTTGCAGGCACTCATCCCAAGTTCTGGCAGAGAGTCGCTGGCTCAGAGCAGAATAGTCATACAGAGAGGGCTGGAGGACAGCTGCCAAGGTCCCTGTGCTGAGTCCATGTCCCACAATTCCCACAGATGACATCTTTCACAGTCAAGCACTCCCCTTCATATGGCATCAGCCTGAGGGAACACATTAGGCCCATCTTCCCAGCTCCCTGTGGCCTTGACCTGCCAAACAAGTGCCCTATGGAGGAGTCAGCTGGCTGTGGCCAGCTTGGGCCCGCAGTGCAGACTTTCTTGGAAGGCTCTGTAGGAGATCTGGGAAGACTCAGGGGGTTGCAGAGGTAAGCAGTAGGTTAGATGAAGCAGAGGATCAAATCAATGATTTAGAAGACAATGTAGCAGAAAACATCCAATCAGAGCAGCAAAAAGAAAACATATTCTTTAAATAAGGGTAGCCCTGGCCTGTTTTTCTCAGTGGTTAGAGTTTGGCCTGGGGACAGAAGGGTCTCAGGTTTGATTCCGGTCAAGGGCACTACCTCAATTGTAGGCTCAATCCCTGGCCCCGGTCAGGGCACATGCAGGTGGCAACCAATCAATGTTCTCTCCTCACATCAATATTTCTCTCTCTTTGTCTCTCCCCCTCCCTTCCACTCTGTAAAAATCAATGGAAAAAATATCCTCGGGTGAGGATTATCAACAACAAAAAAATAAAATAGCCCTAACCGGTTTGGCTCAGTGGATAGAGCATTGGCCTGCGGACTGAAGGGTCCCAGGTCGATTCAAGTCAAGGGCATGTACCTTGGTTGCGGGCACATCCCCAGTAGGGGTTGTGCAGGAGGCAGCTGATCGATGTTTCTTTCTCATCGATGTTTCTAACTCTCTATCCCTCTCCCTTCCTCTCTGTAAAAAATCGATAAAATCTATTAAAAAATAAATTAAATTAAATTAAATTAAAATGAGGGTAGTTTAAGGGACCTTTGGAACAACATGAAGTGTAACAACATCTGCATCATAGGGGTACCAGAAGGAGAAGAGAGAGAGCAAGAGACAGGGAACTTATTTGAAGAGAACTTCCCTAACTGGGTGAAGGAGAAAGACATGCAAGCTCAGGAAGTGCAGGGAATCCCAAAGAAGATGAATACAAAGAGGCCCAAACCAAAACACATCATAATTAAAATGGAAAAGTTTAAAGACAGAGAAAGAATCTTAAAATCTACAAGAGAAAGAAAGTTAGTTACCTACAAGGGAGCTCCCATAAGACTGTCAGCTGATTTCTCAACAGAAACATTTTAGGCCAGAAAGTGATTAAAAACACATTTTTCAAACTGATGAAAAGCAAGGACTTACAACCAAGACTAATCTAACCAGCAAGGGTATCTTTTGAAATGGAAGGAGAAATAAAGAGCCTACCAGGCAAGAAAAAGCTAAAGAAGTTTGTTAGCACTAAACCAGTATTATAAGAAATGTTAAAGGGACTGCTTTAAGAAATAAAAAAAGAAAACAGATCAACATAGTGAAAAGAATAAAATGGTAATAAATACGTATCTATCAATAATTACTTTATATGTAAATGGCTTAGATGTTCCAATCAAAGGACATAGAATAGCTGAATGGATAAGAAAGGAAGACCAATATATATGCTGTCTACAAGAGGTCCACCTCAGAATGAAAGATACACACAGACTAAAAGTAAAGGGTTGAAAAGAAATTTCATGCAAGTGAAAATGAAAAAAAAAAAAAAAAGGTGGGGAAGAAATACATATATCTGACAAAATAAACTTTAAAACAAAGGCTGTAGTAAGAGACAAAGAAGCACACTAAAAAATGACAAAGGGCCCTGACTGGTTTGGCTCAGTGGATAGAGCGTCGGCCTACAGACTGAAGGGTCCCAGGTTCGATTCCGGTCAAGGGCATGTACCTTGGTTGCGGGCACATCCCCAGTAGGGGGTGTGCAAGAAGCAGCTGATCAATGTTTCTCTCTCATGGATGTTTCTAACTCTCTATCCCTCTCCCTTCCTCTCTGTAAAAAATCAATAAAATATATTTTAAAAAAATAAAAATAAAAAATGACAAAGGGAGCAATCCAACAAAAGGATATAACCCATGTAAACATATAGGCACCCAGCATAGGAGGACCTAAATGTGTAAAGAAAATCTTGATGGGCATAAAGGGTGAGATTGACAGTAATACAGTCATAGTAGGGAATTTTAACACCTCACTGACATCAATGGATAGATGCTCCAGACAGAAAATCAATAAGGAAACAATGGCATTAAATGATGCACTAGATCAGTTAGTTTAATCAGAGCAGCAGAGCATTTCAAAGCAAAATACTAGTATACATTTTTTCAAGTATATATGGAACATTTTGTAGGACAGACCACATGTTAGAACACAAAACAAATGTCAATAAATTTAAGAAGACTGAAATTATATCAAGCATCCTCACTGATCACAATGGTATGAAACTAGAAATCAATCACAAGAAAAAACAAAACAAAACAGAAAAACATACAAAGACATGGAGGCTAAATACCATGGTACCAAATAGTGACTGGGTTAACAACGAGATCAAAGACAAAATCAAAAGATACCTTGAAACAAATGAAAATGAGAACATAACAACCCAAAACCTATGGGACATAGCAAAAGGAATCCTAAGTGGGAAATCCATTGCATTACAGGCCTACCTTAAGAAACATGAAAAAATTTCAAATAAAAAAATCTAGTTCTACACTTAGAGAAACAGGAAAAAGACAAACAAAACCCAAAGTGAATAGGAGGAAGGAAATAATAAAGATCACAGCAGAAATAAATGAAATAGATTCTTAAAAAACAACCCAAAGATCCATGATACCAAGGGCTGGTTCCTTGAAAAGATAAACTAGATTGACAAACCTTTAACCAGACTCATAAAGAAAAAAAGAGAGAAGACCTGAATAGATAAAATGAGAAATGAAAGAGAACTAACACCAAAAAATACAAAGGATTGTAAGAAAATATTATAAACAACTATATGCCAACAAATTGGGCAATCTGGAAGAAATGGATAAATTCCTAGAAACATACTATCTTCCAAAACTGAATCAAGAAGAATCACAGAATATGAATAGACATATTACTACTACTGAAATTGAAGCAGTAATAAAAAAAAACAACTCCCAATAAACAGAAGTCCTGGACCAGATGGGCTTCACAGGTTAATTTTACTAAACATTCAAAGAAGCACTAACACCTATGCTTCTCAAATTATTCCAAAAAAATTTAAGAAGAGGGGAGATTCCCAAGCTCATCTTAAGAAGCCAGAATTATCCTAATTCCAAAACTACATAAGGATACTACAAGCAAAGAAAATTACAGGCCAATATATCTGATGAACACAGATGCTAAAATCCTTAACAAAATATTAGCAAACCAGATTCAGCAATACATTAAAAAGGTTATACACCATGAACAAGTGGGATTCATTCTAGGGATGCAAGGTTTGTACAATATCCACAAATGAATGAAACTGATATACCACATAAACAAAATGGATAAAAACCACATGATCATATCAACAGATGCAGAAGAAGCATTTAATAAAACTCGGCACCCATTTATAAGAAAAACTTCCAGCAGAGTGGGAATAGAGGAAACATACCTCAATGTAATAAAAGCAATATATAACAAACCCACAGCCAACATCATACTCATTGGACAAAAACTAAAAGCATTTCCCTTAAGATCGGAAACAAGAGACAGGGATGTCTGCTTTCACCACTCTTACTCAACATAGTAATGAAAGTCCTAGCCACATTTCAATTGGAAAGAAAGAAGTAAAACTGTCATTATTTGTAGATGACATGTTACTGTATATAGAGAACCATAAAGATGCCACTAAAGAAAAAAACAAACTAATATAACTGATAAATGAATTCAGTAGAGTAGCAGATACAAAAGAAATATCCAGAAATCAGTTGCATTTTAATACACCAATAAAATCTATCCCATTTACAATGGCTTCAAAAACAAACAAACAAAAATACCTAGGGAAGAGTTGCACCTGATGGTGGGAGGTGGTAGCGTCCCCTTCCCTTCTTCAGGCAGGGAAGTTAAGACAGCCACTCAAGAAAACACCATGAAAAATACTGGTATCAAGAGACTACTGTAAAAAAAAAAAAAAAAAAAAAGAGAGAGAGACTACTTACTGTATACCCATCTTTTATGTATATTCTCAATTATCCTAAGCATTTTCATTCCATAATTCTTCTTGGAGAACTTCTAAATATTGGAAACACACCTGATGTGATTGTGCATCTGTCCTGTTTTTGTAACTGCCATCAATCTAGCATTATATTTAATGGTGAAACCAAATGCATCCACTAAAAGAAGTTCATCATCATATAAGGTAACCATATTTTTGAAATGCTATATCTACTTTCTTAGGTCTTATTTCATTTTTCATGTAATTTTTGTTCTATGTGGAGCATCATTAATAGAGTTCGTGTTGAAAATATTTTTATTTGTAGTAATCTTGTCTACTTTTACTATTGTATCTTGTTTGTGTTTGTCAGGACCAAATGTCAAAGCATGGCTAAGCGTTTTCCGTAGAAATGGAGTTATATCCGTTTGGGAGAATAGTCTCAAGATCACAATTTCTAGTTTTCTAGGAACATGGTTTGGAATGTTCCTTTCCTATTCCACTTGATCGGGAAAGACCATGGCAGGTATGGCCCACCTCCTGTACACTTGGAGTGACCTTTGGCTGCATGGCTGGCCTTGATATTTCACCCCTTTAGATATACTGGAATAGAAAGCAACTTACATATAAGAACAGTTAATTGGAACAAAGTAAAATTTTTTGGGGTGCAGATTCCATAAAGACTGTGCAGAAATGTACTAGTATATGGTCTAAGCCAGGAAGTTCGATTTACAGCACTGTTTTTTTTTAAAGCAGTTACATGATGTGATTGTAGTTTTTTAAAATATGAATCTGCTTCTAGTTGAAATAAAGTATTTATAATAAAAATATCTATGAATAAGTTGAACCACGGATGTAAAAGACCTGTATTCAGAAAATTATAAGACACTGAAGAAAGAAATTGAAGAAGATACAAGTAAGTGAAAACAAATACCATGTTCATGGATAGAAAGAATTAACATCAGAAAAAAACAAAAATAAAAAAAAGAATAAAAAATAAAGGAAAAAAATTAAAAAACACAAAAAACAAAAAAAGATAAAAAGAAAAAAAATAATTAACAACATTAAAATGTCCACTCTACCCCAAACACTCTATAGATTCAACACAATTCTTATCAAAAGACAAATGGTGTATTTCACAGAACTAGAAAAAATATCCCAAAAATTTATATGGAACCACATAGCAGCAGCATTCTTGAGAAAGAAGAACAAAGTTGGAGAAATTGCACTGTGTGATATCAAATTATACTACAAGGCCATAGTAATTCAAACAGCAAAGATTATAGTCATATAGGTCAATGGAACAGAATAGAGAGCCCAGAAATAAATACACATCTTTACAGTCAATTACAATAGGCTATAGATAGTCCATTCAATAAATGCTGCTGGGACAATTGGACAGATATGTGCCAAAGAGAAATGGAACTAGACCACCTTCTTACACAATACATAAGAATAAACTCAAAATGGATTAAAGACAAATATTAGATTCCAAACCATAAAATCCTAGAAGAAAACATAAGAAGTAAAATCTCAGACATTTCTTGTAGCAGTATTTTTTCTGATATATCTCCTCAGGCAAGAAAAACAAAAGAAAAAATAAACAAATGAGATCTCATCAAACTAAAAAGTTTTTGCACAGCAAAGGAAATCAGCAACAAAATAAAAAGACAACCCACTGAATGGGAGAACATAGTCACCAATACACCTGATGAGGGCTTAATGTCCAAAGTTTATAAGGAACTTATACAACTCAACACCAAAACAAACAATCCAATTAAGAAATGAGCAAAGGATCTGAATAATGTTCTCCAAAGAGAACATACAAATAACCAATAGACATAGGAAAGATGGTCATCGTTACTAATCATCAGATGAAATACAAATTAAAACCACAATGAGATATCACCTCACACCTGTCAGAATGGCTATCATCAATAAATCAACAAACAACAGTGTTGGCAAGGATGTGGAAAAAAGAGACCCCTCGTGCACTGTCGGTAGGAATGAAGACTGATGTAGGCGTTGTGAAAAGCAGTATGGAGTTAACTTAAAAAATTAAAAATGGAACTGCCTCATGACCCAGCAATTCTACTTCCTGGGATATATCCAAAGAAACTCAAAATACTAATTTGAAAGAATATATGCACCCCTATGTTCATTGCAGTGCCATTTAAAATACCCAAGATTTGGAAGCAGCCCAAGTCCCATCAACAGATGAGTGGATAAAAAAGCTGTGGTACAGCCCTGACTGGTTTGGCTCACTGGATAGAGCATCAGCCTGCGGACTGAAGGGTCCCAGGTTCAATTCCAGTCAAGGGCATGTACCTTGGTTGTGGGCACATCCCTGGTGGTGGGTGTGCAGGAGGCAGCTGCTTGATGTTTCTCTCTCATCTGATGTTTCTAGCTCTCTATCCCTCCCCTTTCCTCTCTATAAAAGATCAATAAAATATATATTTTTTTAAAAAAAAGCTGTGGTACATTTACACAATGGAATACTACTCAGCTATAAAAAAAGAAGAAAATCTTACCTTTTTGAACAGCATGGATGGACCTGAAGATTAGGCTAAGTGAAATAAGCCAGTCAGAGAAAGACAAGTACCTTAAGATTTTGCTTATGTGTGGAATTTAACCTTTTGCACTCGGATGTCGAGTGTGATTCGACACGGTTAGCATCGGTAGCAGCTTGAGAAAAAAGCAAGCGAGTGCAAAGGGTTAATGAACAAAATAAATGAACAAAGTGGAGACAGACTCATGGATACACAGAACAGGTGCCAGCTGTCAGAGGGGAGGAAGTTGGGGGCTGGGTGTGAAAGGTAAAGGGATTAAGCAAAGAAAAAAAAAAAAAGACTCCTGGACACAGACAACAGTGTGGTGCTTTCCAAAGAGAAAGGGGTGTAGGGGAAAGTAGAAGAGGTTAAAGGGGGAACATGGTGATAGGAGATTTGACTTAGGTTGGTAATCACACAATACAATATACAGGTGATGTCATCTAGAGTTGTAAACCTGTATAATACAGGTGATGTCGTCTAGAGTTGTATACCTATATAATTTTATTAACCAATGTAAAGAGGTGTAAGTTTCAGGTCTGCAAGATGAAAAAGTTCTAAAGACAATGCGCATACAGTTAACACTTCTATACTGTACACTTAAAAGTGATTAAGATGGTAAATTTTATGTGTTTTTCTCACAGTTATAAAACACTTGTCATCAAACCAATAGTAGGTAATAATCAAAGTTAGAATTTCCTCCTCTAGTGTTTTGGGTACAATTCAAATACACAAATAAAACTGTGACAAACTCTAAACAAATCTGGGCAGATAAAAAGTACTTAAATATGTAGAATAACAATTGTCCTCTTATATCATCAATCTAAATTCAATTATATATTAATAGCATTCAATGTGTATTTTTAGGAGCATAATCCTATATAATAAAGAGGTAATATGCAAATTGAACATTACTCCAACACACAAGATGGCCACCGCCATGTGGACACAAGATGGTCGCCAAAAGATGGCAGGGGAGGGCAGTTGTGGGCGATCAGGCCAGCAGGGGAGGGCAGATGGGAGGTACCAGGCCTGCAAGGGCGGGCAGTTGGGGGTGAGCGGGCCAGCAGAGGAGGGCAGTTGTGGGGGACCAGGCCTGCAGGGGAGGGCAGTTGTGGGTGATCAGGCCAGCAGGGGAGGGCAGTTGGGAGGGACCAGGCTGGCAAGGGAGGGCAGTTAGGGGTGACCGGGCCAGCAGGGGAGGGCAGTTAGGGGCAATCGGGCCAGCAGGGGAGCAGTTAGGCGTCGATCAGGCTGGCAGGGGAGTGGTTAGGGGTGTTCAGGCTGGCAGGCAGAAGTGGTTAGGGGCAATCAGGCAGGCAGGCAGGTGAGCAGTTGGGAGCCAGCAGTCCTGGATTGTGAGAGGGATGTCCGACTGCCCGTTTAGGCCCGATCCCACTGGGCCTCTAGTTCCTGAAATAAAACTCCTAGGGAGTTTGTGTTTTAGAATGCAGAATCCTTCTGATTTTAGAAAAGTACTATAGCACATATACTGATTCTTATATAACTCCCACAGCAAGATCTGAGACAGCAAGTTGACATCAAGTACATGAACACTGTTGTAACAAAAAGTATGGACAGGCACACTAGGTAGGAGAATTAAAGACCATAAATGGCTTCATGTTAGTTCAGGTCAGATTAGGTTTTGCTGCCAAGAGCATTTTAGATTTTGGGGTTTCAGATAAATGAATATTATGGATCCATTATTATATTTCAAGAATCTTTCAACATTTTTAAGTTAGCAAGTATTAATTAAGTTTCATTCCCCATGATTTTACTAACAGAGGAATTCCAAGTAGATGAAAACATAGCTAATTCAAAGTTACCACACAAAGAACACCCGTAGTTAGATCCACTCGTTCAAAACCCAAAGATTCAAGCAAATTTTTATATGACTTTATCCCAGGCTCTTTAAGCTCAATTTTGCGTATTTGTTTCTAACCTCTGCCTGCACTATCCAAACGACAGCCAGTAGCCATATATGGCTTTTGAGCATTTGAATGTGTCTAATACAAAGTTAGATGGGCTGTGACTATAAAATCTAATAGGTCACTTTTATATACTGACTAGTGGCCCAGTGCACAAAATTTGTGCACATTAAAAGGGAATTAATTAGAGGAAATATTTTAATATTGCTATCTGCCCTTTCTCTACAATAGAAGTGTCAGCAGACTGGATCAGAAAACTGTGGTACATCTACACAATGGAATACTATGCTGCCATAAAAAAGAAGGAATTCTCATCATTTGCAGCAACCTGGGAGGAATTGGAGAACATTATGTTAAGTGAAATAAGTCAGTCAATGAAAGAAAAATACCACATGATCTCACTCATTTATGGATAATAAAGAACATTATAAACTTGAACAAAAAGATAGATACAGAGACAGTAAAGCATCAAACAGACTGTCAAATTACAAGGGGAAGGTTAGGGAGAGGTGGGGGAGATAAGAGATCAACCGAAGGACTTGTATGCATGCATATAAGCATAACCAATGGATGCAAAACTCTGGGGGGTGGGGGCATATATGGAAGTGGGGTGTGGGGAGGGCAATGGTAAGATATGTACACATATAATACCTTAATAAAAAAATTGAAAAAAAAATAAAAAAAAAAAAGAAAGAAAAGTAGTAAAATGTATATGAAAATAATATATAAATTTATCCTCTCTAATAAAATGGTAATATGCAAATTAACCATCACTCTGCTACACAAGCCACGCCCACCAGCCAATCAGGGCGAGTATGCAAATTAACCCCATCCAAGATGGCTACAGCCACAGAGAGCAAGGTTTCCTAGGTAACAGAGGAAGCCAAGCTTTCCATAGCCGTTGCAGGCCTAAGCCTCCACTCAAGCTACAAAGTTTCAATTATAGAAGGTAAACAAATTCAAACAAATGGCAGCAGAATGGAGCTTGAGAGAGCAGGCCAGGGTTGCCGGCGGCAACAGGGGAAGCAAAGCTTTCCGCACACCCTGGCTGGGCTCACCCGCTTAAGGCTACAAAGTTTCAATTGTAGAAGGTGAATTAACTGCCACAGAAATGGCTGCTGCCCTGGAGGGAGCAGCAGGCTTGGCTCCGCTCCAGGCTACAAAGTTTCAATTGTAGAAGGAAAATAAATTCCAGATACCAGGGCCTCCACTTGGGTTGCCAGGGGGTGTGGCCGGCCTGCAAACCACCATAGGCCCCTCGCTCAGGCCACCCCACGCCCCAAGGGAACCCCACCCTGATCCGGGACACCCTTCAGGGCAAACCAGCTGGCCCCCAGCCGTGCACCAGGCCTCTATCCTATCTAATAAAAGAGTAATATACAGATTGATCATCACTGCAACACACAATATAGCTGCCCCCATGTGGTCAAAGATCCTGCCCCCATGTGGACACAAGATGGCCACTACAAGATGGCCAGCAGGAGAGGGCAGTTGGGAGGCACCCGGCCTGCAAGGGAGGGCAGTTGAGAGGGACCAGGCCTGTAAGGGAGGGCAGTTGAGAGGGACCAGGCTTGCAAGGGAGGGCAGTTGGAGGTGATCAACCCTGCAGGAGAGGGCAGTTAGAGGTGACCAGGCTGGCAGAGGAGGGAAGTTGGGGGCAAACAGACTGGCCGGGGAGCAGTTAAGCATCAACCAGGCTGGCAGCGGAGTGGTTAGGGGTGATCAGGCTGGCAGGCAGAAGCGGTTAGGGGCAATCAGGAAGGCAGGCAGGCAAGCAGTTGGGAGCCAGCAGTCCTGGATTGTGAGAGGGATGTCCCAGATTGGAGAGGGTACAGGCTGGGCTGAGGGACAACCCCCCGCCGTGCACGAATTTCGTGCACCGGGCTTCTAGTTAATAAACAATCACAACATGATATAACAACAATAAAAGCATGATATAAAAACAACAAAAACATGATGTAAAAACAACCCTGATAAAAACAATGACTGATAAATTGATTAAACTTATTCTACTATTTCCCTGTATACCACATTAAGAGTGAAAACACTTTCAGAGTGCTTGACTAATTTCCCTTGTGATGAAGTATTTACAACTTTAACTGTAACGTCACATGCTCTTCGAACTCAAGAGAAAGCAACATATAACTGACCATGTCCGAAAAAGGGTTCAGGTAGGAATATTCCTATTCTGTCTAAAGTTTGTCCTCGTGATTTATTAATAGTCATCACAAATGCTGGCATCACGGGAAACTGTCTTTGAATTAATTTAAATGGAGGCTAGTGTCAGATGGGGACAAATCAACTTTTGGAATCAGAACAACCTCTCCTTCTGAAGATCCTGTTAATACTTCAGCTTCAATAATGTTAGGTCACAATCTTTTGATAAGAAATCTAGTACCATTACAAAAACCCCATTTACTATTAAGATTTCTCAGTAGCATGATGATTGCATCCACTTTCAATTTTAATTTATGACACAGCATTCCCGAAGGAGTAATACTATTAGGAAATTCGTTGGGAAAAATTTCCTTTTCAGCATCATCTGTTGAGTCAATGGAATCATCACTCAAATATGTGTGAAAATCTCCATCGAGTATATCCAAAATTTCTTCATTTAATTTTTGAACATGCTCATTTTTTTGGACAAAGAATCGCATATTTAGATATATATTTTAATGTTATCTATAGATACAGTATTTCCAAAGGTAGCTTCAATAATAGGTCCGTTACAAATCATTTCACAGGGGAGTTCAATAATATCCATTCCTAAATGAAAACTGCTATCCAGTTTCTCATCTCCAACTTTTACTAAACACTCACTATAATCAGAATCCTCTGATCTCATATTTGTTTTAAGAGACAACTTTCTTAAACATCCCCACACACTACAGTACTTTAAACCTGTTTGTACTATGGCCGATTGCATAGCATGCAGCACAATACTGAGACATTGTAGAAAATATCCTTCAAGAAGGAGAACTTTCCCACCAAATGCAACATTCAAATTCATAATTTCTCTTAGTAATCCATCTATAGCATTTATAGCATGTCTGGGTGCCATGGAGCATTCATCAATAGTAAGAAGTTGGGCCTTTTTAATGGTTTTTAGCAACTTCGCTCTTTATATCAAGTCTAGAAATTGAAGTTTCATTTAATGGAATTGGTAATTTATATTGGGAATGAAAGGTTCTTCCACCGAGAAGTAAATTTTCAGCATTTCCTGTAGACGCTGTGGGTAAAACAGTACCACCACGACCTCTAATATAATGTATTAAAACTTTATAAAGATATGTTTTTCCACTACCACCTGGACCATCCAAGAAAAAGCATTTGGGGTGTACAGTTTGATCTTCGATGGCTGAAGTTATAGTATGAAAGGCTGCCAACTGTTCATCATTCAGAGAATTTATTAAAACCTCTGCCTGTTGTCGCTCGTACGATTCATTACATGTATTTGTATCAGTTAATAAAGGATAGTCTGGAAGTTTGAAATGTGAACATTTCATTTCATGCAATATGAATACCTCTTGAATTTTGTTAAGAGCATGCATTGTTTCCATCTCTCCATCCCAGTCTCTCCCAATCTCTGTCTCTCTGTTTTTCTCAGCAGTCCTCCAGGCCTCCCTGCCTCCCTCTCTCCCTCTTCCTCTTTCCCAGCTCAGAGGGGGCGGGGCCAGTGGGGGCAGCTCCACCCTCTGCCTGCCTTGGGGCCTCATTCTGAGAGAGGCTCTGAGAGCGAGCTGGGAGGGAAGGAAAGAAAGGTAGAAAAGGCTGTGAGCTGGTGGGTGCTGTGTGTGTCTGTGTGTGTGGTTGTGAGTGAGTGTGAGTGCCGGCCCCGCCTCCCCTGGCCCCGCTGCCACAAGCCCCCACCCACCAGAACTGCTGCGCATGCAGCCTGGACGTTAGGTCAAGCCTTCGATAGTTGTGGATGTTACGGACCCTGGCTCTGTATATATATAGGTTACATGTTAAAATGATCTTATTTTGGACACACTGGGTTAAATGAAATATATTATTCAAATTCATCTGTCTCTTTTTACTTTTTTAACACGGCTTCTAGGAAACTTAAAATTATATATGTGGCTGGCATTACATTTCTGTTGGACAGTGCTGTTCTATTCTCGGATTAATCATCATCGCTAAAACTAATTATAATTTAAACATTACTTCCTCTAGGATACTTCTCCTAACTACCCAAGACTGGGGTGAACATGAGTCCTATGTATGTACTTCCATTGCTCCTATGCTTCTATTATAGCACTATTTCATTATATTTTAACTAGAGGCCCAGTGCACGGAATTTGTACACAGGTAGGGTCCCTAGCGGCTGCCGACTGCTGGCCAGGGCGCCTCCCTTCCCCTGTCCACCTTCCACCTGCCACCGCTGTCACTGCCACTGGCACTGCC
This sequence comes from Cnephaeus nilssonii, assembly GCF_951640355.1. Classification (NCBI taxonomy): domain Eukaryota; kingdom Metazoa; phylum Chordata; class Mammalia; order Chiroptera; family Vespertilionidae; genus Cnephaeus; species Cnephaeus nilssonii. The sequence goes on along the minus strand of NC_137085.1, from coordinate 66,302,069 downwards.
GGCCGGGGGGGACCTCCCTTCCCCAGCCGCCTGCCGCTGCTGGCCCCACCCCCTGGTTGAACTCCCGGTTGAGGGGACAATTTGCATATTAGGCTTTTATTATATAGGACTAGAGGCCCGATGCACAAAATTTGTGCAAGAGTAGGCCTTCCTGCCCTAACCAGTTTGGCTCAGTGGATAGAGCATCGGCCTGCGTACTGAAGGGTCCCAGGTTCGATTCTGGTCAAGGGCATGTACCTTGGTTGTGCGCACATCCCCAGTGGAGGGTGTGCAGAAGGCACCTGATCAATGTTTCTCTCTCAATGATGATTCTAATTCTCTATCCCTCTCCCTTCCTCTCTGTAAAAAACAAAAACAACAACAAAAAAAGAGTAGGCCTTCCTTCCCCTGGCTGCCGGCACTGGCTTCCCTCTGGCACCCGGGACCCAGGCTTCCTCGCAGCCCTGGCTTCATTCGAAAGGTAGTCAGTCCGGAAGGACATCTGGTCTAATTAGCATATTACACTTTTATCATTATAGATTGTTTACTTTCAATTCCACCAGGTTGGAAGTTCCTTGGGGAAACAGAGTGGATTTTTTAAAGAGTCTGGGAATAACCAAGTTATAACACAGACATAGAGAGAGATTTTAATAAATGTTAAATGAATGAGACTATTCAATGAAATACTATTAAGTTGTTGTGAAAAGTCACACAAAATTCTGAGACTATAAATGATTTGAAGCAATAAGCATTCATAAATTATGTCCTCGGTCTTTTAAAAAAAATCAGAGAGAATAACATTACATTTTTTGTAATTTATTACCAAAAAAAAAGGTTTTTCAAATCTAGGTTGTTTTCTTACCTGAAGTCAAATTCCTAGCTGTACTTTGTGATTTCTGCATTTCAGTAGATTTAAAATTGAGATCATCCTGCATTATCTTCAGCTCTTGATTGGTGATAGAGGATATCTGTTTCATACGATTTATATTCTGTATTTGAAGAGAAATAAAAATGATTTTAAAAATCCACACATTTAACACTTCAATAAAACTCGTAGAAAACACTGCTGAAGGATTGGATGTTTTGAATGGATATTCTTTTTTGAAATACATCATTTATTACATATGTTTCATAGAAGAACAGAGTGAGATGCAAACCAGGTTTTCTCAATAAGGACAGGCTAAATTAAAATTCAGAATTTTAAAAAAGATTTGCTTTATTTCATTGCACAAAAAACTCAACACTATTTTAGGAACTGATTCGAGTCTTAAAACACTAAGAATATTGAAAAGAAACACGTATTTCTCCTCTCTTGGTACCAAACACCAGTGGCTGCTTAATAAACATGTTTTAGTAAAACAAGATACTCATTAGATACCTCGTACCTTTCTGTTTATAATATATATAACAGGGTAAAAATATATTTAAAAAACATATATTAACATTTTCATATATCTGGATTTAGAAGTTTATCTGTGCAAATGCTACTTCTAAAAGTTCAGATAAATTAACAATAGAAGAAAATTTTAATAATTACTCTGAATTAGTCCCTCACTTACTGCTGAATATTGACATCATATATATAGAGATAGATAATACTGATATACATGTCATCCTTTTCCCCATAATCCAACTAATTAGCTGAATTTTGCTAGAAAGACAAAAATTAATAGCTTAAGGAAATAAAATAACAAGCAAGATAATTTTAAAGAAACAGTTTAAATGAACAAATGTAGTAATGAACCATGCATTTTTTGAGTTGGATTGAAAGAGGTAATCGCAGTAAAAATAATGAGGACATCAGGACAGGTACATGGTACTTACCCGACTACTGTGCTCCAAAAGTGCAACAATGTCGGCTTCTATCTGTGCCTTCCGTTCCAGTTCCTGATTCTTATTTCCCTCAAAAGCCTCAATAAAAGCTGCCAATTGAGAAATATGATGAGAGGCTACTCTTGCTATAGTTCACACTATATAAACTCTGATTTGTGGGTCTTAAGAGTAGAAATTCAAAGCAAATTTTAAACTATCTATGTTTAATATTTTATTAACCCAAGGGTAATTACTCAATAAGAACATCTCTACATTCAAACTTTTAAAGCTTAATTGTTATAAACTTATAAGATACAAGTAAACTAAAAATTTATATAGGCCCAGAAGTAACAGTTGATTTTTAAAAATCAGAAAAAAAACCTGTGTTTACATAGGATCTCCTTGATACATCTACAATTATTAACATCTATAATTAGCTACTAACTTTCCTTCTGAAAATATTACTGATTACTATATTATCTGAAAGTCAGTATTATATTATATTACTTAAAATGCTGAATTAATCTCAAGTAAATAAGTTTAATAATTTGTTCAGATTATAAATATTCTAAGAACTCATCTTTCTTCTTGTCTAATAGAACCAGTACACAATTTGCTCTTATTTACTTTCTTAAAGTATTTCTACAGATCTTCTAAAAATAAAAACTTACAGTTAAAAACAATTTTACTGCTAACATAAAACAATAAATTAACCATTAACAAAACAACAAGAAAGCCCAATGCATGAGAGAATATTTTTGCCAATGCTATCTCAGATAAGGGTTTAATCTCCAAAATTTACAGGAAACTCATACAACTTAACAAAAGGAAGGTAAACAATGCAATCAAAAAATGGGCAAAGGACCTAAATAGACACTTTTCAAAAGAGGGCATACAGAAAGGCGAGAGACATATGAAGACATGCTCAAAGTCACTAATCCTCTGAGAAATGCAAATCAAAACGACAATGAGGTACCATCTCACACCTGTCAGAATGGCTATCATCAACAATTCAACAAACAACAAGTGCTGGCGAGGATGTGGAGGAAAACGAACCCTCGTGCTCTGCTGGTGGGAATGCAGACTGGTATAGCCACTGTGGAAAACAGTATGGAGTTCCCTAAAAAAACTAAAAATGGAACTCCCATTTGACCCAGTGATCCCACTTCTGGGAATATATCCCAAGAAACCAGAAACATCAATCAGAAAGGATATATGCACCCCTATGTTCATAGCAGCACAATTTACAATAGCTAAGATTTGGAAACAGCCTAAGTGTCCATCAGCAGATGAGTGGATTAAAAAACTGTGGTACATCTACACAATGGCATACTACTACGCTGCTATAAAAAAGAAGGAACTTTTACCATTTGCAACAGCACAGATGGAACTGGAGAGCATTATGCTAAGTGAAATAAGCCAGTTGGAGAAAGATAAATACCACATTATTTTTCTCATATGTGGGATATAATGAACAACATATACTGATGAACAAAAATAGATCCAGAGACAAAGAAATACTGAACAGACCATCCAACCTCAGAGAGAAGGCAGTGGGGGGTAAGACATCAACCAAAGGACTTGTATGCAAGCATATTAGCATAACTAATGGACATGGACACTGGGGCAGTGGGGGTTTGTCCTGGGGGTGGGAGTGGCAGGGGGGTCAATCAAGAAAAAAGGAGACACATGTAATATTTTAAACAATAAAAAAACACAATGAATTAATTTTGATACTTGCTAATATTTTAAAGAAATATTGGGATATTGTTAAATCAGAGTTGGCAATTACTGCTTTATAGCATGCTTCTATAAAGGTAACTATTGACATCAGGCCTATAAAAATTCGGATTTTATAGGTCTAGCAAAATGACACTTTAAGAAGAAAACCAGGAATAGATCATTTATATCAATTTTGAAACTTTCTTAATGTACAATATAAGATTAAGTGAAGATCAATCTACAAAGTTAAGATTTTTTTAAGTGAAGAGAAGCTACAACTAAAGGCTACTAAATGTGATAGAACTAAGTAACAATAAATAAATAAATATTATAAAAGCTAAAATAAAGGTGAAAGATATTAAAGGTGAACATAGTGAAGCATATAAGAGAATATTCAATAGTCAATCAGTAAGTGGTCTATAGTCTCTCTATCTATATATATAAAACCCTAATATGCAAATAGACCAAACAGCAGAACAACTGAACAACTGGTCGCTATGATGTGCGCTGACCACCAGGGGCACACGTGGAACATGGCTGGCACTGGCCATGGCGGGATGGTAGAGCAGGTGAGCAGGGGCACCAGACCAAGGCGGGGCACCGGTTGCTGTCATCAGGGTGAGCCTCTGGTTGTTACTGAAAGTTCTTTGCTCCCATGCACTGCGGTCCCACCTGGCGCTCACACCTGCTGCTGGCGCTGGCCCCACTTGCACCCGCTGCCGGCGCAGTCCCACTCGCACCTGCAGCCAGTGCCAGAGCTGCTGCTCGCATCCGCTGCCGGCACCAACCGCCCCTGAGGTCTTCTCCACTTCCTCCTGCTCCTGAGGGGCAATCGAGGCAGCAGCCACCGCTCCCACCTGCTGACAGCGCCAGCACTGCTCGTACCCACTGCTGGTGCCAGCCCCAATCACTCCGTGCCATCAGCAGGTGCAAGCGGGGCTGGCACTGTCAGAGCGTGCGAGCAGCGGTGGTGGGAGCGGGGCTGCCGGCAGGCAGGGGACTGGGGGCCGCAGTGGGAGGGGCCAGGTGGGGGCACGGAGGATGGGCCAAGACCCGCCCCTATGCCCACCGCAGCCTCGTGGCCTAGAGTTCCTCTCAAGGTGCATGAATTGGTGCACTGGGCCCCTAGTACAGACTATAAATAAATACTAGATTTAAAATCTGTCCCTAAGATACACTAATACATACACTTACACACATACAAACCTTCTTAGAATTCTCTACCTATCCCCTAACTAAGCTAGATATTTATATGATTCTTCAAGGCAAATACTTTGAATGTCCACACTTCTGCATTTATTAGCCATTATTTCTTCCCAAATGAGATCTCTGATTTGGTAAAATGAACAGTTACCTAAAATTATAATATTTTCATATCTATAAGACTACCACTTACCATCCATAGTTTCCTCCCTTTTTTTTAGCTCCTTGTACTTCTGATTCATTTCACCTATGAGAGATACAAAATATAATATTAATTTCACAAATTCCAGATACAATATTCTAAGTTAGAAACATCTCTTAGGTACTCCATATGTGATTATTCATTGAATATTCAGTACTTTCAATTAGGTATAATTCTTATACATTGACTTACAGAATCTTTTAAAACCGCTGTATTTGTATGTTTGACTATTTGGAAAGGACTTAAAGGCTTTCCAATGGTTCTCTATTTCAGTCCCAACTTTGAGCTATTCAGCCTACACATGAACACTCCTGGTAATGGAAACATAAGCGCCAAGGAAAGATCATTCCACCTTTGAATAGCTCACAGCGGCAAGCAAGGTAGCAGGTTACCTCCCTGACAGAGCTTAAAGTCTAGGTATTTAACAAGTAATTAAAATTAAAATGTACTAAGTACTATCGTATGAAAAATAAAGGGTATTATAGAAGCATACAACAAGGACAAAACTTTTATTTTTAGAAGATCTGTAGAAATACTTTATTATTTAAAAAAAGTTGAGGAGCTCAGGGAAATTTTCTCTAAAGAAGTAATAATTAGGCTGCATTATAAAGAAAAAATGAATAAGAGTTACCTGGTCAAAAAACAGAAGATTAATTTCAAAGTCAAAGCATTACAAGTACAGAAATTTGAAGGTAAGGGTGACTACGACACTGAAAGAGTAATATGGCTAAGGCAGAGAAGGTAAGTGAAAAAGTGGCACAAACATGAGGTCGGTTATGAGAAATCTTGTAAGACACATATTATAAAAGTTTGGACTTCCTTCTAAGGACAATGGTAAAATTACTGAAGAATTTTAAGCAGGGGAATAGAATGACCTGTTTGCATTTCTGAAAAAGATTTCTGATCTGGAGAATATAAGAGAAGTGAGATGGAGGTTATAAGACTAGTTAGGCGCTTGTTACAGTAATGTGGGTGACAGATGAAGGCTGCCTGGAGTAGAGTGGTGGCGAATTAGGATGTAAGGTGGTAAATATTTGTTTGAGACATTTAAGAGCCAGACAAAGGATTCTGGTGATGGTTAAACAGGTAGGAGTCAAATATGACACCCAGGTTTCTCCTTGAGTAACTACAGGACATGGTGGCATTATTAATTAAAAAGAGAAGCAGCAAGTTGAAGAAGTTGCTTATAGCAATTTGGGACATGTTTTACTTAATATATGTAAAAGACATGTTTAAAAGGGCAAAAATCTGAGGACCAGACAGCTGGATGAAACCTGACACAGGCTACATAAAAGGATCATTAGCAGAGATGGATTATAATTACTTTATACAAACAGGATTTCCAGTGTAACCAAAACTGAGTTGGAGGCACTTGGTATTTTCTTGGACTAATGAGACAGCTGCAGCCCTGTTTCCCCAGGGCCCCGAGGAGAGTAAGCAGAATAAATTTGTGTTTGCTTCATTCTGTAGAGACTAAGGAAGCTTATTAGGATGATGCCAAGCAAAGAAGGAGGGGATAAAAAGCTAAGGGGGTTCCTGATAAGAAGCCAGCATCTAGAAGGACTTTAGGAAGAATTCAAAGAAAATGGGGGAGCCGATAGACTCAGAGACTAAAACCCAGAAGGTTAGCCGGTGCTCCATGTAACTTCCTATAGCATACACATTTTTCCCAGTACTGGCTAGAGTAGCAATGAAGTGAGGGAGCAGAGGAACATAATCGGGTAGAGCTGCTAATTACATGGAGGCAGGATTTCCACTTGTACACAGACTTGCTTGGTAGGAAATGAGTTAGGAGTACACAAAGCTGAAGGCAGTCAGAGACCTGGGTCAGCAAACAGCTTTTTTTTCTTTCTGGTCAGAAAATATTTTACCCAGGCTCATTCTGATACACAGCAAATCTTGTCAAGGCCTCCAAACAGTGCTGGTAATAAAAAACTGAACGGGAAAGCTACTGTCTACATACCCAGTGGTCATGAATTCCTAGCTAGGGGACACCAGGACCAGCAGGGAACACTGGGTTCACTCAGGCTAAGGCTTCGAACGCATTAACAACTTTACTGAACTACTACTCCGTTCAAAAGATCAGCAGTGGTCTCAGAGCATGACTAGTTGTGAGGGGAAGGAAAAGAGAACATCTGTTACCAATGACAAACTTTGTAAATGATTACGTTTTTTTAAAGATGGATTGATTAGACCTATAAAAATGTCACCAGTCACTTACCTTACGGCAATGTATTCTGAGTGGGAAACAGAGAAAGAAGTGGCATTTGTAGCACACAGGATCTGGAATGCCCTCATAGGAGGGTGATGTGCATGGACTAGTTAATGTCATCAAACAGCTGAGAAGCAGCAGAAAAGTTAGTATCTGCTGAACCTGTCATGGCCTAGGTTTCTGAGTGCTGGTTCCTTGCTGTGGCTGAGAAGTTGCACTCTTGAGAGATGAGTCAGGCATTAAGGGATTAGGAGGAGGCCTGCTTTATAGGAATTTAACTCATCATATCTTTCCTCTTCTAAAGTTAAGAGAATCTCCTACACATGTTTCCCGTTTCTCATCTTGCTATAAGATCTCAAGACATCACAATGAGGCATCGCCTCCTGCCATTCCAAAGAAATTGTTCTCAGTAACATTATTTTATTCTTTAATTATCAAATCCAAGAGGCAGTTTTCAACTCTTACCTTATTCTGCAATATTTGACACTATTGATCCATCCAGTCTTCTTTCAATTTTTTCCCTTATGTTTTTTGTTGGGGCCGCTTTTCTGGGTTTTCTTACTCTTAGATAATTGCTTCTCTGTCGTCCTTTCATGGTGTTCTCTTTTTTCTTCATTTAAATTTTGAGTTCTGCTATTAACTGACTTCTAATGCTACATTACACCCAAGGATATCCCACCGATTCTTGTAGTTTAAGAACTCTCAACTGTGACTTTTTCCTAATTTTCACATTGTTTTATCCAATTGTTTTCTAGATATACTCATCTGGCTACCTTTCAGGACATCCCAATACTAGTATAGCCATAATTAAACTCACAGTCTGCACCCCTCTGTATTCCCTAATACGTTTGTAAGTCCTTCACCATACACTTATCATCCAAGTCAAGGGAATTCCTCCCTTCTGCTCCCCTCCAATCCATGCTCCTAGTCACCATCAAATTGAGCTGAAAGACATATCTGCTCAGTGTCTCCAGCTATACAGCTGCCAGCTGGATTAGATAGGACAGAGCTCCCGTACATCTTAGCAGATTCCCAAGCTTCATAAAACCTCCTTCCATATCGCTGTTGTTAGGAAAAGAGTTCAGGGCACTAGCGAACTTCACTATTTTATGATTTCTCAGTTGGAGGATTAATGTTGAGGCTCATGTGGGCAGTCCTAAGGTAGGGGAGTTACCAAATCTGTCCTTAGATTTGCAATCACAGGAGAGGACAAGACATAGATACGGAAAGCTGATCAGTATATCCTACTGGAGGTGCAAAGCAGGCAAGCAAAGGGTCTAATGTAGTAAAATCAGGAACAAGGAGACCAAACGAGAGGAAAAGGACCCAGGGAATTTCAGAGCTATCCTCAAGTTCTAAGCACTTGATGTGATCATGGTCGCACATAATATATTTCAAACTTACTGAGTACCTACTAGTGCCAGACACTGTAACAGGCGCTACAGATGTCAAAATAAACAAGATAGCTACCAGTCTACGCTAGAAGGGTGTACAATTCAAAAGTAAAAAGTTAAAATACAATATAAATTATGTATAAAATAATATGGCAACTAGATGGGTAAAAAGAGTTCAGGGTTGTTTTTTTTATAAAGAATCATTTCAGCAAGGCACTTTAACAGGTAATATAGAAATTACAGAGATGCGTAATATATATTCCTTCAAGAAATGTATATACTGCATAGCCAGTGTGGCTCAGTGGCTGAGCGTCAACCTATGGACCAGGAGGTCATGGTTTGATTCTCAGTTGGGCACATGCCCAGGTTGTGGGCTCAATCCCCAGGGAGGGTCGCCATGCAGGAGGCAGCCGATCAATGATTCTCTCTCATCATTAATGTTTCCTTCTCTCTCTCCCCATTTCCCTTCCTCTGTGAAATCAATAAAAATTCTTTAAAAAGAAATGTATACACTACTAAGACAAATAACTCAAAATTTACTCTAAAATACAGGCTTTTTCCCCGCTTTGAGGGAGGAAAGAAAAAATGAGAATAGACTATTATAAAAGAGTTGGGATATTGCAGAAAAGACACTATTGTTCTTTGATACTCTCTGCTAGCCAGCCAGTGGAGTAAGGGAGATATACTAGTAATCCTCTTGCCAAAGGGCTGAATACCACCACAACCACCTTTGTCTTCACTGTCAGTACGCTCATCTGAGCCTTTACTTTTCTTCCATCAAATGATGTTCTCTTAACTCAGGGCTTAGAGTGCTACCTTTACTGTTATACTCTAATAGTGGTCCCCAACCGGTGGTCCGCGGACCACTGTGGTCTATGAGGTCCGAAGGTTGGCGACTGCTGTTCTAAGAAGTAGTTCTGACCTTATAAAAGGTCTGATTGCCATTTTCTGGAACAGGTAGCTACCCCAAACTTCTCTCCTGATCAATATCCAACAAGGCACATGCTAGTGATTCCCCTGGCCTCAAAATCCCCAACTTGGCAGGCCTACTGATCTTGGAGGTGAAAGGGTAGCAGAAAGCAAATAAAATTAGAGAGGTGGGGCAAGAATAAACCCCCGCCCGGCTGGTATGGCTCAGTGGTTGAGCATCGATCCAAGAACCAGGAGGTCAAGGTTCAATTCCCAGTCAGGGCACATGCCCCAGTTGATCCCCAGTACAGGGTGTGCAGAAGGCAGCTTATAGATGATTCTCTCTAATCATTGATGTTTCTAGCTCTCTCCCTTCCTCTCTGAAATCAATAAAAACATAATTTTTTTTTAAAAAAAGAATAAGCTCTAAAAGACTTTTACACACCCAGGTTCTTCCCTTGCCAGCACTTGGGGTCCTTCTGAGGCAAGCTAAGTCTCCCAGTACCTTTGAATGTTCCTATGTAGCATGGTTTCATTCTCTTTATCATTCTACTCAGTGAGTTCCAGTTCGTCTTTATTGCTTTTAAATACGATGCTAAGAAACAGGATTCTAAGAAGACTATCACTTCCTATAGTCTACATATTCATCTTTTTGTTAATGCAGTCTAGGATTTCAGCTCTTTTGGAGGCTAAATCACATTAATTCATACTGAGCTGTTACCTGAACCCCCTCTAAAATTTTCAATAGTTTAGCAAGCCAGGACACTTCCTCCTCCTCCACTCCTACTTCAATTTTATTTAGTTTTTTTAAAAATATATTTTATTGATTTTTTAGAGAGGAAGGGGGAGGGATAGAGAGTTAGAAACATTGATGAGAGAGAAACATCGATTAGCTGCCTCCTGAACACCCCCTACTGGGGATGTGCCTGCAACCAAGGTACATGCCCTTGACAAGAATCAAACCTGGGACCCTTCAGTCCACAGGCCGACACTCTATCCACTGAGCCAAACCGGTTAGGGCAATTTTAACTGGTTTTGAGGCCCTATGAAATTCCACCCTTTTACCTGGTCTCTCTCTCTCCCACCAACTTTTCATACATCATTATAGCAGTATATAATAAACTAGCTTATCAACTACTATTAAACTGGTATGTTAAAATGAGTACATATAAATTTATTGTTTTAAAGTAACTTTTACCTTTAGGTTTAACTCAACTTACCAGTTATACATTCTCTACAAAAGTTTTAAATTTAATCAGGAAATTTTCTTTAAACAAGATCTGATAATTCTATTTCTACACACTGGAACCACTTTTAAAATATGTAATAATTATCTAAATATGTAAAAGTTAAATGACTGCTAAAACTCTCAAAATTTTAAAGAAAAAAGGACTATGTAGAAGCTGTTCCAACAGAGCAATGTCAATAATATCTGGTAGCATAATGAGGAGTCCTTGGCATATACTAAACACGGCATAACGTTTTAGTTACTGCCTAAAGCAGTGATTATCAAACTTCAATCTGCATTAGAACCATCAGGAGGGTTTGTTGAAACGCAAATTGCTACGCCCTATCTCTAGGGTTTCACATTTAGTAGGCCTGGGGTGGAGATCAATAGTTTTTATTTCTAATAAGTTTCAGATGGTGCTGATACACTTGGTCTGGAGATAATACCACCATTCTAATGAAAGACATAAAGTGTAGTTTAATCTCCAACTTAGACAATAAGCAATGATCCATTTTTCTTCATTAAATGTATATTTAGAAACTAGAATAGCAATGAATATATGCCATTTGAAATCTCAGATACCAGAAGATAAACCACTCTGAAATTAGATCATTTTGTACATCCTGGGGAAAATGCTAATGGGAAAATACTTTCCAAAACATGTTTTGGGAAAATCACCAGGAAAGTTATTCTGAGTCACACACACACACACACACACACACACACACACACACCATTCATTGAATTCTCACAGCAACCCTAAGAGTGATTTAGCTACTGTTATTATCTCAATTGTAAAGATGAGGAAACTAAGATACATGAAGGTCAAGTAGCAATTCCAAAATCAGCCAGTAAAGTAGCACAGTCCAGATTTGGCATTCTGCTTGCAGAACCTGTGCTCTAAAATGAAGTTATTCTGTTTCTATAAATTCCCTTTTACCTAAAATAACCAAAGAACCAAAGCTTCTAACCTGGGTCTTGAAACTCTGAGCATAAAGAAATATCCTAAGTGTTATGTTTTATATTTTTACAACTCTTGAAAGAAACATGTAAGTTATGGAATAAACTGCAATGAGTTCATTCAGAGTTTAGGGTAGTAACTGAGTGATCCTATAGCATTTCATGTATACTCCTATTATGATATTTATCACATTGTAGCAGTTATATATTTAGATATTTGTGATATGTTGTATTAAGAATCATATGGTAGTCAATTTTACAATTTAATCAATCTTTGGGAAGATACTGTACTTTAAAAATGAAGGAATAATTTGTAGTAAGTAATAACTCCCAAAAATCCTTCTTGGGAATGTATGTGACTATATTACATTAACTATTCATCAAACCTTGCCTGTGTATGTAGATATTCAGAAAATTAGCCCCACCTTGTGGATCATGGAAGTACCACAGATTCAGGTCTTTGAGAACAGGGAATTGTCAGAAAAGTGTATATTATCTTGACTGACAAAAAGTAAGAAATTTATAACAACTAGCATTGGTAAGGAAGCACTTTAACATACTGCTATTGACTGTATAAAATGGTACAACTTTTTCGGAAATAAATTTGCAAAAGCAATAAAAATTGTGAACATAAGTAACATTCTATTAAAAATTTCACTTAGTTCACATACAATATAATATTAGTTTCAGATATACAACCCAGTGATTAGATACTTATATAATTAAGAAGTAAACATTCTGATAAGACATACACAGTTATTACAGTAATATTGACTATATTCCTGATGCTGTACTTGATATTCCTGTGACTATTTTTAAACTGGCAATTTGTAGATCTTATTTACCCATTAGAAATAGACAAGGTAACAAACATGTATGTAGCAAGGCTATTTACTGCAGCATTGCACTTAGTAGTGAAAAATGAGAAACAACCTAAATATCAATATGGATATAGCAAATACTACTTAACAACGACAGCAGCTAATAGTTGTTGCAAGTGCTTGCTATGTGGCTTTAAACACACACACACACACACACACACACACACACACACACCATTCATCTAATTCTCACAGCAACCCTAAGAGTGATTTAGCTACTGTTGTTATCTCAATTGTAAAGATGAGGAAACTAAGCTACATGAAGGTCAAGTAGCAATTCCAAAATCAGCCAGTAAAGTAGCACAGTCCAGATTTGGCATTCTGCTTGCAGAACCTGTGCTCTAAAATGAAGTTATTCTGTTTCTATAAATTCCCTTTTACCTAAAATAACCAAAGAACCAAAGCTTCTGACCTGGGTCTTGAACCTCTGAGCATAAAGAAATATCCTAAGTGTTATGTTTTATATTTTTACAACTCTTGGAAGAAACATATAAGTTATGGAATAAATAAGTTATACATATTTTTCATCTGGCTTTAAAGCCACTATGCTATACTTTTTAAAAATATATATTTTATTGATTTTTTACAGAGAAGAAGGGAGAGGGAGAGAGAGTTAGAAACATCGATGAAAGAGAAACATCAATCAACTGGGGATGTGCCTGCAACCAAGGTACATGCCCTTGACCGGAATCGAACCTGGGACACTTGAGTCCGCAGGCCGACGCTCTCTCCACTGAGCCAAACCGGTTAGGTTAAGGCATATACTTTTTAGAAGGAAGTATATTCACCCCCATATGGAAGAATGTACATTACATATAATTAAATGAAAAAACTCAAGCTTAGAAGAACTATATAGTATTATATATATTTTTTAAATATATGCTTGCAGATTTATAGAAAAAGCCTAAAAAGCTAACCATCAAACTATAAAAAATGATTACCTCTGATGACAGGAACGAGTTTGAGGAGAAAGGAGATAACTTTTTACTTTATATATTTTTTGTACTGCTTAAATTTTTTCACATTAAGCTCATACCAGATTCACATATAAAGAACACAAAATTTTAAAAAGAAAATTAACTGGAATCTTTAACAATTAATTAAAAAGAAGTTTTTAAAAAGCAGAAATGGGCAACTCCTGCATGCTGAAGCTAAATGCACAGTTAATGAAAGCACAAGGAAATAATTCATTTTAGGCAAAACATACACACATAAACACAGACACATACAAAATGAAGTACATCCAAAGTGATTAAAACTCTAAGAAATTCTGGGTAAGTGAAGTTATAACCAATTATTTTCTGATAAAGATGGCCAATTGAACATGCACATTTAATTTCCATCCCACTCTCTCCCTTCTGTTAAATGTCGCTAAAACTATAGAATAAAGAATTTTTAAAGGTAAAACTCCAGCAATGAGGAAAATAGAAAAGGAAACAATAGTAATAAATTTTTGGACGTTGGAAGCAGGTGGACAAATGGTAGGAAGCCTAAACACAAGCCAGTGTTGGGTAAAGCTGAGAACCAACTCAATTGCAAAAGGCTCAGGAATTCTGCATAGAAGCCTGATCACTTATTTTGTGCTCCTATTCCATAAAAGATTTTGTCATGTCATAAAGTAATAACACCGTTCTATATAGAATTTAATGTAAAATAGTGAAGAATAAGTAAGGGCCTGATTTCAGTGGACCAAGAAACATTTACTTTGAGGGACCTTCCATATGAGCTATATAAACACTCAAGTATTAATTTGTGGTGAGAATAAAAACTTTCTTAGTCAACAATTACCTTATTAAAAACAAATCACTCAGCTATATGTTAGAAGTAAACCTTGTGGTAAAAGGATTTTTATTTAAAATGATAGCATGTGTTGAGAATATAGGCTACTTATCATCTATTTGTTTTCTTCTTTACCCAGAGCAACAATGCTTTTTCCGCTACTGTACCTTTCTCATAGAGATGCAACATTTAAAAAAGCAACAATTAAGTAAATATTCAATGGCTGGCACTTCCTCTGAGAAAGGAGAAATCAGGATGGGTTTGGGCTCTTCTAAAAAGTAGCATGGCACTTGCCCATAATGCTGTGCTTTAAAAATCATGCCGTTTGTAGTCAAAATGAACATGTAACAATTTTCAACAGAGTGTTTTCTCATTGCTTCTAGTTAGCAAAAACAGTAACAATTCCTTCCCCAATTAATATAAGACAGTATACACATTTAAACCTCAATATATTTAGAACCCATATAAGAAAATTACCTGATCCATCAATAAAATAAAACTAATATATGGGTGAAGTCTAGCAAATACATAACATGATAAAATGACATCCCCCAGCAATTAAAAAAAGTAATGATACTTTCTTCTAGCAAATATTTTCTGTTATGAGATTATATTATTTTTTTATATCACTTACAAAGACTAAGTAAAGATTTGAGAGCAAAGAAATCCATCTAGAATTGGTCAAAAGTCTAAGTGTATTGTGAGGATTTTTTTCTACTTTATTTCAGATTTTCACAGAAACTGATAACTCAGCATCACGAAACAATGAAGATTTTCAGAGAGAAGTCAAATAACTGTTAACTGATTTTATTTAGTTAACATGAAGACATAATTATTCAATGTAACTTTTGTAAATTATAGCCTTAAAAACTTATTAATATAATGCCCTCGAGGAAGCTGTTGAATTACAAGCCCACCATTACTATCTAGTCAGAACATAACTGCACCTTACCCAGTATCGAAGGCTGCCTTTGAATTTAGAATGAATTATTCAAACCTTTTTTTTTAATCCTCACCCAAGGATATTTTTTTCATTGATTTTTAGAGAGAGGGAGAGAGAAAGAGAGAGAAAGAGAGAGAGAGAGAGAGAGAGAGAGAGAGAGAGAGAGAGAGATGTGTGAAAGAAACACATCAATTGCCTCTCACAAACTTCCCTACTGGGGCTGGGATCAAACCAGCAAACCAGGTACACGCCCTTGACTGGGAATTGAACCCATGACCCGTTGGTGTTTGGGCCGACACTCTAACCACTGAGAACACTGGCCAGGGCAATGCAAACCTTTTTAAAGTTTATTTGAAAACTAAAAGCAACTACTAACAAAGTCAGATGTGTATATACATCATTTATGGTTTCATGCTATATTAATCAGAACCCCTACTACAAGGCAAAAGGAGACCCAGTTGGATTACACACAGGATTATAAATGGAAGCAGCCAGGTGGCATCTAAGAAATTAATAAAGAGGACCAGAGAGAATAAAGCCAGAAGCAGAGCTAAGTATGGACCAGAAAGTCAAAATAATTTGATTATCCTCTACATCTTAAGAAGTAGATTGCCCAGAATTTTGACTCAGGATTACTGAGAAAACAGATGTCAGTAAGAAAATCCAAGGTAAGAATTATCTAGAAAGTGATAAAACCTCTCCTAATTAATCAAACTCTCTGGATAAGAGTGTATAGGTACATCTGAAGAACTAGAGGGCCCAAAAAAGTGACTAGAGCCCAACTTTTACTTTAGTTCATTCTACAAACATTGTTTATTTTCCCAGATATTGTGATGAAAGAGGTTACCAATGTGAATAAGACATAGTCCTTGTCCTTGAGAACTTATAGCCTAAAGGGAAAGTCAAGCACCTAGGAAGACAGTGCTAACATATGTAGTCAGTGTAGATACTTAAGCACAATGCGCTCTGATATCGGGGGCCACTCACTTAGCCCAGCCCAGAAAGAGGTTAGGGAGAGAAGTTAGGGATATTATGCTGAATGAAAGGATACTCAAGCTAGATCTTAGAAGATCAGAAAATAGTAAGGTAAATAGCAGGGAAAGGACATTCAAGACAAGGGAACAAATAGTATGAGCAATGGACTGAGCAGGAAACAGTTAGACAAATGGTAAAGGGGTGAGGTGTGGGATACTACAAGTAGATTCTACCAAAATGTAAGAATAGAGATGATGAGGGGTGGGAGAGGAGGCTGACGACATAAACACCAGATTACAAAGAAACTAGAATGCTACTCAAAAATTCTTAAACTTTATCTTGAAGGTCATGGGGACCCACGGTCAAGCAGGAGAATGACACAATCTCATTTTACATTAATCACTCTGCCAATACTGTGGTGGATGAATCTATGAGGGGCAAGATTGGAGGTAGGGAGACAAGTTAGGAGGCTACTGCAGGCAAGAAATAATAAGCGACCTTTTAACAAATCCCCTTTGATGTTGTGCCAATATTTTAGGATGTTCATATATGTACATATAAGCATAATATTTACATATCACCTATCCTATCTAATAATAGACAAATATGCAAATTGACCATACCTCCGACACAACCACAAGCCACGCCCACCATCCAATCAGAGCAAGTATGCAAATTAACCCAAACCAAGATGGCTACAGCCACAGAGAGCAAGGTTTCCCAGGTAACAGAGCAAGCCAAGCTTTCCAATAGCCGTTGCAGGCCTAAGCCTCCACTCAAGCTACAAAGTTTCAATTATAGAAGGTAAACAAATTCAAACAAATGGCGGCAGAATGGAGCTTGAGAGAGCAGGCCAGGGTTGCCGCCGGCAACAGGGGAAGCAAAGCTTTCTGCACACCCTGGCCATGCCCACCCGCTTAAGGCAACAAAGTTTCAATTATAACCCCAACACAAATGGCTGCCTGCCTCGGAGGGAGCCCCAGGCTTGGCTCTGCTCCAGGCTACAAAGTTTCAATTGTAGAAGGAAAATAAATTCCAGATACCAGGGCCTCTGCGTGGGTTGCCAGGGGGCGTGGCCGGCCTGCAAACCACCACAGGCCCCTCGCTCAGGCCGCCCCACACCCCAAGGGAACCCCCACCTGATCCGGGACGCCCTTCAGGGCAAACCAGCTGGCCCCCACCCCTGTACCAGGCCTCTATCCTATCTAATAAAAGAGTACTATGCAGATTGATCATCACTGCAACACACAATATAGCTGCCCCCCATGTGGTCAAAGATCCTGCCCCCATGTGGACACAAGATGGCCACCACAAGATGGCCAGCAGGAGAGGGCAGTTGGGAGGCACCCAGCCTGCAAGGGAGGGCAGTTGTGAGGGACCAGGCCTGCAAGGGAGGGCAGTTGGAGGTGATCAACCCTGCAGGAGAGGGCAGTTAGGGGTGACCAGGCTGGCAGAGGAGGGAAGTTGGGGGCAAACAGGCTGGCAGCAGAGTGGTTAGGGGGTGATAGGCTGGCAGGCAGAAGTGGTTAGGGGCAATCAGGAAGGCAGGCAGGCGAGCAGTTGGGAGCCAGCAGTCCTGGATTGTGTGAGGGATGTCCCATATTGGAGAGGGTACAGGCTGGGCTGAGGGACAACCCCCCTCCGTGCACGAATTTCGTGCACCAGGCCTCTAGTATTTTATATATTCTTATACATAAATGATTTCTGCTATTACATTACAGATTATCTTTTTCTACATTGATAAAAAAGGACAAAGAAGGTTACAAAACAAAAAGGAAAATGGAAGCTAAAATTCAAAGCATTCTACTTATCTTAGAACTAGCAATTAATAATTATTATCTCCAAACTGAGCTATTTTACTAAAAAATAAATGTTGTAGAAATTACAACTTATAAAAAGGAAGATTACTTAAAATGTATCCTATAAAATATCTAAAATCAAGAACATTATCACATTCCCCAGAATAAGATATTAATAAAGAAAATCAAGAATACTAAATCTATATAAGTTAAAAGCAATAAACTAACTTAAATAACATGATCATAGTCTTAACACTTATTGTGAGCCCACCCTGCCATGTATACCATTCAATATTTATAAACCTTAGTTAGGTAGGATCATTATATTCATTTTGCAGATGAGAAAATAAAATCCCAGGTGAGTTTACTTACCTAATAACTGGTCTTTAAAGTTTGTCTGCCTTTAGAGATACCTTATATAAAGGCATTACTGGCCATAAGTAAATACAACTATGTAAATATTTCATAAGAATATTTTTGTTTCACAAATGCAGAACTTCATATCAGAAATCCAGAATTTTGTTTGGGCAATACAATGAAATCTTTCGGGTCAAAGAGAACTTGATTAAAATATAGACTTTATCCCTTACTAGCTGTGGGAATTTGAGTAACTTCTCTGAGCTTCAGCAAGTATAAAAGGGGTTACAAGGCTTCAAAGGGTTCTTGCAAAGATCAGGCAAGTAATCAATCAATAGTAGCTAGTTCTATTATTCATAAATCAAAAAAAGTATAAATACTGAGTACACTGAATTTAAAATTGAAGTAAAAAACTTTAGGGACAGAATACCCTTTTTCCTTGCTAGTAATGTTTCTTCAGCCATAATAGGTATACATATATATGCACAGTTTATAATACCTAACTCATAAAAATATAGTCAATTATTGATAACCCAAGAGCATACTAAGTGGTTTGCAATTAATCTATGATTAAAGTGCCATGAGAAACCCACCTTACTCTCCCTTACTACAGAGAAGCTGGTTAAGAAACTATAGTGCCCATCCTCTTCCTCTGACTTCACTGCAGCTCCCAAATCCCCACCACAGCATTTCTACTTGTTCAGACCCCAGGCTTCCCTAAGTGTTCTGGTTCCTGTCTTGGCTCTTCAAATCCCACTACTAGAAAAAGTTGGAAGAGGATCAAAAATTTCAGTACTTGCTACATCCCCTAAACAAGTCTTTCTTTCTGGAGTATTTGTGACTTGATCTTCACTCTTCACAACTCTATCAGTTAATCCAGTTAGTTAATAAGTAATAATTGACTATATTGAGAAACTATAACTTTAAAATCTGTAACAACTTGAAACCATTTTATTTCATTTTTTTAATTGCTTTGCCAAGGAAAATAAATTCTTATCATTCTATAATCATTTTAAGTTATTTCAAGTTTTGAGTTGGCTTAAATAATTTAATATTAATTATAATATTTAGTATTATACTTTAGTATTTTAGTAAAGTTAGTGATGTCATAATTAAAAAATAAATCCCATATAAACAGTCCCCGAGGCCCAAATTAACACTGTATCAATACTGCTATATAGCTGTTAATATACATTATAAAAATGCCAGAAAAAGTACCTTGGTGTTCTTCTAAATCCATGTCAAGTTGTCTAATTTCTTCATGAAATTGATTGATTTTTTCTTTTATATCTGTTAACCTATTAAAAATATTATTTAATGAATTTATGACATAGTATAGGCATTCAGTGAAAACATTTAATGATGATGTTAGAAAATCATGTCTTTTCTAAGTTGCATAAACAATATCTAGAAATATGTGCCCTATTCTCAGGATAATACTACAAATTTAGAGAGAAATGTTTTTTCTAGATCTTTTTTCATGATTCACATTTGAACTGAAAGTATATTCTACAGATGTTAGGTTGCCTGACTCCAAAAGCTGATGCTTGCCCACATTTTTTTGAGCATGACTTAAAACATTAAGGAAGTGAAAAATCTTTATTAACTTTTTTTTGGTAGGTTTGTATAAACTGAGCTAATTGGCAAATTAATCTCAAACATTAAAAAATAAGAGAAAATTTGCATTGATAGAAGATTATATGGGTTAAAATTCTAGCAAAAGCAGTTGTACTAGTACTTCGTATACAGTAATCATAACTGTGGTTCTGGAATATTTGTGACTTGATCTTCACTCCCCCTAAGTCTATCAGTGGGATGGAACTGTGAGTCCAGATCTTGCATCTACATATAATTGATTTTTGACAAAGGTGCAAGACAATTAAATGGGAAAAGAATATTAAATATCTAGAGGCCCGGTGCACGGATTTGTGCACTGGTGGGGTCCCTCAGCCTGGCCTGTGGGTATTGGGCCGAAACTGGCTCTCTGACATCCCCTGAGGGGTTCCGGGGGCAGTTCTTGGGTGGCGCACCCCAGAATCTGGCTTCCTCCTCTCTGGTTCCCGGTGCATCACCCGAGAACAGCAGCTGCCAAGTCACCACAGCTCAGCAGCTCCTGCGTTGAGCGTCTGCCTCCTGGTGGTCAGTGTGTGTCATAACTACCAGTCGGCCAGTCACTTAAGCTTTTATATATATATATAAACTAGAGGCCCAGTGCATGATTGAATCATGCACGTGTAGGGTCCCCTACACGCTTTCGCTTTCGATCACGGGGGAGCTGGGTGCCTGTCCGCAGGTGCACCAGGCCTTTCAGAAGCCTCCGGCACCGTGGAGGCTTCTGAAAGGCCTGGTGCCTGAGCGGACAGGCACCCAGCTCCCACGCTTTTGCTTTTGATCGCTGGTGCCTGAGCGGACAGGCACCCAGCTCCCACGCTTTTGCTTTCGATCGCGGGTGCACCAGGCCTTTCAGAAGCCTCCGGCGCGGCGGAGGCTTCTGAAAGGCCTGGTGCCTGAGCGGACAGGCACCCAGCTCCCACGCTTTTGCTTTCGATCGCGGGTGCACCAGGCCTTTCAGAAGCCTCCAGCGTGGCGGAGGCTTCTGAAAGGCCTGGTGCCTGAGCGGACAGGCACCCAGCTCCCACACTTTTGATTTTGCTCGCTGGTGCACCAGGCCTGAGCGGACAGGCACCCAGCTCCCACGCTTTTGCTTTCGATCGCGGGTGCACCAGGCCTTTCAGAAGCCTCCAGCGTGGTGGAGGCTTCTGAAAGGCCTGGTGCCTGAGCGGACAGGCACCCAGCTCCCACACTTTTGCTTTCGATTGCAGGGGAGCTGGGTGCCTGTCCGCTGGTGCACCAGGCCTTTCAGAAGCCTCCGCCCCGCCTGAGGCTTCTGAAAGGCCTGGTGCCTGAGTGGACAGACACCCAGCTCACCCGCTTTTGATGGTCCATGGTGGGACGTGAGCTCGCTGCCCCAGAGGCCCCTTCTGTGCCGCAGCACAGCCATGGCGCAGACGCTGAGCTCGCGCCGCCGCTAGCGACGCGAGCTCAGCGTCCCGCCGGCCCAATCGGCCACCCCGAGTCCCGCCCCCCCGCACCTCCTGGCCAATCACGGGCATAGCGAAGGTACGGTCAATTTGCATATTTGTCTATTATTAGGTAGGATATTTGTCAAGAAAAGAATATTTCAATAACTGGTGCTGGGACAACTGGATATGTACAATTGGATATGTACAATCAAAGAATAAATTTGGACTTCTACCTTACAACCATATACAAAAATTATAAAACTCTTAGAATAAAACATAAGCATACATCTCTGTGACTTTGGATTAGAAACTGATTTCTTATATATGACACCAAAACACAAGCAACAAAAGAAAAAATAAATAAAATAGACATCAAAACTTAAAACTTTTGTCCTTCAAAGGATACCTTCAAGAAAGTGAAAATGTGCCAAACTGGTATGGCTCAATGGTTGAGCTTTGACCCAGGAACCAAGAAGTCACCAGTTTAATTTCAATTCAGGGCACATGCCCAGGTTTCAGGCTCAATCCCCAATAGCAGGCATGATGTTTCTCTCTCACTGATGTTTCCATCTCTCTTCCTTCCTCTCTAGAAAAGACATCTAGCCAGAGTGGCTCAGTTGTTTGAGTGTCGTCCTGTGCATTGAAGAGTTGTGAGTTTGATCCCCAGTTGGGGTATGTAGAGAAGGCAATCGATCAATATTTCTCTCTCACATTGTACTTTCTCTGGCTTTCCCTTCCTCTCTCTCTCCCTTCCTCTCTCTTTGTATGTCCTTGTATGTCCTCAGGTGAGGATTAAAAATAAAATAAAAAAGAAAGTGAAAAGATCCTTCACAGATTGGGACAAACATTTTGCAAATCATTTATCTGTTAAGAAATTTGTATCTACAATAAGTGAAGCCATTAAAATTAAATAAAGATAAACAGACCAATTTAAAAATGGGCAAAGGATCTGAACATATATTTCTCCAAAGAAGATATACATATGGCAAATAAATGAAAGAAAAGAAGCTCATCATCATTAATCATTAGGGAAATGCAAGTTAAAACCATAATGAGATCCCACTAGGATGACTATAATAAAAAAAGAGATAACAACAAGTGTAAAGACACGGAGAAATTGGAACCCTCATGCACTGCTGGTAGAAGTGTAAAATGGACTCCTAAAAAATTAAATATAGAGTTACTATATGAGCCATCAATCCCACTCCTAGGTGTATACCCAAGAGAAGTGAAAACATGTCCATGCAAAAAGTTGTACATGAATTTCATACCAGCATGATCACAGCTAAAAAATGAAAACAATTTAAACGTCCATCAATGAATGGACAGAAAATAAATATGGTATATCCACATAAGGAATATTTGGCAATAAAAAGAAATATTGATACATGCTACAACACAGATGAACCTTGAAAACATTATGCTAAGTGAAAGAATGCAGCCACATTGGACCACATTTTATATGATTCCACTTATTATATAAAATGTCCAGAATAGGCCACTCTACATACATAAAATAAAAGTGGTTCTCTAGGGCTAGGATGAGGGGATGATTGGGTGTGGGTAACAGGAAGGGTATAATTAAGGTTACTGAAGAGATCTAAAATTGACTGAAGTGATGCTTGCATAACTCTGTGAATATACTATAAAACTCTGAACTGTATGCTTTAAATATGTGAATTGTATGAAATGTAGTTAAAACGGAAAGTAAGATTGAAAGTTATGTCAATATTATCAGTGTGAACCACACCAAAATTACTATGATAATATGCACCTCTTGTACATTTAGAATATAATTTAAAAGATGAGAAAGGGATGCAAAATGTCCTAGTACAAATGTACTTACTGTCGCTCCATACTCGCTATTTCCTGGTTATCTTCTTTAACCTATAAAGGCATAAAAAGAAAATAGTGTTTAAAGAATTATTCATTGTTAGACTATCTTAAAAATAATTTCCTTCTAAGGTATGTTGCACTAAAATGTCAATCTTGTCTCTTGAAACTTACTTAAAATTCAATCTTTGAAGTTAAAAGGAACATCAATAAGGAACTATTCACAAATTTTTATTTCTTCCTGAAAGGAAGTGTGGTGACATACTTTCATACTAATCCACATGGTACCATGAGGTTAACTGGATCAGTTTACATAAATATCCTATCTAATAAAGAGGGAATATGCTAATTGACCATCACTCTGTCACAAGGATGGCTGCACCCACAGCTGAGGCCAAATTCCCATAAGGAGCCTTAACGAGCAATCAGCAGGGACCTGAGGCTATGCCCTCCCCCATCCCCGTGGGGCTTGACAGGGGACCCCAAGGTGCGCTTCCCGTCCTGGTGCTGGGCTAGGGGACCTCAGGCTGTTTCCCCCACCCCAGCACCAGGCCAGGGGACCTGAGGCTGCGCCCCCCTGCCTGGCTGGGCTTGACAGGGGACCTCAAGGTGCACCCTCAGTGCTGGTTCGGGGGAACTCAGGCCACGCTCCCCACCAGGTGGGGCTTGACAGGGGACTTCAGGCCATGCCCCCCAACCCAGCACTGGGCCAGGGGACCTGAGGCTGCGCCCCCCTGCCTGGCTGGGCTTGACAGGGGACGTCAGGCCGTGCCCCCCACCCAGCGGGGCTTGACAGGGGACCTCAAGGTACATCCCCAGTGCTGGGTCAGGGGAACTCAAACCGCACCCCCCCCACCCAGCGGGGCTTGATGGGGGACCTGAGGCTGCGCCCCCCCTGCCAATGGGGCTTGATGGGGGACCTGAAGCTGCGCCCCTTCCCTCCTGGCAGGGCTTGATGGGGGACCTCAGGCCATGCCCCCCACCCAGCGAGGCTTGACAGGGGACCTCAAAGCACACCCCCCACCCTGGCGCCGGGCCAGGGAACCTGAGGCTGCACCCCTTGTCCGGTGGGGCTTGACAAGGGTGGGACTGGCCAGGTATGGATCTAGCCCAATAAGGGGGGGAAGCGGCCAGGTCTGGGTCTCATGCAATTTTGAGGAGCACGTGGGTGGGTGGGTACTTGACTCTGGGTCCCGTGGTGCGCCCCAGACTCTGACAGGAGGAAGGTTTTCATATACATTTTACTAATTTTCTTTCATCTCTGACACTTCTATTATAGAGAAAGGGCAAATAGCAATATTAAATTATTTCCTCTAATTAATCCCCATTTAATGTGCACGAATTTCGTGCACCGGGCCACTAGTCTAAGTTATAAACCCCCAATATACACGGTGGGGTTGACAGATTTAGCAATCCCACTGCATTTGAATTTCAGATAAATAAATTTTATGGTACATATACATCATGCAATATGAAATATACTTATCATATATATATGTGTGTGTGTATATATATATATGTGTGTGTATATATATATATATATATATATATATGTATATATGCTAAAATATTATTCTTTGCTTATCTGAAATACAAATTTATTATATTTTATCTGGTAACCTGTCCCAACCAAGACCACTCTTCCCTTGATTCCAATGATCTCTTTCCAAGGACCTTCAGAGAATCTAGATTTTAATACTTTTCTAGAATGATCCTAATACTTAAATAGCTCCTGAGTTGATCCCTAAGGTTCATCCAAACCTATTGGGTTTAATCTAAGACTACAAATTCCTGACTAGCTGTTTTCAAATACATATGCAGTTCTCCTAAGGGCCCTACAGTTAGGGTATCTCACGATAAATAATAGGTTAATTATAACTCAGTATTAAATTATAGCCAGCCTTGGGGTAGTAAGAAAGCTAGTGAATACGTGTGACATGACCATATGACATACTGTGATTTCACAGATTTTATTTATTTTTAATAATAATATCAATATATTTTTATTGATTTCAAAGAGGGAGAGGAAGAGAGAGAGAGAAATATCAATGATAAGAATCATCAATTGCCTGCCTTCTGCATGCTCCCTACTGGAGATCGAGCCTGCAACCCCAGCATGTGCCCCGACAAGGAATCGAACCGTGACCTTCTGGCTCATAGGTCCATGTTCAACCACTGAGCCACAGCAGCCTGGCTCTTTTTATAGACAGACAAAGAGAGACACATCGATGTGAAAAACATGGATTGATTGCCTTTTGTATGTGCCCTACTTGGGGATCAAACCCACAACCTTTCGGTGCACAGTACAGCACTCAACCAACTGAGTCACTCTGACCAGGCAGATTTCAGAGAAGATTTTAATTTCATTAATAAAAGTCATTAGCTGTGGGACACTTCATTGCTAAATATGAAGCCCAAAATAAATAATGAAAGAGATCTTCAATAAGGTTATCTAATTATTTATTAACTAACAAAGAAAAGTTTTAAGTTTTCCTCACAGAATCCAAAACATGAAAAAAAAAAGGCCATAATATGCATGACCACCACATAAAATTAAGGTTTACGTAAAAAACCTGTTTATGTCAGAGATGATTTTTACTAGATTTTAATGGTCAAGTAGTTCATACTGATTTAGGTGAAGTTCACTTTTCACTGTTTTTTAAAGACACAATAAACTTATTGGCTTTCTGGTCAATTCATATGGCTTAAATAAAATAAACACATTCACAAATCCTGACATATTAAAATAAGTATGTTTGTTTTTCCTACCTGCTTAAGTAATCTCTCTCTCTCTTCCATGGGGGATCCCATGCTTTTGTCTTCAGCAACCATTTGATCTCGATGGGACTCTAACTCATAAAGTTTTTCATGCAGCAATACAGCCTCCTGTTTTACCTGGGAGTGTGCTATTTCCTGAAGGGAGCAAAAAAAGGAAAAATGTATTAATTCATCCAAAATATTTCAAATAGGTTTCAGTTTATAAGAATAAGGGCACATTTAAACCACCAGCATCTTTAAATAGATATATAAAGTATCTAGATTAATCAATAATGCTACGAAACATTTCTAAACTGGAAAAATAAAAATAGATCCCTGCATATTTTCTAACTTTTTTTTACTTTTTTAAATTTAAATTTGTTTAAAGTATTACATACGTCTCCTTTTCCCCCCATTGACCTCTCCCCAGCAGATCACACCCCCCAGCACATGCCCTCACCCGCTACTGGCCATGTCCATTGGTTATGCTTATATGCATGCATACAAGTCCTTTGGTTGATCTTTTACCCCCCTCCCTCCCCTGCCTTCCCTCTTAGGTTGGACGGTCTATTTGATGCTTCTATGATTCTGGCTCTATTTTTGTTCATCAGTTTATGTTGTCCATTATATTCCATAAGTGAGTGAGATCATGTGATATTTATCTTTTTCTGATTGGCTTATTTCGCTTAGCATAATGCTCTCTGGGTTCATCCATGCTGTTGCAAATGGTAAGAGTTCCTTTTTTTTTACAGCAACGTAGTATTCCATTGTATAGATGTGGGTACACAGTTTTTTAATCTACTCATCTGCTGATGGGCACTTAGGCTGTTTCCAAATCTTAGTTATTGTGCTGCTATGAACATAGGGGTGCATATATCCTTTCTGACTGGTGTTTCTGATTCTTGGGATATATTCCTAGAAGTGGGATTACTGGGTGAAATAGCAGTTCCATTTTTAATTTTTTGAGGAAACTCCATACTGTTTACCATAGTAGCTACACCAGTCTGCATTCCCACCAGCAGTGCACGAGGGTTCCTTTTTCTCCACATCCTCGCCAGCACTTGTCGTTTGTTGATTTATTGATGATAGCTACTCTGACAGGTGTGAGTTACCTCATTTGTCGTTTGATTTGCATCTCTCAGATGACTGGTGACTTTGGGCATGTTTTCATATGTCTCTTGGCCTTCTGTAGGTCTTCTTTAGAAAAGTGTCTATTTAGGTCCTTTGCCCATTTTTTGAGTTCCCTGTAAATGTTGGAGATTAAATCCTTATCAGAGATAACATTGGTAAATATGTTCTCCTATGCAGTGGGCTTTCTTGTTGTTTTGTTGATGGTTTCTTTTGCTGTGCAGAAGCTTTTTATTTCGATGTAGTCCCATTTATTTATTTTCTCCTTAGTTTCCATTGTCCTAAGAGCTGTATCAGTAAAGATACTGCTACGACATATGTCTGATATTTTGCTGCCCACTGATTCTTCTAAGATTTTTATGGTTTCCCATCTTAAGTTTAATTCCTTCATGCATTTTCAGTTTATTTTTGTGTATGGTGTAAGTTGGTGGTCTAGTTTCATTTTTTTGGCATGTATCTGCACAATTTTCCCAACACCATTTATTGAATAAACGGTCTTGACTCCATTGTATGCTAAAACCATTTCCCCTAAGAACAGGAACAAGACAGGGATGTTGACTCTCACCACTCCTGTTCGACATAGTAGTAAAAGTGCTAGCTATAGCAATCAGACATGAAGAAGAAATAAAAAGCATCTACATTAGAAAAGAAGTAAAACTGTCATTATTTGCAGATGACATAATATTGTATGTAGAAAACCCTAGAGACTCCATAAAAAAAATTACCAGACTTAATAAATGAATTCGCAATGTAGCAGGATACAAAATTAATGCCAAGAAATCTATGAAATTTTTATACACCAATAGTGAACTTACAGAAAGAGAGATTTTTTTAAAAAAAAATCCCATTTTCCACTGCACCAAAAAAAATTAAGATACCTAGGAATAAACTTAACTAAGGAGGTAAAAGACCTGTACTCAGAAAACTACAGGACACTGAAAATAGAGATAGAGGAAGACATACCATCTTCCATAAACAAATGGAAGAACATACTGTGTTCATGGATTGATAGAGTCAACATCATTAAAATGTCCATACTACCCAAAGCAATCTATAGATTCAATGCACTCCCCATTAAAATACTAACAGCATATTTCACAGACCTAGAACAAACTCTCCAAAAATTCATCTGGAATAAAAAAAGACCCCGAGGAGAAACCAAGATGGTGGCATAGGTAAACACCTGAAATTGCTGCCTCGCACAACCACTTCAAAACTACAACTAAAAGACAAAACGGACACCATCCAGAACCACAGGAAGGCTGGCTGAGTGGAAATTCTACAACTAGAAGGAAAGAGAAAAGCACAATGAGACTCACAGGAGCTGCAGAAGTAAAGTGTAGAGGTACAGAGGCATGTGCGCAGAAAGGGCTAGCAACTGAGTACGCAGTTGTCTTTTTCAAGAAAACCTGCTCTGAACTCCAGTTCCGGGCAAGACTCTGGGGACCCAGACTCATACGGGGAGAAACTGGACTGTCTGGCAGCGGGCAGAACTCGAGGGCGGCTTTCTCTCAGAGGTGCTTGCAGCGATTACCGTGGGACACTGAGACCCGGGCCTCTTAGGGCAGGGCTGATGGGAAGCCATTGCTGTTTGCTCCTCCCTGTTGATTCCCTGAGACCCAGCCCCACCCAAGTTGTGTGCAGAGGCCTTTGCATATGAATGGCCTGGCCCTTTGCAATTTAAATTACCTAACAAACTACAGCCGGGTCAGAGAGACCAGAACATCCAAAAAAAGGCCCAAGGCCCCACAGAAGCTTGCATTGTTTCACAGCTGGGCCTCATCGGGGCACCTCCAAAACCCAAACAAAGAAGAGGAATCTGCCGATCTTTCAGTAGCTCCTGCTAGGTGGCCTCAGGCAGAGGCTAAATTAGCACCTTCTTAGAGATCCAAGAGCCAATGTACCCAGGGGTCAGAGTGGAACCATCCAGATTACAACTCCTCAGATCCATAAGGGACACACTCAGGGGCCAGACTCAGTGAGCACCAAAGCCCCACTGAAGCAAGTCTTACCCCATAAGGGTGTCTCCAGCACAGAAGTTCTCCCATTACAGACACAGCTGATTCTCACAGCCAATAGGCCTGGAGGTCAATTCCTCACAGTGATACCAACAACAATCAAGGCTTAACTACAACAAGACTGTGCACACAGCCCACAAAGGGGTGCACCAAGAGTGTCCACCTCAGGTAACTGGGGAGGCTGAACTACTGAGCCCTATAGGACACCTAGCACAAAAAGCCACTCTATCAACACAGGGAAGCAGCCAAAATGTGGAGACAAAGAAACAGGTAACAAATGACAGAAATGAAGGAAAGCAAACTATTGGATATAGAGTTCAAAACCACGGTTATAAGGTTTTTCAAGAATTTTCTAGAAACCGCCGATAAATTTAGTGAGACCCTCAAGAATATGAAAAAGGACCAACTAGAAATTAAGCATACACTGAATGAAATAAAGAATAATATACAGAGATCCAACAGCAGACTAGAACATCACAAGAATCAAGTCAAAGATTTGAAATATGAAGAAGCAAAAAACACCCAACCGGAAAAGAAAAAAGAACCCAAAAATATGAAGATAGTGTAAGGAGCCTCTGGGACAATTTCAAGCTTACAAACATCTGAATTATGGGGGTGCCAAAAGAAGAGAGAGAGAAAGATATTGAAAACCTATTTGAAGAAATAATAACAGAAAACTTCCCCTACCTGGGGAAAGAAATAGACTTACAAGTCCAGGAAGCGCACAGAACCCCAAACAAAAGAAATCCAAAGAGGACCACACCAAGACACATCATAATTAAAATGCCAAGAGCAAAAGACAAAGAAAGAATATTAAAAGCAGCAAGAGAAAAACAGTTAGTTACCTACAAGGGAGTACCCATACGACAGTCAGCTGATTTCTCAACAGAAACTATTCAGGCCAGACGGGTGTGGCAAGAAATATTCAAAGTGATGAACAGCAAGAACCTACAACCAAGATTACTTTACCCAGCAAAGCTATCATTCAGAATTGAAGGTCAGATAAAGAGCTTCACAGATAAGAAAAAGCTAAAGGAGTTCATCACCACCAAACCAGTATTATATGAAATGCTGTAAAGTATTCTTTAAGAAGAGGAAGAAGGAGAAAAAGGTAAAGATAAAAATTATGAACAATAAATACATGTCTATCAACAAGTGAATCTAAAAATCAAGTGAATAAAAAATCTGATGAACAGAATAAACTGGTGAATATAATAGAATCAGGAGCATAGAAAGGGAGTGGACTGACAATTCTCAGGGGAAAGGGGTGTGGGGGGTGCGGGAAGAGACTGGACAAAAATCGTACACCTATGGATGAGGACAGTGGGGGGCAGGTAAGGGCAGAGGGTGGGGTGGGAACCAGGTAGAGGGAAGCTATGGGGGGAAAAAAGAGGAACAACTGTAATAATCTGAACAATAAAGATTTATTTAAAAAATATATTTAAAAAAGACCCCGAATAGCTGCGGCAATCCTGAGAAAGAAGAACAAAGTAGGAGGGATCTCAATACTAGATATCAAGCTGTATTACAAAGCCACTGTTCTTAAAACTGCCTGTTACTGGCACAAGAACAGACATATAGACCAGTGGAATAGAATACAAAACCCAGAAATTGACCCAAACCACTATGCTCAATTAATATTTGACAAAGGAGGAAAGAGCATACAATGGAGTCAAGACAGTCTCTTCAATAAATGGTGTTGGGAAAATTGGACCGATACATGCAAAAAAAATGAAACTAGACCACCAACTTACAGCATACACAAAAATAAACTCAAAATGGATACAGGACTTAAATGTAAGATGGGAAACCATAAAAATATTAGAGGAATCCACAGGCAGCAAAATCTCAGACATATGCCGAAGCAATCTCTTCATCGATACAGCTCCTAAGACAATGGAAAATAAACAAATGGGACTACATCAAAATAAAAAGCTTCTGCACAGCAAAAGAAACCATCAACAAAACAACAAGAAAGCCCACTTCATGGGAGAACAGATTTGCCAATGTTATTTCTGATAAGGGTTTAATCTCCAACATTTATAGGGAACTCATACAACTTAACAAAAGGAAGGTAAACAACCCAATCAAAAAATGGGCAACTGACCTAAATAGATACTTTCGTAAAAGTACATAAGGAAGGTAAAGAGACATATGAAAACATGCTCAAAGTCACTAATCATCCGAGAGATGCAAATCAAAACGACAATGAGGTACCATCTCACACCTGTCAGACTGGCTATCATCAACAAATCAACAAACGACAAGTGCTGGTGGGAATGCAGACTGGTCCAGCCACTGTGCAGAAAAGTATGGAGTTTCCTCAAAAAACTAAAAATGGAACTCCCATTTGACCCAATGATCCCACTTATAGGAATACTAGTATATCCCAAGAAACTAGAAACACCAATCAGAAAGAATATATGCACCCCTATGTTCATAGCAGCACAATTTACAATAGCTAATATTTGGAACCAGCCTAAGTGCCCATCAGAAGATGAGTGGATTAAAAAACTGTTGTACATCTACACAATGGAATACTACACTGCAGTAAAAAAGAAGGAATTCTTACCATTTGCAACAGCATGGATGGAACTGGAGAGCATTATGCTAAGTGAAATAAGCCAGTCAGAGAAAGATAAATATCACATGATCTCACTCATTTGTGGAATATAATGAACAACATAAACTGATGAATGAAAACAGATCCAGAGACAGAGAAGCATTGATTAGATGCTCAAACCTCAGAGGGAAGGTAGAGGAGGGTGGGAGTAAGGGGGAGAGATCAAGCAAAGGACTTGTATGCATGCATATAAGCATAACCAATAGACACAGACACCAGGCGTGTAAGGGCATGAGCGGGGGGTAGAGAGGAGAGGAAACAATGTGGGGATAAGGACACATATGTAATACCTTAATCAATAAAGAAAGAAAAAAAGAAAAGTGAGTGTTTAAAAGTTCATAGGCAAAGGGTTATAGGCAAAGATCAGTAATGGATTAGCTTCAGGTGAAAAGGCATGACCAAAACATACAGATAAGCTCTGGCTGGGGTTGGTAAGTGGTTAGAGCATCGCCCTGTGCACTCAAGGGTTGCTGGTTCAATTCCCAGTCAAGGGCACGTACATGGGTTGCAGGCTCGCTCCATCCCATTTTGGGGCGTGTGCAAGAGGCAACTGATTGATGTGTACCTCTCACATGGATGTTCCTTTCCCCCGTTTCCATTCTCTCCAAAAATCAATGGAAAAAATATCCTCGGGTGAGGAGTAACAATAAAAAATAATACAGCCTGGCCTGTGTGGCTCAGTGGTTGAGCGTTGACTATAACCTGGGAGGTCATGGTTTGATTCCCGGTCAGGGCACATGCCCAGGTTGCAGGCTTGATCCCCATTGTGGGGTATGCAGGACGCAGCCGATCAATGATTCTCTTTTATCACTGATGTTTCTCTCTCTCTTCTTTTCCCTTCCTCTCTGAAATCAATAAAAATGTATTTTTTAAAAAATAATAATAATACAGATAATATAAATGCATGTATTTTGAGGTATCCCTTTTCATATCTTCCCCTTCCTTTATTTAAACATCTTACAGATTTCTTCAAATTGTGTCTTGATAAAACTGTTCCTAAAGACTCAAGCTCATGTTGATCCTTTTTTTTCAGACCCCTGTGAACTGAATTAGTAATACTTAGCAAAGTAGAGAGCACACAGTAGATTTTTAACCTTTTGCACTCAGATGTCGAGTGTGACTCGACACGGTTAGCATTAGAATAAAGGAATCGAGAAAAAAGCAAGCGAGTGCAAAGGGTTAAATTCTAATTAATATATGACATAATGTTTTCTTGAAGAACAAGTTAAAAATTACAAGAAATCTGCCAATAGAATTAGTGACTTAACATTTTCTTGATTTGAGAATACTGTAAATTTTTTTAAATTCATATTATTTTAGGCATACATGTACTGATGCCAAAAAAGGGTGGCATCAATACAAACAGAAAATCTAAGGTTATATATTACATCTTTTCATCTCTCCCACATGCCCTAAAAAAAAAAAAATAAGGTAAGAAATTTTGCAAGCTGGCTGTGTTAATACTAAATGTTGTCCTTATGTGTACCTACATATGGGTAACCTGATACAAAATAAAATCTTAATTTTTTTAATCTTAGTATTTTTAAGCAAACTTTTTAATAGCAAATTTCCCAAAGAATGATTACAAAACATTCATAATTATTTCTTTTGCAAGCTAGATGTCAACAATCATGGCAATGTTCAATTGTTACTAATTTTATCATCATTGTATCTACCTGACTCCATAGGAAAGCAGGAAAGGAAGGCCAAGTTTGAGGTACAGGCAGTATACTGAAGTGCAAAGGACATGAAAAGGTAGTTCACAGGAAAAAGAAATACACTGACAAACAAATATACAAAGAGAAGTCCATTTCATGCATAAATAAATGAAAATTGAATCAAAATAGTAATTTTTACCGATTACACAAGCAAATATGGAAAAGATGGGTAATGCCTGCTGTCAGTGAATGAAGTGAAAAAACTCCCATATATTGGGTCTAGGAGTAAAAATGCAACCTTTCTGGAAGGCAATTTGGTAATCTCAGATTTCAAGTGTGTAATTTATGACCCATTGCAAAAAATCTATCTTAAGATACACTCATATAACTTTGCATAAAATATATGCAAATGTTTTCACGCCAGCATTATTTATAACTCCTCCAGTCTATTCATTACAAGGCTGTTCTATAGCTATACAATGTAATACAAAGTAGTGATATAAAATGAGGGAGCATTATAAGAGTTGATGTGAATGAACATTCAAGAGCAAATGTTAGGTGAAAAACAAAAAAGCTGTGGATAGCATACTAATGTGAATCCCACTTAAGGTTTTCCACAACAGTAAAACCAAATTAGGATTACAGGATTATTGTGAAAATTCAGTGACAATGCTGGTGATATCTGTGAAGAATTCAAAAAAGTACATAGTAAGCACTCAATAAATGTAAGAGTAGCTCTGTCTGGAAAGAGGACAAAAAAATCAGGCATTTTTACTTCCATTTTATTCTTTTTTATTTTTTACCATAAGCATGATTTGTTTTGTGAATTAAAATCTTATCTAATAAGGAGGCAATATGCTAAATGACCATCACACCCTCACGAAGATGGTGGCACCCACAGCCAATAAGGAGGGAATATGCAATTGACTGATATGCCCTCAAAGATGGCAGTGCCCACAGCCACAAAATGGCAGTGCCCAGTCACCTCAGCCCTGCTGGGGCGGCAGGCGCACGGCACAGCCAGGTCCGCCCCCAAGCGGGTCCAGCCACTCCATACGCGTACCTCCGGAGTCCCCCAGTCCCCTCAGCCCCCCAGCCGCCCAGGGCCAGCCCAAGGCACAGGCAAGCCTCTGATGGCAGCTGCCCAGCTGACGCCCGAGGCGCAGGGAAGCCTCGGATGGCAGCTGCCCAGCCACCCAGGGCCGCCCGAGGCTCAGGTAACCAGGTCTGGCTGAGGCTAGTGCTGCTGGCAGTGGCAGCAGCAGAGGTGTGATGGGGGTGTTGCCTTCCCCTGATCACTGGGTCACCTCCCGCCACTGAGGGCTCCCAGACTGTGAGGGGGGCAGGCCAGGCTGAGGGACCCTGGGCCTCTAGTTATTTAAATAAATAAGAAAATGAAAACTGGGCCTCTAGTTATTTAAATAAACAAATAAGAAAATGAATGCAAACTTTTACATCTTTAATGATAAAGTGATCTCTCCTCCTCTTCACTTGTTTTATCTCTTATTCATATGTCTTTATTTGTGTGTTTTTTTTATTGTTTAAAGTATGACATAGGTCTCCTTGTTCATATGTCTTTAAATTACCACTAGATTATGTGCCCCAATAGACCAAGTGACTTGTTTTGTACACAGTATGTACTTAATTGAATCTAATTTCTTACCAAATTAGGATATTTATGGCCCTAAGTGGGGAAGAAATTATTATACTCTTGTAAGTAAATTGCTAAATAAATATGTACTTGGATGAGTCCATTAATATATTTAGCTGAATTATAGATATAATAGTGGCCCAGTGCACAAAATTCATGCATGGGGAGGGGGGGGCGTGTCCCTCAGCCCAGCCGGACATCCCCTTCGCAATCTGGGACCACTGACTCCTAACCGCTCACCTGCCTGCCTGTCTGATCGCCCCTAACTGCCTCTGCCTGCCTGCCTGATTGCCCCTAAACCCTCTGCCTATCTGCCTGATCACCCCTAAACCCTCTGCCTGTCTGCCTGATCACCCCTAACCTCTCTGCCTGACTGCCTGTCTGATCACCCCTAACTGCCCTCCCCGGCCGGCCTGATCTTGCCCCCAAGTGCCCTTCCCTGATGGCCTGATCTCACCCCCAAATACCCTCTCCTGCTGGCCTGGTTGCCCCCAACTGCCCTCCCCTGCTGGCCTGGTTGCCCCCAACTGCCCTCCCCTGCTGGCCTGATCTCGCCTCAACGGCCCTCCCCTGCCAGCCTGGTTGCCCTCAACTGCCCTCCCTGCGAGCCCGATCTCGACCCCAACGGCCCTCCCCTGCCGGCCTGATTTTGTCCTCAATCGCCCTCCCCTCCTGGCCTGATCTTGACCCCAACTGCTCTCCCCTGCTGGCCTGATCGTCCCTAACTGCCTCTGCCTGCTTGATCACCCGTAAGTACCCTCCCCTGCCGGCCTGATCTCGCCCCCAACTGCCCTCCCCTGCAGGCCTGATCTTATCCCCAACTTCCCCCCTTTGCTGGCCAATTTGGGTCTGATTGGTCAGTTTCTATGCCAGTCAGCATCAAAAGCTCCACCTCCTAGGCAGCCATTGGCTCCTCACAGTTCACCCAGATTTGGTTCTGATTGGTCGGTTTCTATGCCAGTTAGCGTCTCCAGGCCTATCCCCGGAAAGAAAGATAGGTGCACCTGCTGGCAAAGCCAGGAGAGAAAGAGAGAGACAATAGCTGATCAACAGCTGCCACGGAGGCTGCGGATCAGACCCTGCCTCTCTCTTCGGGCCGCTCTTCGGGCCTGATCCGCAGCCCCCTTGGCAGTCAATGCTGGGTCTCCACGCCTGCACCAGCGGCAGTCAGTGCTGGGTCACCTCGGCAACCCAGCACTGACTGCAGAACTGACTTCCAATGTTTGGCTGAGCCTTCGGTTGGTTGTTACAGACTCTGGGTTTTTATATATTAGGATATATTTATCTTTTATAGATGAGTAATATAAGAAATTTTATTTAATTTTATACTTACAGCTTCCAGACTGTCTTTTTTCATGTTCAGTGAATCGAGTTGCTGCTGAAGTGTATCTAATTCCTAAATAGAAGGAAAAAAAACAAATACATATGTCAGTTACATTAAGAATAAACTTGGCCCTTGCTGGTGTGGCTCAGTTGGTTGGAGTGTCATCCTATGCACCAGGTCACAGGTTCGATTACAGGTCAGAGCACATATCCAGGTTGCAGCTCCATCCCTAGTCAGAATGAGTGCAGGAGACAACCATCAATATTTCTCTCACATCAATGTGTGTCTGTCTGTCTCTCTGTCTATCTCTCTCTCTCTCTCCCTCACCCTTTCTCTCTCTAAAAATCAATAAAATGAAAAGAAAAAAAATAACACGCCGGAATAAATTTTTGTTTCTCAACATTTCAAATATATATGTGACAAAGTAAATTTTGTAAACATCTTCAAAACTTATCTTGTGATTTAACTAGAATTTACTAGTATTCACTGCTATTTTTTCCAATTTTTCCATTATTTCTAAAAACTTTGCCATGATCCACCTTTAAAAATACGTTATGCCCTGTCTGAGTGGCTCAGTTGGTTGGAGCATCATCCCATACACCAAAAGGTTGCAGGTTTGATTCCGGTTGCAGGGCGCACATCTAGGTTGTGGGTTCGATCCCCAATCCAGGCATACGGGAAGCAACCAATTGATGTTTCTCTCTCACATCTATTTTTCTCTCTCTCTCTCTAAAAAAATCAATGGAAACATATCCTCGGGTGAAGATTAAAAAAAAAACATACCCTCTATAAGCTTGTTGGAGGCAGCCTGTCCTTTTCACACATATCACATCACTGTAATCATCCAATAAGTTTCAGAAGCCTTCAATCTCATTATGTCATTGTTTAAAGTTATGATTTTTAATTTTGATTTTTAAACTGTTTTCATATTTTTTTGCCTAATTCCTTTTTAAATTTAATTGATTTATTTTTTAAAATTTTATTTTATTGTAGTAAGAAGACTTAACATGTCCCTAATTTCTTTTAGGGCCCAGATCTATAGCAATTTACATAACTCAACACCTTTAAGGGATAAAACGCTTAAATTGATTATTACTCATTTGAGAACCCCCATGCAGGATTAACTATATTTTGACATTTCTGTAATACCCTTTTTTCAATGTTTCATTGTATCTTATAAATCCTGTCTAAAATAAAAGTTATATTGAACTGTCAATGAAGGAATCTAATGAACAAAATAAAATGAAGAACAAAATGGAACCAGAATCATGGGTACATGGAATAGACTGGAGGGTGCCAGAAGGGAGAGGGCAGAGGTGACCAGATAAAGAAGGAAAAGGGAGCCAGGTCAGTGTGGTTCAGTGGTTGAGCATCAACCTATGAACCAGGAGGTCACGGTTCAATTCCTGGTTGTGGCATATGCTGGGTTGCGGGCTCAGTCCCCAGTGTGGGGCATGCAGGAGGCAGCCGATCAATGATTCTCTCTCATCATTGATGTTTCTATTTCTCACT
The DNA here is from genome assembly GCF_951640355.1 of Cnephaeus nilssonii. NCBI lineage: Eukaryota > Metazoa > Chordata > Mammalia > Chiroptera > Vespertilionidae > Cnephaeus > Cnephaeus nilssonii. The sequence goes on along the minus strand of NC_137085.1, from coordinate 66,264,187 downwards.
CCTCCCTTCCTCTATGAATTCAATAAAAATATATTATTAAAAAAAAAAAAGAAGAAGAAGGTAAAGGGTTTAGCTCAAGAACACATATGCATAACCCATGGACACAAATAGTATGGTGAAGGCCAAGGGAAGGGGAGGTGGAGTGGGTAGAGGTAGGTAAAGGGGAGATATGGGGGACATCTGCAATAGTGTCAACATTAAATATTTTTAATAAAAAAAAAAGATTTGAGGTTTATTAGGCAGGAAGGAAAGAATGTAAATATTCATTTCATATGGCTCAGGTATATTAGGCCTTTTAATGTTGCTATTAAAAGTTGATTAAAATAAGTGTTTTCTTATGTCTTTATGACATTCAAAAATGAAGGATGCATAGACTGAACAAATAATATAGTAAAAGCTGGGTCATCATGTAGCATAAGAAAATAAATTTTTCTAAAGCAGTGCTTCTCAAATTTAAATATCCTATGAATCATCCAGGGACCTTGTTAAAGACTGAGCAGTAAGTCTAGTCAAGCTCTCAGGGGATGCCGATGCTGCCCATAGTGGCAAGATTGCTATATGCCTGTCCCAAAGGAGTAATTAATATTACCTGTAATAATTTCTCATTTGTGGTTTTCATGTCTATGTACTTGACTTGTTTTTCAGGAGACATATTTTTTATAATGCCATCTGCTGCTTGTTTTTCCTGTTCAATTTCTTCTTCTACACTTCTAATTTGTTTCTCCTTCCTGAAACCAAAAGTATGCAATATTCCTTACTATTCTGAGGGGAAAAAACATTACTTTTACTCAGGTCCTGGTCACATTTAAATAGGGTACTTAAATTTATTCAATCATAGTTTATGATCTAAAAGTTCTTACAAACGTACAAAATAATTCTATTTGACCTGTACAAAACTTGGCCCCCATCAGCACAGACTTACTTCGTCTTTTTCTTCTCAACCCCCAAATGCTTCTATTTTCTTACTCTCCATTTTACTTACATTCTTATAAGATAACACAAAAATCATCATAGAAAATCATTAAAGCCTTCAACATGAGGATGTATTTATAATTTTTGCTATCATACCTTTAAGACAAATAAGATAGTTGCATTTTAGAAGAGTTGTTTTCAAACATGTCATAGCTACAGAATTCTTTGAACAAATGAAATACAGTATGGAAGTTTAACATGTAAATCATATAAAGTTACACAGCTCTGACTGAACTGGGAGTAGAGAGACCTATAGTGCAACTTGATTTTTAAAAATCATAGCTTTAGATTAATATGTTTTGCTTAAACACCCTTTTATCCACTGCTTTAACTAAAATTGGTATTCCACAGATTATCAATATTATAGCACTGCAAAGTAATAATTTCTAGCACTACAATATTATAGCACTGCAAAGTAATAATTTCCCAAAAAACAAAACAGAAACATTGCAAGTAAAACCATCTATAAGTAGTAGTAGTAAAATTAATTACAAATATTTATCATATAACCACAAGAAATACCAGTGATGTGCTACTTATTACCCTATGCAAGGTCAATTATCATTAGGATAGAGAAACATTTTGAAAAAAATAAAAAGGTAAGATGCTAGTTATCATGTAAATATTTCAAGATTTACATATAAAAATCTTTCTTAAAGTAAATTTTAATTCCAATGCCATAAATTTATATTTTAAGTTTCAAAATGATTATTCTACTATTTAATCTCTTTCATAAGTAGATAACCAACTTCTACAGTTTTCACAATCACTAGCTAAGTCCTCTATATCCACATATCGGTGACCTTCACACTCTTTACACACTCATACTCCATTAGCATAAGATAATCTAAACTAAGAAATTTTTCTGTGAAGACATCATAATAATCAAATAAATGACAAACATAATGAAACAGACTACCTGGAATTTTTATTTGTTTTTGTCTCACTCTAGTGTCTTTCTTTACTTTGAACCTCAATTACTACAGTGCTTGATGTTACAAGTGTGTTTACTGTTGCTACAATTTATATGGGTATATGGGCTCATAGAACTTTCAAGCAGAAAAGATCATCTATTTCAGTCTTTTTGTTTCATAGATTAAGGAGATATTGAGGCCTAGAGGAGTTAATCATCTGAAACAAACTCATTCTGAACTCCATGATTACTTGCCTCTTAACCATGTTTCTTTCTGACATGTCTCAATGTAGTTAGATGGGAACTAATGTTGTACAGTATTCCATTTTACAGAGAAGTTAACAGCAAAAGGCAGGTAACTGATTTTCTCAAGGCCACATAATGGTCAAGTGTCAAATGTTTTGATATTAGCACTTGGCTCTGGTTATAACCTGGCAGTAAATCACCAATGATGGTGTCATAAAAAACTCAGTGGAGTACTAAACTTGGTATTTTTTCAACTTGTATCTTTCTAAACATAAAATACCTTCAGGAATAACACTTAAATCACTTTAGAATTCTCAAATTTATATACTTGAACTCATAAAGTAAATTTGTTAATATTTAACTTTATTAAGGGTAATTAAACATAAAGATTATGGAAACGACCTTACTTGGTATACTAAAGAAGTCAAAGATGACTTTAAGAAATTATTCTTCTAGTCAATCTTTTGCTAAGGAAGTCCAGTGTTGGTGTTTTTTTTTAAATCACCTGCTCACTGGGTACAAAGGTTAAAACAAAGTGAAATGCAATCATATGACATAGCTTCTTTTTAATGGTGAAGAAACAGAATAGATTCCTTAGCACACCAGTCTCAGAGACAAAAAAAAAAGTAAAGGTAAGATCTTATATATTTACAGGTTTGGTGGTTGTTGCTGAATTTTTTTTTTAAAGTCATATTTGTTTGTTAAATCTGTACAAAAAATTATGCCTTTACTAAATGATGAAAGAGCAGATAATATGATTATATTTTCACACACTCTATAGATATTAACCTTAGACTACCCAAAAAATATTTCCCAAATAAAGTTATAATATAATAAAAATTATTTTTCTTTTTCAAAAAAGGTTTCATTTATTCAGATTTATCTGATCTTTTTATTTTGAAATATGTTAATCACACAACATTTTGAGGTGACATTAACTTAAAAACAAATTTGTCAAACAAAAAATTACTGGCTACCCGTAGATAATTGTTGAAATTGGGTGATGACTATTCTCCTTATTTAGAGGTTTTTCTTGAAGTTTTCCATTACAAGTTTTTAAACTGGAAGGAAAAAAAAATCTATAAAATGATTAATTATAAGAGTGAAATTAATTGTGAATTATTAACACCTTACTTCAAAATACACTGATTTTTGGCATATCTAAAATATTTAATGGCAAACTATAAACACCTTTAACAAAACCAAAATAATTGCAGCATATTTTTACTTCATAGTATATAACAGTCATATATAGCAAATAATCAAAACCTCGTAAGAAACTTGTACTTAAAAACTGCATAAAAACAACAATGTTTCTTTTTCAATATCTATCATTTCCTCTTGTATAAAGCTTCTCTCTCTCTCTCTCTCTCTCTCTCTCTCTCTCTCTCTCTCTCTCTAGACTGTAGGCTATATAAAAGGGCACTTAGTTTGTGAAATAATTAAAATAAACTGATATATTTGTTCTCTATTTTTTTAATTACTACATTTAAACCCAAATTTCAAAATAAATTTCAAATTGAGAAAAAAAATCCAACTTTTTAAATGGGGTAAATTGACTCAAGAACATTTTCTTCATAATCTCCTGGCTAGCTATTCTGACAATCTGATTTCTTCAAGATAGCCAATAATGCTAGCAAATGTTTCCTCTGTCTAGGGATTTATCCATTCAGTGTCTGAATGGTCAACATCTACCCCCTTTCTCAATTTTTCCCCTTTCAAAAGATATACAAATATACAGAAAGCCCCATTGATCATGGAGCTCAATCAATGCATTTCGTGACTTTAGACCTAATGTTTTAGATTGTTGAATGCTTTCTTATATAGAATCTACTTTAAGCTCTGAGTATATACTGCTTCTAACTTAAAAATGTATCAAAGAGAAAGAAATACTTTTCTAATTGTTATAATTTTATTTCCTTTAGCACACTGGAGAAAATAATTATTAGTATTAAATAGATGATAAAGATAATAAACACAAGATGACCCTATCTCTATTTCCATATAGGCTTACGGTCCTGCCTGACCCCCATTACCTTCTTCAGCTACTTGACTCCATATCAACTTTTTACTTAAGTTCACGTAATTTTCTTTGTAGTCTAATTGCTTCCTCTAATGATCCCTATCCTTTTTATTCCAGAAAAAAATAGCACTTCTCCCTTACCCACATCTGGACCCTGCCAGAGACTATAGTAAGAACAACACCACTGAGAAATACTGAAACGAGAGAATGAAGAGGCTGCATACTCCTAGAGACCACTAAACATGGGCAAAAGACCTTTTATATACGATTTGGGGATACCCTTTTGTGGGCAGTGGTCTGGAATAAGTGATAACTTGAACTCATTTCTGACTCTAAAAGGGATTCTATTATGATCTATATCCAAGTTGTAATATCTAGGAGGAATAGTGGCTTTTTCTAACAAATTTGATTTAGCTACAGAAAGGGAGAAAGAAGGGAAATAAGTATAAACACATAAACAAATTGAAGGCAAAGAGTAGATTAACTAGAATAGGGTAGTATCAAAATAACAATAAATACCTCTTTGCTAACGAGGTAACAAGACTTTAGTAACGTGAAATGAGTCTTGCTCATTCTGAGTAGTTTTCTACTTCCTGCTCTAGTAGAACAAACTTTTCCTTAAAAATCATTAAGCAACATATGCTATAAATTAAAAGGCTCAAAAGAAAAATAAGACTCAAATTATAGAAAATCACTAAGGGTGGTACTAACATGATATATTCATACCTTTCAAACATCATTTGTTTGCAGCAGTTTTAGTGTTGACTTAAAAAAATGCACATATAAAAACAAGAAGCATGAATATCATGAGTAAAATCACTAAATGGAAAGTAACTATTAAGCAAGAAGAAATTACTCCAATAAATGGCAACTTCTAGTTAAAGATGGTATAATGAATGTACCCATTAACTTTGACTTCCGCCCCAAACCTGACTGAAATGTAAATAAAAGGCAGGAAGGAATATAAACTCATAAGAACAAAGAGAATGAAAAAGGACGCAACAGCAATAAAACCTAGAAACTAGACAGTTAATAGTTAAGTGGAAACTGACTGGGAGAGCAAAATTTTCCCCAACTAGCGGAGTGGAAAGCTGAGGAGCCAGAGGATTTACACTGCAAAATGCCAAACTGGCCAAAAATTGGCAGCACCAGGTGTTCTGGAAATAGAGGAGGGGCTAGAACATAGTTTAAAGTTTTCCTACCTGTCCCTGCCCAGTCAGGTAAAGCTCCTCGCCCACATAAACAGAAGATTAAGGCTTTTTTCCCCCTCTGGGGAGAATAAAAAGGGAATCTGGCAGTAAGCACAAATGAGTGCAAGATTATTATGCCAGAAAAAAAGAGAAAGTAAGTTAAGGTTTACATACTAATTATTGAGATAAACCCACCTTTTCCACCATTCAGCTCTCAAAATGCTAGTCATTTGGCTTTATCTGTTCAGGCAAATCAGGCAAATTAGAGAAGTCATTTTTGGCCCTAGTCCATTTGCTTAGTGGTTAGAACATCAGCCCTCAGACTGAGGGGGCCTGAGTTCAATTCCAGTCAAGGGCATTCAAGGGCATGTACCTCGGTTCCAGGCTCCATTCCCAGGCCTGGGGACCTGGTTGAGGTACGTGCAGGAGGCAACCAATCGATGGGGCTGTGTGTGTGTGTGTGTGTATGTGTGTGTCTACCCCCTCAATGGAAAAATATATCACCAGTGAGGATTAACAAAAAAAGAAAAGTCATTTTGGGAATCCAACTAGTCCAAGGAAAAGATCTCAAGATAATGACATTTAGGGATTCCCCAAAGAAACAGTCCAGGAAGTTTTTTACTCTACAGAAATTAAGACCTATATAAATGTATCCAAATAGTTTTTTGTTGCCCAGTCTTATCTGTAAGTTCCAAAGCAAATATTAACAGATATATAAAGACAGAATGTCTCTAATATAAAGGATACTGACCATTACAAAATGGAAAAGCATAACAAGAAGCCATAGAGACTATTAAAGAAAAAGGAAAATAAAAGATACAAGACACAATAACTTATGCTATAGGATACTATTAAAGAAAATTTTCAGAAAACAAAAAGAGCTCTTAGAATTAAAATGAGTGGAAAAGGAAAACTTTAAGAGTTTAACAATAAAATTGAGGATATATCCCCGAAAGCAGAATAAAATGAAATATAGGCAAGTCAAGATAAAAAATTAGAAAATCATTCTAGGAGATCCAACACCCAAACACCCAATTAAAGCAGTTCTAAAGAGTAGTGAGACTTAAAAAAGAAAATGGGGAAGAAAATTATCAATGAAATTAATTCAGAAAATTTCCCAGAACTGAGGGATAGTTTCCAGATTGAAAGCACCCACCAAGTACCCAGTTTCATGAATGAAAACAGACTCTCAGGAAGATCCATGACACTTCAGAATATTAATTTTAAAAGCTTAAGAAGAGGCAAGTTATATAAAAGGATAAAGAACTAGAATGGCATAGCATCATAGTCCTTCACAATAATACTACAAACCCTGCGAAAATGGGGCAATGCCACCAACAGTTTGAGAGAAAACTATTTCCTATTTATAACTTTACTTCTAACCAAATTATCTTTCAAGGTCTAAAAAAATTTCCCGCCTATAGACCTTCTTAGGAAGCTATTGCAGGAAACTTCATTAACAAAAACAAACAAACAAACAAACAAACAAACAAAAAAAGCAGTAATCCAAGACAGGCATTCTAGAACACAGGCATCCAACCATAAAGACAAAAGGGAATGTCTTCCATAAGGGTGGAAGAGAGTGGAAGTCAGCAGCTGTGTAGAGGGTACAGTCATCAGATCCTCTAGGTTACAGCATGGCAACAGGCTCTGGGAGAGACTTCTTTAAAAGCAGATTAAATATCAGAAATGCATACAACATTGGGTGATTTGTTAAAGAAGGGTTTGGGTATAAATGCATTAAAAAAAAAAAGAAAACTAAGCATATAAAAAAACCACACAGTACATTTAATTTATCAAAAAATTGTGAGCAGGAATAGAAAAGTAATCCTGTTATGTGGCTCAGACATTGATAGCATTTACACATTTGTGACACACGGAATACTCATCTAACCCAAATTATAAGTAACTATGTATGAAGACTAAGGAGACAGGACGTATATATATTTGTTGTGTTAAGAGATGAAAGTAGGGAGTGTTTGAAAGAGAAACAACGACTCTTATCTCCTACATTTGTAGGTAAATGGATAATACCAATAAAGAACACCTAAAATAAAAAATAAAAAAAAACAAGAAATAGCAATATAAGAATATACTATTCATTGACATGGACAACAGTGTGGTGATTATGGGAAGTGGGGGTGGAAGTGAAAGAGGGTATAGGGGAGATAAATGGTGATAAAAAATATAAAGGAAAAAAGAGTATACTTAAACACATATACATAAATACATATTCTTCTGGACCTTATTTTCAATAGATCTACTTCCATTCTCCACAGGAGCTTTCTAATTTGTTAAGATTAGAGTACAGGGATGGTGAAGGAACGTGTAATTGTTTCACACTTTATATATTTTAAGAAAAAATAGATTTAAAAGGAGAAAAAAGGAAAGCAAAATGTCTTCAATAATCTCTGAAGTGCTAGTCACCTACTGACATGACTCTTTTCCATCAGGCCTGCAGTATGAAAGCCTCATGCATACCGATCTTGTTTTGGCCCCTCTTCATGATACTACTATCAGATGAAAGCCAGACTTTTAAAACAGTAAGTTTTCACAATTAAGACAGTGAAAATATTTTCAAAGGTACACTTTGAATGTCCCAAAGTAATAAAAGAAAGCAAAAAAACAAAAAATCCAAACCAAGCCATTAAAACTAACTCTTCAGTTAGCTGGATATATTCAAAATCTGTGATCTCTGAGCCAGTTTCTAATTTGACAAAAGCAGACTTCATTTTTTAACAGAATTATTATTCATCATGTATTTCCACGTATACAAATGGGAATATACCAAAAGTCTTTCTTTCTGGAATGATTACACAATAACAGTTAGAAGATACCTGTATGACAAACTAGAATCTCCTTGCTCAATAAATTACATATATCAGAATTTCCTTACTCTTCAATATTTCATCCCAATAAAGAAATAAAAGCATCTGCTTTTCCTTTTTCAAACTATAATATTGAAAGATTAGACAGTAGATACTTTTCTAAACTATTTCCTTCCAATGTTTAATTGCTAGGATATGAAATTTAGAAAATTCTGTTAATATTTTTCTGATTAATACATTTTTTTATTTTTTAGGAAGTCAAATGCAATTTCACTAAACAGAATTATTATTTGATTCCAGCGGATATCGATAAAGAGGTTACTACACTTGATCTCAGTTATAACCAAATTACTCTGAATATTACAGACACAAGTATTCTACAGATGTATTATTTACTCACTGAGCTCTACTTGATTGAAAACAGTGTCATCATCTTACGTAATAATAGTTTTGGTAACCTCTCCAATCTACGAATTTTAAATATCTGTAGAAACTCCATCCACACAATTCAACAGGGTGCATTTACAGGCTTAACTAAACTAAAACAGTTATATCTATGCCAGAACAAAATATTACAACTGAATCCTGATATATTTGTGCCTCTTAAAAACCTGAAACTTCTGAATCTGCAAGGCAATTTGATAAGCTATTTTGATGTACCACAACTGTTTCATCTGGAATTAATCATTTTACATGGAAATCCATGGAACTGCTCCTGTAGTTTACTGAATTTGCAGAATTGGCTAAACACATCCAATGTAACGTTAGGTAAGCTATCATTATTAAATTAATCAAAACCAAATGTGATTGATTTTTGGTTGTTTCACCCCAGAAAAGTCTCCCATTTTCCCCAGATTTTCATTACAATCTTAATTGTAACATCTTTACTATTACAAACTAAACAACATATAGATACTGTACTTAAACTACATTTATAAAATAACTTAATAAACAGGAATGTGTATCTTTCCCTTGTGTTGCTAGGTAATATAAGAGTTTCTTATAGTACCAATAATGACATGTCAAAAAATTCTAATTTAAATAACTATAAAAAGTTATTAACCATAATATTTTATTTTCCATAATAAATCATAATTTATTCTTTGATTTACTAGAAAATGAGAACATCACCATGTGCAGCTACCCAGATATACTGAAATGCTACAGCATCAAAACAGTACCTTATAAGGCTGAATGCTACTCAAAACTTCCTTCACCTATAACTGAAGACCTTCAGATTAATTTTCAGTCAATTAGCAATTCAACATTTAATAGCTCTTTGAACAACTTAACAAGAAATTCAGGTAATGTACTGGTATTGAATATTAACATTGCTGAAGATAGCATACTAAAAAATTAAATTTTAAGTTACTAGAAACAATGTAAAATTCCTCATGTCAACAAAGGATTTACAAAATACCGGGTTTCCAAAGCAGGCTCTGCTAATTACCAGGCAAATGCCACTAGGCATATTATTTAACTACTCATAGGCTTAATTTTAACTAGTAAAGTCACAGTTCTTCTTTTGTTTTGTTAATCCTCACCTGAGGATATTTCTCCACTGAGTTTTAGAGAAAGTAGAAGGAAGGGGGAAGAGACAGACCGAGAGAAACATCAATGTGAGAGAGACACATTGACTAGTTGCCTCCCACACGTGTCCTGTCCAGGGGATGGAGGCCTGGGGATGGAGCTTGTAACTAAGGTCTGAGCCCTTGATCTGAATCGAACCCGACCCTTCAGTCTGCAGGCCAACTCTAACCACTGAGCCAAATCGCCAGGGCAAGTCACAATTCTTATAATGTTCCTAGGTGAATGGATAAACAATCCCTGTAAAGACAGGAGTTATTCTTTTACCACTCTAGGAAATATCTTTATATCTTTATGTTGTAGTTTTATTAACTTTTGCTTAAAGAAAATTATAAAGTACATTCATTTCTAATACCAATATTGGGGAGTTATTAAGATATGTAATTTTTGTTGTCAATTTAACAAAATATCTTCCCTCTCTCCCTCTCATTCTCTCTCTGTCTCTGTATCCTATTTAAGAACATGGACCTCTTGGAAAAAGCTGGGCTTTTCTTGTTGGTGTTGTAATGACTGTACTGATGACTTCTCTCCTCATTTTTATTGCTATCAAATTGCCAATATGGTATAATTTTCTGCTTAGTTATAAACATCATCACCTGGAAGAACATGAAGTAGAAACCTATGAAGATGGTTTTACCCAAAATCCAAGTTCCCTTTCACAGATACCAGATACAAACTCTGAAGATACTACAGTAATATTTGAACAACTACATTCATTTGTAGTGGATGATGATGGGTTTATTGAAGACAAATACATAGATACTCATGAATTATGTAAAGAAAATTAATTTCTTTCAATTTTTGATTATTTTAAAAATGTTACCAGTTCACTGACTGTTTAGACATGGAGATTTTTATGTGTGACATACCTAACTATAGCTAGTAGACCTTCATATTAATTGCAACACATATTAATATTATAAAATGATGTTTTTCTCATTGGTATTGAAAAAGTTAGTCCAAATACAGTAACTGACACTCCTTGGTAGCTAACAGTTACAATACTATTCTCAGCAGTATTCAGAAGACTATACATACTAGTAAAAAAAAAAAAAGCCTAAAGTAAATTATTAATTAATTAAAATAAACTGATTCTCATATTAGTTCAGATATTGGATATAATACAGATAAGTTATATTCAAGTTTTACTTATTGGAATCAGTAGAGAAATAAAGATTTTGGATTTATATCATAAGTCAGAGTAAGGAACAGAGATAGCTTAAACTGACAATGCACTTGGATTGATTTTTTTATGCTCACAGAATGAATTCATAGAATTGGAAAACATTTTCTTAATGCTTCCTGAATTAGCACAATAATTCCCTGAAAACTTAGTAGCAATTTAGAGCACAGTACAATGTCCAGGCACAATCCCTAATAAATTACTACTGATCTGGGTTATAAAGAAAGATTGTCACCACAATGCAGGGTATCAAAATTATCTATAAATAATCTTATTTTTAAAAATACATATGTCTGCCTCTCTTAGGGAGATTTCTATTCAAATAAGTGTGTTAGGGCTGAGAAATCTTCAGTTGGTCTATGAACAACTGTTTGGGAACCAGATCATGGAGGAATGTTTCCCAAACTATTTTCTAGAGCGTTAATTTCCAGAGAGACAGTCAGAAGTATTAACAGGGGGGAAATATGTACATGGTCAAATTACTAAAGAATTACTAGAGGAAATACTAGGTTTAAACAAAGTGAAACAAGATTCTTTACTATATAGGACTCATCCGAAACTTTACTAAGCTAAAGGCAAATTATCAAGAATTTTCCAACCTTTCTTTGAGGTATGCCTACTAAGAGCTCATAGCACAATAAGGGTCCAAAGAACATAGTCTGAAAAACACTGGCCTTGAGACTATTATAGGAAGAGTCTAAAAGTCAACTCCTTATAATCAATTGGCTGTAATCATAATTTTATTAATTTAATGGAAACAGTGGCATTAAAAACTGTAACAAAATCTATCATATGCGGGAAGGTTAAATGTATTTATCTCTATCTTTTACAGGAAATATCTCTAAAACACTGAAATATATTCATGGGTGAAATGATGTTTTAGATTTTCTTCATAGTACAGAAAAGGGAACGATGGCTAAAGGTATAGATGAAGCAGGGTTAGTTGTGGACAGATGGAGCTGGGTCATGGGTACATAGGACTATAGTACATTATTTTATTTTTGTTAAAAATTTCTCTATAATACAGTTTTAAAAATGTGTATTTACTTGGTACTTAGAAAAAAAAGAGACTACAAATAATGTAGATGTACATTACATTCTGCAGTCATTTTAAAGGTTGTATCAATACATAAATTCAGTTCAAATGTCGATGACAAAAACAAAAAATGTTTAGGATGATATACCCAGTGAAACAGAAAATGAACTCATTTATCATGCATATTTGCTTGTGTTTATCAAAATGTTTTCAATATTCATTAAAGAATATAAATGCTTTATGCATACTATTTTCTAATAGGTGTTATCAATTATACTTCATTATTTTCAATCTCAAGTATAAATGAGATAATAGAAACATGAGGAATCTTTTTCTAAATAATCTATCATTTTACCAAATATGTCATAATTTAAGAGGCAAATATTAATATTTGAGAAACAGTAAAATGAAATTTAATTATGAATCAGTAAAGACTACATTAATCTCTTATATTCAAGAGCCTCTTATAAATGAATATTGGGTAGTCAATAAATATCTGACTAAACAAAAATAAATAAATGGGCTTAAAGTTATGATTACATATGTTTTTAAAAGATAACTGATTTTGACTAATACCAAACTAGAAAAGTATCTACATCAGAAGGTGGAAAGAATCGTTAGCTCATGCAGCTGTATGTAACTGAATTAAAGTCAGGTATGTAAGAATTGTAGTAATATATCGAGGCTATATATTATAACCAACTTATTATGAATAGATGTTCAGTAATAAACCAGATGTCATACCATACTAAATGGTGAGATTAAGGTAGAAGAGCGTGAAAACAGAAGTTTTTTTACACCTGCCTTCGAAAGGTATGGCATTTCCTGCTCCCTCTGAATGAGGAGTATCAAGGTAGATCTTTGTGTTATTGAGATTTTGGTTATCTGCTTAACACATAAAATAAATCTATTCTCCTGCTGCATATAAAAGTAAACTTCATAAAAATAACTTTTGTTTATAACTTAAATTTCTCCTTAAAAGGGTCAGGAGAACCTATTTCATTCAGCCTCAATTACAAACTACAGATATGAAGTTTTGAAACTGCTGACATTTTTAGAACAAACTTGTATATTTTAAGAACTATTTCTTCAACCAAATGAACCAAATAGAAATAAAAAAATCTATAACATTCTCAAACTTACAATCTGTGATTTATCATTTAGGATGAAATATCTATGAAACATGTACATATAATATTTACAAATCGTATTATGTAAGTGATAGGAGGGACCTGGGAGCCGCCGCTGCTCTGACCCACGAACGCTGAGGGGCGGGACCGGGCGCTGCCGCCGCTCCCACCGCACCTCCCGCCGGCCCCATTGGTCCCCCCTCAGCGGCAGCCAATCTGGCCATTGAGAGGCCACCCCAAGTCCCGCCCCCCAGCCTCCCGCCGGTCCAATCGTGGGCGTAGCAGAGTGATGGTTATTTGCATATTACCCTTTTATTAGGTAGGATTCTTTAGGTACCTAGAAGAGTATCCTACCTAATAAAAAGGTGATATGCAAATTGACCATACCATCGACACACCCACAAGCCACGCCCACAAACCAGTCAGAGCAAGTAAGCAAATTAACCCAACCAAGATGCCTACAGCCACAGAGGTTTCCCAGGTAACAGAGCAAGCCAAGCTTTCCGCGAGCTGTTGCAGGCCTAAGCCTCCACTCAAGCTACAAAGTTTCAATTATAGAAGGTAAACAAATTCAAACAGAAATGGCGGCAGAACGGAGCTTGAGATGAGAGAGCAGGCCAGGGTTGCCCCCGGCGACAGGGGAAGCAAAGCTTTCCGCACACCCTGGCCGGGCCCAGCCTCCACTTAAGGCTACAAAGTTTCAATTATAGAAGGTGAATTAACTGCCACAGAAATGGCTGCAGGCCATGGAGGGAGCAGCAGGTTTGGCTCCGCTCCAGGCTACAAAGTTTCAATTGTAGAAGGAAAATAAATTCCAGATACCAGGGCCTCCGCTTGGGTTGCCAGGGGGCATGGCTGGCCTGCAAACCACCACAGGCCCCTCGCTCAGGCCGCCCCATGCCCCAAGGGAACCCCACCCTGATCTGGGACACCCTTCAGGGCAAACCAGCTGGCCCCAACTCCTGCACCAGGCCTCTATCCTATCTAATAAAAGAGTAATATGCAGATTGACCATCACTCCAACACACAATATGTCTGCCCCCATGTGGTCAAAGATCCTGCCCCCATGTGGACACAAGATGGTTGCCACAAGATGGCCAGCAGGAGAGGGCAGTTGGGAGGCACCAGGCCTGCAAGGGAGGGCAGTTGGAGGTGATCAACCCTGCAGGAGAGGGCAGTTAGGGGTGATCAGGCCGGCAGAGGAGGGAAGTTGGGGGCAAACAGGCTGGCAGGGGAGCAGTTAAGCATCAACCAGGCTGGCAGCGGAGTGGTTAGGGGGTGATCAGGCTGGCAGGCAGAAGCGGTTAGGGGCAATCAGGAAGGCAGGCAGGCAAGCAGTTGGGAGCCAGCAGTCCTGGATTGTGAGAGGGATGTCCAACTGCCCGTTTAGGCCCGATCCCACCGAGCAGTCGGACATCCCTCCAGGGGTCCCAGATTGGAGAGGGTACAGGCTGGGCTGAGGGACAACCCCCCTCCGTGCACGAATTTCGTGCACCGGCCTTCTAGTCTTATATAAAGTAAAGTAAATGATAACTATTTGCACTAAATAACAGAACAACAATAACAAAAAGGAAAGTTTTCATGTAAGAGCTGGGTCACCAGGAATATGGAATTTTCTTTGTACAAGGGAAGACACTTCCAGCATATGTAGTTGTTAAGACAGCATTTTACAAGAGCATCAAATAATGGAGGGGGGGGAGAGGTTTCTTTGTTTTTGATCAACACAAGAATTATATTTATCTTTCAAAAGTTTTATTATTATATTTTAACATCCTAGTTTTCATTATTACTGTACATGCAGAGGTAACATGACAGTATATTTGGTATTACAGAATTTTGGTAATTTTGGTAAATTGAACTTCCCAACCTCCAAAACTGTGAACAATAAACTCCTGATGTTTATAAGATACCCAGTCTATGATATGGTATTATAGCAGCCCAAGTGGACATCCACTTATTGTTTTGTAGGCATTAGTGTCACTGCCATAATTCCCTTGGTATTTAATCTTTAACCAGTTATATATAAAGATGCACATATAATCTAAATCTATGACATGGATTTAGTTTAGTTATTATCAATTAATAATTGGATAATATATGAGATAATGAAATACAAGTAATGTGCCTTTCATTAGACTGGGGTTTAAATCTCATAATTCAAATTAGTTAAAAAGCCCAGGTTAAAATTATAAACCATAGAGATAAGGATGTTTTGATTCATCTTAAGACTTTTAAACTCCTAGAAGTAGAAATTATAGCTATCTAATCTATATAGTGCTTTTATCTGTACAGAATTTCAGTACTTAATAGTAAATAAAGATAATAGCTGTGTAAATAATAATTTGCATTGCAAATATTCAACTTTTTTAAATTAAAAAATGCAACAGGGAAAAACAAGAAAATCTGTAAGGAAGTACATGACTCAGAAGTTAAACTACCTAATACGACTCACTTATAAATGTTTTATTTCTATATTGATTGTACTTACGCTTGTCTTTCTGTAAATATGATATCCATACTTTGTGTTTCTCGATCATTTTGAGCTTTAAGCTAAATAAAGAGTTAACACAAAAGTGAGGGATAAGAAATTGCCATTTAAATCAAACTATTTAAAGGTTATTCAGATTGTGAACTAATTGAGAGATTATTATAATAATTCTAATGCCACATGAAAAATTTTTAAAAATATATAGTATTTGTTTCAATTAACAAATCACCATACCAGATTTTTTTTAGTCTTTTTCACAGGCATGGTAATCTCACATCAAAAGTATTCATTTTGTCAAATATTGCAATGTAAACTTAATTTATGAAATGAAAATCTCAAGTATTTATTGGGTGTTCCACAGTTGGTTAATAATATGTTAAATTTAGACCCAACACAAATTTTATTCTTAAATAATTCAGCATTTTACCTGAGCACTCCTAATTGACTCTACCTGTAAATATTCAGTCTAGAATTTGGACCTATCCCAAATAACTGACAAAACACATAAAGAAGTTTTTACTTTTTGCATTTGGCATTAAAAATAGTTTTCCAATTGGGACTTCTGTGTTCTAAAAGCCAAGAATAATTTCACTAAATTATCATGCTTTTAGAACCCAATTTAGAAAAAAGTCATTTTATAAATTCTACTAGAGGCCCGATGCACGAAATTTGTGCAAGGGGCTCAGCTTTTGCAGCCGCCACGGCTTGCCTCGGCCCTCACAGCCCAAGCTTTGTCCAGAAGGTTGTCCGGCTGTCCGGTCTAATTAGCATATTATGCTTTTATTATTATAGATGGTTTCATAGAACTTTGAATGTGTAAATAAATGATAAGCTATGTAAGTTATAAGTTGCATGTTATTTTCATCCAAGTGTTTATAATTAAAATAAACTAGCTGCTAACATCTCATTTACCAATCAAAAGTAGTATTAATGTCTGACATCATGTAACTATTTGTTTTTCCCACTTTCTTATAAAACTCTATACAGGTGCCATAATATGTCCACTGAGTACTCAGCTCCATTTATGCAAATATTAAATCAAATTAATTTATATGCAAACTAATTTATATATAAGAAAATGTGGATGGGACTCCCTAATGCTAAATGCAGGACCTGTTAAAACATAGCCTTTTGAAAGACACTATGGTGTCATCCACTTGGGAGAGCCAGTGATCAGGAAAATAATTTTAAAAGCACAACTAAAGAACTCAATAGTGGTATTTGGGATCAGAGTAATACCTATCTCTAAGGTCCATAAGGTTTCATCAAACTATTTCTAGCTATAAATGTTTTGTTTTGGAGGATATGATCTAAATTGATCTACAGCTCATAAGTTTTCTTACCATGTTGTAATCATTCATTACTTCTTCCATTTCAGTATTGGTATTAAGTTTATCTACCAACTAAAAATAAAAATACACAAAAAAATACATTCTATTAGTGTATAAATTTTTCTTAATCCATCATATAGGTATTCAATCTTACAAATAATACTCATCTAAGTATGAATACTTACAAGTATTTTATCTTCTAAGATAAAAACAAATAGTAAGCTACCTAAGTAAGCATACACTGTGCTTTTGGCCAATCAATAAACTACATTTTTAGGAATGTAAAAAAGTGAGCAATAATGAACTACTACTGTTCCTGCAGATAGTACCTTGAAGAGTTTTGCCTGCTCTGAGATGTCTGAGCTTATAAAGAAAGGTCCAGAGAAGACAAAAGTTTGGAGAAGATCTCTCTTTCTCTAACTACTCCCCAGACCCTTCCCTCCCTCCCTCCCCTCTTCCCCAGGGGAGATGGATGTTAACTGATTATAAATTACACCAGTAAAAATGTAAATAATTTATTAATTTTTTTTATTGACTTTTAGAGAGAGAGAGAAGGGAGAGAGGAAAAAAGAAAGAGAAGAGAGAGACGTCATTTTGTTGCTTCTTGTATGTGCTCTAAGCAGAGATCAAACCTGCAACCTTGGCGAATCAGGACAGCGCTCTAACCAGATGAGCTACCAGGCCAAGGCCACAACACTTTCATCTCTACACTTTCTATAGTTTTAATCTTTTACAATATGCATGTATTCATGTATTATTTGGTATTTAAAATAACACATTTTTAAGTGGTAAAAGGAAATTAAAATATTCAAAGAAAATCTCTATGAAAAAGCAAATACCATGTTGTAGTCTGCTAGTTGTCCTTGAAACTCTTTGATTTCAACAGCTAAAGTCTCAGCTCTGCAAGCATAAAATAAATACTCATAAATACATAAATAAACAAATGAATATTACAAACAAATTCAGTATAAAACTCCTGAAATATATCACATTAAATGCTACTGATAAAAAAGATCTTGCATATTTTAGCTGCAAAATTACTCACCTCTTTTCATATGACAAATAAACTGAATTCTCTTGATTGTACATTTCTATTTCTTTCTGAAGTTTATTAATTTCTGTTGTAAGTTCATTTATTTTACTTCTAAATGAAAAGAAATAAGTCAGCAATACTTCTAGTCAAGAAAAGACTTTCTAATCAAACAAAAAAACTTTTCATAAATGTGTAATAATATAAATGGTTTTGTGAAATTTCACTTAAAAATAATTTAAGTGGCTTATTTAAGAATGAGGTATATCCCAACGGATAAAAAGCTAACATAGATTCTCTACTCAATAAGAAAGATGACAAAGGACCAGAATGGAAACCTGGTCAAACTGGTACAATCTAGAGACAGAAGTAGATGCCTACGTGTCACTCTCACAGCTCCTGCTTCCCTCTAGGACAAGGTGTCTCAAGAGTGAGATAACTAAGTAATACCTTGGCATGGGGTGAGGGGACTATCCTCTGCATTGTAGGATGTTTAACAGCATCCCTAGTTTGGATGCCAGTTGCATATCCTCCGAACTTCAATTATGACAACCAAAAATGGGTCTAAAAATTGGCAAATGTTCCCTGGGGAGCAAAATCACCACCAGTTGAACACTGCTCTAGAATCAAACAATTACACAAGTAGCTAGAACTACTCTTCTTTGATGCAGAATCACAAATCTTGGAGAAGAGAGGCAATGCAATGATGACAAATGGCTTTATTTTGTTTCCTTCTTTTGAATAAAAAATGGCTGCGTATCAAGAGATGCTATACAATGATGGCCTCTTTTTCTCATTGATGTTAGCTTCAAGGGTAGATGGGGAAAACACAATTCTCTTTATTCTAGAAGTTGGAGAATCAAAAAGCCTCACGTAATCGAGAAAACAATCAAGAAGGACTAAGAGAAAAATGAACTTTTAGGACACAATAGAAGGATTAGGTGAAGTGGAAATAAGAGAGAAAGAAGGTATAGATGAGGAGCAAAGAAGAAAATAAAGTAAAATGGGAAAATGGAAATAAGATAGTAGGACATCTGAGAAGAGGAAAAAGGTAGGTAGAAAATAAGACATATGTTCTTGATTTAGAGCTGCATAGAGATATATAACAAAGCTTAGGAATTAATTAAAATTAGGCCACATTTGTAACAACTCACCAAATCCACAGGGTGTCCCAAAAACATGTATACACACTTTAACCGCTGACAGCTCAATTGATGTTTCTTTCTTTTCAGCCAGACTACCAGTAAGCTTTGAACAAAGAAAATTCATCCTAAAATGCTACTGGAAGTTTGAAAATGCAATTGAAGTACAAGCACTGCCTTCATAATTATTCAAAACTAGAGGCCCGGTGCACGAAATTCGTGCCCAGGGGGTGGGGGGTGTCCCTCAGTCCAGCCTGCACCCTCTCCAATCTGGGACCCCTCAAGGGATGTCCGACTGCCTGTTTAGGCCCGATCCTACTAGGCCTAAATGGGCAGTTGGACATCCCTCTCACAATCCAGGACTGCTGGCTCCCAACTTCTTGCCTGCCTGCCTTCCTGATTGCCCCTAACCGCTTCTGCCTGCCAGCCTGATCACCCCCTAACCATTCCCCTGCCAGCCTGATTGATGCCTAACTGCTCACCTGCCAGCCTGATTGCCCCTAACTGCCCTCCTCTGCAGGCTTGATCGTCCCCAACTGCCCTCTCTTGCAGGCCTGGTCCCTCCCAACTGCCCTCCCCTGCTGACCATCTTGTGGCGACCATCTTGTGTCCACATGGGGGCAGCCATCTTTGACCACATGGAGGCAGCCATCTTGTGTGTTGGAGTGATGGTCAATTTGCATATTACTCTTTTTATTAGATAGGATGGAGGCCTGGTGCACGGGTGGGGGCCAGCTGGTTTTTCCTAAAGGGTGTCCCAGATCAGGGTGGGGGTTCCCTTGGGGCGTGGGGCGGCCTGGGCGAGGGGCCTGTGGTGGTTTGCAGGCCGGCCACACACCCCCGGGGGACCCAAGAGGCCCTGGTATCTGGGATTTATTTATCTTCTATAATTGAAACTTTGTAGCCTTGAGCGGATGCCAGGGCAGGCCAGGGCGGGCGGGAAGCTTGGCTTCCTCCATCGCTGGGGGCAATCCAAGCCTCCTGCTTGCTCCAGCTCTGTGGCTGCCACCATATTTGTTGGGTTAATTTGCATACTCACTCCTGATTGGCTGGTGGGCATGGCTTGTGGGTGTAGCGGAGGTACAGTCAATTTGCATGTTTCTCTTTTATTAGATAGGCTGTGTATACATTTTTTGGGGACACAGGCCCCCCCCAAAAAAAAATGTATACACACTTTAACAGCTGATAACTCACTTACTTTTCACTTGTTTTCAGGTTTGACTGATTTAAAATAAAGGGTGAGGCCAGAATAAGCTTTAAAGGTTTATCCTTTAGACTTTTTTATGAGGTTACATAAAAGATAAAGTTTATGGTACAAAACCGGCAACAGTTGACAAATGGAGGGTGCACAAATACCCGATGAAATGATTCTTTTTTTAAAAATATGTTTTTATTGAATTTTTTGTTTTGTTAATCCTCAACAGAGGACATTTTCCCCATTGTTTTTCAGAGAGAGTGGAAGGGAGGGATGGAGAGAGAGAGAGAGAGAGAGAAACATCGATATGAGAGAGACACGTTGACTGGCTGCCTCCTGAACACACCCCAACCAGGGGACAGGGAGCAAACGTACAATCCAGGCAAGTGCACTTGACCAGGAATTGAGCCCTCAACCCTCCAACCATTGAGCCATACTGTTTTTATGGATTTATTGTTTTTATGGATTTTTTTAGAGAGAGGGAGAGAGAGAAACATCAATGTGAGAGAAACATAGATCAGCTGCCTTCTGCATACCTGCTCCCACCCCTCCACCAGGGATTGAGCTCACAACCTGGGCATGTGCCCAGGCTGGGAATAGAACCAGACCTCTTGGTGCATGGGTCAACACTCAACCACTGAGCCACACAAGCCGGGCCAAAATGATTTAGGATATTTGCAATTCCATTGCTTTACATAATCAGCAGTGCCTGGACCAGAACGGTCATCAGTTTGAAAACAGGCATTAACAAAAAAAATTATTTATTTCTGTAGATTTTTTTAAATTATTAATAACACTGACTTTATAATCATTCCAAGTGCGTATACATTTTTTGGGACACCCTATATATTTAGGTAAAACTTTGTATTAAGTAATGCTTACAAGTAAATACATATATATATATATTCATTTTCTTGTTAGATGTAACTGGTGACATTTCAATAGTATTTCAGAACAAGTAGTGAAAGAAGCATAAAGTATTATTTTTATCATTAGAGATTTTAAAAAGTGAACTTGAAATATATAGCTTACATGCAAATACATAAAATTTAAAATCTCAGCCTAATTGCATTATACATGTATTTTGTAATACAGCCAAATTATCCAAAAATTACGTTAGAACACAAAATAATTCTTATAAATCAACATATACCTAATTATCTTAATAAGTACAACAGTTAAAACTTCATGTAATGCATAGAAAAAAACACATTTATTTAACATACCGAAGAAGTCCAAGATAGTAAGATTTGTCTAAAATTTGCCTCTGGGGACCTAAAAAAAAAAAAAATGTTTTTAAGCATTAGTATTCAGTTTGGAAATGCCACCAAAACAGCAAATCAAAAGCACAAACAAAATTATACTACACAATTCTCTGACAGTCCTCATGAATGTGCCAATAAATCAGATAATCAAGAAGAATCATGGAAATGGAAATGAGAACTAATATCTTACCATTATCCTACCTAATAATAGAGTAATATGCAAATTGACCATACCTTCGCTACACCCACAAGCCACGCCCACCAGCCACGCCCACCAGCCACGCCCACCAGGAAACCGTTGCAGGGACTTTGGGGTGCGGCGGAGCCCAAGGCCGGGAAAGCCTCGGGCGGAGGCTTTCCCGGCCTTGGGCACCAGCGGGGAGCCTGCACAGATAGCAGGCAACCACCGGGGGTCGGCTCCTACGATCCTTAGCAGGGACGCTGGGGTGCAGCCAAGCCCAAGGCCACCGCCCGGGGCCAAGCCCCGACCCTGAAAGAAGGCAGAAGGCGGTGGCCACAGCCAAGGCCTGGGTCCCCGGTGCCGGCAGAAAATTGGTACAGGCAGCCAGGTGAATGAAGGTCTATTGCACGAATCTTCGTGCAAACGGGCTGCTAGTGATATAATAGAAGCTTGAGTTAAGCCCACAAAAATGGGCTTAAGACACAGGTTGACTGAATGGAAACTGGGTCAAAGAGAGTCTATAAAAGGGCTATCAAAGAGAACTTTCTGCAATAATGAAAATATTCTATATCAGTACTGCCCAATAAATGAATTACCTGGGATTACCAGCACTTGAAATGTGGCTGGAGCTATTGGGAAACTCAAGTTTTATTTTACTTAATTTTAATTAATTTACATTTAAATAGCTACATGTAGTTATTGGCTAGCATGATGGACAGTGCAGATTTAGACTGAATTTCTCAATGCAAGTAAGAGATGATGATTTTTCATAATTTGTCTCAGAGACGTTTTTATACACATGATCTTATATTTCAGAAAGACTACGGAAAGTACTCCTAGGTTAAATGTCCCAAATCTTGAGACAGATGAAGTGCCCTGCAAGGTGTGAGGTGTAAAGCTAGGGAGGTCTTAGCAGAGGAGAGAGAGAGAATGTCTTATTAGAATGGGAAATGGGGCACTAGAATAGGTCAGGACAAAAATCACAACAGATGGCGGTAACAATAAAAATGTTTACGCAAGGCTTTGCAATATATTGGTAGAAACTGACTAAATGATATTTGGTCCTGTTTTGAAGGAGAAATTAATAAAGCATAAATACTTACTGAATTATTTTTTAATCTTTATTGTTGAAAGTATAACATATGTCCCTTTTCCCCCCCACTGACCTCTTCTAGCCCACCCCTCACCCCCACCCCCAGGCCTTCACCATACTATTGTTTGTGTCCAGGGGTTATGTATACATGTATACAAGTTCTTTGGTTGATCTCTTTCCATCCACCCACCCTCCCCTACCTATTTTTACTGAATTATTTATAGAATTTCATATGTTTCTACCTTTAATGTTTAATAAGTAATATTAAACACCCAAACATTTCCATGAATAGGGTTTTAAAGACTAAACAACTACATAATTTTGACTCATTTTTTCACAGTATTGATTAACCAAGCATTTCTAAATAATCTATTGGTTTTTAATATTTCGTGAGCTAAGTTTGTTATAATACAAGTAAGAAAATGAAGTCTTCTGAAAGGCATGACATACTATATTATAAAGGGTATTATGATATCTTATAGTTAATTTTGTACCAGTAAAATATCTTCATTCCTGATAAGTCCTTTGCCACAAATATAGAAAATAAAACAGTTCACCATGCTTTTATATACATATACATATACATATATATATATATATATATATATATATATATATATACACACACACACACACACACACACACACACACAGACCAATTATTTGAATCATAACATACAGTGTATAGTTATGCCTTTTTTTTTTTTTTTTTTTTTTGCTGTTTTTGGTTATGGCTTTCTACACTCATAGAGAGAAGCATAATGAGAGATGTGCTATAAATCTATGGTAGCCTCATTTCTTACGTATTGTAATGCAGTGTTAATTATTAGAAAAGTAACATTTCTTGATCCTCATACACAAATATCTTAATAATGTAATTTTTATATAGAAACAATAAAAAAGTATTTCAGAATATTTTCATAGAGTACTAGAAATCTAATTTTCATTCTTAAGCTTTTCTTCAATTTATTTCAAATTTCTTGAATTTGTAGCAAACCTCCATGTTTAGAAATGAAGATCAAAATACCTCACGTATGTAAACTAGAGGCCAAGTGCACAAAACTCGTGCACTGGAGGGGGGAATCCCTCAGCCTGGCCTGTGTCCTCTTGCAGACCAGGAGCCCTCGGGGTATGTCCGACTGACGGCTTAGGCCCACTCAGGGAGGGCCTAAGCCAGTGATGGGCAACCTTTTGAGCTTGGTGTGTCAAACTTCGCCAAAAAACTGAGCATAACTCGGGTAGTGTGTCACTTTGAGGAAAAAACATTATTTTGCAAATGTTTCATCCTCAGGAGCAGCAAATGTTTCATCCTCGGCATGCGGCCGCCTAAGCGGCTGCGTGTCATCAGAAATGGCTACGCGTGTCAGTGCTGACACGCATGTCATAGGTTCGCCATCACTGGCCTAAGCTGTCAGTGGGACATCCTGAACACTGCTGGGGAGGTGGGAGAGGCTCCCGCCACCACTGCTGCTGGGCTTGCCAGCTGTGAGCCTGGCTTCTGGCTGAGCAGTGCTCACCCTGTGGATTTGCATAACAGCCTTTTATTATATAGATAACTCTCCAGCTCATAATGTTATTCTCTTATTTTGTGAATCGCAGAATAAGAACTGAGTAAAACTGCCTCTTTCACTCTGTAATTCTGATTTAGTAATATGGTACTACAATATTTCTTATACAAAATGTACTCATCTTCTTAAAATAGATACCTTTAATCCCAGTTTTCATTCCACTCAAACCTTGTTGTGTTACTGGACGATCTGCAACTTTAATCTGAGAAGACAGAACTCCTCCTGTCCCTATGAGGCCACCACGGGAGCCTGGTCTTGCAGTTCCAGGTGATATCTAAATAACAAACAAGATTTCACTTTTAATAAACTAGAAAAGCACTGTAACTCTTACTATTAAGACCAAAAAGAGAATATTAAATTTTAGTTTGACATAATTTGTAAAATAGTCCCATATTTTTTGTTTGAAATATAAAATAGTGTTAAGTAAAATTCTTTAAATTTTAAATTTCTATGTATAGACTTCATAATACTTCAAAACTGGAAAGGAGTTAAATGTCCAGATATTTTTCCTCATATAACCATAGATTAATAGCTAAATAAGTTGTAGTATATAACAAAATAGTTTACAAAAAAGTATTTTATAATTTCATTTTGTAAAACAAAAAGTCTGGAGGATTATACAAAAAAATAGTAACAATGGTTATCTCTATATAATGATGTTATAGTTAATTTTTATTTTGTCATCTGGTGTTTTCAGCATTGATACAGAAAGTAAATATTACCTTTAAAATCAGAAAAAAATTTTCACTTTAAAAAAAAATTAGATATAATCCCATCACAAGATAGCCCCGTATGAAAGGGCTTAATTCATTCAGCAAGCATTCACATTATTACTTCAGGTCTACAAAATCCAATATAACACTACACACCCTGAGGAATGAGCAAGACTCCCTTCTTGTCAGTGCATATAGTGAGCACGGGCATGGGAAGGTATAAAAGATAACCTGAAAGTGCTCCAAGTTATCCTTCTTTTATCTTCCTTTTCCACTTTTCTTTTTCCCGCCTCATTTCCAAACAGTAAAGTAATAAATTAAATATGTAGTAGAAATTTTATACTGAGGTTGGATACAACCACTGTCATTCATTTTGATTGTTTTTAATTGTTAGCTGGTAGCCTCTAATCCTATCAGCTAACATAGTTCTTAAGTGATTCTGAGGATTACTTGGTAATTATTTTGAGTACAGGAGTCCAGCAACAGTGACACATTCCAGAAGAAATTGGTTGGACACAAGAACACTGTCAACAAATTCAAATGAAATTAATTCAGGCTTATTGTGAATGATCTTGTGAGAGAATGCTAAATCTCTCCCTGGGTAATTCTTTTAAATAATTTCCTCTTCAGCTCTATGTGAGCATAATCGTGACAGCTACTCAAATAACTATGCAACTTTTTAAAAATTATCCAGATGAAAGTATAAAGAAAGTATAAATTAAAACTGCACACATTTAAAAAAGCAAAGAGTCCTGACCGGTTTTTCTCAGTGGTTAGAGCATTGGCCCATGCACCCACGGGTCATGAGTTTGATTCCGGGTCAAGCACATGTACCTTGGCTGCAGGTTCCCTTTCTGATAGGGCCCTGTTCAGGAGCCAACCAATCTATGTGTCTTTCTCACAGCAATGTTTCTCTCTTTCTCCTCCTCCTCCCTCCCTTGCCCTCTCTAGAAATCAATGGAAAAACTATTCTCAGGTGAGGATTTAAAAAATAATAATTAAAAAATTAAAAAATGAAATAGATACACGTGTATTCACATGGAAATATATTTATGGTATGCTACTGATATATTTATTATATATTACTGAAAGTAAAGGACAAGAATTATATATTATCATCTTCATTTTGAAAAATGCTAAAACCATCATTATATACACACTAGTGGCCCGGTGCACAAAATTCGTGCATGGGGGGGGGGGAGGTGTCCCTCAGCCCAGCCTGCACCCTCTCCAATCTGGTATCCCTCTCACAATCCAGGACTGCTGGCTCCCAACTGATTGCCTGCCTGCCTGCCTGATTGCTCCTAATTGCTTCTGCCTGCCAGCCTGATCACCCCCTAACTGCTTCCCTGCTGGCCCAATTGCCCCTGACTGTCCTCCCCTGCAGGCCTGGTCACCCCAAATTGCCCTCCCCTGCCGGCCTGGTTGCCCCTAACTACTCTCCCATGCAGACCTGGTCCCCCCAACTGCCCTCCCCTGCTGGCCTGGTTCCCACCAACTGCCCTCCCCTGTAGGCCAGGTCCCCTCCAACTGCCCTTCCCTGCTGGCCCGATAACCCCTAACTGCCCTCCCCTGCTGACCTGTTTGCCCCCAACTGCCCTCCCCTGCTGGCCTGGTCACCCCTAACTGCTCTCCCCTGGTGGCCTGGTCACCCCCAACTGCCCTCCACTGCAGGCCTGGTCTCCCCCAACTGCCCTCCCCTTTAAGCCTGGTTGTCCCAAACTGCCCTCCCCTGCAGGCCTGGTCCCCCCTCCAACTGCCCTCTCCTGCTGGCCTGGTAACCCCTAACTGCCCTCCCTTGCCAGCCTGGTCACTCCTAACTGCCCTCCCCTGCCGGCCTGGTCCCCCCCAACTGCCCTCCCCTGCTGGCCCGGTCACCCCTAACTGCCCTCCCCTGCTTGCCTGATTGCCCACAACTGCCTTCCTCTGCAGGCCATCTTGTGGCGGCCATCGTGTGTCCACATGGGAGCAGCCATCTTGTGTGTTGAAGTGATGGTCAATTTGCATATTACTCTTTTATTAGATAGGATATGTGTTAGTGTTTGTAAATAAATAGAAAAAGTCTGGAAGGATACATGTCACACTGTTGACAATGATCATACCTAGGGTAGGAGGAAACGCTGACACTTGTTTGTTTCCATATTTTACAATGAGCATTACTCTTTTAAAAACTGCAAACATTAAATAGGTAAAGCACCTGGCAAATATTAGGTGGCCAATAAATGTCATATTCCTTTTAATAATATTTAATTAACAAGCATAAATTCTTACTAGAATAAATAAAAAAGATATCCTAACTCAGTACTACATATGATTTTAGAAAAATCATTTCAGTATAAATTGATGATATTACCTGAAACTCTAGAAAAATCTCAAAAATGTAAAAAAACTGATTTCAACAAAATTATTCCCTCCCCAAAATACTGCTCTTGTGAATTAAGCATAGGACCCAACATTATCTTATAGTCCAAGCTGTATATGTACCTTATGAGGTAGTAAAACCATTTGTTGTAAACATCAGAGAAATTACCATGAATATTTTGGTGTATTCACTTCTTTCTGTGTACATATAATTTTATACTAAATTACATCACACCTGTGGTTTCTTTCTTTCAATTTAATACTATATTATATATATTATTTTCTAAAATGTGCTTTAAAAAATTTTTAATGGGTACCTAATAGTCTATAATAGGGATAGATATATAATTTTTTTATGATTCATCTGTTGCAAACCCATTTAGGTTATATTCAAATTTCACTATTATCCTACCTTATAATAGAGAAGCATGCAAATTGACTGCACCTCCGCTACGCCCACGATTGGGCCGGCGGGAGGCTGGGGGGTGGGACTCCGGGTGGCCTATCCGGTCGTTGAGAAGATCAAGATGGGGGCACCCAGTCCTCTTAGATCGGGGGTCCCTGGGGAGATTGCTACCCTGGGGAGGCGAGACCTGGCTGCCCAGACACTCAAGAGGGTATCGGGGAGATCGGCAACCTGGGGGGGCGTGGCTAGGCCCATCCCGCCGCTGCCAGGGGTCCCAGGGGCGATCGGCCGCCTGGGGGGGGCGTGGCCGGGCCCATCCCGCCCGTCCCGGGGGCGATTGGCCGCCTGGGGGGGCGTGACTGGGCCCATCCCGCCGCTGCCAGGGGTCCCAGGGGCGATTGGCCGCCTGGGGGGGCGTGGCCGGGCCCATCCCGCCGCTGCCAGGGGTCCCGGGGGCAATTGGCCGCATGGGGGGGCGTGGCCGGGCCCATCCCGCCCCTCCCGGGGGTCTCGGGGGCGATCGGCCGCCTGGGGGGGCGTGGCTGGGCCCATCCCGCCCCTCCCGGGGGTCCCGGGGCGATCGGCCGCCTGGGGGGGTGTGGCCGGGCCCATCCGGCCGCTGCCGGGGGTCCCTGGGGAGATCGGCACCCCGGGGAGGTGAGGCGGGACTCGCCCAGCCGCTCCCAGGGTCCCTGGGAACATTGCAGGCATGTGGTTGCTGAGACCCAGACCAGGCCTCTGGCCACAGATTCATAGCTTTGCGGAGACCTAGGGCAGGGATCTGCCTCATCTGCAGAGAGACAGAGGTTCTACAGTGCCCCCAAGACGTGGGTGGGCCCAGCCAGGGATCAAGGGCCATGGAAGGACTCCTGGCAGAGGGGCAAGGACCCTCACCCCTGAGGCGGGGGTTGAGGGGTGGTGCCACCTCAGTGGAGGGGTGCTGCACTCCAGGGTACTGGACTGACTGATGTGATTCAGAGAAGCTCCCAGTGCTAATGGGCCTCGCTCAGGCGGCCTTCACACTTCAGTGGCAGTGACTCCTGCTCCTGCCTTGACCCAAAAGCAAGCTCGCTACACCCTGCCCCATAGCAGAGCATGCCTAGGCAGTGAGTGGGAAGCCTTCCACCTGCTTCGGAGAAGGGGGGGCAGTAAAGAATGGGGGGAGAGGAAAGAATGTGGAGCATCCGCAATGAAGAGGTGCTTGAGAAAGACTCAGAAGCCTGACTGGAAGGTTTGTTCTGTTTGCTGGGCCGCTGCCCCTTAGGAAGCGCAAAGAGCATGGCTCTGAGGGCTTCCTGTGTGCTGAGTCAAGTTCCACAGCCAACTGGAATTGGCCTCAGTTTCCTGGTCTGTAAAATGGATGAAGCGTGTCCCAGTGCCTTCACTGAGCTTTGATGGCCAATTGAGATACTATATAAAGAAAATGAGGGAAGAAGTGAGAAAGAAAAGGAAGGACAAGCAACACAAAAGAAAGACTGAAAGGAACCTATAAACCCATTTCACTTAAATAGGGAATATAGTCAATAGTGTTGTAATGATGGTATGATGCCAGGTGGGTACTAGAAATATCGGGGAACACTTTGTAAAGTATATGATTGTCTAACCACTATTCTGTAACTAATATAAAACCTGAAACCAATACAAAATAATGTTGAATGTAAAGAAATGAAAGAAAATTGGAGTGAAATTTTTATAAATTTCAAAGTTTAAATAAAAGCTGTAAAGGAAGGAAGGGGAGAATAAAAAGTGTTTTTCATTTTGCCACTTCATTAAAAAGACAGTTGTCTTTATATGGTGCTTTTATACTTTTCTAAGTCATTATCTCATTTTAATTTCCGGGCAACTTAAAGACAAGATAAGTATTCCCTCCACTATTCAAAGAAAGGAAATCTTGGTGTCTGGTCCTAATGATTCAATCGTCAAGCCCTTATTGTAAAGCAGGGTTAGTAAAATTTTCTGTGCAGGGTCATATCTATACTAATAAAAGCCTTGGGGGTGATCAGGCCAGCAGGGGAGGGTATTTGGGGGCAATCAGGCCCGCAGAGGAGCAGTTAGGGGGCAATCAGGCCAGCAAGGGAGCAGTTAGGGGGCAATCAGGCAGGTAGGTGAGCGGTTAGGAGCCAGCCGTCCCGGATTGTGAGAGGGATGTCCAACTGCAGGTTTAGGCCCGATTCCACAGGGATCAGGCCCAAACCTGCAGTTAGACATCCCTCGAGGGGTCCCATATTAGAGAGGGTGCAAGCTGGGCTGAAGGACACCCTCCCCAGTGCACGAATTTCGTGCACCGGGCCTCTAGTAGTTATAATGAAAATGTAGCCCTAACCGGTTTGGCTCAGTGGATAGGGCGTCGGCCTGTGGACTGAAAGGTCCCAGGTTCGATTCCGGTCAAGGGCACGTACCTTGGTTGCGGGCACATCCCCAGTGGGGGGTGTGCAGGAGGCAGCTGATCGATGTTTCTCTCTCATCGATGTTTCTAACTCTCTCTCTCTCTCCCTTTCTCTCTGTAAAAAATCAATAAAATATATATTAAAAATAAATAAATAAAATATATTTTTTAAAAAGAAAATATAATAATTATCTTTATAGGATATTATTCTGCTTAGAATTATCAGTTTATAAAGTTAATGGATTTTGTTCTAATGTATTTTTCTCTGATTCACTTATTTATGACACTATCTATACATTCAAAGAGGTAATCTGCTAATTGTCTATTACGGTGTCCTAGTAACGACCAGTTTGCATATTGACAGACTAACAGGAGGCTGCACGTGCAGCAGGGGGTGGGCAGCTGGAGCCAAGTTCCCGGAGGTCTGAGGAGAGTGCCTGACAGGAGCCTGGACTGCAAAGAAGGAAGAGGAAGCGGCCACAGGGAGCTCTTCCAATCCCCCTGCATGGACACCCTACCCCAGCCCCCGCACCCCCAGAGGGGCAGACGGACACCCTACCCCAGCCCCCACACCCCTGGGGGAATGGGGAGGCAGACCAGATGGGGAGAAGACCCAGCCTTGGGGGTAGCTGCAGCCCGCACCTCCGACTCCCGGTCTCTTCCCCCACCAAACCCCGCCAGGGGCACCCACAACAATAGCACGCCGGCGACCACCCGTCAGCACCGCGGCACCTGGGGCCCGCAGTCCACCGCTGCCAGGCCCCCTCCGCTAGGGCCAGGCACGCCTCTCATCCCTACAACTCCACACCCGGGTGGAGGCAGGCCTGAGAGGCCCCCCAGAGTCAGACCCTTCCCCGCCCCGCAACAGCAGCAGTGCTGTCTCCACAGTGGAAGCGTGACACACCTCACTGGGGGCGTGGCTAAACCCACCCTCCTAGCCCACCTGGCTCCGCCTTGGCCCAGCCCCGACCCCGCTCCAAGAGATTGGAGCCCCACTGTGAGCAGGTACAGCTGTGAAACAGCCACATACAACTGAAAAAATGGCGCCAAGCAGGAAGGTTTGACAGTTACTCCCCCTTCAGCCTCGCCACCCCCTTAATGCCCTGCCCCCCGCCAGTGCCTCCAGGGATAACCACTACCACAGGGCTGCTGGCCAGAGCCTGCCCCTCCAAGGCCTGCGGAACCCTCTGCAAAGCTTCCATAGCTACAGTCCCAGGGAACAATCATGCCCTCCTCCCCTAATCAGCACCTGCTACCTGCGAGAGTATCCGAGAGCTTAAAAATAACAATCCCTTCCCATTTAGACATCACTTACTTGATGAAACATTTCTAGGTTTATTAGCTCAGAACCTCCTCGTGACAACCCAGTGAGGTAGGCGGAGAAGAAATTCCAATTCCCATGGTATATGCGTATGTATTCAGAAATGAAGCTCAGAGAGGAAAAGTGTCAAGCCCAATGGTTCCCAAGGTGCAGCACATGCCCCAAAGAGGGGGGCAATTTGATTTTAGGTGGGGGCAATTCGAGAATGAGTTAACAGTGAATTTGTTGCATTTCTTATGGTTCTAGGGGGCCTCATCTACAGCGTATCCTACATAATAAAAGGCTAATATGCACATGACCGAATAGTGGAATGAATGGTGACTATGATGCGTGCTGACCACTAGGGGGCAGACACTCAACACAGGAGCTGTCCCCTGGTAGTCAGTGTGCTCCCACAGGGGGAGCGCCGCTCAGCCTGAAGCCGGGCTCATGGCTGGTGAGCACAGCAGCAGTGGTGGGAGCCTCTCCTGCCTCCGTGGCTATGCTAAGGATGTCCGACTGACGGCTTAGGCTCACTAAGTCGTCAGTCGGACATCCCCCCAGGGCTCCCAGACTGTGAGAGGGAGCAGGCCAGGCTGAGGGACCGTCCCCCCAAGTGCATGAATTTCGTGCACCGGGCCTCTAGTCTTACATATAAGCTCTTAATATTTGTTAGAGTTTGTTTCTAGACTGCTTTGGCAACCAGAACATTGTTTTACTTATTATTTATAACATATTTTTATATTAAACTATCGTACTTTCTTTTTTCTTTTATTGTTTTAGATAAATTTTAGTTTTATAATGATATCCCCCCCATGCGTGCGTGCGCGCACACACACACACCCACACACACTACCACCAGAAGAAATCTCATTGAATTTAGATTGGTTTATAATTTAATACAGAAAGAACCCTTATATATTCTGAACTCTATGTATGACATATATATTGCAAATATTCCTTTACCAGTTTGTCATTTTTCTTTTAGCTGTTCAATAGTGTTTTCAATATGATAAATTAAAATATAAAAATACCCTCTTTTTCAGTATTTGTGTCATTTTACAAAGTCCTAGCCCATAATAAGTTTATATGAAATACTTGCCTGTGTTTTCTTCTTGTACATTTATGATTTCCCTATTTTTAAATATAAAGTTCCTAACATATCTTAAATTTTGAGTGAGGTAGGGATCAATTTTTTAAAAACAAATGGTTTTCAGTCATTTGAATGCACTACTGAATACTCCATGCTTTTTCAACTAATTTGAAATGCCACCTTAGTCATTAATTAAATTCTTACTTGCCTTGATTCTGTTTCTGGTTTATCCATTTCATTTGATTTTACACCAATACACTACACCACTTGAATACTTGTAGTTTTAAAGTACATTTGAATATCAGCATGAGCATGCCTCTTCTCTCTACAGTGTCTTCCAGACATTGTCCCACATTTATACTTCTCAACATTTTCAAAAAACAAACATGTAGTGTGTTCATAAAGTAAAGAAAGAGCAAAGAAGAATTTATTATTATAGACAGGCTTTCCAACTTTACCAAGATATATGCACAAGAATTCAATAGATTTATTTTAAACTTACTCCAGTTGCCACTCGAATATTTCCTGATGGGGGTCGGATTCCAGAAGGAGGCCTTCCTGTCAACCCAATTCCACCTCGTGAAACAGGTCGAGCTGCTGCTGAAGGTTTGTGATTACTGGCCATTGTTTGTTCACTTTAACCACTGCTTAGAAACAAGGAATAGTTCAATTCTCCTTTGATATCTTCTATAGCTATACACTAGTGACCCACATACCCTTCCTTCAAACATTTAATCCACAATGATTTTTCTTGTAAATTGCCATTCCAGGTATTACTACAAGGCTGAGCCTGATTTAATTTTGTTCAAATTTGACATTAATGTCCCATTTAGAACCATGAAATCATTTACTACAACATGACTTCCCCATTTCCTTATCTATATATAAAAAAGGCTAATATGCAAAGTGACCCCTCGGGAGTTTGACCAGAGACCGGGAGTTTGATCACCCGCTATGTTGTGCGCTGACCACCAGGGGGTGGCGCGGAATGAAGGAAGGCCCTGGCCCACAGCCAGAAGGCCCCGATCGGCCCTGATCACCAGCCAGGCCTAGGGACCCTACCTGTGCACGAATTTCGTGCACTGGGCCTCTAGTTATCTTATCAAAATACAAACCCCTCTAGTTATCTCTCCCATGCTCTTATCCCATAGGCCGGTAAGTTTTCCTCCCCTGACATATACAGCTTCTTTCTGATCTCCTAATCTTTTCTCTGTGCTTTCTGGTCCATGATTGACTCCCTTAAATTTTGAGTCCTGTTATGAAGTACTTCCATTTACTGTTCCCTTTAACAAAATATTGGCTTTCCCAAAAGCTCTTTTGGTAATGAAGGCTGTTTTAGCTTCCAATGCTACAATTCCAAAGTTAAGGAAAGTATGTGGCATTCTCCTTGCTTTCCAATGTCACTTTCTAAACATTATTCTTCCTCCCTGGCCTGTGTTTCTCAGTGGTTAGAGCGTTGGCCTGTGCACTGAAGGGTCCTGGCTTTGGTTCCTGATGAAGGACCTGTACAACTGGGTTGCAGGTTTGATCCCTGGCTCCAGTCAGGATGTGTGTGGGAGGCAACCAATCAATGTGTCCTCTCACATCAATGTTTGTTTCTATCTCTCTTTCTCTCTCTCCCCTTTCCACTCTCTGTAAAAATCAATGGAAAAAATACCCTTGATTGAGGATTAATAACAACAAAAAACATTATTTTTCTCCAAGTATTTTAAAAATAAACAGAACTCTCTTCCTTTGAGGACCAGGGAATACAACCATATTGCCTTGGATCTTTCCTGGTTGTTTTTATCTAGGTACCTCCTACTCTCTCCCCCAACTTCAGTAAGGTCTTTATACCTAGTTTAGTCTATTCCAGTCCCACTAACATCCTGGTTGATTTTCATATGGATACTGGATTCAATATCTAAATTCTAGTTTCACAGTTTCCTCACCTAAATTTGGCAATCATCTCAACTTCATTTCAGATACCATGGCCAGACCAGGAGCTTGTCACCATCTGGAATTACTTAATCTCAAATATTTAAGTGAAATACTTCATTCTCTGACTTTCATCTCTTCTTCTACCCCTTTCTCATCTTTATTCTCACTACGCCTTTTTTAAAGATAAACCATTTCCTTAATTCACTCATTCTCTCCCAGTTCATCAACCCCTTCCTTTACTCATCAGAATATTATTTAAGGTTTTGGCTGATACTTTAGAATAACACTTTTTAAATTATGAATCATGACCTATTAGTGGGGTTATAAGAACAATTTGGCAGATTATGTTTTAAACATTAAATAAAATAGAAAATGTAAGAGTTCACTGCACATATAGGAAGGATATTGTTTCATTAAATTTTTGTTTCAGTTATATTTATATAAATTTACACATATATTTGTATTGATCTGTAATGACATAAAATGTATGTCCTGTTATAAGTCATGTTCAAAAGTTTTAAAGAAATTGATCTAGAGAGAGAAAATGGAGAAAAAGAGTGCT
This sequence comes from Cnephaeus nilssonii, assembly GCF_951640355.1. Classification (NCBI taxonomy): domain Eukaryota; kingdom Metazoa; phylum Chordata; class Mammalia; order Chiroptera; family Vespertilionidae; genus Cnephaeus; species Cnephaeus nilssonii. The sequence goes on along the minus strand of NC_137085.1, from coordinate 66,229,045 downwards.
CAAGACTCTACCTGAAGAGATGGTAGAAGAGACTAAAAATGAAGGCCAAGAAAGCAAATAGAAAAACTAGGAGTATGTGTCAGAGATCCCAAGAGAAAGCAAGAATGGTCAGCCAGGCCATTACTGTTAGGAATTCAAATAAGATGAACACTGAAATGTCCATTGAATTCCCCATCGAAAAAGCCATTAATGACCTTCACTTCTTTACACTAAACTACTGTGTCTCATAAGCACCACCAATTATTTCATATCCTTGAACTTTCCTCAACTAATCTGGCAAAATCAGAAATTCTCCTCTACATCCAACCTAGACTACTGAACATGGCTGGTAGAAATCATAACTATACAGACTGGAATACTGCAAAGTAACAGTCACCAAAACTTAGCTGTACCCTCATCGAGGAAAATTTCATTTATCCTTGACAAGCGACTTTTCTCCTAAATGATTCCAACCCTTAGCCATCTTCCTATCTACACTCTGCTCCTGCCACTCTCAGCAGATGACTCGATTTCCTACTAATCTGACAAAATTCGGACTTGAAATCCACCATGTTTGGAGTACACGCCCTTGTTTAAGATTAATCTCTATTCTGACTTACCCTCCTGATTCCATCTTCTTTGGGACATTAGACTCCCTTTCCTTGTCCCCTCTCCTCCCACCCCAATCTTCTTTGGAATTATCCCACTCCATCCTATATCTTTAAACTTTCTTCATTCTTTCAGTCTGTTATGTTTAATATTTCTTAACCTTAAAAATTAAGTTATTGATCCTGAAACCACTTTTAACTCTGTCCCATATATCCTATTCCTATGTAGCCAAACTCTCAAGAATAGCTTATACCCACTATTCTCTACCTTTTTAATTTCCACTATCCCCTCAATTTCTACTATTCCATTCAAATGGCCCTTGCCAATGCAGCTAGGGATGTAAATGGCATCTGTTACTGGTGACCACTCCTACATGAGACCATTTCCATGACACTCCCCTCTTGTGGTTCCTTTTTCAGATCTTCCTCTTGGTAACACTTCTAGTCACACAAGTCAGAAACTCAGTCTTGATTTCTTCCTCTCCCTTATTTCCCATAGCTAATCACATAGCCCTACTGATTTTATTTATTCATAAATGTTTAACATGTACCTTTTTCTCTATTCCTATAGCACTGTTCAGGGTCTGATGGACTCAGGTGGACTATTATACTGGCCTCCTTACTGGTCTGCTTGTCTAACACACATCTTGCCTGTTATCTTTCCTAGAAATCTTTCCACAACTAGTCCATAACCACCCCTTCTTAAATTTTAAGTTATAGGCTTGTCCTGTATGCTACTATGCATCCTGGGCATATCTCTATCCCAGTATATGTCATACCAATTGAAATTATCTGCTTAAATATTTCTCTCCCTTGAGGACAAGCCCTGGATCTCATTCATCTTTAGGTCCCCAGTATCTACTAGTACATCAGCGCCAGGCAAAAACTGTCCTCCTTTGGTTTTTTTTAATCCTCACCTGAGGATATTTTTCCATTGGTTTTTAGGTAGAGTGGAAGAGAGAGGGAAAGAGAGAGAAACATCGGTGTGAGAGAAACACACAGACTGGTTGCCTACTAGGGCTCTGTTCTCCTTTGTATTTTCTGAATTTCCTCCCACATTTAGGCATTATAAATTACAAAACTTTATTATATTATTAAAAAAGAAACGAATTGCCCTAGCTGGTTTGGTTCAGTGGATAGAGCATTGGCCTGCGGACTTAAGGGTCCCAGGTTCGATTCCAGTCAAGGGCACATGCCCGGGTTGCAGGCTCAATCCCCAGTGGGGGGCATGCAGGAGGCAGCTGATCAATGATTCTCTCTCATCATTGATGTTTCTATCTCTCTCTCCCTCTCCCTTCCTCTCTGAAATCAATTAAAAAAAAACACACGAATCATTTCTTGAACTAAAATGATTTCTCAGTTTCTACACTCCATGCCCACTTCTTGGATTGCTTTTATTCTATAATCTTTCGTCCTTTTTCTTGTAACTCTAACTATGTTGATGATCATAAATCAATGTCTCCAGGTGTGTCCTTTAACCTGGGCACCAATTCTAAATTTTCAACTGTTTATTAGAAATTTCTACTCAGATATCCCATTATCACTTCCTATTAGTATGTTCACACCAAACTGAAAATCTTCTCATTCCAAATAGATCTATGGTTCTATTTCCTTGCCATTTTGAACTAGGTGGACAAAGTAAGAGAGTTATTATTATTTCAAATGGAAAAGGGAATTTTATGAAATAACATTTTGAAAGGCAGACCAGGTCTATGGTCAAAATGATTTCTCCCAAAGAAAGCTAACACAGTAAACCTCTGTTTCCAGCAGAATTACTCAACCTTACTCTAGCTTTCCTGATAACTTTAAGAAAGTGTACAATAGCCGAAGTGTTGCTCGGTGGTTGAGCATGGATATAGGAGGTCATGGTTGGATTCCTGGTCAGGGCACATGCCAGAGTTGCCGCTGGAGCCCCAGTAGAGGGCGTGCAGGAGGCAGCCTATCAATGATTCTTTCCCTCTGAAATCAATAAAAAAAAAAATATTTAAAAAAATAAAATTTACAGTGTATCAGATTTCTACCTCATTTTCTTTGCCACTGCTTTCTATCATGATAAAAGCACAGTATGAGGTCAGTCCTAGGTGGCAATATAAAAGGGAGGGGTCTAGTAACAAAAAAGCCACTAATTTGGGGGTTATTCATACATACTCCGAGAAGCCTGGCCTTTGGCTCCAGAAAGATAAAGGATACAAACTTCAGCTCTGACAGTTACCACCTCTGGGGGTGTATCCTCAGCTGTAAAACTGAAGGGGGCCACAGCCTCTCTCTTGCAGAGCTGTTAAAATTACAGATAGCATATATAAAACACCGGGCTCCTAACTGTGATTACTATCGCTATCTTCCCTAAACCAGCCATTTTAACACATATCAAGAAGTGTGAAGTTGCTAAGCCCCTTCTGCTATAAAGGGCAGACAGACATCTATTATTTTGAGTAAAACCTCTGAACCCTAAGAATTTTTTCTTTGCGGCTCTTGAATCCTTCCCATTGGTCTCGCCTTGGCAGGTCTGCTCAGGGGACAGCGAGAGGTCTCCCTGCACGCTTTCAGGCCCGAGAATCCCAGAAAAACGGAGAGATCGGACTTGTTTTGTTTGAGCGCATCCGCATCTCCAAGGTGAGATACTAGGTCCGGAGGGATGGAGGGAGATAGGGACTCGGGATTTCTCACCTGTGCCGGCGCGGCAGGAGGGAGGTCGGCAGGCGCGGCTAAGCCACCACCGGGAGCACCAGTCCGCCCCACGAACGCGCCCACTCGCCCACCCCGGCGCAGCTTTCCGGGGCCCTCGGGGCTGAAACCACTGGAGGCTCCGCGCCTCCGCGTATCCCGGCAACGGGGGCGGGGCGGAGGAGGCCCCTCCTCCTGATTGGCCAATCCCTGGCCTCGACTCCTAGTACCTCCTGGCCCAGCGAGAGTACAAAGTTCTCGCGAGATTTGAGTCACTCCAGGCTTTTCTGGAAAGAAGGGAAGGCAGCCAGCTGACTGGGGAAGAGTATTTTATTTGAAAACCTTGTGGGTTTTGTTTCAAATAATCAGAACAACCCCTCCGATTGTGTGCCCGGTCTGTACTCACAAGTTTTATTCCATTCCTATGTACTCTCCCGTCTGTTACCTTGTAATACGTTGTTTTGTTTCAATGTTTTGATTTTTTAGAGAGGAAGGAGGAAGGAAGAGGGAGAGATGGAAACATCCCTGATGGAGAAACATTGACTCGCTACCTTTTGCACCCCCACCCCCCGCCCTGCTGGGGATCCAGCCTGCGACCCGGGCAGGTGCCCTGCCTGGGAATCCAACCGGTGACCTCTTGGTTCATGGGTCACGAAACTGAACCACGGAGCCACACCAGCCGGGCAGTAGGTTGAGTTTTCAATAAAAGTTGTTTGATGTTATTCTGTGGGAGGCAGCATTGCACAGACTTTTTGCATCCAGTTAGAGGTAGTTTTCCTTCCTGTTGGGACTGCACAGCGTACACAATACAGCGTTAAGTATGGGTGCAATTCTGGTGCCTTCTGTTCCTCCTCATCTTACTGGAAGCTTCAAATCTTTAAGCTTCCTTTCAGAGTTCTTTTGACTCACGTTTGTGAGAATGGCTGAAAAAAAATTGCAAGTCGTTTTTTAAAAGTTATTTTGAAATCAGTGTGTTGTGTTTTTTTTTTAAAGAAAACCAATATAAGAAATACTGCACCTCTCTAATAAAATAACTTGCAGTTTATTTTCTTCAGTCTTCCTACATATAGACGGACCTTAAATGTTATTGCAGGTGATAGGGGTCCGGCTACACAGGTACCATCATAACATGTGTATACATCGGACTTGGAGCCCTTTTCACATTATTTCCCACTCACATACATTATTTACCTCCAAATTTATTATGTGCCTGCGTGAAAGTAGTTTAAAATCAACGCCATACAAAGTTGTTATAGACACCTCTCACCAATACCAGAGACGTGTTACCAGACAAAACAGCCCCCTGAGCCCGTGGGAGAGGGCTGTCCCCAACCTCAATCCTTGTCTTCTCATAGAAATAAATTTACACGAGAGACCTTGACTGTGTTGTGAAAAGCCAATTTATTAAAGCATTTAAAGCATGCATCTTTATTGAAAAAAAGCAAACGCAAAGCAAGCAAACCTATACATCTGGCTTATGAAACACATCTTAGCTAATCTGAAGAGCAGGTTGGATGGGACTCTGAGGCATTAAATACCCTCCTGTCTATAGGTCTCAAAATTCCTCTGCTGAATATTTTGGTACAGCCCCACCCCCTGCCTTTTTTTTTTTTTTTTTTAATTTGTTGTGGCCTTCCCAGAAATTATGAGAAACACCTGGCAACCTTATCTTGCCAGGTCTGGAGACTGCTGGCTTCTCTGCTTAGGGAGTAAAACTGCCCCTTGTTCCTTTCCCCTTTCCTCCTCCCGTTCCTTATTCTCTCATTAGGGAGGTTTTGTTGACCATTTGCTCTCATGTGCTTGGCTGGGGAAGATAATGGCTTGTTAGTTACAAACTGGCTGCAAACTGCCCATACTGTTTGGCCTTGTTTTAACTTTCCTGTCTTCGTTTCCCTATTTCTCCTGCCCTGGAATCCTGTAACAAAATAATGTTACGGGGCTGAGTTCTCACTTAAAGTTTGTAAAATATTTTCATTAAACTGTACAATTTGATCCCAACATATTTGTAGTGGTCCTTTTTTCCTTTTGGTCATTGTAGTGAAGGGTAGTCGAATTTGCCACCTCAGAATATGTCACTTTGGTATAAGGATTATTTTCAGCTGAAGGCAATTGAAAAGCATACAAGAAAAGCTCTTTAAAATTCCTCTATTTCCTCAAAAGAGGACATAAATTTTCAAAGATTTCCCTTCTTGCACATGAGGAACCTACACAACCAACTTTACTAATTCATCTTTACCTACCATATGTTTCTCATATATTTGCCTTTCCGTAATTTGATGTCTGTAAATATTTAAGGTCCTTTTCTTTTTGTTGCTTACATAAAAAATTTATTGTTCCTTTGTTAAGGTGCTCTAGCCACCTTTGTGAGTTACTCATCCCTGAGTTTTTCTCTTGAATATATGCCATATTAACAAACTTTTTAGTTTTTCTCCTGCTAATCTTTTGTTACAGAGCCCCAGCAGAAAACCTAAAGGGTAGAAAGAAAAGATTCCTTCCCCTACAAACTTTTAACTGTCCAACCACTCCATATATTGTCGGAGAGGTTATTGATGTTATGCATATTTCTCCCCTTAGCGCTTTTATTGTTTTTTAAAAAAATATATTGATTTTTTTAACATATATATTTTATTGATTTTTTACAGAGAAGAGTAGAGAGTTAGAAACATCGATGAGAGAGAAACATTGATCAGCTGCCTCCTGCACACCTCCTACTGGGGATGTGCCCACAACCAAGGTACATGCCCTTGACCAGAATCAAACCTGGGACCCCTTAGTCCGCAGGCTGATGCTCTATCCACTGAGCCAAACCAGTTAGGCTTTTTTATTGATTTTTGAGAGAGAGAGAGAGAGAGAGAGAGAGAGAGACGTGATTTGTTGTTCCACTTTTTTATGCATTCATTGATTCTTGTATGTGTCCTGACGGGGATCCAACCCAAACCTTGGCTATCTGGAGGACGTTCTAAGCAACTGAGTTACCCAGCCACGGACTCCTCCTTGGTGCTTTTATTTTTTTTCATATTTTTTAATGTTTTTATTGATTTTAGAGAGAGAGAGAGAGGGAGGGAGGGAGGGAGAAACATCAATTGTTGTCCCCTGGATACACCCTACTGGGTATGAAGCCCGCAAAGGGGTATGGGCCCTGACCAGGAATAAACCTGTGACCTTTTGGTGCATGGGAAGACAATCCAGCCAGGGCTCCCCCTCAGTGCTTCTAAAGATATGGAAGGGGGATCCAGCATTTCTCATTTGTTTACAGATGTTGTTACTGGGAAACCCCCGGTTGGACTCGGGCTGCCTGTCCAGCTACCTGTGGCTGTGTCCGATAAGGAAGGCAGGGTTGAATCATATAAGGCATTTATTGAGAAGGCTAGCCAATCAAGAAGATAGGGAGCTTATAAGCACTCAAATCCTGTTTTACAGCAAGGTACAAGGGACAGGATTATAAAGGGGAAGGGGTTAGGGTGAATGGAATTCATCTTCATGTAGTCCTGGAGGTCCAAAGAAGTCAGCTATTGTCCTTAATCATCAGGTGATGAGATGATTATTTTGACTCCTGGTGGGTTGGTCTGACCATGTGTATAGGTTCTGCTTGCTGGATTCACAGCTGAGTCACTTCCTTAATCGCTTTGCACAAGTCTTAAAAAGGAAACTTAAGAAAAATTTAACCCCCTACTCACATATAATAAACTTAACCCCCTATTCACATAAGTATGTGTTCTAGGATTTAAAATGATTATTTTTCAAATTAATTTAGGTGCTCTATCAGATTATAAGTCCCCCTATCAACATGAGAGTTGAAACTATTTGAAATCTTTAAAATGCTTAACACAAAATATAATGTTTTAACTACCAAGACCCCAGTTTGGTGTTCACAGAATTTAAGGCAAGCGATTGTTTCCAATTTGGCCCCAAATTCTCTCGTCTTAATTTAAAAAAAAAAAAACAACACAAAACACACGTTTAACCTGTTAAGGTATCAGGAGACTATGCAAAGGTTTGGGGAACTCCACAGAAAGCTGCCCTAACAGATCACTCTAAGTACCCTCAATAAACCTTAACTCTGCAGACCAAGATTTAAAATATCAGGATTTCGCGCATCTGCGGCACACGCCACACTGTCGCGCGGCATTGTGGGATTTGTAGTCCCAGCCAGCCTCCCGGATTGTACTGTACAGTTCAGCCCGGGCTCAGAAAAAAACGCGGTTTTTGGCCAGGGCCGGGTTTGGGGCGCCTGCGCACCACGGGCGAGCTTTGTGGCTTTTCCCGGACCCCCGGTCCCGAGCGCAGGTGGGCAGCAGCCTCGCTCCCCTTCGGCCGACGGGCGGGCGCGCACGCTCTGCGTCACGCGGGCCGGGGCTGATGATAAATTCCGGCGTGCTTGTCAGGGTTGCTGTGTCACTCGGCCCGCCCGGCGCGCCCCTCCCCGGCCGCCCTTCCGCACTGGCGCTCGGGCTCTTCCGGTCACAGAGCGCCTCTGCCCTGCAAGTCCCTCTCCCGCCGCGGCCCTTCGCACACCCCACCGCCCCTGCCGACTGATCTAGCTCGCGTCCGGGCCCGGGCGCCCGACCGACCGGGGCCATGGAGAGCGTCGCCGCCAGGTATCGACTGAGCTGCTCGCTCCAGGGCCACGAGCTGGACGTGCGGGGCCTGGTGTGCTGCCTCTATCCGCCGGGGGCCTTTGTGTCCGTGTCCCGGGACCGCACCACCCGCCTCTGGGTCCCGGACAGGTGAGCGCTGCGAGCTCGGCACCCCCTCGCCCCTGACTGTGTTGCGGGCTTCCTGCCGCGAGTGGGAAGAGGGCGAACCTTCCTTCCCGGCTGCGTCCTGCCCGCTCCCTTCCTCCCCGGCCTGCGCTTGGGGCTGCGTTCCCTCCCGGTTCCGAGAGCACGGGCGCTCGGGGCGCGCGGTGGAAGCAACCGGTGCGCTTTGGTGGAAGGAGCAGCGGATTGGGGGGACCGAGACCTGCTTTCGTGTCCCGACTTGACCACTGGCGAGTGGGTGACCTTGGACGAACTTCTTTCTTTCCTCTCGGGGCTTCAGTTTTTGGACGAGGATGTCCCTTGTTGCTTTGAGATTTGAAAATTGATGGACGCCCCGTGCACCCTCCTAAATGAGGCAACGTGAAAGCATCTGCTCTAGAATTTGCTCTGTAGTCTTCCTTCCCGTTTGAGAACCTTAGTTCTCAAAAATTGCATTGCAGAAAGTTGTCCAAGTCAGAGTTTCTTAGTCTGGGGTCTGTGATGGGCTTAGATGGAGGGGATGAAATCTCTCAGATGTTTTATGGACGTGTTTCTTTTTGAGGAGAGAAAGTCCATTGCCTCCTAACTCACAAATAAAGGCACAAAAGGTTAAGCTCCAGTTCAAATCAAGTTCAAGAGTTCAGCCTTGATTTGGCTGATGGTAACCGGAAATTTAGGACCTGGAAAACAGATTTCAGTTCAGGAAGAAAAATTGAGGGGAGTTACTTTGTTAGCCTCCCATTGGTAGAAGGTTTCACACAGAGTTTGGGTTATCCGTAAATTCAGATGATAACTATGGATTGAGTGCACTCTAATTTGTTTGATTTCCTGAAGAAGAGGACAGACAAGTTCTGTGTTTCATAGAACTTGCTTATAATGTGGAAAGAAAGATGGATCAAAAAACAATCTTCTACACTAATAAAAGGTTAATATGCTAACTAGACTGGGAGACCTTCTGGACAAAGCCATGGTGGCAGGACCAAGGCAGATCAGGCCAGGAGGGGAGGGCAGTTGGGGGTGATCAGGCCAGCAGGCGGGAAGGGGGGGGCAGTTTGGGGCCAGCAGGCCAGCATGCAGAGTGGTTAGGGACAATCAGGCAGGCAGGCAGGCAGGCGAGCGGTTAGGAGCCATTGGTCCCAGATTGCGAGAGGGGTGTCCGACTGCTGGTTTATGCCCTATCCCTGTGGGATCGACAGTTGGACATCCCCTGAGGGGTCCCAGATTAGAGAGGGGTGCAGGCCAAGCTGAGGGACATCCCCCACCCGACCCCCATGCATGAATTTCGTGCACCGGGCCACCAGTAAAAAATAATTACATATTTGGCATGAGGGAAACAAGTATCCATATAGAGTTGAGTGGAGAGAGATGTTAAAGAAGGAAGCCTCTCTGAGCAAGTGTTTTCATTTTTTAATCTGACACAGATGGGAGCCAGGAATAAGGAAGGTTGAATTGGAAGAGTACTGTAGGTGGTAGGAGGGACAAACACAGAGGCCCTGGACGGAGAAAGAAGAAAGCCCCTTTGTGCAGGAGGGAACGGGCTGTCAGGTGGGGCAGGTCTTTGAGGGCTGGGGAAGGGTTGTAGTAGTTCTAAGCCCTTAAAGGGTTTCAAGCAAGGAGCAGCATGGTTGGATTTACCTGTTGAGAAATTCCTGCTAGCCGCTGGTGGAGGACAGACTGCAAAGGGGAAATGTGGAAGTGGATCATTTTGGAGGCTTTTGCAGTAGTGTAGCCAAGACATGATAGACTAGACTAGGAATATTGTAGAGCAGACTCCTGTATTGAATTGGAGATGGCTTCTAAAGGTCTCTCCTAAGGTTTTGTGATATTCCAAACCACCTCGTAATAGTAGTGTGTATTTGAATACCATTACTGTTAATGTGTACATTTAAAATTGAGGTCAGTAGAAGCACATGCCCACTAGGATATAAACATTGAAGTGAGGAGTATCTAAAGGGGATGCCAGTTGTCATGTCTCCGTCTGTGCATGTTGTGTATGAGTGAGCTAGCTAGGTTGACAAGAACTTAAATCCCTGGAGTGATTGTGTTTACCAGGAACTTGAGGAACTTTGTGCTGAAATGATCCTCTATCTGAAAACTTGTTCTTTAGTTTAACTCGTGTTGTTTTTTTGTTTTGTTTTTCAAAATGTATTTATTTTTTCACCTAACGCTGACTGAGAGCCTGCATTGTGCCAGGCACAGGGCTAGATGGTAGGTAATTAGAGAGAGAAGATAGTTTTACTTCTCATTTCCAGTTGCTTAGGGTAGAGCATCTCATAGTCACTGGGTGATGAACTTCTTATGTACCCCAAACTAGAGTGTCTCAACCATACTTTTAGTGTTATAAAAATGTCCTCATGCTGATATACTGACAATTTTTATTTCATTGCATATTAATACAGTAGTGAAGTGCTGTAAAATGTTTGGAGCCAAGTAGTTAATGAAGGTTGTTTTCCTTAGGTTTCTGGATCAGGTGATATAGGGATGGACTGGAAATGATGGGGGAATTTAGTTTCAGGGATGCAGAATAGTTCAAGGGTGGACTAGATACCTCATCTTTCCCAAAAGCCCATTGGGAACCCCCAAAATACCTGGGCCTTCTGACAGTCCTTCAGAAAGGAGACATATTTTTCTTTCTTTCTGTTTTTTTTTTTTTGTTTTTTTTTTGGTTGTACATTAAACTGAACCAGTCAGCATACCATTCTTTGAGATTGCTTCAGGACGCTATAAGCCCACTTCAGATTAAACTGGATTTCTCAAGTCTATCACAGCTATGCTTTGCCTTTTGAAAACTATCCGTATATTGGAAGACACAACCACAGATTTTACGTCCTGCATTAAATCTCTCCTGACTATGCCGTGGTCTCATAAACACTCATCACTTTGGGACCTTAGACACATACTTCTATGGGGTTTGTTAATAAATCAGAGCAAGTCCCTTCCCACTCCCCATTTCTTTCTTTCTTTAAATTTATTTTATTGTTTAAAGTATTACATATAGTAGTACATATATCTCCTTTTTTTCCCCATTGACCTTCCCCCAGCCTCCCCTAGCCCCTGTCACATGCCCTCATCCCCCCCACCCCCAGTGTCTTGTGTCCATTGGTTGTGCTTGTATATATTTTATTGATTTTTTACAGAGAGGAAGGGAGAGGGATAGAGAGTTAGAAACATTAATGAGAGAGAAACATTGATCAGCTGCCTCCTGCACACCCCCTACTGGGGATGTGCCTACAACCAAGTTACATGCCCTTGACCAGAATCGAACCTGGGATCCTTCAGTCCACAGGCCGATGCTCTATCCACTGAACCAAACTGGTTAGGGCCCCATTTCCCTTTCTTGAAGGCAAAATTTTCATCTCCTAACTGCTTATTTTTTATTTTACTTTCTTATCTGTATATAAAATGCTGTACAGTCATGTGCTGCTTAACTAGGGGAATACATTCTGAGAAAAGTGTCAATAGGTGATCTTGCTGTGCGAACTTCAGAGTTCACATACACTAATCTAAATGTTAGAGTCTGACTACACACCTAGACTATATGCCAGTGATGGCGGACCTATGACACGCGTGTCAGCACTGACACGTGTAGCCATTTCTGATGACACGTGGCCGATGAGGCGGCCGCATGCCGAGGATGAAACATTTGCGAAATAATGTTTTTTCCTCAAAGTGACACACTACCCGAGTTATGCTCAGTTTTTTGGCGAAGTTTGACACACCAAGCTCAAAAGGTTGCCCATCACTGCTATATGCTCTTAAAATACAGTCCTGTACATCACGTTACTGTACAAAACAACACCAGATTAAATCATGCACAAGAGACAATGATACAAATTCAGAGACCCCGTAAACAGATGTATGAGGCTCCTGCAGTGTAACACAGCTTACTGTTTTACAGCCAACTTATTTTTATGAGTATACTCTAAAATAACCATAAAAAGCATAGTATAGTAAATACATAAAACCAGTTATGTGGCCTTTTATTATCATTATCAAGTACATAATAGTATGTGCTATACTTTTATATGAATGGTAGTCCAGTAGGTTTGTTTACACCAGCATCACTACATTGTAATCTTATGGGATTACCATCCTATGCAGTGCATGACTATATTGCTATTTCTTTTTATTTTTAAAGTGTATTTCAGGTATTTTCTATAGATCTTATTGTGGAATATGAGAATTTAGCTCTCTTTTCACCTTCTGCCAATGCCTATCACATATGCCCTTAAATTGACTTTATTTAAGCTGAATCAGTATTGTGACTGTACAGAGTCTGTGTGCACCTAAGCTATGGAGTAAACAATGATAATTTCAACAATTTTATGATCTCCCTATAGCTACTAATTGCCTTATTTTGGGTTTTCATTTGCTTAATTTTCTATGTATCACTAGTTCAGCTTTGAATGCTAGTTGTTTATCTCTCTCCTTTCAAGACTTACCATATTTTCCAGCCTATAAGATGACTGGGCGTATAAGATTTTCCTGGGTTAAAAAGTCGTCTTATATGCCAGAAAATACGGTATATTGGACTATATTGATGGGATTAGATATAATGGATTAGATATATTGGACTACCGTATTTTCCGGTGTATAAGACAACTTTTTAACCCAGGAAAATCTTATACGCCCAGTCGTCTTATACGCCGGAAAATACGGTAGACATATTGGATATTTTACAGTTTCATCTTTCTTTTGGTGGAAACTTTCTGACCTGCTCTATCTCCCCCTGGTACACAACTAATCCTAGGACCTCCCTTTATTGTCATCTCCTCTCTCCCCTTTTGGACCTCTTGTGTTTTATTTATTTACTAGTGGCCCGGTGCACGAAATTCGTGCACAGAGGGGGGGCGGTTCCCTCAGCCCAGCCTGCACCCTCTCCAATCAGGACCCCTTGGGGGATGTCCAACTGCTGGTTTAGGCCTGATCTGGATTGAGCCTAAACTGGCAGTCGGACATCCCTCTCACAATCTGGGACCGCTGGCTCCTAACCGCTCACCTGCCTGCCTGCCTGATCACCCCTAACTGCCTCTGCCTGCCTGATCTCGCCTCCAACTGCCCTCCCCTGCCGGCCTGATCTCGCCCTCAACTGACCTCCTCTGCTGGCCAATTTGGTTTTAATTGGTCAGTTTCTATGCCCGTCATTGTCAAAAGCTCCGCCTTCTAGGCAGCCATTGGCTCCTTACAGTCACCCAGATTTGGTTCTAATTGGTCAGTTTCTATGCCAGTCAGCATCAAAAGCTCCGCCTCCTAGGCAGCCATTGGCTCCTTACATTCACCCAGATTTGGTTCTGATTGGTCAGTTTCTATGCCAGTCATCGTCTCTGGGCCTATCAACAGGGCCTGATCAGAAAGGCAGGGCTGATCAGCAGCCCCGATGGAGGCTGGAAGAGAAATGGAGGCAGGGCTGCTGGCTAGGCTTGAAGGGAAAGAGAGAGGCAAGTGCTGGTCAAAAGCTGCCTCAGACGCTACAGATCAGCCCCTGCTTCTCTCTTCAGGTCTCTTTCTGGGCCTGATTCAAAGCCCCCTCAGCAGTTACTGCTGGGTCACCATGCCTGCAGTTGCAGTAGTCAGCGCTGGGTGGCCATGGCAGCCCAGTGCTGACTTCCAGATGGTCGGCCTTTGGTCGTGATCCCTCATTACATCCTGGCTCTTTATTATAGAGTTTTTAAAAATATGTATTTATTGATTTCAGAGAGGAGAGGGAGAGAGAGAGAGAGTGATAGAAACATCAATGATGAGAGAGAATCATTGATTGGCTGCCCCCTACGGGGGATTGAGCCCGCAACCTGTGCATGTGCCTTTGACTGGGATCGAACCTGGGACCCTTCAGTCTGCAGGCCAAGGTTTGATCCACTGAGCCAAACCAGCTAGGGCTCAATATCCTTTTACTTTCTCTTTCTTGGTTTTCTCCCTTGATGTCTTATTGGAGCACATCTTCCAGGAGCTTCCTGAAAGCAGTGCAAGTCCAAAAAGGATTTTACTCTTCCTTGCTACTTGAATAATAATTAAAATATTTGCATCATTCTAATTTTCAAATAATATTCCTCCAGTATTTTTATGCCTTTGTCCCATTGTATGCTAGCCTTTAGTGTTACAGTTGAGAAGACTGGAGCCATTCTGATTCTTGACCTATTATTTTGTTCTGTCTAAAAGGCAGTCAAGTATTCATCCATTGTTCAGGGTCATTAGTGGACCCTTTTAATATGAAAACTCATAAATTCTGGGACATTTTCTTAAATTCATTCTTTGGTTTCGTCTTCATTTTCTCTGTGCTCTTTTCTGGAACTTTTTATCCAGATATTGAACTTGTTTCTAAATTTCTTTTTTAATTCTCTTGTTCTTTTTTTTTGCTATACTTTCTCAAAATTGCCTTGACTTCTTATGAAATTATGTTGTTGTTTCATGTCTGCAATATCTTGTATCTCTGAATATGGTAGTGATGTTTTTTTTGTATTATTTTTGTTACTCCTTTACAAAGGATATGTTTTTATTGATTTTTTATTGAGAGAGCAAGGGGGAGAGAGAGAGGGAAACATCGGTCAGTTGCCTCCTGTATACACCCCAACTGGGAATTGAACCTGCAACCTGGAAATGTTCCCTGACTGGGAATTGAACCTGAGACCCTTCGGAGCACAGGACTACACTCCAAGCAACTGAGCCACTCTGCCAGGGCTGATTTTTAAAAGTTATTTTATCCTTAGTGGTCTGTTTCCCCCCAAATGTTTTTTTTTTTCCCCTCCCTGTTTGTTTTGGTCATTATATATCTCCTGGAGAAGCCTTTCCCCAGATGTCTGATAATCCTTATTCTGTGCTGTGTAAGGGTGGAGAACTAAAAAGTTTCTGAATAGCACTCACTCCTCATGGGTGAGGCTGGCTGGCTGGCTGTGAGCTTCAGGTAGGGTTATCTGGCTGGACCATTTCATTGGGCTGGTCTGCCTAGAGCAGTGATGGCGAACCTATGACACGCGTGTCAGCACTGACACGCGTAGCCATTTCTAATGCCGAGGATGAAACATTTGCTGCTCCTGAGGATGAAACATTTGCGAAATAATGTTTTTTCCTCAAAGTGACACACTACCCGAGTTATGCTCAGTTTTTTGGCGAAGTTTGACACACCAAGCTCAAAAGGTTGCCCATCACTGGCCTAGAGGATGACTGCTTGGTCTCCAGGATTTTGTCTTTGGTGGTCTTGGCCTCTGTTATGAATGTACCTGTTCCTCATACCCCAGGGCTCAACTATGATTTGTGTCCCCCAAGACTTTCACCTTTTCTAAAGAAAAAACTCCAGACTTGCTGGCGTGCAAGAGGGCAGTCGCCTGGCCGAGGTGTCTAGCTGTTTTTTTTCTTTCTTCTTAATACTTGAGTACTTAATACTTGAGTACTTAATACTTAAGTACTTATTGGTTCAAGAAGTACTTAATTCTTACCATGTAGAATATTGTGCTGGGAACTTGAGAAGATAAAAAGAACCAGGTCTGGATTCTGCCATTAAGAACTTCTCAGATCAATACGAAAGATGCATGCAAACATCTGTACTGGGATTCTCAGGGACACACACAGGTCAATTTAGTGGTTTACATAATACAGATTTTTTTTATCATATCCTATCTTTTAAATTTCTTTGGGTTTATTGATAAAATGGTTTCTAAAAACACATTTTTAAAAAACCCATTAAAATAAAGTGGACAGGTTTAAAAATGGCTACTACCAAATACCTTCCTTTGAAGATTTTTTTTTCCATGATTCAACTTCTGATTCTGAAGACTTTCAACTAGTCTTCCTTATTTTAGTTCCTACCTTTTCTTGTCCCCATTTTTAGTGGTACATACATAATGCTATTGATTCTTTAGCCTTTTGGGGATTTATTGGTAGATTGGTTCCCTGCTGCCTACATACATAGATACATACATACCTGCATATATATATCTATATGTATGTGTATATATATATGTACATATATATTTTAAGAGAGGCATAAACCCACAAGGCTAGGAAGAATGAGAAAAAAAAGAACAGGACTATAACTTCCAGTAGTGAAGCTGACAGAAAAGTAGTAAGAGTCTTGGGAGACAGGAGAAAAATGAGTTCTAGGCAGGCGGCAGGGAAAGTAGAGAACCAATTTACCCATGAATGCCCAAAAGCCTCAAAAACTAGCAGCATTATTTGCCTACACACACACACTGTTTTAGTGGTGTTTGGGAAGGGAGTGAAAATGGATGAGGGTGTTCAGTCTTTACTCAGGAGTCTTAATCTCTTTATGTATATCTCATCTCTTTCAACTAGACTGCAAACTCCTTGATTTAGCTTGAGTCAGATATATAATTCTTTATATCCCTCTCAGTAACTAACCAACTTCCATGTAGTATATCATAATCTGTTGTTAGACTTGTTATGCAAGGCAGTGATGCTAAGTGACTAAGTGTGGAACAAATTGGTAATCTTTCTAATCCCCAGCGAGTTGATGTGCTGTGTCCCTAGAGCAGTCATTTATACATAGCTGTATTAGTTCCTATAGTTTGCATATTGAGAATGATTGATATTCTATTTAGATACATATGTTATGTTTCATAGTGTGAAAATGTCCTCAGTGTTTAAGGCTTATTGATAGTGGGTTCCATTATCCTAATTGCATGAATGTTTCACTTCACCACGGATTTCTCACGGTAACAATTACTGATAAGTAGAAATGAAAACGGAGGATGAGGAAAGCAACTTAATATATTTGTTACCCTCTCTTTCCTTCCTTGTTCTTCCTGTTAGTTAACATACTGTTATTAATGAAAACCTAATTAAACTTTTCCAAAGGTAATATAAATCTTTGTAGTAGCTGATATATATTAGCTATTTAATATTTAATTTAAAACAATAGATACTTGAAATAGTGTGCACTCTGTAAAGTTCAACCTAGACACTAAATGAAAATGAGTACTTTGACAACTGTGTTCTAGGCTATGTTAGAGAACAAATGTATGTCTTATTTATTATCATGTCTTTCTAGTCCTAACAGGGGCTTCACAGAAATGCACTGTATGAGTGGCCACTCCAATTTTGTATCTTGCGTGTGCATCATACCTTCAAGTGACGCATATCCTCATGGACTAATCGCCACTGGAGGAAATGACCATAATATTTGCATTTTTTCACTGGAGAGCCCAGCACCACTTTACATTCTAAAAGGTCACAAAAATGCTGGTGAGTATAGTGCTTTGGTGTGTTTCTATTCGGAAAAAATATATATATTCTTTTGAAAGTAAAATTTACAGATAATTTTTTTCCTGTTTTTTTTTTTTTTTTTTTTTTTCTTATGTTTGTTAACCTATTGCTAATAGGCTTGGTAGTAAAAACCTTTTTTGGATCAGAATTTTGTTTTATAACTTCTGTCACAGATTTACTGTTATTATTAGTAAAGTTTATTGTGCTTACACAGGGGTGGACAAAAGTAGGTTTACAGTGGTAATACAAATAGTACAGTAATTAATAAATAATAATACATGATTAAACTGTTTCCCATACTCACAACTGTAAACCTACTTTTTGTCCACCCCTGTGTATGTGTATTTAAAAAGTAAAGTGTTGCCGAAACTGGTTTGGCTCAGTGGATAGAGTGTCGGCCTGCGGACTGAAGGGTCCCAGGTTCGATTCCGGTCAAGGGCACATGCCTTGGTTGCGGGCACATTCCCAGTGGGGGGTGTGCAGGAGGCATCTGATCGATGTTTCTCTCTCATCGATGTTTCTAACTTTCCCTCTCCCTTCCTCTCTGTAAAAAATCAATAAACATATATATATATATATATATAAAATAAATAAAAAGTAAAGTGTTCAGCCCAACCAATGTGGCTCAATGGTTGAGTGTAGACCTATGAACTAGGAGGTCATGGTTTGATTTCTGGTCAGGGCATGTGCCCAGCTTGCTGGCTCGATCCCCAGAAGGGGGCGTGCAGGAGGCAGCTGATGGATGATTCTCATCATTTTATATCTCCCTTTCTCTGAAATCAATCAAAAAATATTTTTTAAAAAGACTAAAATTTTCAGTTATAAAAGGTATAGGCTGTATAATTTTGATACACTTGTGATTTTGGATTTTCGGCTATTTTGTGCAAGGAATTCACTGAAGAAAACAGTATTTTTTAATCTTCTGACTATTATGTCTATTTATACAGCAAAAACGGATGTGTTTATAGCTCTGGTATCATTGAAGAGAAATACTTTTGAATATCATTTTCTGTGATTTGTGTATACTATTTCTGATTCTGAAATTCCTGAATTTGTGTATGGCTTAGCAGCTCTTTGTAGTAAAATGATATGCTTAAGCAATTAAGTATGTGTACTTATTTTTAATGTATCTAGAATAGTTTGGAACATCTGTAAGCAAATAGTTTGGCCCATAAGTACTTTAAACTTAATTTCATTAAGTTTATAAAATGTTTTTGTGTGTATGTATGTGAAATCTTCAATACAGAGTGATACAGATTTTTTTTTTTACTTTCTTATAGAAATCTTCATTATATACAAAAGTAGGGTGGCCAGGCAAAATCTCATTTCTTATCAAATATCCAGTGAATGCTTACATTTCCCAGTTGTCTCATAAATGTTTTTTTACAGTTTGTTTAACTTGTGACCCAAACAAGGTTCACATGTCTTTCAGTCTGTCAATTTGTTTCCTTTTTCCCTCTCCATTGGAAACCAGCTTATTTTACCTGTAGAATGTCCAGCAATCTGAATTTTGCTGATTAGAGCCTTTTTGTTCCCTTTAACATGTTCCTCAATCTTCTATATGACTTGTAAGCTATTATTTAAATCTAGAAGCTTGAACAGATGCATATTCAAGTTTTTGGCAAGAACACTTTATAAAAAGTATTGGGTATTTAACACATCCATCAAGAGGAACATAATATCTTTTTTTGTGATGTTGAGATTGATCAGTAGGTTCTTGTGTTGTACATCCATTCATTATAAAATTTCCATCAGCTTTTTAGCACCTATTGATGATCATTGTATAGATCCAGTATTTCATTAATATTTTCAAGATGACTGTACTCTAATTCTGTCATTATTTCTGCATTTAATAACTAGCATTTTTCTATATAGAACTTTTCCACATCAACTCTTTGGTTACCATGTGAGAATTTTATACAGAGAAGCCAGGTTAAATGCTTTTCTTGTCCCGTCTCCCACTTCTTTTACTGGGTTTCAAAATAACTTGGCTCCCTAAAATCTTTTCCCCCTCAAATTGTCCCACATTTGACCATTGGAACCCTTTAAATTGGCTCCTGTGACCAGAGAATAAATCTCCATCTCCTGCAGTGAGTGAGGGTGCACTGTCCTGACACTGCAGGCTGAGAGGAGAGATCTAGTGCTTCACTGTGTTGTGTGCAGACTGTGAATCACTCTTCTCACTTTTCAAGTCCTTTGCTTAGCCCCATCCTTCATGGAACCAACAGTGGCTGCATACTGAGCCTCATAGTTGTAGTACCCTGTCACTCTGCTCCTGAGTTCCTCTTGTGGGTGTTTAAATTATAACCTTCCTCCATTTGGCTAAGGCAGTTATACTAGTTTCAATCTTATTTGGCCTTGTAGATTAATACCATTTATAGCATTACTGCAGACAATCTGCCATTTTTAATCACAATTCTGTCTTTCTTTGTTTCCATGTTTTTAGATGACTCTTCATTTATAATTTTTAGCCTGTATAATTTTACATCAATAAAACATTTACTTAACCATTACATTACTATTGAACACTTAGTTCCAGTTTTTTTGTCATAGAGTGACTCTAAATATCTATATAAACAGCATTTCAAAATCATTGCCTTATGTGGTTTCTTAGATTGTGCAACCCACTTAATCCTCTTCCCTCATTTCCAGACGAGGAACCTGAGGTTGAGTATATCCCTGTGATCAGACAGCTCAGAAGTGTCATCTCTAGTACTTGCATCAGGCAGTCTGACAACAGTCTTGATCAGTGCACACTTCTGCATCTCCATTGAGTTAAGCCTTATTTGGCTAATATACTATCCCTGTGTTTTTTAAATTGCAATGCTTTAATAACTAACAAGATTGAACTTTTTCTATGTGAATGCCTTTTTTTTTTTCCTTTAGTTTGTAGTCTTTCATCTGGAAAATTTGGGACATTACTTAGTGGCTCATGGGACACCACTGCTAAAGTCTGGCTGAATGACAAATGCATGATGACCTTACAGGTACAGTAGTTCTGTGTGAATGTGCTAGATAATAATTAAGTACGGTGACTCAGTAGCAACTTAAATTAATATCCATTTTTCTTTCAGGGTCATACAGCTGCAGTCTGGGCTGTAAAGATCCTACCTGAACAGGGCTTAATGTTAACTGGATCAGCAGACAAGACTATTAAACTGTGGAAAGCTGGAAGATGTGAGAGGACTTTTTCAGGTAATACAGAGTAGACAACTTTTATAATCTCATTGCTTCATATTTACTCAGATGGTCTCTTTCTCAAAGGTTTAGAACAGGCGTCCTCAAACTACGGCCCGCGGGCCACATGCGGGTATTTTTGCCGTTTTGTTTTTTTACTTCAAAATAAGATATGTGCAGTGTGCATAGGAATTTGTTTATAGTTTTTTTTAAACTGTAGTCCGGCCCTCCAACGGTCTGAGGGACAGTGAACTGGCCCCCTGTTTAAAAAGTTTGAGGACCCCTGGTTTAGAACCTTGAAAGTGGTGGTTGAAAAACACCACCCACATCTTTTTTTTTTTTTTTTAATCCTCACCCAAGGATATGTATTACTGATTTTTTTTTAGAGAGCATAGTGATTTTAACTATTTAATTTAACCAAAGTCTCCAGTGACTCTTTGGGCTGGGCGGCCGCTTCAGTTCCCAGTCAGAGCATATACCTGGGTTGCAGGCTCAATCCCTGGTTGAGGCATGTATGGAAGGCAGCTGATCAATGTTTTTAGCTCTCCCTTCCTTTTCTCTAAGTGTGTCCTCGGGTGAGGATTAAAATATAATTTTTTTTTTTAAAAGAGGTAGGATAATAAATCCGGAAACTTGAATTCCTGTTTTAGCTTTGCCACTAATCTTGTTTTGGAGAAAGTAATCTCTCTCAATCTATTTTTGCATATTTTTATAAAGTTTACTTTTCTTTGATGGATTTAATATTTCAAACTTTAAGTAATTACAGTCTTTTGTAATCTTAGTTTTAAATTTTCTCTGGTGTTTTATAAATATTTCAGTATTGTATGGTAAGAAACTTAAGGGATATTTATTCGTTGTTATGTTTTCTGTTATATTTGAATATTGTGTATGTTATGAATTAATCTTGTTACTGGGGAAGAAAAGTTGAACTGTCAGGTAAAAAAGGAGAGTTGTGGAGATCAAAATTCTGTTTCTGGAAGGTTTGAAGAAAGAATTTGGAGAAGATGTGATGAATATAAAATAACTTCCCAAGACTGGTAAAAAAAAAGATATGGCCAAATCTGAAATATAAATTTTGGTTACCAGACTTTTCTACTGAAAATTGAATTTTTCAAATTTGAAATCACGCTTTACTATTCACTGATGTGTTTTGCATTGTTTTTGAAATACATAGAGCCATCACCCAAATCTATTTTATTGATTGACATAATTTTTTTAAACAGGGCATGAAGACTGTGTAAGAGGTTTGGCAATTTTGAGTGAAACAGAATTTCTTTCATGTGCAAATGATGCCAGTGTTAGAAGGTGGCAAATCACTGGAGAGTGTCTCGAAGTCTATTTTGGACATACAAATTATATTTATAGCATATCTATCTTTCCAAATTGTAAAGGTAAGATTATTTTATATCATGTATTTAAAATTTTGTATTAACCTTAGTTCCGTCAAATTCTTAAGGTGAGAGAAGGAGAACTGATCACCTAAATCAATTTACTAACTGTAACTTGAGTGATTTAGTGACTTCATATTTTTTCCTAAAGGAGAAAATGATATCATATTTATATTATTTTACATTTGATGGTTGTGAAAAGTTCTTAAGTATCTGAGGAAAGGCTTTACGTAATTTATTGGTATTTAGTATGTAAGATAAAAAATATATAAAAACCTGTTTTTTAGTTGTATAAAAGTGACAAATACATAGAATCTAAAACTATTATTTACTTTAGAGTTAAAAAAAAAAACCTGTCTAGAAAGATGGTATATATACATGTACTTAATTGTATTTATTCAACCTAGTTTTTTCTGTATTTATCAATTTTAGATTTTGTGACAACAGCAGAAGACAGATCTCTGAGAGTCTGGAAAAATGGAGAATGTGCTCAAACAATCCGACTTCCAGCTCAGTCTATATGGTGCTGCTGTGTGCTAGACAATGGTGACATTGTGGTTGGTGCGAGGTATTTATTTTCTAGTCAATCAATAAACAATATGTGTCTAGGACTGTGGTGGGCATTAGAATGCACAGAGATAGGCCACAAGGAATTTCAGGTGAATTGGAGAGACCATATGCACGATTCTGGTACTGAACAAAAGTAGTTGGCATAACAGCTTTCACACTAATGATGCTGGATTTATGATGTCAGTATTGTTCTATAAGTTGTTCAGTTGAAACTCTGAATGCAAAAGAAGTCAACAAAGGTAGAGATTGGTCTGGGAAAACTTTCTGGAGAAGAAATGTAGATGGGATTTTGAAAGATAATGAATAAGAAGGGAAATGAGAATTTTTAACAAAAGAAACTGTAAGTAAAGATGTAGCATGGGAATGAAAGTGATGTCTTAGGAGATAAAGGAAAATGGTGGAGGTCTAATGCTCGGGAAAAGTGGATAATAGGTAGTAAGATGGGGCTTACTTACAGATTCAGTGCTTGGGGTTAAAGGGTTATAGCTCTTGAACAAAAAGATGATTAAAGCAGGACTTGTGAATTTTTAAATATGGATGTTTTATTTAATTGATGTTAACAATGGGAAGGAAAGCCAATTAGAAAGCAGTTGCAGTATTAAAGGTGTGAAGTTATGAAATATTGCCCCCTTCATGGTACTGGATAAGAGAGGCAAACTTTTGGTGATTGGAAGTATCGTTAAGGACAATGGGGACAAGGGAGAACTGGATTGGTGCAGTAGGTGATGGTTGTGAGGCCCAAGTGGTGATCAGCCACATTCATGCCAGTGCATCATGGGCAGCTGGACAGGAGCCTAACAACTGACATCCTCTCTAATAAAATGGTAATATGCAAATTAACCATCACTCTGCTACATAAGCCACGCCTACCAGCCAAGCCACGCCCACCAGCCAATCAGGGCAAGTATGCAAATTAACCCCAATCCAAGATGGCTACAGCCACAGAGAGCAAGGTTTCCCAGGTAACAGAGGAAGCCAAGCTTTCCATAGCCGTTGCAGGCCTAAGCCTCCACTCAAGCTACAAAGTTTCAATTATAGAAGGTAAACAAATTCAAACAAATGGCGGCAGAATGGAGCTTGAGAGAGCAGGCCAGGGTTGCCGGCGGCAACAGGGGAAGCAAAGCTTTCGCACACCCTGGCCGGGCTCACCCGCTTAAGGCTACAAAGTTTCAATTGTAGAAGGTGAATTAACTGCCACAGAAATGGCTGCCACCCCGGAGGGAACAGCAGGCTTGGCTCCATTCCAGGCTACAAAGTTTCAATTGTAGAAGGAAAATAAATTCCAGATACCAGGGCCTCCTCTTGGGTTGTCAGGGTGCGTGGCCGGCCTGCAAACCACCACAGGCACCTCGCTCAGGCCGCCCCACGCCCCAAGGGAACCCCACCCTGATCCGGGACATCCTTCAGGGCAAACCAGCTGGCCCCCACCCCTGTACCAGGCCTCTATCCTATCAAATAAAAGAGTAATATACAGATTGATCATCACTGCAACACACAATATAGCTGCCTCCATGTGGTCAAAGATCCTGCCCCCATGTGGACACAAGATGGCCACCACAAGATGGCCAGCAGGAGAGGGCAGTTGGGAGGCACCCGGCCTGCAAGGGAGGGCAGTTGTGAGGGTTCAGGCCTGCAAGGGAGGGCAGTTGGAGGTGATCAACCCTGCAGGAGAGGGCAGTTAGGGGTGACCAGGCTGGCAGAGGAGGGAAGTTGGGGGCAAACAGGCTGGCAGGGGAGCAGTTAAGCATCAACCAGGCTGGCAGCGGAGTGGTTAGGGGGTGATCAGGCTGGCAGGCAGAAGCGGTTAGGGGCAATCAGGAAGGCAGGCAGGCAAGCAGTTGGGAGCCAGCAGTCCTGGATTGTGAGAGGGTACAGGCTGGGCTGAGGGACAACCCCCCGCCGTGCACGAATTTCGTGCACCGGGCTTCTAGTTGAAAATATAAAGATTTGCACAAAAAAGTCAAGTGATGGACCACCTTTCTCTGAGGGAGGAGCATAATAGGGGAGGAGCAAAAAACTAAAGACTGAATCTTGTGATATACTGTGGGTAGATAAAGATAAGCCTGTAGGTAAAATGGAAAAAGAAATCCAGATGTTGAAATTCAGGGATAGTAAAGGAGAGATTTTGGAGGGAGAGAGTGATCAGTGTCAATAGTACATGAGGGATTAAGGATGGAAAGTTGGAAAAGCTTTTGGATTTGGTTTAAAAGATGTTCTTAGTAACTTTACCATCAGATTTTGGTAGAAAATGATAGAAGAGAAATAAGAGGTAACAATGGATGAAGGATTATAGACCACTCTGACATTGAAAGCAAGAAGAAAAAGCAGTAAGGGAGAGAGGGCCTTTAAAGTGGAAGTGTTTTTCTTTCTCTCTGTGCCAGCAGTTGATTTGTTGGCTTAGTTTTCCCACTCCTTAGTGTATTTAAAGTTATCTGGAAAGTCTGGGAAAATCACTCTTTATGGTGCTGCTGTGTGCTAGACAGTGGTGACATGGTTGGTGCAAGGTATTTTCTAGTCAATCAATAAATAATATGTGTCTGGGACTGTGGTGGGCATTAGAGTGCACAGAGATAAGCCACGAGGAATTTCGGGTGAATTGGAAAAACCGCATGCACGATTCTGGTACTGAACAAAAATAGTTGGCATAACAGTTGAAGAAAAATAAACGAATTGAAAGGCTGAAATTGCTGTTCGTGGAAGGTTATGCAAGAAACAAAATTTTCTGTAGAATTAGGTAGGATTAGTACATTTGAAAGTGGCTAACTTGCCTCCCCACCCCAAAATTTAGAATTGAGAAATCATGGAAATGAAGTCATTTTTCTGAGATTAGAGGTTAGGACCAAAAGTGCCTTCTAGACCAACCCCTTTGATTTGGGGTTATACTGCTGGTTAATGGCATGTGAAAGGCTGACTCCATGTTTCCCTGAGGAACAGATATTGAGCATCTGCTACCTACTAAGTCCTATGTTGGGTATTCCTACCTAGAATAAAGTAAACCCACCCACTACCCTTTGTATATCGTAATACCTAAGTAATATGACTTTTAAAGCATACACTTTATCTCCAAATTTTTATGATGGTAAATATATAACTTGGAATTAAAATTTATGTTAAATACATACTTCTCTGACCTTTGCCAATAACTTTTCCCTAGTCTTTTTTTTTTTTTTTTTAATATAGTACTTTTTCTCATTGATTGATTTTTAAAGAGAGAGGAAGGGAAAGAGAGAGAAACATTGATTTGTTGTTCCTCTTATTTATGCATTCATTGGTTGATTCTTGCATGTGCCCTGGCAGGGGATCAAATCCACAACCAACAAGTATTGGGATGATGCTCAAATCAACTGAGCTACCCAGCTAGGGCTTCCCGTCTTTTTTACCCTATACATTGCTTTACTAGAGGGCAGTGTGTGCTCAAGTCAGCATAGTGCAATACTCAGCAATAAATACATAGTAACATTTCTCATGTTCACAAGGATTATTTTTGCTTCAGATCATTCAGGTGTGATAATGTTGATACACTATGGCAATGACTTAAAATCAGTTTTTCTTTATAGTGATGGTATCATTAGAGTGTTTACAGAATCAGCGGATCGGACAGCGAGTGCTGAAGAAATCAAGGCTTTTGAAAAGGAACTCTCTCAGGCAACCATTGATCCCAAAACTGGTGATTTAGGGAACATTAATGCGGAGCAGCTTCCTGGGAGGGAACATCTGCATGAACCTGGTAAATATGTCCGTGTTATCTAGTAGTAAAAACTGTTAGCAGTTATTCCAAAACTTTGGAGTGATTAAAGTGATAGGGAAAAGGGTTGTTTTGCTAGTCATTTAGTGTAGACGTCACTGGTGGGTAAAACTGCTGGCTCCCTAGTACACAAATCAAGGCAGTTGCATCAGACTGCCTGGTAGTTGTGTTCTTCACCAACATACTGTTGTAGTTTTAAAAAAAAAAAAAGCCATCTGCCTTCAAATGTCCTTTAATGGAGCATTAAACATTTTATTACATCTTCACCCCTTTAGTAAATTTAAAAAAATATTCTGGGTGACAGAGTGTAAATTACACATGTAGTGCACCAAAGTTTCCGTGATCTGGGAGATCAGTATTTGTGCAGTCATTCACGTTGCAGGCTGAACTATTTGCTTTTCTCATGGAATGCCATTTTTATTTCACAAATCGACTAGTTATTCAGGCTTGGGTATTTGGCAGGCATTTTTTAAAAATGAACAAACTGAGCTTGTCACTTTAAGGGAAACAACTGATGATAGTTGTTGCCAAAAATAAAATTCATACTTTCTAGTGTGAATTGAAATTTTAGAAAATTTGTAACTCCACACCAGGAGTTTTATAGTTTTCTAATGCTTACAAGACTGTTCTAATGATATCAGTTGTGCTATTAACAGTGTGATCTTTTTTTTTTTTTAAATCTCACCCAAGGACATTCCATTGATTTCTGGAGAGTGGAAGTGTGGGAGGAAGGGGAGATGAGAGACACAGACACAGACACATTGACTGGCTGCCTCCCACACACACTCCTACCAGGGCTGGGGAACCTGCAACTGAGGTACATGCTCCTGATCGGGAACGGAACCCACGACCCTTAGGTCTGCAGGCTGACACTCCAACCACTGAGCAAACTGGCCAGAGCAACAGTGTGATTTTTTTATATTAAATAATAAAATGTGTAAACATGTGGACGATCTGCATAATTCATTTAATCAATATTTTCCAAATGCCAGTTCATGGTGTTATAAAATCGTGAATGGGTAAAAGACTTGTTCAAAGTGTAAGAGAGACCAATGGATTTTAGTTTAATAGAGCATGACAAAGTCATTGGTATGGTTTCAGATTCTAAATTGTACCCTTTAAGGACCTACTATTTGCACAATATCCATATTTTTTCTGAAAAGGCTGTTAAGCTAGTCTTCCCTTTTTTAACTTTTTTTTTTCTTTATATACTTCAACCAGAACAACAGATTGAATGCACAGGCAGGTATGGTAAATCCAGGCGTCTTCTATTAGGAGGGACAGTAAAGAGATTTACAAAAATGGAAAACAATGCCAGTCTTTTCACTGAATTTCTAAAAAGAAACTTATTTTTTATTAAAATGTTTATTCATTATGTAGTGGATCTATTATTGTTTTCCAGGAAGTAAATATATTCTCATTTTTCATTTCAAATCCAATAAATTAGTTGATACAACCCATATTAAAAGACAATCTTTGGGCTTCTGAATAACTTTTATGACTATAAAGAGATTTGAAACTAAAACTTTGAGAACTGCTTCATTAATACCATGTTTTGATATTTTTACAATTCTTTACAAAATGTAGTCTTTTTGTCATTATGTATATACATACAAGAAATATTTACGAAGTGCCTAATGTGTGCCAGGCGTTTTTCTAGGATCTGGGAATACAACAGATAACAAAAGATACAAAAATCTCTGTTCTCACAAATTTATATTCTACATGAGGAGACAGATAATTAAAAAGTAAATATAGATGTCGGGTAATAAGTAAAGTACTATGGGAGAAATAAGGCCAGGGTTGTGGCTGTTTTATTTTAAATAAAGTGGTCAGGAAATGTGTAATAGGATAGCACTAGCTGCTGTAACAGATAAACCTTGAAATATCAGTGGCTTAACAAGAAAACTTTATTGCACATTTAAAGTTTGTTTGATGGCAGAGTATGCGGGAGCATGTTTGTAGAATAATTTTGCTCTTCGGGGTCACGGGGACCCAGGCTGATGGAAAGCACCATCTTCAACATTTGATGTCAAAAGTTCCTTGCTTATAGACTGTCAGCCATCAAACGGTAAAAGAGAGGGTAGACAATGATGGAAAAGGCCTAGAATAGGCCTGTATCACACCCACCCAGATACCACTGAGTGTATACTCAGTGTGTAACCCCGGGGGAAGGCAAGAAGCAAGGGGGCTGAATAGAGTAGTCTCTGACCTGACAGCCACAGCTAGACTCTATGGAATAGGAGCATGACTCTGGAGCACATCAGGGTCTTTCCCACTGCAGGCTTTGCTGAGAACTTGACATTCAGTCAAGTCTTTAAGGAGGCAAGGGAGCAAATCTTGCACCTGTGTGAAGAATGTTAGAGGCAGAATAAATAGCTAGTGCAAAGACTCCATGGCTGAAGTAGGATGGTGGGATGAGGGAAGGAGGAGTGGAAGGTGAGGTCAGAGAGGATGGGAGAGGCAGATTATGTTTGGCCTTGTACACCACTCCAGTGACATAGTCTTTTATCAGGGGTGAGTTGGGAAGTCATTGAAGGGTCTCCAGCTGAAATGTGTCAGGAGCTCCTTAAACTTTTACAAGAATTTCTGTGGTTGCTGGATTGTATATAGACTGCCGGGGACCCCAGGGCAGTAGTAGGAGGCCGTTGAATAATTCCAGCTGAGAAATAATGGTGGCTTATACCACAGGTATCACTGGGGTTAGTGGGGAGAAATAGTTTTCTAGATATATTTAAAGACAGCTAATAGAATTTGCTAAAGGATTGGTTATGTGGCTGCAAGAATGAGAAATCAGACTTGATACTTTTGGGCCTGAAAAGCTAGAAGAATGGAGACTCTACTGGGGGAATGAAAGTGTTGTCAGAAGATAGTATTAAAACTTGTTCTAATTTTGATGGGCTAGCTGTTTTCTAGAATCAAATTTTTTAACCTTTCTTTATTTAATAGTTTCCTTTAACCACTTTCCAGTACATTTTAAAATAATATTTAGTTTCATAAAATTTTCTACTAAACCAAAATACACATTCTCTTTTATGGATAAACTTTAATGTTAACAATTTTCTATCTAAATGTTTTTGAATTTTATTTTTCCATTCTATATTTGATTCTCAAAATTTTTATTTTAAGGTTCTAGAGAAGGACAGACACGTCTAATCAGAGATGGGGAGAGAGTCGAAGCCTATCAGTGGAGTGTTAGTGAAGGGAGGTGGATAAAAATTGGTGATGTTGTTGGCTCATCTGGTGCTAATCAGCAAACATCTGGAAAAGTTTTATATGAAGGGAAAGTATGTTGACTTCTACTTTCTAAATGTCTTTATCTTAAAGTATTCAACAAATTATTAAAGGTTTTCTTTTCCCTTTCTCCATGCTAATACAATTTTCTTCATGTATTAACATTTAAAAATATATTTCTATGGGGAAATTCTCTTTTCCCTGTCTTGAATTAGATTTTTTAAGAATCTCTTTCCATGTAGGTTGGACTGCATTTCACAGACAGATTCGGCATTATTTATCTTTTAGTAGTAACCATATATAAGCTGTCTCCAACCATTTTGGATTAGGGGCTTCTGTGCCACCTTTCATCTAATGTAATGCTGCATGCCTATATTTAACTTGTAAAGGCAGAGGGGACCCTGAGGGGAGTGCTTGCAATGCCAGAATGTTTTGGTGAGCCTGGTAACAGTTAATACTTTTGGCCTTGAGATCAGCCAATTGGAAACCCCTTTGGCCTCAGAATTAATGTCGTCATAATCTTTCCCCCTCCTCCATCCGCAGTGAAATGCTAATGTTGCATGCAGCACACTCAAGTAGTTGCTGTTATGATATCCCAAGTGAAGATTTTAACAATGCACTTTGGAGAAAGTTTAAGTACTATAATTATTAAAGTAAAGAACGCATAAAATCTGTGTTATATATGTCATTAATACGTATGAACATACAAGTTAGTAATCATCTCCTTTTTATATTCCTATTAAAGGAATTTGATTATGTTTTCTCAATTGATGTCAATGAAGGTGGACCATCCTATAAATTGCCATATAACATCAGTGATGATCCCTGGTTAACTGCATACAACTTCTTGCAGAAGAATGATTTGAATCCCATGTTTTTGGATCAAGTGGCAAAATTTATTATTGATAACACAAAAGGTCAAACGTTGGGACTTGGGAATACCAGTTTGTCTGATCCATTTACAGGTAAGTTAGGGTTTGTATTAAGTCTTAAAGTGCTTCTTTTCATCAGTGTTGTTTAATTTTCTTTTTCTGATGTGTTTAAATGCCCATTATGATTAGCTGTTTAAATAAAAACCAAGATCCTGCAGTAGGTTTTTACTTCACATTCATATTTGCAAGCCTCAAATTTTATAGTAATTCTGTACTTATAAAAATGATTATAAATTGTCCTGTTACAAAAATATAGCCACACTGTGAACTAAATAATTTTAAGAAACTTTAATTTAGTCATTTGACATAAAAAGAAACTTCTATGTTCCTTTATATAGTTAACTTTTAAAAATATATTATTTTTGTGATGAAATTTACCAGTTTTCACATGAGCTAAATTGGTTAGTTATGCATCACATCTAAGATTGGACTGTGGGTATTTAGATTTTATATGTGACTTACATTCTACAAGTTCATTTTAAGTCAGTTGTTTGTAACATAGCATAGTATCTAAAATTTTACAAGTGGGATTAGGTTCTCATGCCAGTCCATAAATTATAATGCTAATAGTATTAGCCTGGATTCAGGGTCCCAGGAACCAAAGCCATGGTACAGGATGAAATAAAATGCTTCTTTTCTTAGGTATAGAGCAAGCTCTGAATAAAATTTTGAAATTGGCACTGAATTGTTAATGTTTTGCTGTGGTTCGTTTGACTCCATTTTTCATATGCTACTACTGTTCTTGTTTTATAAGTCCCATGGCTTCTTCCTGTCTCAAGTCCTTATATAGGTCTATCTTTTTTTCTTCTTCCCCGATAGACACTCCATGTCCCCAAATTTTCTCCTTTTTTCAAAATTCCAACATCAGTTCACATTTTAAAGCTAATTTCATCTGCATGTTGCCTTGAGCAGGATGATCAGTCTGACTCACTACTGAACTATAAATGACGCAGCCTTCCCAAAAGCTGCACTGTACAAAAGAGCGGTGGGAGGTATTACCTGGACATTGCTGTTGGTGGAATTTCAGACTACAGTGCAAAAGAGGGAACACATGATTGCAGTATTGTGTAAGCTGTTTGTGGGATTGAGGACAGATATTTCTTTCTGGAAATCTGACACTATTTGGCTTTTTTTGCTCTTCTGAAGCTTAATGTTATAAGTATCTTTACATATATCTTTTTGTAGACACCTCTGATTATTTCCCTAGAGGTTCTATTAAAACATATGCACACACACCATGCATTTGTAAAGGTATAAATGGAAGTCTGTTTTCTTTCTAGCACTCATCCCCTTT
Organism: Cnephaeus nilssonii; assembly: GCF_951640355.1. Lineage (NCBI taxonomy): Eukaryota > Metazoa > Chordata > Mammalia > Chiroptera > Vespertilionidae > Cnephaeus > Cnephaeus nilssonii. The sequence continues at coordinate 66,197,499 of NC_137085.1, read as the reverse complement.
GTAATTCTCTTCTCCAGTAGGCTGTAAGCTTCAATGGATACAAGCAATCATGTTCTCTGCTGGATCCCTACACTGAATGCACTGTTTGACACATGAATTAATGAATCCAGGCGTTTTCTAAAAGATTAACATTTGATGCCTGTGGTTCTGATAGCAAAAGCAACAGCAGGAATTCTAGTGAATTTGTATAGGAACAGGAACTGATTATATGTATATATTACTTAGGTCAGAGACTACCTGCAATTTTTTTTTCCTATTTGAATTCCTGGTCATTTCAATATTTAAATGTAAGGGCTAAGATATTATAAAGTATTAAAGTTAAGAAAACAAAGCTCGGAGAATCACTGAAATTTCAGTTTCTTACTAGTCTTTTCAACTGTAACACTTCTGACTATAACTTGTTATTCTCCCATGTAACAGTCTTGTTCTTCCGTTTTCCTCCAAGCTTAGAGGCTTCTCATGTTTCCTTTGTTTGCATACACAGGTGGTGGTCGGTACGTTCCAGGCTCTTCATCAGGCTCTTCTAACACATTGTCTGCAGCAGATCCTTTTACAGGTGAGATGCAGCTTTGCTTAATATACCTCCACTAAATGCATTTTATATGATAGCGCTTTACACTTTGGAGATATTATTCAATAACTGACACTTCATTATCTGTATGTCCAATTTTGATGGCTCTCCATTTCTTTAACTTCTAAGTTTTGCTCATTCCTGGAGTACTTTTGTGACTTTCCTCGTGACTTTTTAATAGCATATTATTATAACTCTTCATTTTCTCCAGTGGTCCTTCCTGCTAGGAGAGTGATTAAGAGCATAGGTTTTAGAGCCAGACAGACCTTGGTTCAAAATTTGGCTCTACCACTTACTTGCTATGAGGAATTGGCAAGTTCCTTACCTTGTCTGAGCCTATTTTTTTTATCTGTGAAATTAGATAATAGGGGAGCCCACCAACCAAGACACAGGATAAGTGCTATCACTGGCAAGATGCTACCGATCATGAGCAGAGAAGGAGCCATGTGAGTCCCTGCATTGGATGGAGCAATGCAGTCAAGAAGTCTGCCCAGGCATATTTGCCTTAGTGTGGAAGGAGACAGTTCACCAGCTACCCAGGATTAGTCTTCCTAACCTAAGTTATTAATTGCCTCATGAAGCCCTAAAAGTGTTGGTGTGTGTCTTCAAAGTGACTATTGACCAAGGTATGCATGCCTCAGCATCACCATTCGTGGAAAAAATGGCCAGACTTGGACTTTAAGACAGCTGAAGAAGTCTCTGTTTTCAGAATAGTTTTTGATATGTTTTATGATGCTGTTGTTGGATCTACATCAGAGTTCCTGGACAATATATCAAGTTTGGGAAGAGATTTGTAGCGTTTATGGTATCTGTTGGTCTTGCCAACATACAGTCCCATCTAAATCAGAGATTGGATCAACACACAACCTTGGCTCAGTGTCATGAAGTTGTGAATTGCTCTCAGTGAGCTATCTTTCTCCTGTGAATGAACTGGTGGACCAGATGCAAATAGCTGCACCCTGTGCATTGATAGCTAGTATATTACAATAACCAACTGTAAGTTAAATGTTGTGATGGCGCAATGACTGTTAAGGAAGTCTTTGATGACATGACGCAATTTGAAAAGGTACTAAGGATCTGAAGAGTAGATAAGGTGGTGACTTTCTCTGTCGACATATTCAGGCCTAGTAATGCGCTGAAACTTAGAGCAGAGTTCCCAAATCTCATTGGCAGATGTTTTTTGGAACGGAAAGGACATAACAAGCTTCAAACAATACCAACAAAATCAAGAGAAGTCCATCATAACTGGAGCATGTCTCACTGTTGCACCATGTCAATACCTCAGAAGATGCAGTGGTTATGGAGATATGCAAGATGGCATATTCAATAAATGTCCAAGAGAGCTATAGAATTATTAGGATTACTGAACTATTAAAAAATAGATAACAGCGCCCACCAAATTGAGATTATGAAAATTAAATCATATAATAAAATATATGGAAAGTATTCTAGATGGAAAAATAGAAAAATATATTTAAGCCCTCAATATCTGTAGCTGTTATTGTTGATGATGTTCCCCCAATTTTACCAAAAGCACTGAGGCCAAAAGCCTTGCCCATCTGGCTTACAACTTAAGGTCCATCGCCAGTCTTTTTTCTTTTCCTTATTTATGTGGTTGCCAACCTTCTAATTAATTAGAATCATCTGGGATGCTTGTTTAAATTACTTATGACAAGGTCTTACCCATAAATTTTGTCACACTAGATTAGTGAGGAGGTTAGAAATACTCATGCCCTGATCCCTCATCCATGGATTCTGATTAAATTAAATGGTCTTGGGTGTGGTTTGTTGTTAGGTTGTTGTGAAAGCTCACTATAGGTTTCTGAAGTGAAGCCCTGGGAATCTGCATGTTGAGCAGGTGACCATCTCTAAATGTCAGAGAACCATATTTTGGAAAGTGTGTGCTTACACTCTGCCTCAGAATGCCTTGGCAAGTTATTCAGCTTTCCTATAACAAAGTATTACAAGTAGTAGTGGTATCTAATTAATATTTAAATGAGTAGATGTATATAAGATACTTAACATGTTAGCTGGCATATAGTAAAACCTCAATTCCTGTTATTTTGTGTTCTTTATTTTAATTCTATAAAATTTTTGTAAATTTTTTTGTATTTTAGTTTTGCTTGCTTTTTCTGCATCTGTTACACTGGTTATACCAACCCTAGATATTAATTCAGAGGCTAAAACGATACTCATCTTTCTTCTCTCCATAAAGGCTGGTCTAGGATTTCGAACTTCTCCAACTTCTGCTGATTCTCTCTACACTTGCTTTTCATATTTCTTTCTTTCCATTTTCAAAGAGACAGCCACAAGTATAATCTAAAATATGAGACTGGGCTATTGTCATAGCATCCATAACTCTTACCTAGTCTCTTTTCTGCTTGTTGTATGTGCCACTAGAATAGTTTTTAACATTTCATTATGGAAGCCTTTTAATTTCTTCAATTCACTAATGCTTTTATAATTCATTTAACTTCTGTAATTATCCTATATAATAAAAGCCTAATATGCTAGCCGAAACCAGTTTGGCTCAGTGGATAGAGCGTCGGCCTGTGGACTCAAGGGTCCCAGGTTCGATTCCGGTCAAGGGCATGTACCTTGGTTGCGTGCACATCCCCAGTAGAGGGTGTGCAAGAGGCAGCTGATTGATGTTTCTCTCTCATCGATGTTTCTAACTCTCTATCCCTCTCTCTTCCTCTCTGTAAAAAATCAATAAAATATATTTAGAAAAAAAAAAGCCTAATATGCTAAGTGTCCGGTCGACCGGTCGTTCAACCAATCAAAGGGTAATGTGCTAATGATACGCTAAGACCACTCAACCACTTGCTATGACGTGCACTGACCACCACGGGACAGTCAGCCGGTCGACCAGTCACTATGACATGCACTGACCACCAGGGGGCAGACGCTCCGACTGGTAGGTTAGCTTGCTGCTGGGGTCAGGCAATCGAGACTGAGTGAGATGGGCCGGACACGCCCTGGAGCCCTCCTGCGGTCCCTCCCCGGCTGGCCAACCTCCCGCGTCCCTCCCTGGCTCTCTGCACCAGTGGGGTCCCTCTGCCTGGCATGCACCCTCTCACAATCCGGGACCCCTCGGGGGATGTCAGAGAGCCGGTTTCAGCCTGATCCCACAGGCCAGACTGAGGGACCCCACTGGTGCACGAATTCATGCACTGGGCCTCTAGTAATCTATAAGGCCTCTACTGTTTCTTTTATAACTTGAGGATTACTTTCCTGGTTAACATTTATTGATCACTAACTAACTACATGCCAGTTACTGTTCTAAATATTTCTCTGTATTAAACTTACAGCCCATTTATTATATGTAAACATACCATTTCAAAGTATGACTAAAAGTGAAAATAAGTTATTGTATATAAGGGGGGGGGCAGTTTGAACTTTATAATTTGCAGTTACTTTTGCTTACTCAGTGTATTATTGCATTTTAGGTGCAGGCCGTTATGTGCCAGGGTCTGCAAGTATGGGAGCTACCATATCTGGAGTTGATCCATTTACAGGTATACACTTTTCATTTCCTTTTTTTTTTTTTTTTTTTAGATTTTTAAAGTTTATTGAAACTGTTAATAAAAGATTAAGAAAATTGACGTTTTTTTTTTGCTGGAGAACTTTCTATATAGTAAATCAAGACCAAACTTCCTGGCTTGGTTTTTAGAGTGTTCTCAGAATTGTCATTACTGCACATTAGAATCACCTGGGAGCCTTAGAAAAAGTACTTCAACCTCATCCCCTAGAGATGCTCACTTGGTCTAATATTGCTCTGGGTGTGTCCTTGGCAAGGGCAGTTTCATAATCGTCCAATGTGATTCTAATATACTTCCGTTCTACTGCGGTTGCTTTCCTCAGTACCCTTGCCAAATCCCAGTTTATTCCAGTCTCTCCTTTGTTCATTCTTAATGTGTTAAAAATGTTATTCACTACATTACACATTGTTCTCATAAGGGGGCTCTGAAAATAATTTGTTTTTATAATTTAGGCCTAGAATTATATAATAGTCCACCTTCTCCTAAACAACTAACTTTTTTTTTTATTATTCTTAGTATCTAGTCAGTAAAATGCAGAACTAAGTTTGTGGTTTACCTCTTGCAAGTTTAACATATCTTGGCATATATTTTCTCCTACTTTATTTTATGAGAATATGTGAGACATGTTACTGAGCATAATAAAATAAATACCCATAAACTCTACTTAAGAACTAACTTGGTGTGTGATTTTATAAGCTATTTTTTTCATTGTGAAAGTACCTTTGGCTGACAGTATTGAACATAGTAATTAAGATTAAGGAATCTGGGGTGAGGAATGTTGAGATTCAAATCTCAGTCCATTACTTTTTATTCTGTTTGACATTTAGAAAGTCATCCTGTTTCTGCATTCTCATTTATAAACTTGAGATAATCTTATCTCTTACAGTTAAGAGCTTAAAATTATAAAGTATGTGCAAATCACTTTATACAGAATAAGTGCTTAGTAATTGTTAGCTGTCCCTGTTGTATTTACAGAAGAGTCTGAAGTTAACAGTGCTTTGTCCCATTTCCAGAAGTCTTTAACAGTTTGGTGTATATACTGGAACTTTATTTACCTGGTCCATGCTACTGTCATCTCCCAGCTACACTAATGAAATAATGGCCTCCAGAGCGGTCTCTCCAGGGTTCACACTGCAGCTGATGATCTCTTTATAGTCTACCTTGTTTATGCCCCTTCCTTGATTAAAACCTTTTCATGGCTCCCCATTGAGTATTTCCTCAGCCATGTGTCCCCTGCCTTTTTCCATTTTGGCCTGCGTCAGTTCTTTAGGCATGCCATGCTGTGTTCTACCTCAAGAGCTTTGTTCACTCTGTTCCTTTTGGAATACTGGAACTTTGTTTCTTAGACCACAGATTATTGTTTTCTCCTTATTCTTTTAAATTTAATTTTGCATTTTAATATTAAATGAATTCAGGGAAACTTTTCTGGAAAGTCACATAGATCACCTAGTCTATTATTGCAACCTATACTTTTCCTTTAGAGAACTTTGTATCATACTTAATTGTTTGGACAACATTTGGTTTGAATTCTCCTTACCACAACTAGAATAATAACCAGGAGTACCGGCAAAGTCTGTATTGCTCATCTTGGAGCATGTCAATAAATATTTTATGCCTTATAAGCAATTAATTTTGTATGTTTATCTCATTATTTGCACTACCTACATTCCCCCTTATATTTCTAACATACATAGATTAAAATGTTTTATTCATCTTTTTAAAAAATACCTTAATTTTACATTGGAACAAAAATGTATAAATTAAGATTTGAAATGTTAGTAAGATGGCTTAGAAATAAATTATGCTTTAGTTGAAGTAATTTTATTCACTGTGTATGAATTTTCACTGTCATTTTTGTTGTTGTTTACCATCAGTTACTGTAATACATACAAACTTAAGTAAAATCACATAAAAGACTAAAACCTTTGACTTTCAAGAACTGAAAACTTGGGATGATTCATTAAAATGATATAGAAAATGACAGTGCCTACTACATCATTTGGAATAAGCAATAAAAGACATGAGAAGAAAGAGATCAGTATACCTTAGAGTAGATGGGAATGGAGAATTTCATAGTTATTTTGTATTCTTTGATTTTAAAAATTTTTAAAAAAAATATGATTAGAAAATATGAAATAGAATACCTTTGTTTTATATTTAAGTTCCCATTCCAAAACCAAAATGTATTATATCACGTATAAACAGTATATAAAATCTTAGAAATGATTTTTCTTTTTTTCTGAGGTTATTACTACATGCACTGAGTAGTTACATATCTAAATTGTAATAACAAAGTCATACAATTACAAAAGTGTCATTTTTGACCACTCCTTGTGATTTTCAACATTTTCTGTTCTGTAATAGGGAGTAGTGCCTACCAATCAGCTGCATCTAAAACGGTGAATATTTATTTCCCTAAAAAAGAGGCTGTCACTTTTGACCAAGCAAACCCTGCACAAATACTGGGTAAGTATATTTTAATTGAATAGTTTTCTCATATATCCACAGACTCTTTTCCATGCTCTCAACGCCATTTCTCCTCCTAACGTGAGCTGGGAACTGGTGCTTCCATGATAGAGACTTCTGTTGTGGTATTACACAACTGTGGACTACAAGTGCACAATCTGATCATGGACCCTTAATATTTTGTAAGACGCCTTATGCAAAAATAAGGTAAATGTTTTATGATGACTTTAATGAGAAGAAAACTAAAGGGGAAAAGAGTGAATCCCATCCCCTAAATTCTTAATGTTAAAAAAAAGAATGAGTCAAGAACTTAAAAAAGAAAAATTTTGGCTTTAAAAAAATTAATAGTCCTTCGAAATAAGGCTATTTAAACTTGCCATTAAAAATGAAACTTCTCAGTTGACTTTGATTGCGTTTTCTGCTAATTTGTTTTTCTCAAAACAGAATGATGTGTTTTTTTTTATGGCAGTGATGGGGGGTGAACCTAGAATACTACCAGTTCTATTTGCCAAAGACTAATAGAGAATTATTTGAAGTAACATACATACTTGAATATAAGATGGGTTTTATTTTTTGGTCAGAATGATCCTATCTTTATAAAATTATACTTTTATAAAAATCATTCATAAGTATTTTCTTAATTGCTTTATTTAGAACAGTGAGTATATTTACACCTATGGAAAACTGGACATTTTCAACTCATATACAATACATACAAGAGATCTCTTTTTGCATTTCTTAAATAAACTTTGTTTTCTATATTCTGATAGTGTTAAATTTTTCAGTGCCAAAAATAGTGAAACAGGTCAGAGTTTCCAGTTCTGATTGATAAAAATTTGTAAATTTGGACAATTTATATTCTTAAAACTTTTGTGATGGGAATTGAGGCTTATGTTTTGAGATAAAGATTTTTTGAGGAAACAGTGTTAGATGACTCAAAGTGGCACTAGTGATGACAGGATACGGTATTGAAGATGCATGTAAAGAGTTTAAAACTAATTGTTTCATGAAATAATGAATATGGTGGGAAAAGTTATTTCCATTAATTGTGTTTAATATAATTCGATGTCAACGGTGCAGATGGAACTAGTCAATAAATTATTATAAATAGACATTAAAGTTTTTTATTATTTCATTGACTAGTAGAAATGATATAAGTTGGCTAAAAGTTGTAAATTTTCTCATTGAGAAAACAGAGGATTGACTATATATGACATGATACTGCTTTGAAATCCATACAAAATGATTACAAATATGTAATACTTTCAAACTTACTGAAAGCAGAAAGCTGCAGAAGATCTTAGAAAATAATAGGTAAAATAAAGATCACAGTAACCTTTCAGCTTAAAAAAAGACTCTCAAGCCTTATCCTTATTTTATGGTCTTTGATAATTGCCATGAAAAGTCTTACTTCCCCATCGTGTATGGTAATGTACTTATTGAAAAACTTGGCATTTATGTATTTTATATGGCTGGTTAGAGTTAGAGAATTTTGAAGGTTTGGTTTTGGGTTTTAGGTAAACTGAAGGAACTTAATGGAACTGCACCAGAAGAGAAGAAGTTAACTGAGAATGACCTGATACTTCTTGAGAAGATACTGTCTATAACATGTAATAGTTCTTTCGAAAAACCCACAGCCCAACATCTTCAGATTTTGTGGAAAGCTATTAACTGGCCTGAAGGTACAGAAACACTCTTTAAAATGTAACTAGAAAGCAGGAAGTATGTCTTTTCATTTCTATCAATATTTTTGGTGTTTCGTTATAAAAAACTTCACAAAAAGGATTCATTACACCACTGCAATTCATTGTCTTGTTTTGCTTGCATGTGCTATGAGGATGAAGGTAATGTAATGACCCATACATGTGCCATTTTGTATTCCATTTCAGAGCATTTGTGGATCCCCTGCAAGCCATGCAAGAAACTCTTTATGACCTGTCAACTCTAGGCTACAAACATTTGATATAAGGATTATTTCTTTTTGAGTAAATTTACTTAATTTTTATTTTTAAAATTTTAAATTTTTATTGAGGTAGCATTGGTTGTTATAACAGTATGTAAGGTTCAGGTGTACAACATTACAATTTAATATCTGCATACATTATACAGTGCTCACCACCAAAAGTCTAGTTTCTATTTGTTACCAGACATTTAACTTTTAATTCTAAAAATGTCCTCTCCCCTACTATTTTGTGTGTATATGTGTGTGTGCTATTGATTTATTGGAGGAAAAAAAGCTTTTGTCCTACAAAATGTCCCGTATTGTGGATTTGGCTGATCACTTAATGAGTTGCTCTATCTTTCTAGTCCTGCTATACATAATTAGATTCTGATTCAATGGTTTTTTAAAGGTGAATACCCTTTCTAAATGATAATGCAAACTACCTTTATATTACAAGGCACATAATTTCTAGTTTCCTAAAGTTTAGTGATGCTTAAGATTTTTTAGTGCATTTGTTCAGATGGTGCCTACCCAGTCCCTTGAATATGAAGTTCTCCACCAACCAGAAGTACCCTATATTAGCATTTGTCCATTAGAATTCTATAAAGAACATTCTCTCTTCAATTCTGGTCTTGTTGTGGGATTTTTAAAAGCAAGGTCCCAATCCCATTCATTCCACAAGGATTTGAAAACTCACTGTGTGTCAACTGTTTGATAACCCAACAGAGTTGCATTCTTTTTAAAGCATATATGATCTTGTAGCAGTAAGTTCAGTCTTTACAAGTATGAAAAATCAATTAACATAATTTTAGAAATATATGCATTTTAAAGCAGGCACATGATTTTTAACATTTTCTGAAATGAGCATGTGTTAATTTTGTAACAGGAAATAAAATCCTTAAAAATTGAGTAACAGTCACAGGAATTTTCTGGATTTTCATAAATATTCATTATTTTTTCTTCTCAATAGATATCGTCTTTCCTGCGCTTGACATTCTTCGGTTGTCAGTTAAACATCCCATTGTGAATGAGAACTTCTGTAGTGAAAAGGAAGGGGTTCAATTCAGCAGTCATCTTACCAGTCTTCTGAACCCTAAAGGAAAACCAGCAAACCAGCTGCTTGCTCTGAGGACTTTTTGCAATTGTTTTGTTGGCCAGGCAGGACAAAAGCTCATGATGTCCCAGAGGGAAGCACTGATGTCCCATGCTGTAGAACTGAAATCAGGGAGCAATAAGAACATTCACATTGCTTTGGCTACCTTGACCCTGAACTATTCTGTTTGTTTTCATAAAGACCATAACATTGAAGGAAAAGCTCAATGCTTGTCAGTAATTAGCACAATCTTCGAAGTTGTACAAGACCTAGAAGCCATTTTTAGACTTCTTGTAGCTCTTGGGACACTGATCAGTGATGATTCAAATGCTATACAGTTAGCCAAGTCTTTAGGCGTTGATTCTCAAATAAGAAAGTATGCCTCAGTATCAGAACCAGCTAAAGTAAGTGAATGCTGTAAACTTATTCTAAATTTGCTGTAACAATGGGGAAGGGGACTGAGATTTTAAATTGATTAGTGTTTTTTTTCCCCCCCTCACATTTTACATGATTGATAACAGATCATTTGAAAAATGCTGTGGATTAAATAAAATTTTAGATCTTGTAATAAGGGATGGGGGGGGGGTGAAGGTGAAATAAAGTTTTTGCACTGATGAACTGTGAGATTTTCCTGTATAATGTGGATAGGTTTTCAAGAGCTTAAAAACAAATTAAGAATGAGCTATAATCAATAACTACAGTGGCATAATTTGTGTATTTTAGTCACACATGAGAAGATGAGCTTTTATTTGTTTTTATTACTTATATATCCTTGGTTGGTAATTGTTGATGGTTGTCTTTTATTGAGTTTCTGCTCTGCTCATTTTCATTGCTGGGTTCTTTCAACAGCACTGATACAAGGTCTTGTTTTAGGATAACGACTCTAGAAATTTTAAAAACTTAAGTTTGTTGTCAATGATTCCATATATTGAAAATATGTAAAATAATTTATTCATTTAAGCCATTTATAAATAGAAAGGGAATTTGTTTGATGGCTCATTTTTAGATTAAGTAAAAGCAAATTACCAAGCTAACTCAAGTTAACTCAAGGTTTATGATGTAGTTTCTTTTGCCCTTCACTATTTGAGGTAATTTCATTATTCCAGTTTTTAAATTTGATTGTTTTTGGTCATTTCCATTATTTCAAAGGGAATTTGGAATGCATCAAATTTTAGGCAACTGTACAAGCAAAAATACATCAAATGATGCTATTGGCAAGTCCAGAGTCTGCCCTATGAAATTAGTATTTTTGTGCCCCCAACATGGTCCAGGTGCTGTGCTAACCACTTTGATGTTTAATTCCTAAAACCCTTTAAATGAATCCTGATGTTATCTCTATTTTCAGAAGTAAAGATAATAGAATGAATCATGATAGGAGAAAAGAAGAAAAGTGCATACCATGCTGTACTTCCTAGAGGGGGGGGGGGTCACAAATTTGTGAACATCCTAGCAACTAACACAGAGTGAGCCCTATTAATTATGCAATTATGTCTGTTGGGTCTGAGTCCCTCTGCCAGGGACTGGACCTCCTTGGACGCTGGGCATTAGAAGACAGAGAAGACATGACAAGTCTTCATTCTATTATCTTTACATAAGAGAGGCTTTATTGCAGTCCAAGTAGCCATCGCTACAAAGTAGCCATTAGACAAAGCAGTCCAACCAAGCAGTCTTTGCTAATACAGTAGCAAACACAGGAGCCATACTAAGCGGCCGCTATACATACTGCAGCCCTACATAAAAGCAGCCTCATAACCGGCTGATCAGTAACACACTTGATACCACCTTAGACAAAGAGGCTTCTAGCCAAATAGTGGCATCAATCTTCTGGGTTATAGAAGGGCACACCTGCGCAGTGTCTGCGTCCTTGCTTTTGCACCTGCATATAGCAAATTAGCCTTCAACACCCTGATTAGGATTCCCATGCTCAGAGTGGCCTTGAACATCTGGCATACTCTGGACAGGGTTTCCACAGTGTCTAAGAAAACTTCAATGAAGATAAGTGTAACTTTCTATTTTAAAAAATAGGAAAGATCTTTTCATAAAGAGGACTGCATAGAATAGTGCACTGTATTCTCCATGTTTATGTTTTATAAAACCATGAATTTCCTGGCTTAATGCCAAAGAAGATCAGTTCCCCAACAGGGGAAAAAAAGATTGTCTAGATCAGGGGTGGGGAAGGTCCAGCCTGTGGGCTCTATAAGGCCCATGAAATAATTTGGTCTGGCCCTGCCGAGGTCATTAGGGCTGAGTTAACTAAATGTTTGACCAAATAGAGCATACTAATTTATAAGTTGATAATTTTGAATGTCCAGCAAATGATGTATATATCCAAGTGGCCCTTGGCTAGAAAAGAGTTCCCCACCCCTGGTCTAGATTAATCCAAGGGAAAACTTGGAATGTCAAAAATGAATGGGTAAATATAGAGTAGATATGTATTTTGCCAAGTATTAAGTTGCAGCTTTCTGGTGTATACCCAGACTTGATTCTACTTGCTGGTTTCATTATGAACCTGTGCTTTACTATTGTTGATTGAAATTCAGAGATTTAAATCAAAGTTCAGTTGCAGAGTTAAGGGATCTAGCCAAGGTCAGCCTGGTTCCATTACATTACACTGATTTCTTGTTAGCATGTTATAAACAGTTTACCTACAATATGTTGAAATACTAGGTATCTTTGGACATACAGTCTTGGTTAAGAATATACGTTTACTTTTCAACGTGTAAGGGGCGACACATTGTAAACACTTTGCTTCCTATTATGTATAATTTTTTTAACAACTTTTTATTATACCAGTATTTTTTAAAAATATCTTTTTATTGATTTCAGACAGGAAGGGAAAGGGAGAGAGAAATAACAATGATGAGAGAGAGTCATTGATAAGCTGCCTCCTTTATGCCCCCTACTGGGGATCGAGCCTGTAACCTGGGCATGTGCCTTTACCAGGAATCCTGTGAGCTCCTGGTTCATAGGTCTCAATGCTCAACCACTGAGCCACACCTGCCAGGCTATACCAGTATTTCATGTTTTTTTGAAAAGTCATAAAATACAATATAGCAAAAGGAAAAAAATCCCACTTCAAAGATAAGTGTTTAAGTGATTGTTTAGTAATATTTTAAATATTTTTATTTTTCAGTTAAACATTTTCTTACGATTTCATCAGTATTTTTTCTGAATATAAAAATACATACTCATTTAATGAGACACATACACAAATAAAATTTTCCTGTAATCATATTACCCAGAGAGAACCATACTTAATATCATATAAATATAGGTATGTAAACATGTTTTATTTTTTTAAAGGAATGATATACATTGTTAAATAACCTGATTTTTAAACAAAGTATGCTTACTTTCACCTTAATAAATGTATGGGTATACCCATTTCCTATTAATTGACTTTGTTTTCTTCCAATTTTTTTCCAGGTTTTGTTTAATGTTTAAAATTAGGGTGCTTTTTTTCTGGGTGTACTAAGAAAGGCAGGATCTTGACTTTGAGGGCAACAAGTAAACCACTTTGGTGCCTCTTGTGGAGGAAAATAGTCTTCAGAATACAGAGAGCAATGAGAACTTTAAAAAGAGGAAAGCTAACACCCTTCTACAGAATAAGTAGGCTGATTTCGGTCCTAGGCCAAAGGTGAGATCCTGTGACTTAAAAACGACCGTGGGGATCCTGGACTCACTGTAATAAATCAGAAAAGTAAAATGTCCCGTGGCAATGATAATTTTTTATCCAAATTTCAAGTCTCATGATATAGCAATGTTTATACAATATTTTGCAACTGGATTTAAAGAAAACCAGTTAACTATCATTATAAAGACCAGACAATTTAAGTGAACTAAATTGCATACATTAATCAATTACTTTATACTAATTCTAAGTTTATCTTCATCCCTATGCGATAAGCACTGTTAGTAATCTTACTTTTACAAGTGAAGAAACTGAAATAGGTCCGGTAAATATATACCAAGTTAGCAGTAATTAAAGAATGAAGAAGAGAATGATATTTGATAAGTGATGTTGCTAACACTGGATATCAATATGGAGAAAAACAACACTTTGTTGTAGCCATTTCAACTATGGTACTGGTAGAGGCATGTAAGCTTGATATATAGACTAGAAGATGGCTTGAAACAAGCCTCCAAACCACATTTTTTCATTCTTGTGTCTTCAAAGGAAGAAATGTTTATTTCTACATTATTTAAAATTTTTTAATAGAACAACCAGAGGCGCAATGTAATATAGTGAAAGAGGATTCGCTTACGAGTTAAAGGCATACATTTCAATGACATTTCCACCACGTACTAATTTAAGGCAAGTTGCTTAACCTCAGCTCCCGTTTAATTATAGGTATGCTGGAATTTCAAAATATAGAACAAAATAAGATTTATATAAAAGCCTAGCAAAATGTATGCCACGTAAGTGCTTATCAAGCATTCCTTTTAGAAATAGCACAAGGCTACCATCTTCATTAACAATAAAAGTGACTGCTGTGTACAAAGAACATTCAAAAGGTAAAAAAGATAGGAACAGTGATCTGCCAACAATATTTTATTCTTGCTCCTCTCCCATGTAACCAACATAATTAGTGTACATTTATAACCAACACACTGATTACAGTAAATTGTTAAACTTATTACCGGGTGATTTGATGAGGAAATAGTGTTCCAACGAGTTGGAAAATATTCAACATTGCAAGTCAAAAATGCAAGTTAAAAATTAATATTTTCATACATTAGCACCAATTTTTAGAAAGGTTTCAGTGTGTGGTCCCATATTCCAAGGAATGGATTAAGCAGAACAAGAAAAAGATGCTGATATCCTTTGATCAATTTATTTTTGGGGGTACAAAATGCCATAGGGAAATGCAATTTTTTTTCTTTAGCTGCTTAGAGCTTCATTATCCTGAAGCGTGACAAAATGTCAACAAAATAAACGCCAGCATTTGAATATTAAATTGAGAAAATACAATGAAATACTAGTGCCAGGTGCCTTTAGAAGTGAAAAGGAATGATACCTAGGAATTAGTGTTATCGGGAAAGACAGCGAAGCACAAGATCCTATTCCAGTATAATTCCCCAGGAAGCCTTTTTTAAAAACTGTCCAGGTGGTGATGATAACGATCCCTAAATTCTCTTTGTTACAATGCTGTTTGTGCCATAAATAAAAATCGAAGAGCAATGACGTTGGAGAATCAAAAACTACAGCTTTACCAGTGCATTTGTATACTGACAACGGTTAAAAACTAGTATCAATAAAGGCAGGGAGCTGTTGTAAAGCTCCATCATCCAGCTTTTGTACAGGAAAAAACAACAAACTTCAACGAGGCGGCCAACTCACTTGCGCGACTAAGTGGAGGCGGCGCGTTAGTTCCGGCCCCGTCTCCGGAAACGCCTCACCGCGTCTGCGACGAGGCCGGAAATGACGCAAAATTGCGACGCCAGCGCCCTCCCCGGCTGCCGGGGTGAGATTTAGGTCGCTCCAGAGACGGCGGGCTTTCTGATGGTTGCAGCTCAAGGATCATGACGGGGAAGAAGTCTTCCCGGGAGAAGCGGCGCAAGAGAAGCGGCCAGGAGGCGGCGGCGGCGCTGGCGACGCCGGACCTGGTGGCCACCCTGGCCGGCAGCGGCAGTGACGGCGCCGGCGGCGGCGGGAACGCCGGCTTCCCTGGGAGCGTCGCGGGCGCCGGCGGCGGCCTGGAGCGCGGTGAGCGCCGGAAGCGGAGGAGCACGGACTCGTCCTCCGGCGTGTCGGGCTCGGTGCCGCAGGTGCGTGCTCGCCTTTCTCGGCGCTGCGTTTTCGGGAGGATGCGGGTGACAGTCGGGGAGCGCGCCGGGCTCTTGGGAGCGCTGGCCACCAAGATTCCACCCGTGCGGAGGGGCGTGTCCCTCAGTGCCGGTGCACCCGCACTCCCCTGTTTTAAACTTCAGGTTCCTGAATTTGCTGGTAACGAACTCGGTTTGCTTTTGGCTCCCTTCACTCCTGTGGTCTCCTGTCTCCCTAAAAAGTATGAGTAGAGAGCCAGCCTTTAACGCCCTTGCCCCAGCCTCGCTTTACTTCTCTCTACATATTCACCTTTTAACAGGTTACGATTAACTCCACATAACAAGGTGAGGAAACTGAGTCAAAGAGGTTAAGAACGTCTACCCGGTCACAGTTTGTTACCAACGTCTAGAATTGTGTCCAGAATCTGACTACGTAAAGGACACGTTCTTTATGTTCCATCGACCTGTCAAGATATACCGTGTTTTTGGGGGGAAAGTTTCCTTATAGTATATTACAAAGTGTGCACAAATACATACTTAAAAGTTATACAACACAAAAATCAAGGGGAAAGCGTGGCAGGCTCTCTTTAAGCCTCTCTCCCCATTAATAGTTTGATACCTAGTCTCTTCATTAATTCTTATAAGATGTGTATACTTAAGTTTCTACATATAAGCCTTATTGTGATATTGCCCGTATTGAGTTGGGTAATGGGGCTGCATTGTTGGGATGAGGCGCCTTTATATATGCAACTAGAGGCCTGGTGCACAAAATTCATGCACGGAGGGGGGTTCCCTCAGCCCGGCCTGCACCCTCTCCAATCTGGGACCCCTTGGGGGATGTCCGGGCCTAAACGGGCAGTCGGACATCCCTCTCGCAATCCGAGACAACTGGCTCCTAACCACTCGCCTGCCTGCCTGCCTGATTGCCCCTAGCCCCTCTGCCTGCTGGGCTGATTGCCCCTACCTTGCCCCCCTGCCGGCCCGATAGCCCCTACCTTGTCCCCCTGCTGTCTTGATGGCTCCTAACTTGCCGCCTTGCCAGCCTGATCGCCCCTATCTTGCCCCCCTGCTGGCCTGATCGCCCCTAACCTCTCTGCCTGCCTGCCTGATTGCCCCTAACTGCCCTCCCCTGCCGGCCTGGTCACCCCCAACTGCCC
Organism: Cnephaeus nilssonii; assembly: GCF_951640355.1. Lineage (NCBI taxonomy): Eukaryota > Metazoa > Chordata > Mammalia > Chiroptera > Vespertilionidae > Cnephaeus > Cnephaeus nilssonii. The sequence goes on along the minus strand of NC_137085.1, from coordinate 66,180,962 downwards.
ACCCCTGCTGGCCTGATCTTGCCCCCAACTGCCCTCCCCTGTCGGCCTGATTGCCCCTAACCCCCTGCTGGCCTGATCTGGCCCCCAACTCCCCTCCCTTGCAGCCTGATAGCCCCTAACTGCCTCGGCCCCCTCCACCATGGCTTTGTCCAGAAGGAAGTCGGATGTCTGGAAGATGGCAGGTCTACCCGATCTAATTAGCATATTACCCTTTTATTAGCATAGATAGTTTATTTTTTAATGGTTGCCTGATATTTCATTTTATCTTTATTGATGAATATTTAGGTGTTCAGTTTTCTTGCTATTGCAGAGATGATACGAAAGTGAACACCCTTGTACATATAGCATGTGCAAGAATTACTTTTACTTCAGATTGGAGACTCAGAAGTGAAATTGCTGGGTACCTCTTCTGGATATTTTATAATGAATAGAATCATATTGTATGTGGTCTTTTGTGCCTGGCTTCTTTCACTTAGCATGTTTTTTCAAAGTTCGTACATGTTGATAACTCATATCAGTACTTTTTATAGCTGAATAATATCACATTTAGTTATTCCATTTGTCACTTTATGGACATTTGGATTGCTTCCACCTTTTGGCTATCCTCCTATATAATAAAAGGCTAATACGCAAATTGACCAAACAGCAGAAAAACCGGTTGCTATGATGCACACTGACCACCAGGGTTCAATGCAAGAGCTGCCCCCTAGTGGTCAGTGCACTCCCACAGGGGGAGCCTCTCCCGCCTCCACAGCAGCGCTAAGGATGTCTGACTGACGGCTTAGGCCCGCTTCCCCCCACCCCAGGGCTCCTGGACTTTGTGCACCAGGCCTCTAGTTATGAATAACGCTGCTATGAACATTTGTGAATGAGTTGTTTTTTTAGTGGGAACATTTGTAATATTCTACTAATAAATATATTTGCCATAGGTTTTGAAATATAAATATGATCAGGTTAAGGAAATTTCAGTTCCTAGTTCCATGAGGATTGTAGAGTTTTATCCAATGCTTTTATGGCATTCTGTTTAGATGATTACATAGTTTTCCTCCAGTAATCAGATAATGTAATTTTATTGATATATTAACTAATATTGAACTGTCCTTGCAGTCTTGAGATACCTACTAGTATTTGGCTTGTTGGTTTGGTTGTACTTGGCTGGAATTCAGTATTTTTACTTTTAATTCAGTGTATGTTCCTAAGTTAAAACAGCCTGTGGGTTTTATTTTTGTAGTTATCTTATCTGGTTTTGGTATCAAAAGTCTGCTTTGCCTCATGGATTGAGTTGAGAGCCTTTCCTCTTTTTGTCCAAACTTGGCTATTGACCCATATAGCTTACATCAGTCTGTGTCTAGTAGGTTTTTTTTTCTCTTAGCTCTTATTTTCCAAATTCTATGATAGTTACAGATGTATTCAGTTTTTCCGCACCTTGTAGATTCAATTGTGGATATCTTAAATAGTTTCCATATCTTTAGTACTCTGTATTATGATGCTCAGACCAATAATGCTAAGTTGTAAACATTTGCATACAGAACTAAACCCTATTTCTAATGAGAAGTCAGTGTATTTGTGAGGGAAAAAAAGAAATTATGTTAATCATATAGATAACATCTCAGAATTCCAAGAGTGCCATTATATTTATTGTATATTGAGTTCCTATTTATTTATGTATTTATTTGTAACAGCTTTATGGAAATACATACCGTACAATCTACCCATTTCAAGTATGCAGTTCAGTTGTTTTGAGTAGATTCAGAGTTGTGCAGTCATCACTACATTCAATGTGAATATATTTTCTTTATCCTCCCCCCAAAAAACAATAACACCCTATGTGTACTTTTTAGCTGTTTCAAAGATGCATCCTCACCTTGTTCCCTCCCTAGGCAACTACTTATCTACTTTCTATCTCTATAGATTTATTGATTTCCCTGTTCTGGACATTTTATAATGAATAAAGTCATATTGTATGTGGTCTTTTGTGACTGGCTGCTTTCACTTAGCTTGTTTTTTCAAAGTTCATACATGTTGATACACATATCAGTACTTCCTTTTTATGGCTGAATAATATCACATTTGGTTATTCCATTTTTCACTTCATGGACATTTGGATTGCTTCCACCTTTTGGCTATTATAAATAACGCTTCTATGAACATTTGTGTACAAGTTTTGCATAAGTTTTTGTGCAGACATATGGTTACATTTATTTTGGATATATATCTAGGAATGGAATTGCTGGGTCACACAGTAACTTCTTGAGGAATTGCCAAACTGTTTTCCAAAGTGGCTGCACCATTTTGTATTCCTACCAGCCATGTGTGAGGGTTCTAGTTTCTCTACATTCTCTACATATGAAATAACTTTGTAAGCCATTAGAACAAGAGTTGACCTCCTTTACCTCTTTAGTCTAATTATAGTATCCTTCTAAATTGGCTTTTAAAAAAATCACTTATTATTTTTAATTTTTATTTTTTTGTTAATCCTTACCCAAGAATATTTTTTCCATTGATTTTTAGAGAGAATGGAAGGCATGGAGACAAAGAAAGATCAGTGTGAGAGAGACACATTGTTTGGTTGTTCCTGCAACCCAGGTACATGCACTTGACCAGGAATCGAACTCACAACTTTTTGGTGTGCATGTTGATGCTTTAATCACTTAGCATACTGGCCAGGGCTAAAAACCGCTTTTTAAACAATTTCATTAGAAAATTTAAAAAAAGAAATTTACTTGAGCTACATAGTTTGGATTTTCCAAGGAAAATGACTTTTGAATTGCTATCTTCATTTGTTAGTCTTGGAAGGATAGTGTGTGTGTGGTATGGGAAATGGGGGTAGGGGAGATTGTTCTAGGCAGAAAAACAGTATGTACAGAAGTCCTGCCTGTATGAGGTGAAGGGAGAACAGGTTATGTTTGCATAATTCAAAGAAGTTTGTTGTTTTTGAAACACAAAGAATGAACATGAAGGGCTAGTTAGACCATATTACCCTAAAAGCAGTGGGAAGTCATTCAAAGGTTATAAAGAGGAAAGATGAGTATTATGTACATTTTATAAAATCCATTCTGCTAACATTATACAAAACAGACTGGAGAGACCTCAGATTATATTCAGCAAATACACTTAAGTGGCTAGTGAAGTAATCTGGGCAAAAGGTAATGGTACCTTGGACCAGGATTATGGCAATAGATTTGGAGAGACTGGATAGATTTGACAGAAATGTCTTAAATTACTTGGGTATTTTGACTGTGATTAAATTTTATGACAGTTTTAAAAGTGATAATAGCTCCCAGTAAGCAGTAATATATTACTATATAATATTTGTGATTTGTAATATTTATGCTACTATCCCATTTTCTATATCAATTTAAGAATAATGACAAGACATGCATAAAACTTTTGGATGAATGGCTGACTGAAGGATTATTCCAATTATTTAGAAGACTAAAATTGTAGGAAATCATTCAATATTAAGTATATTTATGTGTTCTAAGATATTATCTCTACTTAATTAATATAAACTTAATGAGATAATTGTGGTATGGAGAGCAAGTTCAGAGAATACTGTGCAAATAATTATTCTTTCCTATGGTTTTAGATAAATCTATGTAAACCAAGAATTTGGAAGTATTTAATGGAGAATTTATTAAATGAATATGTGTGACTTTATATACATATTTCATACACTGTAAGAGTATTATTTAATGGTTCTTGAATTTCCTTTAATTTTAGGAAGCCAAATATCTTTTACCAACTTTGGAGAAAGAATTATTCTTGGCAGAGCACAGTGACCTTGAAGAAGGTGGTCTGGACCTGACTGTGTCATTAAAGCCAGTTAGTTTCTACATATCAGACAAAAAAGAAATGCTTCAGCAGTGCTTCTGTATCGTCGGAGAGAAGAAGTTACAGAAAATGCTGCCTGACGTGTTAAAGGTACATCATTACGTATGTTACCAGACTATACTCATATAAAGAAATATATACACTTTTTTTGTAGCAGTCGGCTTACTTAATAGAAATTATAATTGGATGTTTTCAAATAAAACAAGCTATTTTAAAAATATAGAAAAGGGAGTTTATATAAATGGCTTTGTATATGTAAAAATTTGCCAAGAAAAAAAAATGGGTGCATTTACTGTGCCTAGGTAAGGAATTTATTGACCTTCTGGAAATAATTCTATTAAATGCAGGCAATGTTAGTAATTAAATTAGAGGTATAATGATTCTTTCTGGTGCTTCCACGGGAAGGCAGAGGAGGGTTGGGGGAGGGGTAATAGATCAACCAAAGGATTTGTATTCATGCATATAAGCATAACCAATGGACACAGACACTAGGGGGGTGAGGGCATGTGCTGGAAGGGGGAGGGGAGGTGCGGGGGGAGGTCAATGGGGGAAAAAGAGACTATTTATAATACTTGAAACAATAAAAAAAAAAGGTAATATATTGCTGTGTAACAATACTCAATGATGTTTGGTAGTGGCTTATATTTTATTAAATTTACAAATGTTTTCATGTATTTGTTTCTGAAAATTATTCAGAGTAATACATGCTATTCTAATTTTAGAGTTGTAGAAATAGGGTTTGGACAAGTTAGGTTCACAATCATATATGTACGATATAGAGCCAGGATTTGAATATTTAAACCTTTAGGGGAATTACTTGACATAACTAGAATGTTGTTGATAATATTTGGGCTCCTGATTACTCTTTGGTTTGTTCTTTCCTGATAAGCATGACTGTAAATTCTCATCAAGTTTTATAAATTATAATGTTCACATGTTAACTGTCAGTTTTTCAGATTTCATCCCATGAAAGGATTTATGTGTCTTTTAATGTGTTTTATTATAAAATTTTGCTAATTGTACTTTTTTGTGATTGCTGCTTTCTAGTTTACATTGCCATTACATTACATAAATGCATTTTTAAAAATGTCATTATTTTTAGAACTGTTCAGTAGAAGAAATTAAAAAATTATGCCAAGAACAGTTAGAACTCCTATCTGAAAAAAAAATATTGAAGATTCTTGAGGGTAAGAATACATATTTCTCCATTCTGATAACTTTTTAGTTAATAGTATATTCAGAATAAATCCTCAGGTGTTCTTTTCCTTAATTAAAGTAAATTGAATATTACTTTAATTTCATTATTGGGTAATCATTGAAAAGTATTTTTACTTCTGTTTGTTCAGAGAACTATAGTTTTTACATATCAGAATAGCATTTCAAGAATAGACTTTTTGATATATGTATGGTTTTTCCATCTCAAGAGTATAGCTAAGAGCATAAGTTTGTATACAATAATAAAGTGAAATAAAAAATGTTTAACCAAAATATTATAAAATTGATTTTTAAGAAAGCAAAGTTTTCTCCTAAAATATTTTATTTTCTGCTTTATAATCTCATTGCTCGTAGTTACCTATAAACTTTATAGAGTTCTTTGATCTGCATCATGTTTAAAGATGAAACTTTATGTAATGATTAAATTAAATTGTGACATTTTATGAGCATGCTTTCAATAGTTTCTTTCATTTATAAGGTGACAATGGTATGGACTCTGATATGGAAGAGGAGGCAGATGATGGCTCGAAGAAGGGATCTGATTTAGTCAGTCAGTAAGTTAAAAATTTTTCATTTTACAGTGTTTTTGTTATTCCTTTGGTGAGTTGTTACCTGAAGAATGATTATTTTTCTGTGTATTATTTAGTTAATTAAACAGTGTAGAAAGATTGATTTACTTACTTGTAATGATTAGTTCTTTTGGTATATATAAGGATGAAGTTGATTGCTGTCAGGATTAAGGTGATTTTCTTAAATAACTACTCAAGATATAGGACAACAGCAATGTCAACTTGAAGCAGAATCACATCTCTCATTTGGAATTTGAATAGTGATACCCATTATTTGTTAAGTACTTACTCTATCAGTCATTATGTTAATAACTTAGAACATTATTTCACTGAATTCTTCTTCATACTTATTAATATTAGGTGATAATAGCCTCATCTCACAGATACGATAATCAGGTGGTTTATTTTATATAGATATGTATAATTTGATTATCTATAATAATAAACGCATAATCTGCTAATTAGACTGGACGACCTTCCAGACGAAGCCAGGCCTTCGAGGGAAGCCGGTGCCAGCAGCTGGGGGAAGGAAGGCCTACTCTTGCATGAAATTCGTGCTTCGGGCCTCTAGTTATATAAAATCCCTAAAGTTTTGGGACACTGACTAATCAAGAAACAACATGCTAATTTTTTTTCTAGATAATTCTGCTCTGTCACTACTAATTTTAGCATCTGTTGATGATTTTTGACTGAAGTAATTATTTTTTGGTAAATGCCAAAGACTGACTTGTATCTCTCTTTGCAAAGGTAGTAGCACAAATAAGATTACCGGTGGCAGAAGCATAAATAGGTAGTACATAGTTAACCTGAAATCTTGAGTATTTTTTCATCTCTAATAGAATACTGTAGAGCGAGTATCACCAAAAAAGGACAATTTCATTTCATGTTATAACTTCTAGCCTCCAGAACTGTAAGAAATAAATTTCTGTTGTTTAAGCCGGTGGCAGCCCTACCAAACTAATTTTACACATATGCACATTTCTGGTGAAATTTCCTACCCAAACTTTTTATTTTGGAAAAACTTTAAACTTATATGAAAGTTGAAAGATTGGTATAATGAATATCCATATACTCTCCGCCTAGATTCAGCAACAGTAACATTTTCCATTTTTGCTTTCTCTTTGTATATTTCTCCTTTTTCCCCTCAGAGCCATTTTTATTAGTTTGCTAGGACTTCTGTAGCAAATTCCACAGACTGGCTGGCTTAAACAACAGAAATGTACTTTCTCACAGTTTTAGAGGCCTGAGGTTCCTTTCTTCTTCTGAGGCCTCTCTCCTTGGCTAGCAGATAGCTATCTTCTTTCTGCCTCTTCACGTGGATGTCCTGTGTGTGTGCGGCCCTGCCTGATATCTTTCCCTGTGCCCCAATTTCTTATAAGGACACCAATCAGATTGGATTAGGGCCCACCATAATGCCTTATTTTAGTTTAATTATTACTGTAAATGGTGTGTCTCCAAAACAGTCACCTTCTGAGGTACAAAGGTCAGAGCTTGAATATAGGAATTTTGAGGTGGAGGGAAACACAGTTCAGCCCATAAACCATTTAAAAATAAGTTGTACATGTCATAAAATTTCATGCCTAAACAACTCAGTGTACACTTCCTAAAAATAAGGACAGTCTCCCACAAGATCATCATCACTCATAAGAAAATAAACAGTAATTCAAATAATGTCATCGAACATATTGCCATGTAAAATTTCTCCAATTACTAAAAAAAATATTTTATAGTATATTTATTTATTTTAATTAATTAAGTGGTTGATTCTGGTCCAGGATCCATTTAGAGTTCATGTGTTCCATTTGACTGTTAATATCACAAAGCTGAGTTTAAAGGAAAGATTTAGATACACTTCGTGGCTAGTCCAAGGAACTTAGTACACATCTTAAAGGAATTAGAAAATTAGCAAACCAAAAGGAAATTGGGAAATGAAACACAAAGGTAAACATTAAAACTAAAGAAATAGAAAACGGAAAGGATGAACAAATCCATTAACTTGATCTTTGTGAAAACTAGAACATAGATAAACTCCTCTTGGATCTAGTTAAGGCAGCAATTTTCAACCAGTGTGCCACAAGAATTTTTAAAACATGAGATACCTGACTACTAAGTCAGGGGCACAGACCTCTTTTCCCTTAGATTGTTAAATAAAATTGCTACCACAACAATGACAACATCTAACACAACAGTCCAGTGTGAATGAATCAAAATATACCTATTTTTTGTGTCAGAATTTTAGTAATTAGTTTATGTGTGTCATGAGATGTAAAAAGGTTAAAAATTGCTGAGTTAAAGAAATAAGTGGAGAGCAAATTAATTGAGATCAGGAAGGAAGAAGGAGACGTGTGAATCTAACTAGTTCACCTTAAGTCAGCAAATGTCTAAGTTTATAAAAATATATAGGTATACTAAAATCTTTAGCGTCAGTGATTTTGTAGTGTTTTAAAGTTTTTAGGTATTGTGACAAGATTTGCAAATGTTACAGATTATGACAGTTGCTTAACAAAAATAACAATTTTAAGTTAATTCAGTAATATGTTGGCCTGAGATTAGGTGCTATCTCCATTTGTAGATATGCTGCTGGAAAAGAAGTTTTATTGTAGCTAAAATAGCACTAAAAATGAGAACAGGTATTAACTTGGCCTATAATGCGAGGTGATTATGCTCTTAGGAATATGTTTATAATGAAATTTAAGTCTTGAATAGCACAATAAAATAATCAGGATTGAACTTTTATGTATAAAGAATAAAAATACAAACACTTTAGGGAAATCTTAGCAATATTTTAGAATTGCTCTAATAACTTTTTATGAATTTTAAATTAATACGCTTTTAGTAAGTGATATTGAGGGAGATGTCAGTAGAAGTAAAGCTGTATTTCCCAACAGATAATAAGCAGTGTTGAGATAATGTCACAGTTCTAGAAGATAAAGAAATTTTAAAATCGGGGTTCTCAAAATAAAGTACGCTGCAAAGCAGGAGTGTCCTGAAACCATTGTTCCTAGTCACTGCTGCTTTATTAGCAGAGGATGGATATGTTCTAAAATATTTATTCAGTGCCAATTTTGGATGATTAACTTTTAAAAAAATTAGATATTCCTAAATAAATCTTAGAAATTTTAAGTAGCACATATAAATTGAACCATTTTATGTTCACTAGACTAAATAGCAAATAAAATTCACAGGGAATTGTTTTGTAAAGTGAAAATTTTTTTGATAGGGGTTATTTTTAAATCTCCATTTAATTATCCGTTTTGTAAATCTGAAATGTCAGCACTTTTGTTTAAAATGGCATGCATGAGTATTCTTAAAATATAAGTGGTTGAAAGAGCAAGTTGATGTAATTTAGAATAAGTTACTACTTACAATGTGCTGGTTATTAGTTACAATATACTAGATTTTAATAGTCATGTTTTTTAAATGTTCTACAAGTTATTCCACCATTTAAAATGAGTAGCTTCCTGTTTACTGCTGTTTATAGTCAGTTTAGACACTTTAGAGATGTTAAAATGAGAGAACAGCATAGTTCTTTCTTTTATTAAAATGTTTATTCTTGAAAATAATGGGCTATTCCTCTGCCTTTATCATTTGTCTGATTGAGAGCAAGAATTAGAATTTGGGTTTATGACCACTATTCTATTGCTGAACCCTGGCAGTAATATGTGGTAGAGCTCTGATGCTGTTTGTTTATTAAAGCCAGTGATTAACAGCTGCATTAGTTTTCCTATTGAGCTATCATGACACAGCTGCTTGCCACCTTTTGTTTTTAATAAGGATAAAACATTCATGTTCTCTTTGATGAATTAGGGCTATCCAAGGGGTTCAGCTCAGCTATCCTTAGAGTACTAAGAATTTGATTTGTTACAACAAGTAACATATATTACTTGAATGTCTAAATATAAGTAACTTTCAAAGGGGCGATGGCATTCAGCCAAATGCTAACCTCTCAGTAACTGTCAATAAAACTGAATTTTGGAACAAACTGCTATTATTAAACTTCAATGGAATGAAATATTTGAATATAAGTTATTGTGCTCTGGAAAATTGGATTAATGGGTAGCATAAATCTACAGTACTTATTTAAGTAAGCATTTTTTTTATCAATGGATACAAAAATAGGCCTCAGGTAGGTCCAAAACCTGGGCTTGCTGGGAATGATACACTTCAGAAATTCACTCTGTGATTCACCCAACTCACTTAACCCACTCTGGAATTTATGGTGTTTTGTACTAGTTACTTATTTGTTTGTTCGTTCGTTTAACTCTGTTATGGAAATTTTCTTTTCTTTTTTTTCTTTTTTTTTTTTTTTAGAAAAGATGCTTTTTTTAAAAAAATATATATATTTTATTGATTTTTTTACAGAGAGGAAGGGAGAGGGATAGAGAGCTAGAAACATCGATGAGAGAGAAACATCATCCAGCTGCCTCCTGCATACCCCCCACTGGGGATGTGCCCGCAACCAAGGTACATGCCCTTGACCGGAATCGAACCTGGGACCTTTCAGTCCACAGGTCGATGCTCTATCCACTGAGCCAAACTGGTTAGGGCTGTTATGGAAATTTTCAATGTATGATGAACCCCCCTGCATATCTATCACCCACCCACTATGTCCCTTCTCATATTCTATCCTCCCAATTTCTGCCAAATTGATAACTTTGAAGCAAATCTTGACCTACTTAGTTTAAATGTTAAGCAGATAGGAATCTCTTCAGAATCCCTAGAACATCCCTTAGAATGGAAGGGAGTGAGCTTCTCAGGTTTTAGATGGGATCTTCATGTGAGCTGCAGCCATGCTCCCCATGGGGGAACTTTGAGGGACTTGGGAAGCATTGTTTTGTAACTGCCCCCTGTCCCCCCACCACACACACAAAGTTTGTATGTTTTATATTACAGAAACCTGATTTTGAAAGTATCTCATCATTTTTCTGTCAGCGTCTTGTTTCATCCTGCTGCTCAAGCACTGGGTTGGATGTTAGCTGGCATTTTCCCTTTTTTTTCTGCTCTTCCATCATCACTTTTTAAAATTGAAGTTTTTTTTAACACTTACCTGACTCATTGTAGTAATTGCCCTTTCGGTTTCATTTGAAAAATAAATTAACTAATGTTCACAGCGCACTAAACTTGTTAATTCTCTAATCCTCCTGTGTACTTCTCGAACCTCCAGAACTGTTTGCTTACCAAGAGTCACTAATGTTTGTTTCCAATTCAGTTATCTTAGTTGCATAATTTTAGTTAAATGTATGGACTGATGAAGTATCTATATGACAAGAGGAAAGTTGAATGCTTTGGAAAAACTCAGAGGTGTTTCTAAAAAGTTGTCACTTAGCTGTGGAATAAGCAACAATAAAATTTGGGGGGACATAGTATAAATACAAAGGGCTATTTTCTTGAACTCATTTTTTTGCAATTTAAATAAGCCCAAACTAGAAATAGCTAATGTGAGTAGGTTGAGACTGAGCTCTTTTCCATGGATTCATATTAAAAATAAGGCTGTGGCCCAGTCGGCTTGACTTCGTGATTGAGCGCCCACTTATGAACCGGAAAGTCACAGTTCGATTTCAGGTCATGGCACTTGCCCAGGTTGCAGGCTTGATCCTCAGTGTGGGGCGTGCAGGAGGCAGCCGATCAATGATTCTCTCTCGTCATTGATGTTTCTATCTCTCCCTCTTCCTTCCTCTCTGAAATCAATAAAAAATTATATATGTATATATTTAAAAAAATTAAAATGGAAAGAATCTGGATAGTTTGGTTCTGTTTCTTTATCCTTCTGTTTAGATATCCTTTCAGTATTGATCATTAACAAAAAATTGACTTTCTTTTTCTGTTTAGAAATATTTTTTAAGCCTGTAGTAATTCACATGTGGTTCTTAAGTTCTGCAGATCTCCTCAGTGTATTATTCTTAGTTAAAAAACAAATTCATTGAGTCATAGAAAGAATCAAGAGTGGAACTATATATAAGGTAAAAGAAAGAAATTTGGACTGATACTGGTTTGAGCACTTAAATTCCAGAGATGATTATAGGACTCACTTATAATTCAAGGCCAAGATTGTAAATTAAGCTTCTTTAAGAAGGAGCAGTGCTGATTGGAGAAGGGAATTAGAAAAATAAAAACAGGTGTTTTTTTTTTTTCTTTTTCTTAATGGAAAGAGATACAAAATAGATTCTTAACCCAATTAGCAGTGTTCCTTCTCTTCCCCCTTTCTCACTTCTCTCTTTCAGGTTGTTATAAAATTCTTATGTAGTTTTAAACTGTTTAATTAAAATATTTAAATATCATTTAAATACAAATTTCTTTTAGTTTTCCTAACTCTGACACCTAGTTTGTCTTGTCATCTGGGGGTAAATTTTATAAAATTTTTCATGAAACTAGCAAAAAAATACTTCATGTGTACATGTAGCTTTCTTATACTTTAAGACATTTCCTTTTTTTGTATATATCCTGCCTTTAACGCTTTTTGATGAAGGTCTTTAAATTCTATCAGAGAAATCTGAATGTTGTATATGATAATTGTAGTTTCAAAGTCTGCATCTTGGAAAAATTAACTAGATTTTAAAATTCCAAACTATTTTCTGAAATTTTTTTCAACTTTAGATAATACTGGTGTAAAATCATCTACTGTTTCACTTTTCAGACACAAGGTGGTGCACTGGACTTACTGTCTGAAATCCTGTTGATGAGTTTCTTCAACAGTCTTAAGATAAAACAGAACATTATAAAAGTTCACTTTGGGCACTAAAATAAATTATTTATGAAAGCAGAAAGTTTTTATAGAGGGATTTAGTTTTATTTGAAGGGAATCCAAGGGACTTTCACAGAGAAAATAAAATAATGTATAAAATAATTCATTTTGCTGCACTATTAAAACTTTTTGTTTGGAAATAATTTCAGTCATTAAAATGTCATGAGGATAAGGCTATCACAAGAAATATTCATATACTCTTTGTCATTTGACTTAGTAAATGTCCTTTACAATGTTTTCCCCCTCTAGTTCAGTAGTCTAAAGTCAAATATAACGATTAATTTTTATGACTCTTTATCCTGGGATGTTTCCACAGCCTCTCTTTGTCTTTTATAACATTGATCTTTAAATCAGTGTTTTCATTTTGGGATATACATTCTCAGCTAGAATATTGCATGGGTGATTTATCCTTCTTAGTGTATTTCATATGCTCATGGGTTTTTTTTAATGGTAATGTTACATAATATTTTTGTTCAAATCATTTTTTGTAAATTCAGTTGTATATGTTTAGAAGAATTCAGTGTCCATCATGACTGTGTAAGAGCAAACATTTCCTCTTAAAGGAAGATACTTAGATGAATGCTTTTAGTAGTTGAAATCTAATTTGAATATAAGGTTTGAGGTAGTACATTTTAACTTTATTCTTTAGAAAGTTCTTAATCTATACTAATAAAAGGGTAATATGCTAATTAGACTGGGTTCGACCGGACATCTTCCAGTCATCCTGCCTTCCTTCCGGACAAAGCCACAGTGGCAGGGGCCCAGCAGAGGCTGTTAGGGGTGATCAGGCCGGCAGGGGGTAGCAGTTAGGAGTGATCAGGCCAGCAGCAGGGAGCAGTTAGGGGTGATCAGGCCGGCAGGAGTGAGCAGTTAGGGGCGATCAGGTCGGCAGGGGAGGGCAGTTAGGGGAGCAATCAGGCCAGCAGTGGAGGGCAGTAATCATGCCAGCAGGGGAGGGCAGTTAGGGGCGATCAGGCAGCCACAGGGGTTAGGGGTGATCAGGCAGGCAGGCAGGCAGGTGAGTGGTTAGGAGCCAGCAGTCCCAGATTGCAAGAGGGATGTCCAACATCCCCCAAGGGGTCCCACATTGGAGAAGGGTGCAGGCCGGGCTGAGGAACGCTGCACCCCCCCAGAAGGAATTTCGTGCACTGGGCCTCTAGTCTATATATATGCCTATATATATAAGTGACTGAATGACCAGTCACTGTGACACGCACTGACCATCAGGGGCAGATGCTCAATTCAGGAGCTGCCCCTGGAGGTCAGTGGCTCCCACAGCCAACCTCCTGCGGCCCCTCCCCCCGCCGCCGATCAACTTCCCACAGCCCCTTGCCCCCTGGCCAACCTCCTGCAGCCCCTAATTGGCCCCCATCGCCGGCCAGGCCAAGGGACCCCCACCCATGCACAAATTCATGCACTGGGCCTCTAGTATAGTATATTGGCATTCACTCTGTCCTGGGTTGCCAAGGAATATTATTGACTAGAGGCCCAGCTCACGAAATTTGTGTGCGGGTACAGTCCCTAGGCCTGGCCTGCGATCAGGGCCATCTTCCCCAGCTGCCCTCAGCTGGCCCTTCCCCCCGCTGCCACCCACCCCAGTTCTCCATCGGGTGATCAGTGCCTGATGGCCTGGGGAAGGGACTGAGAAGTCGGCTGTTCCCGCTAGCTCACCGGCCCCACCCCCACCGCCGGCCGGGGAAAGGGACCAAGGAGGTGGTCAGTGCGCCTCATAGTGACTGGTCCAGCAGCCATTCTGGTCGTTCTGCCGTTAGGGTCAATTTGCATATTACCCTTTTATTACATAGGATATCCTCGTTGGGATCTGCCAGTCATTCTGGTGAAAGAATAAAATCTGGCATTAGACAGAAAGAAATACACAAAACAGAGTTGTCACAATTATAAATCTCTTAGATATAATTAATACCAAATTCAAATTATTTTGCAGTCCCTATTTGAGTTTGTGCTTGTAATAGTCGAGTTTTAATATGTAAGAAACATGTAACTTCAGTTATATTGATTGGAAAGCATATTATAAACTTCTCAATGAAATTATTATGTCTTATCTTTTGGATATTTAAGGAATTTGTTGTTACTAAGTAGGTAGAAATAATTTTATGAGTAGGAAAATTTCCTAAATACTTTTAGTGTATTAGTTTTAGGGTGTGTATGTATAAAAATTCTCAGAAGATAATGGATGTTTATTTTAAAGAAAATAGCCATTTTGAATATATGAAATTCATTAATTTGACTTTTGCTGAAAACTATTTGTAGTATCAAGAAGGAACACTAGTTTAGTTTGCAGCTCTGTTGCAGAACATGGTGAATCAAAACTTTTTTAGGGCATGATCTTACACTTAATCTATATGTATTTCCCATGTACTGTAGACATCAAAGCATTTGGGACACAAAATTAGGTGAATATAAAATAATTTGAATTCCAAAGTGCCCATTAAACTAGCAGTTGAACTTGATAAATTATTGGATTCATCTGTGACTTATTTCTCCATTAGAGACCCGGTACATGAAATTTGTGCACGGAGTGGGGGGGTCCCTCAGCCCAGCCTGCACCCTCTCCAATCTGGGACCCCTCAGGGGATGTCCGACTGTGGTTTAGGCCCGATCCTTAAACCGGCAGTCGGACATCCCTCTCACAATCTGGGACTGCTGGCTCCTAACTGTTCACCTGCCTGCCTGATCGCCCCTAACTGCCCCCCCTACCAGCCTGATCACCCCTAACTACCTCTGTTTGCCGGCCTGATCGCCCCCAACTACCCCCCACCTGCTGGCCTGGTTGCCCCTCATGGACCCCCCCCTGCCGACCTGGTCGCCCCCAACTGCCCCCCTGCTGGCCTGGTCGCCCCTCACTGTCCTCTGTCGGCCTGGTCGCTCCTCACTGCCCCTGCTGCCGGCCTGGTCACCCCTCATTGCCCCCCTCTGCTGGCCTGGTCGCTCCTCACTGCCCCCCGGCCGGCCTGTTTATCCCATGCAACCTGCTCTTCGGTCGTTTGGTTGTCCCTCACTAACCTCCCCTGCCGGCCTTGTCGCCTCATGCAGCCTGCTGTTTGGTCGTTACTGTGAGGGCGTCCCAACCAATTTGCCTATTACCCTTTTATTAGTATAGATTAGCTACTGTGCAGGATATTAGAAGGGAGAAAACATTATCTCCACATTCCTTTCAGGTTTGCCCCTTGATTTCATAGAGAAGTATACTGCTTAAATTGGTGGTAGTTGAGAGCTGCTGTTTCTGACCCTTGTATACATGTTTCTGAGTTGCCAGAGGACACTAAATCAGTGGTCGCCAACCTTTTGGACCTCACGGACCACCAGTGGTCCACGGACCACCAGTTGGCTACTGCTGCACTAAATGGTACCCTGGGGGTGTAGAAAATTCGGTGTGCCTTTCCAAGTGTCTAACTTAATTCTTGGATATTGAGCTGTAAATATTATTTGATTGACTGTAGTTTTAACAATTGTTTTTATTTATTTTTATTCCTCAGACAAGACATCTGTATAGATTCTTCTTCATCCCTAAAAGAAAACAAGCAACCTGAAGGTCTGGAATTAAAACAAGGTATGGATCAAGTACCTTGTTATATAGCATTTACCTGAAGATTATAAGCAATAATAATAAATTTTCAGCTTACCTTATTTTACAGATAGATGATAGAAAAGTTTATTTGATTCAAGATCAGAAGAATAAAGAATACATCCTTTAATTCATAAGTCCAGCCCCCAGAGTGGTTCTGCCTTAGTGATGTGTAGTTACAGATGTCATCAGAAAGTTGTCGTCTTAATTAGTTTTAATTTGATGATCTCTATTACATATCCTTAGTTGTAGATATCAGAGTTATGTTAACTGGTAGCTTTGGGTTGTATGCGGAAAAAAAGAAATCTTATGGGATAAGTTTCTCTTTTTTTTTTTTTTTTGGCAGAGATATCTTGTCCTTGTTTACTTTCTTCCTTATTTATTGTTTTCTATAAATCAGCATTTTTAAAAAAAATATTTTATTAATTTTTTACAGAGAGGAAGGGAGAGGGATAGAGAGCTAGAAACATCGATGAGAGAGAAACATCAATCAGCTGCCTCCTGCACACCCCCTACTGGGGATGTGCCCGCAACCAAGGTACATGCCCCTGACCGGAATCGAACCCGGGACCTTTCAATCCAAAGGCTGATGCTCTATCCACTGAGCCAAACCAGTCTCGGCTAAATCAGCATTTTTTGACATTACCATTTACCAGAAGTAAAGTGGCAATTTGTGGTTTATTTGAGCCAAGTAGATAATAGGGCTAATCTTTTAGATATATATATATATTGGGAAAATCCTCATTGGGAAAATTAAAAGTTAAATAAATTTTTATTAGCTACTCAAAAATCACATTTTTCCTTTTTGCTGCTAAAAATACTTCAGAGCAGTGATAACCTTTTGCAGTCAAGAGGGTTGTGATATTTATGATGTAAGCAACTAATCTTTGATAACTTAGAATAGTTTTTTTTTTTTTAGACTTGAGTTATAGGAACTTATTTCATGTAGAGAATCAGGTTATCAATTTATTTAGGCAGATTTTTTTTTAACTGTGGTCTGTTGCTAATGCTTAATTAACAAAATGAAAAGGTGTTGGATAATGAATTTTGTGATTCTTTCAATTTATATATAGAGAGAACAAAGCCTAGACATCTGTAGTTCTAAATTATGTACTGTTGAGTTTATAAATATTTCTGTATGACCTTGAGAATTCCATTGCTTTTCAGAAGTCCTGTTTTGTTAGCTCCTTAAATAGCCAGACAAAATTATGTCTTTGTATTCTGACTACTTCTGAGCACCCCCCACAGACATAAACTCAGTTTTAATTCACATTTATTTGCCATATATAAATAATGCTAAGCACACATCACTTTCATAAAATGTAGTCATAGTCTTATAGCTCTTGCACCATTTATCTGTGTAATTGGACAACATAGCCGTTGCTTCTGCCTTTGTTTTTACTCTGCATCAGATGAGCAGGCAGTGTGGAGGTTATGCTACTAGAACATCTGTGGAGAGAAGAATGTCATATAAAGGACAGAAAAAAACTGGAATGGTCAGGCTGATTCTAAGGTAGAAAGAATGGAGACCTCATTGTACAAAGTAGCCAGTGCCACCCTCTAGGGAAGATGTTTTTCTGCTCCCATGTTCAAGCACCTGGAGTCCTTAGAACTCCCTTCCCAGTGTCTACAGCCTGTTTTGCTTTGATTTTCTTATGATAACTTCAGTCATTTGAAACCCAGCCATGGAGACAAAGAGGGAGAGAAAAAGGACTCAGAGTAGCTAGATACCACAAAGCTTTTATGCATAGGAGGTTCTATAGGCCACTTTGGTTCTCACTGAGGCATCAGAACTGTCAAAAACACATGGTCATCAGCAAGGGACAGTAAGCAGTGATGAAAAAAACATGAGATCAGAGCACATTAGTTCAATTTTGCAATACAGTTCGTGTTGTGACCAAATCTGTAGGAAATGGTTAAACTGAATTTGAACTCTTTTTTTAAAGGAAGCTGGGAAATAAGTCTTCTAGAAAAATGTCTACAAAAATGATTAAAATATAAAATGTTTTATTGCATAATGGGATAAACATAAATTACCTAGACGATTCAATTATGTAGAGCTTGTCCCAGATAAATATTTGTATAGCTGAAATCTGAACCAGCTAATAAGTAACTTGCTTGGAAATAGAAATTCTGGTAGGCTCAATACAGATTATTGCCTTTTTTCTAAATGAATTAATGTGGCCTATTTTTAATATGCAAAACTTTCAAAATTGATTTAGTATTTTCTCTAACTTTTTTTGCACAGCTAGCTATTCTTGTTCACAGTGAGCTCAATAAAAACAATATAATGCTCCTTGTGAATGCATTGTCATTTTATTTAATGGTTTGGCTGTTTAAGAAATTTCACTGAAGCTTGCTTACTAAAGTAACCCTTTGTTCAGTAGACCCAAATGTAAAGCAGCATTGATTTTTCCCTTTGCTCTTTCAGAATAAAATAAACCTTACTGTATGACCTATTAATGGTGTATGATGCTGACAGGTTATTTAAATTACATTTTCATTTTTTCAGCTTCTAAAGTATTCAAATATTGACAAGTATTAACTATGAGTTACTTAAATTAAAATTGGCATTTCTTTGTTTAGTATTGGTTTCATTGATCTTGTTGATAGGAAATAACAGTTATAAAACTGGTGTTGCTAAAGATGAGTATAGATTATACACTGACTTCTATCACACTTTAATAAAGGATTAATATCTGAAGATTCACCTCCCATGTGCAAACATTATTGAAATATAACTATAATCTACTGGGGATTGATTGGTATTGTAGTAAAATAGAAATTCTGTTGAAGTTATTTTCCTGAGTCATTCATTTTTAGCAAGAGGGCAGTTGTAGAAGAAACACCAGGTATAGTTTTGCTTTTTATCTTTATTATAGCTGTGTTTGTATGCACATCTATCTACATATGCAAGCCTGAGATCTTACGTTAATTTCTGAAGGATTTCAAGGCTTGTATTATTGAAAAGATTTTGCTCAGTTTTTAAAATAATAACGCTTTATATAAATTTTCTAAATTAGTTATTTGTGTTGTCATTAATAAAATGAAAACTGCTATTTGTTAAAGGTGGAGAATATTTTTAAAATATCAAATCTCTGCTAATACTAATGAGTTTTTCTATTTATCTAAATAAATTTGATTAAGACATTCAGTAATATTAAAATAATGGTCTATATTCAAATTGTTGCTGTAAAGTTTACAATTGGGGAATATGGGTAATTTTGAAAATTATTCTCCTTTGTAACTTTAAGAATTAAGCTCTTGTCCTTAGAAGTTGTTAGGGTAAAACTTTTTTTTTTTTTTTATCTTGACCCGAGGATACTTTCCCATTGATTTTTTTTTTTTTTTAAAGAGAGTGGAAGAGAGGGAGTGAGGGTGTAGAGAGAGAGAAAGAAAACACACACACACACACACACACACACACACACACACACACACACAACATAATTGTGAGAGAGCTACATTGATTGGTTGCCTCCTGCATGCACCAGGACCTGAGCATGGTATCCAGCTTGCAACCCAGGTGTGTGCCCTTGTTTGGGAATCAAATCGGAGACCCTTTGGTATGTGGGCTAACACTATAATCGCTGAACCATGTCGGCCAGAGCAGGATACATTTTGTTTTTTTACTTTACATGAGAAATACCTAAGTTAAATGTGGGTATTTAGATTGAAGATAACAAGTTGAAATCACTTGAAAATATTTGAAGGTCTGCCAAATGGAAGAATGATTAAGCTTGATCTATATTGCTTTGGAGAATAAAAATAGGGCTAGCAGATAAAGTTATCATTTGACTATTTCAAATAATCAAAGTAACAGAAAATGCAGTGGGCTGCCTTCTGAAATACTTTCCTGTTGCTGAAGGTGTTTGAAAACAGATTATAATAAACGGCCACTTGGTGACACTGTTGTAGAGCTCATTTGAGTAAATGTTTGGCTGTTTGGCCTTGATCTTGAAGTTCTTTTCTAGCTGTCAGATTTTGTAAATGCCAGTGCCTAGTGCAGTGTCTTCACTTGGAAAGAGTGTGTAATAACTGGTTTCTTAGATTGTTTAATGGAAGCAGAATGAAATATACAATTTCTTTCTAACTCTACATTTTTAAAATTCTATTAGAGGAAAAGATACTTGATTTAAAATGTCTTTAAATTATATGATGATTCCTTGGAATGCATACATATGAGTATAATCATAAAAATAAATATGCAACCATATGGCATATAAAATTATCGAAATCAATAAGGCGTGTACTACATCTTACTCTGAATCTTTTACATTAGTTTTATCATGCAAAGTTTTGTTGTGCTTAGGCTCAGATCTTTTTCTTTTTTTATTCAGATAACATTGGTTTTTAACAGCAATTTTCAACCTTTTTCATCTCATGGCACACATAAATTAATTACTAAAATTCTGTGGCACATCAAAAAGATTATATTTTTTCCCGATCTCACAGAAAAAAAAGTATAATTTTCATTCATTCACATTGGACAGCTATTGTTGTGTTGGCTGTTGTCATTTTTTTATTTGACAAGCTAAGGGAAAAGAGGTCAGTGCCCCTGACTAAATAGTCAGTTATTGCATGTTTTAAAAATTCTTACAGCACACTGATTGAAAATCTCTGTTTTATAACATTTTGTAAGTTTCAAATATACAGCATTATAATTTGACATCTTGGTTTTTTTAAAAATGTAGTTGCCTCATGCAATTATATTTTGGCCTTCTATTTCACAAGTTAGTAAATTACCTTTGAGAACTATCTTAAAAGCTTTAAGAAATTGAAAATTAGACTTTTAATAGGGAAAAAATGCACCTACTGGGTGTGGTTCAGTGGTTGAGCATCATCCCATGAATCAGGAGGTCATGGTTCAGTTCCTGGTCAGGGTACATGCCTGGATTGCGGGCTTGAACCCCAGTGAGGGGCACTTGCAGGAGGCAGCTGATAAATGTGCCTCTCTAATCGATGTTTCTATCCCTCTTCCTTCATCTCTCAATTAAAAATTATATTTTTTTTAAAAAGGGGGTAAAATGTTTTCAATGGCTAAGCTATGTGATGAAAGTTTAGAATAAATATTTTCTTTGGGCTTCTTTCAGCCTTTCTGACCACTGGTCACCAAAGTGTGATTATATACACTCTCAGAGAATAAAGAAAGAAAGCACCAGAACTTATATAGTAAATAAACGTGTATATACTTATATATTTAACTATTTCCCTGTTAAAATTTCAGATTATGCATATGATTGGGATGGTACATATTAATTTATAAGTAAATAAAAAGTATAGTGTGGCAGGTACTTACAAAAAAAATTTTTTCACGGATATTTTTATTTAGATAGTGAAGTTGCACTGATAGTTACACCACTCTCTTAGACTGTCATAAAGAATTGATAATGGCCATAGCTTATTCATCTATTAATTCTAAAAAATTAAATGTGATATAAGAGATTTTGCCATTGTTTAGTAAAGGTATTAAATATAAAACTATATGAGACCATTTGAATCCTTAAGATGAGGGATAAATGGAAAAACCCAATTAATTTTTGTTCTTGTTGGTGCTGTTATTGTTGTTCTAAGGTAGTACTGACTAGGGGAGGCAAAGCTGAGTAAGTAGAGGGACTAAATAAAAAGAAATGAATTTGCAGTTTTAATGTTGAATTTTGCTGAAAAGAACTTCACAGCCAATAGCTCAAAGAATAAATACATTTCTAAAAATTTAAAAGTTGAGAAAAATGCCATCAGAGAGACTTTTATTGCTTTGTAAAAGAAGAGAATAAAGATTATCAGTTAATCAGCATTTGTAGGCCAAGAGTTTTCCATGCCTACCATGTACCTATTGCTAAATAACTCTCTGGATTGGCAGATGTTTTGTTTTGCCCCTTCCTTTGTATATCTAAACTAGTAGCCCTGTGCACGAATCCATGCACCAATAGCTCTCTGCGGGGCCTGGCCGCTCCGTGCCCGCTGCCCAGAGGCTCTCTGCATCCCAGAGGCCCATCCGTGGCCAGGCGCGGAACGCTTACCTCGTCGCCGGGGCAACGACGCAAACGCCCCCCCCCCCCCCCACCCGCCACTCCGTACCCGCTGCCCAGAAGCCTTCCCCGGCTGGGGTGGAATGCTTGCCTCGTTGCCGCGGCAACAAAGCAAGCATTCCGCCAGGCCGCTCACACTGCCTGCTCTCAGCGGCTGCCCCCCCCACCCCCTGGGACTGGGGACTCTGGCGGGGCTGAGAGCCGCCATATTTGTGATGGAGTGACGGTTAATTTGCATATTACCCTTTTATTAGATAGGCTTGCAGATATTAGCGCTATAAAGCTGAAGGAGACTGGGAAGAAAGTGTTACAGGGATGTCTGGTGTTGGAAGCAGATAAGCATATGTACTACTGATAAAGTTTGAGTCTAATTCCTTTCTTCCTAACCCTAGTTGCGCCTTCTTGACCAGCTGTATTCACAGAATGCAGCTTCTCAAAATGAGTTAACTTCTTTAAAGGATTTCAAACACTGTTCTGGGGAAATGCTGTCCAGTTCAGCAATTGGTAAAGCAAAAAGTGGTGTAACCATAGTGTAACTTAAGAATTTATATTTCTTATCTCATTCCTTTGAGCTTTTCACAAGTTATTACCAACAATGACACCAAATGTGATCCTCCCTGCTTTTATTTTATTTTTTTTTAAAGATTTTTAATTGATTTTTAGAGAGAGAGGAAGGGAGACAGAAACATCAAAGTGAGAGTGAGACATAAATCCTGTCTCTTGAACCACCTACCTGGGATCGAGTCCGCAACCTGGGCATGTGCCCTGACCCAGAATTGAACTGGCAACCTTTAGGTGCATAGGGCGACACCCAACCAACTGAACCACACTGACCAGGGTCTCCCTGTGTTTTTAAATTTAATTTAATTTTTTCCAACTTTCTGCTTTTTAATTTGTCTCTTTCTGTGAGTAGTAGTTAAATGAAAGGGTGAAAATTACATTTTCTATGGCTGATTAGCCCACACTGTTTTTGTACCTTTTGAAGGCCCCTCTGTTGCAATTAAATATGATACTTTTCTAGATTTAAAAAATAAATAAACTAAACTGGCAAGGCTTTTAGATGCATAATGCTTTACGTCAAGAATGAAATTACAAATAATTTGATTCAGTATTTTGAGAGAAATGTTAATTTTCATGTGTTTTTTAAATTATACCCATTTTAAACATTCTATCTTTTGGTGTATTTCATAGGCTTCTAGACATACTCTTAGGGCAGCTGCTTTGGCGGTTACAAACTCCAAACCTTCATCAGATGTTTGGATCCCCTCTGAATCCTCTGTGCTTTGATCTAGTTCATTGGGAAAAGTACCTTCTTGTGTAAAAGTGCTCCTACCAAAGGAAAGATAGTAAACATTAGGCTTGCAATCATTCAGATTTTGTTATCATTTCCTGACCCTTTTTCACATCCCCCACCATTAGTCTGTGATTTAATTAGCAGTTTTGGTTGCCACATCATATAATTGATTTATGTTGAGCTTACAGATAACAGACTTTAATTTTTTTTAATTAATATTTCTTAGATTTTTGAAACAGCTTTAGAGTTTCTATATACTCACTCACTCACCACCTCTTCTCCCAGTTTCCATTATTAATATCTTGCATTAGTGTGGAAAATTTATTATAATTGATGATTCAGTATTAATACATTGTTATTAACTAAAGTCTATTGTTTACATTAGGGGTCATTCCTAGTGTTTTATATTCTACTAGAGGCTCGGTGCATGAAATTTCGTGCATGGGAGGGTCCCCCCCCCCCCCAACCCAGCCTGCTACCTTTCACAATCCAGGACCACTGGCTCCTAACTACTCACCTGCCTGATTGCCCCTAACTGTACCTCCTGCTGGCCTGGTCACCCCAACTGCCCCCCCTGCTGGCCCCCAACAGCACCACCCCCCCACCCCCCCCGCCAGCCTGGTCGCCCCTTACTGCCCCCCTGCCAGCCTGGTCGCCCCCAACTGCCCTCCTTGCGGGCCTGGTTGCCCACGCAGCCTGCTGGTCAGTCATTTGGTTGCCCCTCACTAATCCCCCCTGCCGACCTGGTTGCCCCACGCAGCCTACTGCTCAGTCGTTTGATTGTCCCTCACCCCCCTGCTGGCCTAGTCGCCCCATGCAGCCTGTTCGGTTGTCCGTTCAGTTGCGATGGTCGTTTAGGCTTTTATAAATATAGATGGCTTTTGATAACTGTATAACATGTATCCACCATTACAGTACCATTAGAATATAGTTTCACCTATTCATCCTTCCCCCAGACTCCTGGCAACCACCCATCTTTTACTGTCTAGTTTTGTCTTTTCTGGATATCATACAGCTAGAATCACAGAGTATGTAGTCTTTTCACATTGGTTTCTTTCACTTGTCAATGTGCATTTGAGGTTCTTCCATGTCTTTTTGTGATTTGATAGTTCATTTCTTTTGTTGCTGAATAATTTTCCATTGTCTGGATGTACTGCAGTTTGTTTATCCACTGACCTATTGAAGGACATCTTGTTTGCTTCCAAGTCATGAATAAAAGCTGCTACAGTCATTTTTAGGCAGGTTTTTGTGTGGACATAATTTTAACTCTGGGTAAATACCAAGTTTAGTTTTGTAAGAAACTGTCAGACTGTCTTTCAGAGTGCTACACCATTTTACATTCCCGCCAACAATGAATGTATTCCTGTTCCAAATTCTTGCTAGCATTTGGTGCTCTCATTGTTTTGTATTTTGGTCATTGTTATAGGTGTGTAATGGTATCTAGTTTTATTTTGTAACACCCTAATGGCATATGATGTTGATTTTCTTTTCATATGCTTTGCCATCCATATATCTTATTTGGTGACTTGTCTCTTCAGATCTTTTCCCCATTTTTAAATTGGGTTGTTTGTTTTCTAATTGTTGAGTTTCAGGAGTTCTTCTATAGTTTGGATTTCATTCCTTTATCAGATGTGTTTTGCAAATATTTTCTCTCAGTCTGTGGCTTGTCTTTTCATTCTCTTACTATTTATTCATATTTACACATACTTTGTAGGTCTATGTATCTTACATACTGTATTTATTCAGGTGGCTTTAAGAGACCCATGAGAAGAAGATATACTCAGCCTGAACCACCATTCCAATCTGTGAAGCTTGTGGTCTTTCTGATTCTGTTAAGATCTGGGAGGCAGAATAGAATGTTGAAGTGCATAGATTTTCAAAATATACTCAGGTTTGACTTTTGGTTCTACCATTTTAGTTATGTGAACAAAGGCAAGTTACTTAAACTCTCTGTCCCTCAGTTTCCTCATTTATGAAATGGAGATAATAATTATGAGTGTCTATTATTATGTTGGCATAAAAGAGTTATAGATAAGTGCTTAGTAATAGTAAGTGCTCAATAAATATTAGCTCTTGTAATTATTTCTACCATCATTATTGTTGTCATTAACGCTTTCTGCTTCATCCCCTCCATATCATCCTGGATATCTAATTGGTAAAATTGTTTCTTTATTGAATTATAGTCTGCATTTATGTAACTTTTACTTATTGGTCCTATTGTGTCCTTTGGATTATGGAAAATGAACTTAATACCGCTTCTGAATGATATCTCTTTGACTTTTGAAGCTGATCCCTTCTATTATCAGAATTTCTTCATCGATCAACCTGTTTTGTAAATAAGTTTTCCTTACCATAAGGAAGTTAAGAAAGTTAACATTTTGGGGATCATAACTTTTAAAATATATTAGAATTTAAAAGATAAATAAATTGAAGGTATAAATGAGCACTCAGAGTTGTAAATGACACCTGGATTTGAGTGATGTTCAAGGCCCAAGTGGCTGAGAGCTATAATCTGCATTTATATTCATTTGTCATCAGTTATAGAAGTTTTATAACAAATGCATTTTAAAAAATTATGGTGTACTAACTTTATTAATTAAAATCCTCTTGATGAAAACGTATTTTATCTTAGAAAATGGCCTTAGGCATTCTCCTTTAATTTATTGGTTTAGAACAAAGTGTTTGAAAAAGCATATGAAAAGATTTGGGATAATTGCAATGTACATGGTGTCCAGCTTACTAATGATTTTTTCCCTTTTTTGTAGTTTATAAAGCAACGTATTTTAAACTCTTCCTCCTAGAATGGAATTTTGCTTCAATAATAAGCAGTACCCTATCCCCAAAGGGTTTCCAATGTCAGTTTTCAATTTGTAATGTAGAAGTTTCACTGTGGTGTAAAGTGTTACGACATTTTATTTAGGAAAAAAGATCACAGAACTCCATATGATGGTATAAATTTCCCAATGCTTACATGTTTTAAATTGGAATGAAAAATAAATTAAAATTTACATTAAATTATATCTGTTTTCAAAGTGGAGGAGTTAGTGGGATGGGGATTATAAAATATGTTTGGGACTCCATGGTGGGAGGTGTGGGTCAAAGAAGCCTGTGAAGCATAAATAGAAAGGAAATTTTGACTAAGGCAATTAGATTACATGGTTCTTTCCCACTTTTTTTGTTTGTTACAGGCAAAGGGGAAGATAGTGATGTACTCAGTATAAATGCAGATGCTTATGACAGCGACATAGAAGGCCCATGCAATGAAGAGACAGCTGCTCCTGAGGTCCCAGAAAATACAGTCCAGAGTGAAGCTGGTCAGATAGATGACCTGGAGAAAGACATTGAGAAAAGTGTGAATGAGATTCTGGGACTGGCAGAGTCTAGCCCAAAGGAACCCAAAGCAGCTACCCTAACTGTTCCTCCACCAGAAGATGTTCAGCCTTCTGCACAGCAGCTGGAGCTGCTAGAACTTGAGATGAGGGCAAGAGCCATTAAAGCCCTGATGAAAGCTGGTGATATAAAAAAGCAAGCCTAGTTATTTAATTTGAACCTGAATTTTAGGTGTGTTTGAACAAAGCCACATGATATGACTTTGTATCTGACATTTATTTTGGGTCTTACATGATATTTCTCATGTAACCCTTATTAGATAAACTCAATTTAGACCTAAAATACCTATGGCTATTTTTGTTGATGTTACTTTTATATTATATATGTGTTGTTATTGTTTTATGAGTTCATGGCAAATATTTTAGGTAATTGGATACTTTGTTAGATAAGTATTTTAGCTTGTCTTCAGATTAATATCTGAAAAGCCATTAGCAAAGAGTCATGGTAATTTTTTTCTTTATTTTTAAATATTTTGGTACCAAACCTAAAAGCTTAAGAAAAATTGACTAAGCATGTTGCTCTTAAGACCCCCTATATTTTGCAATGAAATATTAAATTAGTGCTCCTAGATTTGTTAACAATTTAAGAATTTTAGTTATGCTTATATGCACCTTGAAAATATGTATTATCTTGAAGATATATATCTTCTATGGTTGTGGATTTACTAGTAAATAAAAACCGAGTAACATTTTTTACTGTAAGGCTTAGAGATCTGAAATGTCTGAGAAAAACTTACTTAATAAAGAAAAAAAGGACTTAATGTAAGTCAGTTTTTAATAATGTAGAGTAGTTGCCCAACTTTAGTTCCAATAGACAAGCCATTCTGACAGGTATTTGATTTTTATTGGACACTTTGTTGAAGTGTTTTTCTTCACTAAAAAGGGAACACGTTTTCATTTTCATTCCAAGCTATCGGGAAGAGGAGAATATTTTATCATATAGATTTTCATCTGTTGTTTTTGCTTGAAGATCTGATGTGCTATAATTCAATGAATTAAAAATAATAAAGACTGTCATTCTGGATTTTTGAAGACTTTTGATACTTTTCCAAAAACAAAATTAATTTCAGGAAGCTTTGATAAGTCGATGTTATAATTAATCTAATTTTGTAGTTTTTGTAAATAACAGTTATGGATGCATTTTGCCCCATCACTAATTGTAGTTGTTTGATACCAAACTACATTTAGGTAGAGACTCTTAACTTAAAATAAATTGTTGTTGTTTTTTTCCTAAAATATAAATCTCGAACTGTTGTTTTTATAGTTGCTCACAGGATATTTTATGTATAAGCCATGCTTTCCAAATATTATATGAGGATTTTCCTCAGACACTAAACTTTCAGGGATTGTTTTATAACTGGTTTAATTATATATACACTAGAGGCCTGGTGCACGAAATTTTGCACAGTGTGGTCCCTAGGCCTGGCCGGTGATTGAAGCGCAAGTGTCTGACGTGGAAGGGCAGGTCCCCCCTGGGCAGCACCTGGGCCCCCGCTCGCACCTGCCTTGGCCTGGCGCCGCCTACTCACCTGCTCCACCATCCTGCCTCGGTCCCCCTCTTGTCAGGGCCAGAAGCACCTCCACTGCAGCCCACTGCCAGCGCCGCATTACCAACGCCCACCATGTTCCACGCTGCTCCCTGGTGGTCAGCGCACGTCATAGCAAGCAGTCGAACTCCTGGTCGAAGGACCACCTGAGGGGACAATTTACATATTAGGCTTTTATTATATAGGATTTTAGAAGGTTACTTATAGAAATAGGGAGTATTTATGGAACACTGGAGTTGCAGTTATGAATTTTTTGTTGTTCCTGAACAACAAATAACTTTGTCATGTTTTTTTCCTCCCTGAATTTTTCTGATGAAGCGGAGGCCTGCATCATTTGAAAAGCTTCTCTTAGGCTGGTAAATGTGAATATGGTTTAAATACAGTTTCTTGTAGTTTACTGCTTCAAGATTAAAAAAAGGCATTGATTATAGTAACATTTTCTGTCAACTTAAAGTTAAAATGATAAAATACTGCAGAATAAACTGTAATAATGCTGCTACTAATTATAAAATGCAGTTGATGATGTGTGTGATTAAACATACGGGAGTAGGAAAAGGTCTGAGTGCTGTGTAGCTGATTAAAGTCACCACCTTCAGCATTATGTGTGCTCTATTCAGCGTGCAGGCGGGTTAGAGGACATTTGAGTAGAGTTGGTATGTGTGAGGTGGAATGAGCTGAGCAAATTAGAAGCTACTTAGAGTCCTACTTAGAAAAGCAACTTTTCTCTTACTCTTTTTTAATATTGAAAGATAGGAGAGCTTTTTGAAAATGAATGACTTTAGAGAACAGGGATAAGTTTGCTCTAGACATGCCTAAGTAATGAGAAAATAACATATATTGATCTGATGCTGTTATTTAAATCATCTGCTCACAGGTATTTATTGATTACCTTTGAGGTGTTTCGTCTTCTTCAGAATCTTAAACTCAAGGATGTTACAGTATAGATTTAAGTGTAGAATAGACTGACTAAAAAAGATATGGGTGCTACTTCCTTTTATATCTCATTCCTCCTTCCTTTGCCAAGGTAAGGAACATTTCTAGACAATGTTCAGTTAATTAAAAGAGAAAAAATTTGGCAGCCTAATTTTCCATTTAAAGCAGTCCATTTGACTAGGAACTTGGCTGAAATCTTGAATGATAGGTGGCAACTGATTAGACCGTGGCCCAGTTTTTGATGCTCCTACTAATTTACATACTAACATATATCCTAAAAACCTATTTTCATGTTACCTGTGTAACATACTAATTATGGAAAATCACCTAAACTCCTCAAATCCTTTTGTTGAGCACCATCAATTCCTTAAAACTACCAGACAATATATCCTTTTAAAATATATCTTGTTACCAAAACCTACTTTCAATAAATTGTTAGATGCCAGGGCATGATTAGCTATCTGAGTAGAGGTGTTCAGAGTAATTTGAACGGTAATACAATTTGTGATAAAATACGGGGTGGGGCAAAAGTAGGTTCACAGTGAATTGTATGGAAAATACAAAAATAATACAAGAATAAACTTTTGCATACTCACAACTGTAAACCTACTTTTGCTCCACACTATGTATTTTTTAATATTGTTTTCAAGGTAGATAAAACGGGTGAACCCATAATTTGGGCCAAATATAGCTGGCAGCCTAAAAGTTTTAAAATTTCATAGTTCTGTTCATCATAAAAAGTAGAAGAGTTCAGTTACAGATTTCCTTTATTGTACCTGTTTAGTTCTTAAAAAGTAAAAGACCAATATGCTTTAACTTAAAACTACTAGATTTTATCTTCAAGTACACTCCCTTTTTAAAACAAAAAATGCTAATGAATATATTAGTAGGAACTCAAGTACATTTCCTGGATATTTAATCATTTTAAAAAGCATTGTGATGCAGCTCTGGCCCCTGGCTTAGTTAGCTGGAGCACCCTCCTGTACACATAAAGGTTGGGGGTTTGATCCCTGAGTCAGAGTGCATGCCATCAATGGATGTTTCTCCTTCTCTCCCTCTCTAAAATCAATAAAAATTAAATTAAAAAAAAAAAAAAGCATTGTGATACAATAAAAAGAGTGGAGTTAAATGGAAAGAGTGAGAGTTAAGAGCAGAAGGTTCTGATTCTGTCTAAACCAGCTGTGTTACCTTGGATGGAAATATGCCCAGCAGGTGTGGCTTGGTGGTTGAATGTCTACCTATGAACCAGGAGGTTGTGCTTAGATTCCTGGTCAGGGCCCATGCCCGGGTTGTGTAGAGAATCAATGATTCTCATCATTGATGTTTCTATCTCCCTCTCCCTTCCTCTCTGAAATCAATAAAAATATATTTTTAAAAATAAAGTGAGGGAAATAAATTGTTAACCAATATATGATTTCTTTCTGCTATAATATTTTGTCATTCTAGTACAGAATACTGTAAAAATTTGGGAAATTTTTAAATTCAGGTACTTACCTCTTTCCTTCTTCCCATTGAAAATTAAGCAATCCAGTTAATCTCTTTCTGTCCCATAGCGTTGCTGGATATGAACAATAATCCAGTGTGGTGTTGTTTTATTTTTACCTATTACGGTCTACTGTCAGGATAACTTGGTAAGTATACTGTCTACAATTACTTTGGCCTATAAACTTAGGTTATCTTTAATTTTGTATTTTATTTATTTCAAGATAATATATAATAATGTTAAGTCAAAAAGAGTTTTTTTCCAAGGCTTATAATGAAAAATAGTACTCCCTTTTCCTATTCTTTTTACACCAGCTTTTGCTATTGAAGGTAAACACTTTCAAATCTTTTAGCCATTTTTTCCAATATGTCTGTTTTTAAGTAACATGATTATTATCTATTTTGTGATACTTTAGTTTTTATCTATTGATCTATTTGGAATATGAAGGTTAAACTCTGTTCTACCTTCCCCCTAAGCACATACCTCCCTCCCTCATCCTTCCAATATAAGTGCCGTTGCAGTGCACTTTTTGGTTAAGTTAGCCTTTAATATGTATACTGTTTTGACTATGTAAATACTATTCATAATTGGGTATGTATGGTATCTATAATTCCTTTTTTGGTCCAATTATTGTTTTCAATTTTTTGGAATTATATAAATAACATTATTTTATTTGCTCAGTGTTCTTTGTAGTAGACATCAATTTATAACACCTTCTAGAAGTGTAAATTCTCAGCAGGCCATATAATCTTTTTTCTTTTCTTTTTTTCCTGCCAAGACATTCCCACTGGAGCTCTCACTTCCTTGCTAATCTGGATGGGTTGCTCTTCACCTCTTAGGTTGGATATCCCATTTCCTGAATCTTCTGTCTTCCTTTAGTTTATTCCCTCATTGTGATGGCAGACCTCTTGTAACAGCCTCCAGTGAAACAATGCATGAACTGTGAATTGTCTTGACTGGTTGGTGTGACTTGCATGGCTCTGCTCTATCCATACACTTAATTGAAACACTGTGAATGTTTCAGGTGGACGCCATTGTCCTGAATTTTTCAGCATTGCACTGGTGCCTTCCAGCTTTCACCAAATGTGTTGAGAAGTCATTTGTTATTTTCATTCTATCCTATCTAATAAAGAGGGAATATGCTAATTGACTGCCATGCCCTCACAAAGATGGCGGTGCCCACAGCCAATAAGGAGGGAATATGCTAATTGACTATCATGCCCTCAAAGATAGCAGCGCCCACAGCCACAAGATGGCGGCGCTCAGTCCCCTCAGCCTCGCCAGGGTGGCAGGCACGCAGCACAGCTGGGCCCGCTCCCAGATGGGTCCGGCCGCTCTGTGCGCCTGCCTCCAGAGTCCCTCAGTCCCCTCAGCCCCCCAGCTGCCCAGGGCTGCCCCGAGGTGCAGGCAAGCCTCTGGTGGCAGCTGCCTAGCTGCCCAGGGCCGGCCCGAGGCGCAGGCAAGCCTCGGACAGAGGCTGTCCAGCCGACGCCTGAGGCGCAGTCAAGCCGCTGATGGAGGCTGCCCAGCCGCCCAGGGCCACCCGAGGCTCAGGTAACCAGGTTCGGCCGAGGCTTGCACTGCCGGCAGTGGCAGCAGCAGAGGTGTGATGGGGGCATCGCCTTCTCTTGATCACCGGGTTGCCTCCCGCCCCTGAGGGCTCCTGGACTGTGAGAGGGGGCAAGCTGGGCTGAGGGACCCCCCGGCTCCAGTGCATGAATTTTCATGCACTGGGCCTCCAGTTTACTTATATGTGTCCTATTTGTTTCTCTGGAAGCTGTTTGGAGCTTATCATTATTCCCGGTATTCTGAAATGTATTGATGATGTGTCAGAGGATGGATTTTTTTTAAAAAAAGATACTACTCCTGGTCCCCTTTTTTCTGCCTCATACCCTGGCCATGTGAAAACCCTGCCAGGTAAGAGCAGGGGAGCCTACACTGGAAATGATCAGATTCACCTTTTC
The DNA here is from genome assembly GCF_951640355.1 of Cnephaeus nilssonii. Classification (NCBI taxonomy): domain Eukaryota; kingdom Metazoa; phylum Chordata; class Mammalia; order Chiroptera; family Vespertilionidae; genus Cnephaeus; species Cnephaeus nilssonii. The sequence goes on along the minus strand of NC_137085.1, from coordinate 66,148,377 downwards.
TCCAGGCTCCATCCTAGTCCTCAAATCAGAAACTGTTGGATGGATCTTTTTTCCTTCATTGAAGGTGGACTCTTTCAGGGGCCAATTTTTATGTCATTCCGTTCTGGGAAGTTTTAAAGTATTGCTTCTTGGATAAGTTCCCTCTACTTTTATTCTGATCTCTATTTCTGGAACTCCTTTTATTAAGATATTGATATCTAGGCCTGATTTTTCAATTTCTTTTTTCTTTTTGAATTTTTATGAGTTTGTTTGAGCCAAATTGATGACAATTTCCAGAAAGCAAGATCTCAAATCCTTTCTGTTTCTTATTGTTTCTACTTTCCACCTTTTTCTTCTACTTATATATATTCTCAATATTCTCTTCCAGTTTTTGATTTTTAAAAAAATTTTAAAATTTTTTGATGATTTTTAAAAAATGATTTAAAAAATTTTTTTCCTATCATATTTTTATTTTTTAACATTTTTTCCAATCTTATTTTTAATATACAAAAGGCCTTTTTGTATTTTAATCTCTGACTATTTTCTTCTAAAAATAGCATCATGCTCTGGGGCTGTCAGGCAATGGCTCCGTCCTGTGTCCTGGGGATCTTGCACATGCCCTGTGAGGCCTGGGCCATGCAGGCAGAGCTTGACCTCTGACCAACCTTAGTCTTGGAGCAGCACCCTGAGGTCCTCCCAGGAACACGGCCAGAGAGGCAGCCTTGTAAGGACCCGTCACAACATTTTCTCATCTGCCTTTTTTTCTTGAGAGGGACTCGCTGTCTTGCAGAGGATATCTTGAGGCAGTTTTCCCATCTGCCTCTGGTGTCTTTGCGATCTGAGACTGTCTTGCCCCACTTAGGGCACCGCTGCGGGCTATGAAATTGCTCAGCTGCATCAGCTCCTCAGCAACAGGGTATTCTTTAAGTTACTTGGTTAATTATGACAAGACTTTATTAAGTTTTTTAAGTTTATTTTATTTTAAAACCAAAGCCTGTTTTTTTCTACTTGGTAGGAGCAGTTGTTAGCCTAAAGGCAAAATAAGTTAATTCTGCTCCTTATTAGCAAAGGAATGTAGCATCATTAGGTATAATAGTTAATGTCAGTTTAAGGATTTTTTAAAAATCTATTAAGACTAAAACTCATTTATATAAAAAACATATGGTATTACAGATTCAAAGGACCAGTATTTTAACATTATTTTAAAACTCTTTAGAAGTTTTAAAAGATTTTGTGTTTTTTTTTCTTTGAACAACTTATACTTGTTTATCACTCTTCTGTTTTAGTATATCCTCTCAGTCTGGAACCTATTTTCTCAAAGTCCAAGAGAACTGACTACATGTTTTGGTAGGTAACTGATTTTTCCCTCGAAATACATTTGAGGTAGGATTTTATTTTTATTTTTGGTTAATCCTCACCTGAGGATATTTTTCCATTGAATTTTAGAGAGAGTGGAAGGGAAAGGGAGAGATATATATAGAGAAACATTTATGTGAGAGAAACACAGTGATTGGTTGCCTCCTGAACATGCCCCAACCCGGGCTGGGGATCCAGCCATGTGCCCTTGATCGGAATAGAGCCTGGGACTCTTCAGTCTGAGGGCCGACACTCTATCCTCTGAGCCAAACTGGAGAGGGCTGATGTAGGATTTTTAATAAGATTCTATCTTTAGCCATGCCAGTTGGCTTGGTTGGAGTGTCATCCCGTACACCAAAAAAGGTTGTGGTTTTGATTCCCGGTCAGGGCACATGCCTAGGTTGTGGGTTCAATCCTGGCTTGGGGCATGGTAGGAGGCAACCTATCGATGTTTCTCATATCAATATTCCTCTTTCTTTATCCCCCTCCCCCTTCCTCTCTCTAAAATCAGTAGATATGTCATAGGGTGAGGATAAAATATATATTTTTAATTCTATCTTTAGTGTAATTAAAATCACCTTAATAGAAATTTGGTATTATTTCCTATCACATTTATTAGTCTATTATAACATGCTCACAAAATAAAGAAAGACACAAATGAAAAACCTGTCTGAGATGAGATTCAGAACATTTCAGTATATACAACCACCTAAAGTTTTCCTCCCTGTCCTTTGATGTAGCTGATAAGTTATAAAACAACCTTTTGGGTATTAAACACCTGTGTAATAGCTTATCTGTGGGATTTTTCTATTAGTAAACATGGCAGAAGGGAATATAATATCAAAAACACTAAGATACCAAATTAAAATCTGATTATGAAGTCCTTTGGCCTATTCATGGATATATAAACCTTCATGTTTATTTATATGACAAATCTAATATGAAAAAAGTGTTTATTATGTTTATCTTATTTACAGCCAGATTTAAATAATAAGATATTGCATTTGTTGGGACAAGTTTCATGTTTTATAGTTCTTGCCATTCACATTAAAAATGTAAATGGAAAACTTATACATTCCGAAGCCTGCAGAAAGGTTTTAGCTGCACACTAGGTTAGTCATACTGCTGCTGTAGTCACAGGAGAAAGATCCAAAGACAATTACTTCAAAGACAGCAGGGAGAGGAAACTGTGGAGGACACGTAATCATCCCTGCTTGTTTTTTAAATACGGATTCATACAATTGGCTATTCTGTTTCAAATGTATCTTAAGATGCCATCTTTTCTCACCAAATCTGTAGATCCTTTGTCAGAAGTTCATGTGAATTTTAACCTATGGCAAAAAATAAAAATAAAAAATCAGTCTTACATAACTTACTCTTTTCCATGTTGGGTGAATGAATCATTCCATCCTGGTATAGAACATGGTTATGTCAACAGATGACAACTGTAAGAACTCGGTTTTCATATTTCCATCTGTGTATTCGTGTTAATTGATGTTGTTAAAGAGCTTGCTAGCCTTTAGTGAAGGACGGGCACTTTGTTAATAGCTTTTGGACCCTAAAATGAATCTGTATTAGGTGCATTGATTGGGAATTCGGGAACCTTTAAACTATGGTTCTTCCTCGCGTGCTTAAATGTTGTGAGTGGTCAGTCTCTTTATAACATGAAATTCTTGAGGTAACATTGGTTAGTTACATTATATAAATTTCAGGTGTACAACTTGGTTATCCAACAGCTGTATACTCTATAGTGTGCTCGCCACCTGTCGTCTATATATTTTTCTGTCACCATATATTTGATCCCCTTTATCCTTTTCATCCTCTTCCCGCTCCTTCTTCCACTCTGGCAACCACTATTCTGCTCTATGTCTTTGTTTTGTTTGTTCATTTGTTGCTTTTTGTTTTATATCCCACATATGAGTGAAATAATTTGGTTCTTGTTCTTTTCTGTCTGACTTATTTCTCTTTTTTTAGTCTGATACTGTAACAATCCATCCATGTTGTCCCAAATGGCAGTATTTCATCAATTTTTATGGCAGAGTAGTGTCCCATTGTGTGTGTGTGTGTACCACATCTTTATCCAATCGTATATGTGTGAGTTTATTTCTGGGCTCTCAATTCAGTTTCATTGGTGTGTGTGTCTGTTTTTTCTGTCAATACCATACTGTTTTGATTATTGTAGCTTTGTAGTATAGTTTAAGTCAGGGATTGTGATGCTTCTGGCCTTCCTCCCCCACCCTCCTCAGCATTGCTTTGACTATACAGGGTCTTTTATGGTTCCATACAAATTTGAGAAATTTTTGTTCTATTTCTTTGAAAAATGCCATTGGGATTTTGATGGAGCTTGCATGAAATATGTATATTGCTTTAGGTAATATAGCCATTTTAGCAATGTTGATTCTCCCAATCCATGAACATATACTATCTTTCCATTTATTTGTGTCTTCAATTTCTTTCAACAATGTCTTATAGTTTTCAGTGTACAGATTCTTCACTTTATTTGTTAAGTATATTCCTAGGTATTTTGTCCTTTTTGCAATTGTAAATAGGATTGTTCTTTTCTTTTCTGATATTTCATTGTTAGTATATAGAAATTCAGTGAGCTATCAATTATAAGCACATATTATAAATTAGTTTTAAATTGTTTGCCTTTATTAGCTGAATATTATCAGAAAATAGAGTTTTAAATGGTAGGAAAATGAGGTTTATATTTAGAAATTATGGAACTACCAAATGGATAGGAAACAGGGGTGAGGCTCCCCACATTAGCTTGGTTGATGTGTCTACTTTAAACCAGCCCTACCTGACCAACTTTTTTTTCCTTCTAAATATATTCTTATTGATTTCAGAGAGGGAGAGAGAGATAGAAACATCAATGATGAGAGAGAATCATAGGTTGACTGCCTCCTGCACGTCACACACCGGGGATTGAGCCCGCAACCCGGCTTGTGCACTGACTGGGAATCGAACCTTGAACTCCTGGTTCCTAGGTCGATGCTCAACCACTGAGCCACACTGGCCGGGCCTGACCAACTTTTTTAGTAAATCTTTTTGGTCTTTTTTCCCCTTTTTTCTTCCACCTCACTATTAACTCTTTCCTTTGCTCTTCTGCCATTTTCCTGTCCTGCACTTTCTTCCTTAACTGATCATTATTTGAGATAAAGTTTTTTATTCTTTGTTGTATTCTCAACCTGTACACTTTAAATTTTTTTAAATGTCAAAAGAACTTTGTTTAAAAATCTGTTTTTCATTTTTAGTGTAGATAATTGAAAAATTTATAATAGTGAACCAGAGAAGCAGAATTTCTGATTGGAGGGGCTATTAAAGGTCTACTTCAAAATGCCAACATGTTGAGTGTTTATTGCATATGACTGCAAAAAAATTATTTTTAAATTAGTGTTTTTTCATTACAAGAAAAGATTAGAGTTTTACATTATGCCACCTCCTTTCATCATTCCCCATAATAATTGCACATGCCATTCAAATATGAATTCTCTTCCTCTAGATGATTTGGAGTTCAGAGGTTTTTTTTAAAAAAAGCTTTGTTTCCTAATTCCTAATTTTTTTTCTTTCTCACATGTAGCATTGTATGTTTATTGCAGATAACTTGGACAGGAGAGGAGGTATAGAGAAGAATTCCACCATCTCGATGTAACCTCTAACTTTCAATACTTATTATCTGTTGACAAATTAGGAGTACACACATGCGTATGCACCCAGGCGCATGTATACACACACACACACACACACACACACACACACACACACACACACACAGAGATACTCGGTGTTGGCAAGAGTGTAAAGAGGAGAAAGGTAAAAAACAAACCATCTGGAGGAAAAGCATTTGCACAAATTAAAAGCCATTGATTGATATATTTATGATATCACGATCTAGTACGTATAATCAAGAAGTTATAAAGTGTCAGTATCTTAGAATTGTGCCTGAACTGTGGTTGCTGATTATTGAAGCTCAGAAGGTGTTGGAGCGGTGGGGAGTGCTGGGAGATGTGCCGAGGAAGCACCACCAATCGGGAGAAATGACAGCTCGCGTGAGAGACGTGATGGTTATGTGGTCCTTGGAGACTGTTCAGTGCAGAGGCAAATAGCACCACTTCAGGAGTTTTGTTTGCGCGAAGTATGACCCTTCAGTGCGATAATTGATGTGTCTAATGATGAATCAGTCTGCAAGGAACACGTGCAATTGTGTGCAAAGAAGTTTTATTGTAAAATGTGTAAAAAGACGTTGTGTTGGTGTGAGGAGGGTAGGTGGCTTCTTTTCTTGAGTGACTGAATAAATGAGGCACCGTCTTCAGACCTTTGAACATGTCTGTTATGTGCACTTACATTTCGTTTGCGTCCTAATTGCAGTCAGACTCTTTGTTTGCTGGAAAACGTGTCATTTCTGTTCACTGAAGCAATGGAATAAAGGATGTGGACCTGTGTGCTCTGTGGTAGATGGATGGCCACTTAATGTTATTTGAAGCATACGATATGTTTATCACTGAACGCTGAAATTAGCCCTGAACTCGTGGGCTGTGTTTGACATTTAAAGGTATAAACTCAGTGAGAAACGTAATTAAGGATAGTAGGCCTTTCTTCTTGGCAGGTCTGGTGGCGCGTTTACTTGACGTACATTGCTTACTAGTATATTACTCTCGGCAGATTCTCCAAATATCTTTTTTATTTTTCATGGCAATACTTTTATATGAACAAGTTTTGTTGTCGTTGTTGTTGTTTTAAGGTTGATTGCAGTTAAATGGTGAGAATCTTGTGGTATGGTTACAGCAAAATATATACTCTGTGTGTGACAAATATGAGTATTATAACGTATCTGAAATAGTTCAAGAAATGGAACTTTTTGTTCGCCATGAGTCTGCTGCCTCTGGCTTCCTCACAATTCAGTGCAGTGTTGCAATGAACACTTTTCTGAATGCCTTGTTTTAAATTTTTGTGTTTGTATGATCCTGAAAGGAGAGCTCCCAAATTATATTTCCATATCTAGTCTCTGTAAGCATTTCAATTTGACTTATCAAAGCAACGAGTAATCTTTCATTTGTGGCAGAATGTTTAATAAACAGCACCAAAGTGACATCATAGAAAGAAACACAAGAAGCTTAAGATGTTCTTTTAATGTTTTAAATCTGTATCTTTTTTTTTTTAACTTAAGATGGGGGTAGGAAAGAAAAGAGAACTTCAGATTTTTATGTTTAATCGAACAAACAACATGTGCTGACAAGTAATAAATAACAGCAGTCCGAAGTGACTAAATAAATTGCTTTCCACAAGCAATGATTCATCTTCTGTCTTTCATTGCCATCAGGCTAGGAGACAGCTTCTTTTTGTCAGCTTATAGGGAAAATTTGATAGTAAAACACTCCTGTTTCTGTTCCCGCAATAGAAGCTCATTATCTTCTATAGTAGCTGCATTTTAAAATATTTAAATACAATAATTAAGTCTCATTTGGTTGTTCATTTACCTAAAACTTTGTGAAACTCTAATTGCTCTGTCTTTGTGGTGTTTTGCAATATTCTGGTAAAAATCACTCCCCCTAATTTTTCCATCTTGGTAAACAGCTCTTGAACACTTATATAGAATGCATACTCTGCTGTTGTCTGGTGCTACATAAATGTCAATCAGGCCAGGTTGCTCAATAGTGTTGTTCAAATCTTCTATATTCTGACTGATTTTCTGTCTATATTTCTTTACTTACTGAGAGAGGGTATATAGTTTTTGCAGCATAATAAATTACCAAAAACTGGGCTTAAGACAGCACACATTTATTACCTCACAGTTTCCATGAGTCAGGAACCTGGGGAAGATGTAGCTGGTCCTTTGCTCAGGGTCTCAGAAGAATGAAATCAAGGTGACAGCTGGGGCTGTGGGCTCCTCCGAGGCTTGGCAGCTTTCCAAGTCCAGGTGGTGGTTGGCCAAATTCACTCCCATGCAGCTGTAGAACCCATGGCAGCCTTTTTTGTTCAAAGCCAATAGGACAGAGAGTCTCTGACTTCTTCCATCTTTAATCTCCAGATCCTACGTTAAAGGGCCCACCTGATTAGGTCAGACCCGCTCAGGATAGTTCTCTTAATTAACTCAAAGTCAACTGACAAGTTATCCCATCGGTGCAAAATCCTTCACTTTTGCCATATAACATAATATAATCACAGGAATGAAATATCATATAGTCAAGTCTTGTCTAGGAATTAGACAGGGCATGGATAGCAAGGTTGAGAATTTTGGGGGTGCTCTTAAAATTCTGGCAACCACACAGGAGTATTAAAATCTCCAACAATAATTTGTAAACTTTTTTATTTCTCCTTGTAATGCTGTCATTTTTGCTTCAAGTATTTTGAAACTTGTTACTAGGTGCATAGATGTCTAGGATTGTCACATCTTCTTTAAAAATTGATCTCTTTATCATAATGAAATAACATTATTTTCCCTAGTAATGCTTTTTGCTTTGAAGTCTTTCTTTTTCCTGTTTGTAATATAACAACGTCTGCTTTCTGATTGTCTTCTTACTTTTGATCCTCACCCAAGGATCTGTTTTTCATTGATTCTGGAGAGAGAAAGAAAGAGAGAGGGAGAGAGAGAAACACCGATCAGTTGCCTCCCATATGCACTCTGACTGGGGATGGAACGTGAAACCTGGGTATGTGGCCAGACTGGAATTGAGCCCTCAGTGCACAGGATGATGCCCTAACCAACTGAGCCACTTCTGCTTGAAATATTAATGTTTATTGCATGTAACATTATTATATTTAAAATCCTTTTTCTTGAAAATAAAAAAAATACGTTGAAAAAAATCTTTTGATTAGTGTTAGTATGGTATATCTTTTCCAATCTTTTAATCTATTTGTGTCTTTAGATTTAAGTTATGTTTCTTGTAGGCAGAAGATGGTCAGGTCTTCCTTTTCTGTTCAGTTTTACAATCTTGACCTTCTATTTATTTGTTAAATTTTCTTTACAGTGTATTTGTATGTAGCATAGCATTTGTAACACTGTCTCTCACCTTTTATAGACGTTTCACAATGTATTTCTATCATTTATTTTGACAGCTTTGTGATATGTAATTTACATACCTTAAAGTTCACCCTTTTAAAGTATACAGTTCAGAGGTTTTTATAGAGTTGTACATCCACCAACACTATCTGATTCCAGAACGTCTTCATCATCCCCGAAAGAAACTTCATACCCATTAGCAGTGACTCCCCAGGCCCACCTTCCTCTGGTAACCACTGATATACTTTCAGTCTATGAATTTGCCTTCTCTGGACATTTCATATAAATGGAATCATACGAGACATGGCTGTTTGCATCTGGCTTTTTTTGTTTTTAAGGTTCACCCATGTTGTAGCACATGTCAGTACTTCAATCTTTTTTATGACCAAATGATGGGTCATATTTTGCAGTGTTTTTATAGGCCAGTTTTGATGGCCTGGCAGACATTCTGACTTTCACTGTGTTGGGTGCGGGGTATGTGTATTCATCTAAATAGTCTTGAGTCTTTTTACTGAGACACAGCTGAGTTATTTGTAAATAATTGGATCCTTCCCATTCTCGCCTTTAAGAATGGTTAGGTCCGACTGGAACATGCTCATCCTAGGGCACATGAGTTCCCACCACTGATGGGACACCCTGTATGCACTCCGTGCCCTGTGAATCCTGAGGCTGTCCGTGGCGGTTGGAGCAGGCCCTCCTAGCCTTGTGTGGGCGCTGGGCATTAGTACCGCCTGCCCTGGTGGTGGTTCTGTCCTGACCTTGGCAGCTTCCTCACGTGCATGCCCTGCTCAGTACTCAGCCCCCACCGGTGGGGGTTCTGCCTTGCCCCAGAGGTCTCACTCGTCTCGGGTGTACAGCGCACCTCACAGTTTGTCTTCAGTGAAGATCTTTCTTTGGCTGGTTTATGCTGACTTCCGTTCTTTTTTTAAAAAACACACACATATTTTTATTGATTTCAGAGAGGAAGGAAGAGGGAGAGCGATAGAAACATCAATGATGAGAATCATTGATAGGCTGCCTCCTGCACGCCCCCTACTGGGGATCGAGCCCACAACCCAGGCATGTGCCCTTGACCGGAATCGAACCCTGGATCCTTCGGTCAGCAGGCCAATGCTCTATCCACTGAGCCAAACTAGCCAGGGCCTGACTTCTGTTCTTTAGGGTGTTTTTCTAATCTTGATAAATTTGGGTCAAAACATACTCCCTTCAGGAGATCTTAAGCCTTGTCTGATTACTGTCTGATTCTGGAGACATACTCATTTCTGTGTTTTGAAGAGGTAGAGAAGTAAAATGTTAATTCGTCTCTCCATGGTCTGTCATGCAGGGTAGCTTGCTCTCGTAAGAGCATCAGCTAGCAGGACTGTCAGCTGGTAGTTGTTTGTGTCCCTTCATTTCCTTTAACAGCCTGAGTTCCAATTTCGATTGTCATTTTTTTTTCCCTCTTAACTATTTCCTCATAAGGAGATAATGGCTGCTGCTGGTATATTTTTAAAAATCTCTTTAAGGCCTTCTTCATTTACAATGAAATACTGTGTTGTCATCTACTTTTCTTAGTATTAGAGGTAATGGATTTTAAAAAAAGTTGAAATCATGTTAACTTCAAGCTTTATTTAAGTGGCAAAGAAGAATTATTAGGGAATAAATGTTCAATTCTATGAATAACTATTTTCTGGTTGTAACGTAACTTTTATTCATATAATGTTTACTACAAAGGCAGGTGATTAATAACTCCTATCTACAGCTATGAAAGTAAAAAAGTTTGTTTAAAAATTTTTTTTATCCAATGGTTATGTGGGCAATTAATCTGTTGCTATTTTTCCATTTGGAACCGATTTAAAATGGTATAATAATATTTAGACACAGTTTCTCAGCCATGGAACATAGTTCCTTATTTTGCTCTGTTCTTGGAAATGCTGAACTAATGAGAAAGTTCTTTTCTGTGGAGTGTGGTCTTCCCTTTTATCCAGGGACAGATTTTGTGGCAAATCATTGAGTCAGCAGTTATGTTGAGTCTAACTGAAGGAGATAAAGTTCCTAAGAATTTATTACATATGTGTCCTGCCACTGAGTGAGCAAGAAAAATGCCTACCCATCAGTGCTGACTGGTTGGGAATCTCTGAAACATGAGGCCACAGTCCTCATAAATAAGAGAGTAACAGAATCGCGGGAAGTTTGACAGAGATCAATCTCTAGATGGATGAGTTAGTCTATAAGCAAATAGCTACTCAACCTCTTTTGACTTTTAAAAATGCTCTGTGTGTTTGCTTATCCAGACCCCTGGATTTCAGTGAGGCCCTCGAGATCAAGAAATGTCTGCAGACGAACCGGTGAGAGCAACGGAGGACTGGTGTGCGCAGGTACATATTAATGTCAGGGGAGACACTCCTCTCCCGCTTCTGCAAACTCTGCTCTTCAGCTTGTTCTCATGGAGATGTGCCTTGGCTATCTCTTGAGTTGAATTTGACCCTGATGTCGTGGGATGAGAAAGCATGGATATAATCAGTAATGTGGGAAAACCTGCCAGTAATATGTTGGGGTGGCCTAGTTCTATTTTTGACAGATTTATGAGGCTGGATTATGCAGTTCTTTTGATATTTATATACATATACATATAAATACATGTATATATAAATATCTGTTTATCTATTGATTTCACACATTGAACTTGTCTGAAAGCATAACCTTGGTAGCCAAAGACATTTCCAGCCCTTGCCATGTTTCTCTGGCATCTACCACGGGACTGTAAACTTGCAGCTGATTGATAGGTATGTTGCCTAATAACCCGTCTCCCTATTTGGAATCGGCCATCATTCCCTAACTCGGTACATAAATAAGATGATCTAAAGGCAAGTGAATATGAACCCAAGCAATCCTCAGTCCATCTCAGAGATGAGGAATGAGGTGGCAGGAGATGCCTGGAAATGGTCTCTGAGGTGCCATCAGCTATCATCGCAGGTTTTTGGCAGGTATAGACTGGCCTGGATGGTTAGATGTTTAAAAACAGAGTCTAAAAAATTATGTCATGTCCTGGCCGGTGTGGCTCAGTTGGTTGGGCATCATCTGTGCACCAAAAGGCCGCCAGTTGGATTCCCTATTAGGGCACATGCCTGGAATGCAGGTTGGTCAGGAGCCTGCAGGAGGCAGCCGATCAATGTTTTGCTCTCATATCAATGTTTCTCTCTCTTGCTCTCCTCTCCTCCCTCCCTAAAAATCAATAAAAAGTCTAAAAAAGAAAGAAAGAAAGAAAGAAAGAAAGAAAGAAAGAAAGAAAGAAAGAAAGAAAAAGCCTGTGACTAAAATAAAGTCACATTTAAATTTTTTAAATTTTTTAAATTTATTTTTTAAATATGGAACGCTTCACGAATTTGCGTGTCATCCTTGCGCAGGGGCCATGCTAATCTTCTCTGTGTCGTTCCAATTTAAGTATATGTGCTGCCAAAGCGAGCACTAAAGTCACATTTTTAATAATCTTTGTACAGTTGTGTGCCTCATTGCACTTCTTACAGCCTTTAACATTTGGACAAGCAGGTATTTTTTTAAAGGATTTTTGTTAAGAATGCATTGACTGAGTTTCGACAAACACATAGACACGTGTAACCTATCAAGATATGGAATACAGAAAGTTCTCTCATTTCCCTTCTCAGTGAATCCCTCCCCAGGCCCCAGAGGCAACCCCTGTTCTGAATTTTTTCCACTGTAGATTAACTTTGCATATTCTAACATCATGTAAATAAAGTCATACAATATACACTCTTTCGTGTAAGACTTCCTTTACTCTGAGTAATATTTGGGAGATTTATCTACGTTCTCTCATGTATCAGCAATTTGTTCTTTGGTATTACTAGTCGCACTGCTTACCACCATTTATTGACCTGTTCCCTGGATAGTCTCTGGGACTCTCTTGTTTTGGGCTGCATGAATAAAGTAGCTAGGAATATCACAGGTCTCTTTTTGTGGACGCATTTTCACTTTTATTGGTATAATTCCCATGTGTGGAGCTGCTGGTCATAGGGTAGGTCAGTGGTCGGCAAACTCATTAGTCAACAGAGCCAAATATCAACAGTACGACTGAAATTTCTTTTGAGAGCCAAATTTTTTAAACTTAAACTTCTAACGCCACTTCTTCAAAATAGACTCGCCCAGGCCGTGGTATTTTGTGGAAGAGCCACACTCAAGGGGCCAAAGAGCCGCATGTGGCTCGTGAGCCGCCATTTGCCGACCACTGGGGTAGGTGTATCTTTCATTTTAAAAGAAACTCCTGACCTTTCCCGGCGTGGTTGTGCCATTTCATCCTGCCGGGAACCAGGCTGCTCCACCTCATCCTCTGGTTGGTGTCAGTCTCTTTAATTGTGGACGTTCTGGTTAGTGTGCAGTGGTGTCCCCTTGTGATTTAAATTTGCATTTCCCGATGACCATGACATTGAGCATGTTTTCATGTGCTTATTGGTCATTCGTGTAAATATACGTACTCTTCAAATCTTTTGCCCATCTTAAATTGGGTTGTTTGGCTTTCTGTTGTTGAATTGTCATAGTTCTTTGTATATCCTGGGTAGTAGTCCTCTATCAGATACATATTTTGCCAATGTTTCCTCCAGGACTATGGAGGCTATCCATTTTTTTTAATAGTCTCTTTTGATGAGTAAACGTTTTTAATTTTGATGAAACCTAATTATCTTCCTTTATGGTTATTGCTTTCTTTGACCTAACACATCTTGGCTACCTGTAAGTCATGAACATGTTCTCCTGTACGCTCTTACGAAAGCCTTGTAGTTTCACCTTTTATATTTGCGATATTTATTTTGTCTTTTCACTGATTTTAACCATTTTTCAAGAATAGACCTTCTAAGCAATGTAAAATGCCCAGTTAAAGTATTTTATATATGAACAAATACGTGAAGTTAATCAGGTTGAGAGAAACCTATTAGATCTTTCCTGAGAAAGTGTGCGCAAATACAGAATTACTGAAAGACCAAACCCTCTTCCATGCTCATGTTTTGTGTTCTAGCATATGGTTTAAAAGAATAATAAAGGATTCATTGGTTCAAGAGCAACCATGATTTATAGAGGTGGTTGAAACATGCATTGTTCAGTTTAAGGAAAATTGACCTTTCTATGCATTTGTATGTAACGGTGAACAGCAGGGAGAGAGGAGTAGCACCCAGACCTCCAGCTTCAGGGTGCCCGCACATGGAATTTGAGAGGAAAGTGAGGATAGAAACCACATCCTCCTTGATTACTCAGGAGAAAGAACTTTACTTCTCATGTCCCCAAGGTGTCCTTATATTGGTGGCGGTGAAAATGGCGCCAGGTGTTGGATCGCTGGAATCCAACCAGACCTTGGTTCAAATCTCGGTACTTGAGTTTTGGCTAAGAAAGAACTCAGAGTCAAGACTCAAACTATAAGCAAGAGTTTATTTAGAAAGTCGCAGAGGTAAAAGACGTGAGCCATAGAAGAAATGTGCTCAGGAAACAAGTTACAGAGACAAAAGAAGGGGCCCTTGGAGCTGAAGAGAGAGAGAGGTAAAGGTAAGGTGTGGGTGTGCTCCCAAGAGGTAGAGCACACCGAGTCCTCCTTCCTTAGGGCTTATTTGGGCAGGGATTTTAGGGGAGGTCCCAGGGAAGGATCTCAATAGAATATTCATCAGCTCTCCAGGTGTGTTCTTTCAGGGTTTTGGTCTCTACTGAATGGTGGGTGCCTGGGCAGGGCTTCATTAGTCAATGCAGCTGGTCCTGAGGTCAGCCAGCACATTGCTTGTCTGGTTTTGCTACTTTACTGGGCCTGGAACTGAAACACTCCTGAGGCCTAGATGTTATCCTTAGGGGTTAATGCTCAAGGGAGTGGGCCTGAAAGGGCCCCCAGGGGAGTCACTTGAGGCCATTCTTTGGCTCCTTGTTCCTCCTCCAAGGGGGTTTACTGCAGGACCTGTGGCATGCCAGAAGAGGAAAGGCCAGGGGAGGGTCCGAACCCCCTGACCAGTGATATGCTAGTGGAGGAAAGGTTACCCTGGGGGCAAGGACTTGGTGTTCCCAGTTTTGCTAGCTGCTGAGCACCCAGGGCTGTCCGTCCTGGTGACCTTCTGGCCCTGGCCCATTGTCCTTGCTCTGCTCATGTCTGTCTAACTGCCTGCCACACTTACACTTGTTCTCTTCTGTCTCACACATTCAGATACGGTAGTCAGAGGGGGCTGGCCACACTGCTTCGGGGAGAGAGTGTAGCTTGTGTTCCTTTGCACGGCCTGGCTCCCAGCAGTTCATGGCAGAGGCATCGGCACACAGATTAATGAACAGGCCACCTGATAGTCTAGCCCAGTGATGGCGAACCTATGACACGCGTGTCAGCACTGACACGCGTAGCCATTTCTGATGACACGCGGCCGCTGAGGCGGCCACATGCCAAGGATGGAACATTTGCTGCTCCTGAGGATGAAACATTTGCGAAATAATGTTTTTTCCTCAAAGTGACACACTACCCGAGTTATGCTCAGTTTTTTGGCGAAGTTTGACACACCAAGCTCAAAAGGTTGCCCATCACTGGTCTAGCCAACACTGGGCAGTGGCTCACTTAAACTCTCACATAACGTTTGCTCTGAAAATGGGTTTTCTGAAGCTTCCACTTAAATAACTGTGGATTAACTTTTAGTGGGGCCAACATAGTGGAAACTGAGCAGAATGTATAACCCGGACTGTTGGGCAGCCGTGCATCGTCACAGGTTCTGCCTTCATTCACTGCATGTTACTTCCTTTGTAATTTGCAACCAAACTATTCACTTTTCTAAACTATTCACCTTATAACGTCTGGAAATGCTTAAAGCAGTTGGCCATTTGTTCATTTTGTTTAGGCCGTACAACCCAAACAGGGTAAGAATATATTTGCCAAAGCAAAGCGTACTGCTCTAAGAGATTAGGCCTGTACTTTCAAAACGTTTTTCTAACTTAGACAAGCCATCGGATATTAGTGGTCATGTTTCTATGCAATTCTATTGGTGATAACATTCCATGTTATGATGCCTCCCCCCCCAAAGTTATTTTTTTTATGAACTTAAAAAAGTTTCTAATATAAAGGTTATATTATCAACAAATGCTAGTTTGAAAGAACCAAATAGGATTTTGAAGATTACCCTTCTTTAACAATGCCTTAAATGTTTATCTCCTTACCCGTTCCTCATTGCTTTCTTTCTCAAGACATTATGGTTTATTGTGTCTCCAGCAGGTACCTTCCATGTGATTTACACAGTGAATGGCCCTGCTTTCCGAGCAAGTTAATGATATAATATCCCCATTTATATTCAGAGCAGTCAACACTTTCTAGCTCTCAGAATAATAAAAGCACCTGCATTTAATATACATGGAAGAATGGGAAGGCGAATAGCAGATAAGGCACAATCAGGTAAGTGTAATCAGATAAAATATCACAATATTATAGTAGATCAGCATCTGGTAATGACTTGAATTTTGAAAGACTGACAAACAGCATGGCCTAAAGCAGCCAGGCGTGCCTCATTCAGAGCGCCTCTTCCCAGAGCTGATTGCTCCTCTCGTGTTTTCTGGCAGATTAAACAGGTAGGGTTTCTTCTGTTAACTCTTGTTGAGCTGCGTTGTGCCACTGGAAAAACACTGGCAGTGTCCCTGCTGAGCCCAGATCTCGGGAACAAACAGAAATGACGCATCTGAAAGTAAAACCTTGCATCGCCCAGCAGTTACCTCAGATGGATCCAAATCAATTTTATTTAACAAAAGAAAGCTTGCAGTGATGGGCAGAGCTTCATTTTCATCTCTGTACTTACCTGCATGGTGTTGACGTTTTATTCTTTTTTTTTTTTTTTTTTTTTTTAGCAGGAGAAAACAGTTTATTAGAAACTGATTTGTCTCTCAACCCTCGCTGTCTATGTTGGCCTTGCCTGAGCCCTAATGTAGCAGAACCATCTGGTGTCCCGTAGAAAGCTGCAGGTTTGCAAAAGTCAGAACTGAACCACCCTGGTGTGTACAGTGGAATTTAGCAGTCTTCTTTCCCTTTGCAGTTCCTCTGTGTTGGAGGCCAGTGACCGCCCCAGTTAACTCCAGTTTGCTGGGTGGAGACCTGGGGAGTAAGGTGCAGGCTCAGGCCTGCCCAGCCCACGGTCTGCCCCCGCACTGGCCTCCCCAGTGGCAGGGCCCCGGCCCCTTCACGCAGGGACCAGGAAGAGCCTGGACTCCTGTCCGCCGCCTTTGGAGTAGGACGTCGGGGAGAAAATGGAATTCACGGCTCCATCTTCCGAGAAGGCCTGCGTTCACCCTTGTTCTTCAGAGCTTCAGCTTCTGCTTGCTGGACTAAGGGTGGCAGCCCTGGACACTGGCCAAGGGTGTCTTCTTCAATGGAACTTCCATAACTGTGAGTATGAAGCAAATGGAGTAACTGTCCATTGCATTCACAACAACTCTGTGTTTATGGAAATGACTCTTTCCCAAGGTCTCTGTCTCTCCACCGGGTTAAATGAGCTCAGCCTGTGGTAACAAAATACCAGAGTCTGGCTGGCTTAGGCAGCAGGCATTATTTCTCATCATTCTGGAGGCTGAAAGTGTGAGATCAGGATGTAGCATGGCAGGGATCTGGGGAGGGCTGTCTTCCTGGCTTCCAGACAGTGGCCACTTCAACGAGTGATCACGTGACCTCTTGGAGAGAGAGAAAGAGAAACTCTCCGGTGTCTCTTCTTAGAATTAAACTAATCCCATGAGGCCCCACCAGCATGACTTCACCTAAACCTATTCACTGCCCGAAGCCCCATCTCCAAACACCATGCATTGGGGGTTACGGCTTCATCATATGAATTGGGGAAGACACAATGCAGCCCACAGCATTACCCAATGGTGTTATTGTGGCAACGTTAGCAAGTAATTGTATCATTGTGGCTGAGACAAAGAAAACGGCTCTCTGGCCAAAACAGTTGACATGCAGAGTATATTTTAAAAATATGAAAGATTATGTAGCAGTTCAGTCCATGATGGAGCAAACAGCAATCAACTGGACCCTTCAGAGCCATAGTCTTCATCCCTTCTCACACCCTCCCACACCTGCACTCACCCCTCCGCCACACCCACTTTAGGCTTTTCCAAAAAGAGATCCCAAGAGGAAGTGTTTGTGTCAGGAATTCAATGGAAAATGGAGTAACTCTCAAGATGTTTACGATGTCAACATTCTCTTGTACTTTCTATTATACTGTCTGCCCTTGCAGTAACATGGACTGATCACTGAACAGAATGATGAATTAACTAAACCCCCTGAGGGAGCTTTATTCACCCAAGAAGTTTTTATTTATGTTCTGAATACCAAGGATGGAACGAGAACTAATTTTCAGAAGATTTCTAGTGGCAGGAGTGGAACGTAAGAAGGAGTTTGTGGAGAATCCTGGGTCAATTACAACACTGTTTCCCGAGCATCCTGTCCTATGTAATGTTTTCGTTCATAGAATGAGTCATTGAATGCTTTGGGGAGGCGGTCTGAGATTTACATTTTACGATTGAAAAACTGTGAGCTTCTTCAAGGCCTGGAGAAGAGAAGTGGATTATCCGTTTAAACTTGAACTGCACCATATTGAACATTGAAAACACCTCTCCCAACAGTTTTTTATTTAGTTGATTGGTTGGGTGGTTTTGCATTTCATTTGTGACCCAGGAGGAAGAAACAAAGCGGCCGGTTGATATTTTCACTTGTCATTTTGTGAGTCTAGGCCACATTTAAAAAAGAGATGTGTCACTACCTGATTTGTGATAGAGACACCCTTAGGTAAAGCACAATTGAGGCCACAGTAAGAGATGTTTCGAAAACAGTGATGGGGATAGTGCAACCAAATTCTTTTCTGGTTCCATGTGCATTCCTCACCCTTTTTAAAAAATTGTTGATAGTATTACAGATATCTCCCATTTTCACCCCTCCCCTTCTCCTTCCAGCCTCTCACCCCCTGCACTCCCAGGTCCTCACTACCCTACTGCCCGTGTCCAAGGGCTATGCATATAAGTTCTTTGGTTTATCTCTTCTCGTCCCCCCAGTCCCACATCGAGGTATATCAGTCTGTTTCATGCCTCCATGCTTCAGGTCTTATTTTGTTGGTCAATTCATTTTGTTCATTAGAATCCACAAATAAGTGAGATCCTGTGACATTTTTCTTTCTCAGATTGGCTTATTTCACTTAGCATAATATTTTCCAGGTCCATCCATGCTGTCCCAAAGAGTAACAGATCCCCTTTTTGCAGCTGCATAGTATTCCATTGTGTAGATGCCCCACAGCTTTTTTATCCATTCTTCAGAGCCCTGTTCCTGGAGGGCCAGGCTACTACAGTAAGTAAGCAGTAACACGATCATCTGCAGTATAGTATGAGCATTGATCATCCTGCGTGTTTAGAGGTAGACTGTGCTATATGTAATTGGATATGAAGCATAAGCCTTTTAACTTAGCGCTGTGGCTTATACCACATTTTGCCCTACCACCATCCCATTTTGGGAAGATAAAATATTGATCTCTTAGAAATGATAGTGTGACTAGATTGAGGAGTGTAAAAAGACTGGGGAAGCCTTAAGAGAGAATTTACATTTTAGGTAACAATAAAAAAATACTTATTAGTTACCTTTTCAATTATATTTGAATCATATACTCTAACCAAGAGAAATACCTGTTTGCCTTTGTTAAATGCATGTTTCAAATCTAAACTTAGTATATTTCAAGCTTCTAGAATTAGATAATATTAGATTTTCGTGGTTCTTAGGAAGTTATTTAACTTTTTGCTTCAGCTTTCTCATTTCAAAACAAGAACATATCATTCTTATGCCAGGTTTAATAATCTACTCATATCTTAGCAAAGTTCTCCAGATGTTTGTCAATATTTTGTTATTATGTGATGGGGCACAATAATTACTTAATAAATTGTTGTAATAAAGACATTCTGAAATACATAATAAGTAGACATCTAAGCAACAAGTGTGCAGAGTTGCAGGTGACTAATTGTGAAATATCAAAAATGATTAGTGGAGAAAAAGCACCTGAAAAAAACCAGTAACTTAGCTGAGTAATGAGAGCTACGATGAACATACTCTACAAATCGATCAGCGATGGCTCAGCGTGTCCTTATTACTCTCTGAAATTAAGAATGACAGATACCAAGACCATATTAATATTTTAGGTGCAGCAAGCATGCGGCGGAGAAGGATGGAAGTCAGAGGTCAGGTTGCCGGACATCTTGAGAGAGTGTGCCAGGGGGGAGGCCGAGTCGTCCTAAAGCTTCATCCCTTCTCCTGGGGGCGTCCTCCTGGCAGCACCCGCTGCAGGAAATGGACCGATTTTGAACAGAAGGATGGATGTGCTTGGACAAGGCAAAGCTCTCAGAGTATTTAGCATTCTTTATGCCCACAATGTATTCTAAGAAAAATGTTAAGGTATTCATGTCAGTATATATCTTTAAATGCTCCGTCGTCTGAAAAATTGTGGAACTCTTACAAAGAATATATATCTGGGAGTCTGAAGAAACAGGTTTTCTCTGGCCCTAGCATGGGCAGTCTCCTTGTTCTAATCATCTCCAAATGCAACCTTATCAGATGTATCTTTGGTGAATATGTTCTCCCATTCGGTAGGTTGTCTTTTCATATTGTTGATGGTTTCCTTTGCTGTGCAAAATCTTGGTAGTTTGATGTAGTCCCATTTGTTTATTTTTTTTCTTTTTGTTTCCCTATGCCATTCATTTTTATATGCCTGGCATATAGTATGTGCTGATGGAACATTTTTTACATTCTCTAATTTGAAGTCAGTAGGAGCTTTTGATGTGAGATGTCAGTGAAAAGAACACGTGTTCACATTTTATCATTTGCTGTAAGACATTGAAAGGTACAGATATTTAATAAATATGGGTAAAACGGATTGACTTGGTGATGGTAATGGGACGCACCATCTTGGAGGATGGCATACTGACCTATGACAAGGGCACTGGTTTCAGGGCCTATTGGCCAGAGGTCCAGGCATAGCTTTGCCCTAGAATCTTGCCATAGTACCTGGAACCTTCCCCTTTCTGGACCTGATTTTCTCCTCTTCTAGGATGGAGAGACAGAATGAGATCATCTCACATGAATTCCTTGTCATCAACTCTGAACCTCTGTCACCTGTCATAGCAATCTCAGTTAGGGATTGCCTGTCTCTGCCCCACCCCTCCTGTCCCACATGAAGGCACTTGAACATATCTTGTGCCATTCAGATTTGGGGTCCTCTAGGTTCTTTTCCTTAGTCTCCTCCTTTCATGCTCATCTCCCCCTTTCTCTAGAACTATAGGCTTTGCCTTGAAGCTGCAGGATAGTTTGCATATACTGAGGGGTTATATGGCTCTCCCATTCTTTCTACAGGGAAAGCTTACTCACCTGTACGCTGTGCACCTTTGCCTCATTCACCAGCCCCTCATACAATCTTTAGCCCCTCCAACTAGCCTTTACCTCAAACTGGCCCAGATAAGATTTTAAAGCCTCAGTGCATTTTGCCTTTCCTTCATTTTTTTTTTTTTTTGGTGCAAAACACATATTACCATTAAAGTCTGTGTCCACTTCACCACCAGCTCACTTCCCTTTTTTTTCTATTTTTCAGAACTCTTCAATCTTCAATATGATAGTAGTGATAAGTACTGTTTACGGAACGTTCACTACATGCCAGGTATTGTGACAGGCACTTACACCTCTCATCCTCGCAGCTTCCCTGAAGGGTAGATGAGGAAACTGATTCTCTGATTGTTTAAATAACTTGCCCACATTGTCTATCTCCAAAGACAGTCTTATTTCTACTGCAATATGCTACATTTCAGCATACGAGGTTCATAACAATTTGTTGCTGCTTTGTTCAGGTTAGGTTTTTTAAAAAATTTTTTTTTATTGATTTCAAAGAGGAAGGGAGAGGGAGAGAGAGATGGAAACATTGATAATGAGAGAGAATCACTGATAGGCTGCCTCCTGCATGCCCCACACTGGGGATGGAGCCTGTAACCCAGGCATGTGTCCTGACCGGGAATCGAACCATAACTTCCTGGTTCATAGGTTGATGCTCAACCACGGAGCCATGCCAGCCAGGCCACATCAGCTTTGTATTTGTCTCAAAATCAGTAGTATTTGTCTCAAAATCAGTAGTAGATAAAAAAGAAAAAATATATTTCACCATACTTTATGATATTTTATGTTTTCTTGTTATTTTACCCTTTGTTTTTACTAACTCAGATTTTATTTTTTAAAAATATATTTTTATTGATTTCAGAGAGGCAGGGAGAGGAAGTGAGAGAGAGAAACATCATTGATGAGAGAGTATTATCGATTGGCTGCCTCCTGCATGCCCTATACTAGGGCTGGAGCCTACAACCTGGGCATGTGCCCTGACTGGGAATTGAACCGTGACCTCCAGGTTCATAGGGTCAATGCTTAACCACTGAGCTACGCAGGCCAGACATTAACACAGATTTTAAATTATGATCAGAATGTGGATGTACTAGTAGTCCTTATTTTAAAAATAATAACTCCATAAGCATTTTCTTGGTTGCTTTCTTCCATATTGTCATTTTAATAGCTGCATAATTTTCATCAGATCAGTTTATCATAGTTGGTTTTTTTTTTAAATTTCTACTGCAGGACAATTAGATTATTTCCATTCTGTGGTACATTAAATTATGCTGTAGTAATGATATTTATGTACTTTTTTAGATCAATGGTACATTGGCTTTTAAAACCTTTATTATTATAGAAATTTTGAAATATTCACAAGAGACTAGAAGGCACCTGCATCTCGCTATCACTCAGCTTCAGCAATAATCAGCATTTTGCCCATTTTGTTTTATCTATTCCCCTACTTTTTCTTGAGAATCTGAAAGAAAATTTCAAGTATCAGGATAGACTTGTAACTGCTAAGAACTTTTCGCTAATGTCTATTAATACTCAGTCTATGTTTTCATTTTCCTGATTATCACGAGAGACTTTTCATATTTGGTTTGTGCAAATTAGGATCCAGATATGGTGCGCACATTGCAATTGGCTGTTACATCATTACACACACACACACACACACACACACACACACTTCTTTTTTTTTTAAAAATATATTTTATTGATTTTTTACAGAGAGGAAGGGAGAGGGATAGAGAGCTAGAAACATCGATGAGAGAGAAACATCGACCAGCTGCCTCCTGCACAGCCCCCACCGGGGATGTGCCCGCAACCAATGTACATGCCCTTGACCGGAATCGAATCTGGGACCCCTCAGTCCGCAGACCGACGCTCTATCCACTGAGCCAAACCGGTTTCGGCCACACACACTTCTTAATGCCTTACTTGTTGGAGAAACCATGTCAGGAGTCCTGTAGAATGTTCCACATTCTGAGGTTGATGTTTCCTCAAGGTTTATTTAACTTGTTTCTCTATCGATTGTATCTGTTTTAACAAGCTAGATGTTGAGAACTTAATAAGATGGCGACTCAATTTTTAAGAAGAATATTTTGTAATAGGGTCCTTTTCAATTTGAGTTCAAACTCAGCACAGTTCTCAGAGCATTTGGCCGAGCCATCAGCTTCTCATCTTTCTTTGTTCTTCTGGAAAGCCTCTTGCACAGGCCGTTTGTTAGAATAAAAGCCCCTGCTGATCCCAGCCCTGGGCGTGGGGCCTGTGTTAACATGAACCAGTTTCCTTCTAGCCTCTTCAACCTCGGTAGAAAACTAGGAATTGCTCAAAATACTTTGAATGCTGTTGGAGAAAACCTGGATTTGAGAGGAATCATTGAGAATTGAGGAAGGATGTCTCAGCCTTAGACAGGGAGTGTCATGTTCCCAGGTTAAGTTAAAGCGGATCAGGCACGACCATCGGATTGACGGGCTGAGACGCGTACCCATTTTTCGGCCTCGGTACTCTCCGAGAATCACTTCATTCCAGGCTTAGCATGAAGACCATCAGAAAGCAGTAATTTCTCATGAGTCTTGTTTTATGAACTGAATCTCCGGGTACGGTGAAGGGGCCGTGGCGAGAGCCGGGGTGTGGGGCACGTTCCTATCTCCCTATAACACACTCCTCCTTGCAGTTCAGATGTGGTGTTTGAGGCTTCTGTTCAGGACCCACCAGACAGAGCAAAGGGGTGTTCAGGATGTGAGATTCCTGGAATTGTCCAGGAATTGGGAGAGGCAGAGCAATTCTCCTTTCTCCCTGGGCCCCGGAAATTGCAAGGCACACTTCGCTTTCCCTTCAGATCATTGGGTAGAGTCAGACCTTCCACCTCCTGGTGGGCCTATTTCAACCCACTCTGTCTCCACAACCCACCGCAGCTTTGTAGGGAACCCTCTAACATTGCTGGACAAGGAGGCACAGGGTCCCACCACCACCTTCTCCGCCACCCCTGCACTGGAAATGCTGGGTGGAACTGCTGTTCCATTACTCCAGTGTATGCCAGAGCGTGTGATGCTACTGTGTTAATGGGGACGTGGGTGGAAAGGGCTGCTGACAATAGCTGCGGAGGAGGGCAGTGAAGTCCTTTATGGAATGGGGTGACTGGTCTCTGGGGACTGAATTCAAGTCTCTGAATTTTTCTCTGTTATCTTATTGGATAGGCTACGGAATAGCGACTTTGAATTTTGACCTTGAGCTGCAGGAATACGGAGACTTCCCTCATTCTTTTAGCTTCTGGTTGCTCATTTGTTTTATTTATTACCATTGTAGGGTACAGGCAACCTTCCTGGAGGGTCAGCCACAGAAATTGCGAATCTGAAAATGGGGGGAAAGAGACTGAGCATTAGGCTGTCTAGTCCTATAAGTCCCTGTTTAAAATTAGTTTGGGCAACTTGACCTTTGCCCAGTTGAAGCGTAAGTGGTAACCATTTTTCTTCTTTATTTTTCTTAAGAAGGAGGACAAAAGTCACTCAAGTAATAACTGAAGAAAGCTGGTGATCATTTCCAAGGTCAGCAACAAACCTTCTGCCCCTCAGACTCTCAGATGGGAAATATAAGTAAGGAGGCGCCTGAAACAGAGAACCAGTTTCTAACTTGAGACCTGATGGACACAACTCCATTCCTCTTCTGAGTGCTGATCTGGACTTTGGTTTTGTCTTTCAGTGTTTCCCATTTATGTAATTGTGTTTTTTTTATATTAAAAAGCTACTTAATATTGAAGTATGATTGGCATACAGCATGTTTTTATGTAATGTATACAACTTGATGGGTTTGAGTACATATACACTAGTGAAGCCAGCAACTACAGTTTATGCCTTAGACCTATTCATCACCTCCAAAAGTTTCCTCTTGCCCTCTTTATTTATTTTTCATTTATTTCATTCTTGATCTGTTGGCATTCTGTTTTTGAAAAGAATCTTTGTAATCTGTGGACACCATTTTCTCTTTGTTTTACCATGTTAATTTGCTATATTCCTTTCATTCCCTTTGAATATATACAACTTGTAAGCTTGGTAATTGGTATGTGCCACCTCGTAGTGTTCCGTCCATATTCATTTCCTCTATTGCATATGCAGTTCTGGCTTCTAAGCAAACAAAGGAGTAAATGTCTGTATATATGGATGAAGCTAAAAAAAAAAGGCTTGACTATCAGACATGAATCAAGTGTGCTTTTCAGACTAATCAATTATTTGAGAATATCTGGGACTGCAAGAATTAATCTTGATCATGTTTATTCTTTTAAAAACATCAACAGTTAAAAATTGCATATCTATTTATTAAAAATGGTTTGAGGCTGCGATGTAATCTCCTAAATGAAGGAATAAAAATAAGAGCAGGGTGCTCCAGCTAACCATTTTTCTTCCTAAAAACTTGAAATAAATGGAGACCAGGAATGTTAGACATCTTTAAATAAATCAGAGGTCTAATGACATTTCTCATATTTTATTAAGAAAATTTTGATTTGATTTATCTATTTAAGATAACAAGCAAGGTATCCTCTAAGTGCCGAAACATAAATTACAAACACGAAGGCTTGATTTATGTTAATGGTAGATAATACGGAGACATGGCAAGTTATCACAGATTTTGCAATATTTCCTGAGTTGGGGGATGGAATTATAGAAAAGTACCGAAAAGAGTGCTACCTTGGGCTCCATTGGTTGCTGAATAGATGATGACTGTCTTCTAAGACATGACATTATCCCAATGATGTGAACTTTGACTTCTGTTCCAGACTCCTCCAGCTTTAGTGAAATGTGCTCGACAGTTCTGAGTGTCTCCATGTCTCTGTGATGGATGGGACACATTCAGATCTCTGCCAGGAAGGCGTGGGAGTGAAAAGAAAAAAGTTCTGCTTGGGTAAATGTTGTGTCTCTGATCTCTTGGGGAACGGTAGCATTTTCATATTCTCCACCTTCTAGACCCTCAGTGACACCGACTGCTAATTCCCAAATTCTGTGTCAATCCAAAGTATGCCTTCCGTGTGCTTTGCTTGGGCTGCTAACTACCAGGGGGGAGTCACGTGACATGGCGCTGCAAATTGGCACCAGCTTTCATTTTCCAACCTCAAGAACTTTGTTTGCCTCATGCGCCGTCTCCCTGTTCTTTGCATGGCTGTCCTCTTCTGGTCCTGCAGGTTCCACCTTCAGTGTAGTTGCCTCCTTTCCTGCTCTCCCTGTGTAAGCCTGCCCGCCCGCACCTAACCGCCCCCCCCCGCCCCCCCCCCCCCCCGGCACCTCACTCGGAGCCTCTTCATTTATCTCAGGACCATTTGCCCTCTTTACAATGCTTCCGTGCTTGTCTGACTTATTGTTTGTCTCCACAACTAATTTTTTGTGCTTAGGGACAGCATCTGTCTTATTGCTTACGGTAGTAAGCGCTTCCCGACACACAGTAGGCACTCAGGCAGAATTTTTGT
The DNA here is from genome assembly GCF_951640355.1 of Cnephaeus nilssonii. Lineage (NCBI taxonomy): Eukaryota > Metazoa > Chordata > Mammalia > Chiroptera > Vespertilionidae > Cnephaeus > Cnephaeus nilssonii. The sequence goes on along the minus strand of NC_137085.1, from coordinate 66,122,205 downwards.
ATAAATAATAAATCGGGAGGTTGTATTTTTTTAGACGCATGCCTTAATGAAAAGCGCTGCTTTAAATGAACGTGGCCATAACCCAAGAGGTACCCTTCCAGATGTCAGGGTGCACATACCTTTCACATAAACTTCTTACGTGTGGTTCCATAATGTAACCTTGTGCTCTGAATTCAGAACATGTGGCCGTTGCAGAGCCATTTTTTAAAAAAAGATATGTTTTTATTGATTTCAGAGAGGAAGGGAGAGGGAGAGAGAGAGAGAAACATGGATGATGAGAGAGCAGAGCCATTTTGATGCTGGTTCTCTCCCTGCCTTTGCCTGCAGGTGCGCAGGCTGCAGCTCTGTCGATGCGCTGTGAGCACACCGGCGTTGGGCGTGGTTCCCGAGCCCTGACTGTTCCCGCATCACTTTGGAAGTGAGTGAGTGAGTGTGCTTGCAAGCCTATTAGTAGGGTTACCTGGAATCTGTTCTAATGTATATTAAAAAGCAGAAGATAAATCAGTTATACTTTTTTAAATATTAAGGATTTACTTGCTACACTCCTCATAATCAACTGAGACACATCAGTGGGTCATGACATCTGATTTTTGGATTGGTGTTTTAGAAATTAGTCCCATATCACTGGGCAAAACTTTATTGCTTGTGCAACTTTTGAGGAAGGAGGAAAACGCATGAGTTGAGAACTGCAAACCCTACAGAAGAGGAACTGGTGGAAATGAACTGCAGGGAAGTGAATATTGTTAGTTGTAAGGCAATGCCTCTGAGGCCCTCCCTCAATGATAACATAATATACTCATCATTTAAGGGGAACCATTTGAGTGCAAATATTTGACATCTTGGGCCTAAAACTGCAATTTCATACGGTTCAAACTAATTAATTTGTGGATATGTTTTATCCCCCATCCAAAATGCCCTTGGAAATGAGCTATAAGCACTTACAAAAAGGAGAAAAGCAACACAACAATGGATTTTCGGGGCTTCTTTTAATGCCTTCTTTCTCAGGACAACTGCCGATCATGATTGCCAACCTTCTCCCGGCACTGGTCTAAGTGCCGTGTCTGGGGGAAACCAGGGAAGCCCAGGATAGCGCTGGTCCATAAGCTAAGAGGAACTACAAGACGCATCCAGAAAATAAAGAGCTTATGCATGCTAAATGATGCAGCCTAACAAACAAAGCACAGGGGCTTGCTGCCATTACGGTTCCTAGTGTGGCTTGCCATATATGTATTTTGTAAAACATTTTATCTTGAAAAATAATTTTATATTTCTAGAAGAGTTACAGTGTTAGTACAGAGAGTTCCCATAATAAACTCTCAGCTTCCCTTAATATTAACAAGTTACATTACCGTGGTGCCATGATCAGACTAAGAGAAGACCATCGGTACATTATCATTAACCAAGCTGTAGACTTTATTCAGATTTCCCAGGTTTTTCCATAAATATTCTTTTTCTGTTCCAGGATCCAGCCTGAAATACCACATTACATTTAAGCTACAAGTATTCTAATAATGGATGAGACATAAAAGTCAGAGGGAAAGCATTTCTTTCCTCATACTCAGATCACAGTTGTTACTATTTTGGTATATTTTCTCCCTAACACACTCAAATAAACACACACCCCACACATTTTAGGTTCAGATTTCAGACCTCTTTTTGTACTCTCTTTTTAGCATTTAACAAATCATAAACATTACCCCTTTCTATGAATTAGTGTTTGGAAATGTTTAATGTGTACATAGGTTTTATCACATGGATATAGTTTAAGCCAGTGGTCAGCAAACTCATTAGTCAACAGAGCCAAATATCAACAGTACAACGATTGAAATTTCTTTTGAGAGCCAAATTTTTAAAACTTAAACTTCTTCTAATGCCACTTCTTCAAAATAGACTTGCCCAGGCCGTGGTATTTTGTGGAAGAGCCACACCCAAGGGGCCAAAGAGCTACATGTGGCTCTCGAGCCGCAGTTTGCCGACCACTGGTTTAAGCCAACACGCCCAGGTTACTGAATGCTGGTTCCCATTGTTCTCACAAACAGCACAGTGATGAGTGTAAGTGCATAGGAGCCCTGGGCAGTTTTCATATTTCTGCAGGCGGATCACAAGGAAGAATATATAATGTGACGACCTAGGGATTTCCCCCATTTATTATTATTTCTAGTTCAAGAGTGACACATTTCAACTAGACTGAATTCTGGGCAACTGAAGATGAAAATCTCCTCCTGCTCTGGTAGACTTCATTCCCGGGGAAGAGAAAGCAGGGTAAGGTCTCTGGCTTTAACCTGAGCCACACGACTGAAGACACTAGGGGTATTTCCAGCAACCGTGTAAAAATGCAGCATCATCCCTGAGCTTTTTATAGGTGCTCCACATCCTCAGGAAGAACATTCCAGCCCCATTGTCTTCTGATTTGTGGCCACGGCTGGCGTTGCTTGAGCATTTGCTGTGGTTGTGGTTGACCAGTTGACCGTTCTTACTTTCAGGATTTTGCTGCTCATTTGTCACTGAGGAGTCTATTTCATTACTAGGCAGCAGACATCAACACCAGGGAAAAGGATCCCCTGATTGTCCCTCCTTCTAGAACAGTTAATTCACCTGCTCCCAGGACACTAAGTCCTGCAGGGACAAGCCCCTGAGCTGCCAATGTTGTTGGCCGTGAGAGTGGCCAGGGAACGTCTTGGCTGTTGGCTCCCTGAGCTTTAGGCCACAGCACTGGCACCGAGAGCTCCCTGCTGATGCTGGGGCTTACTACCACCGGGGAACAGAGCCTGGGTAATGGGAAAAGTGTGACCTCTGGTGTTCGAGAGGCAGGATCCAATGGAACTCCGACTTTTAAACAAATAACTGAACCCCCTCTGAACTTGAGGTTTCTCAACTGTGAACATGAGAATTTTATACATGCTGTTGTATAATTTGAACAAGATGTGGCAATGTCAGGTACAGTGCTTGACACATATTGTGCCATCAGATGAAATTTGTTAAATGAAGGGATGGATGAATGACCCACGGAGCAAGTTGAACACCAATTTTTTAAAATAATGGTGTGGCCACCTATAATAGAAAGCATAAGGGATATCAGTGCAATGAGTTAAATGTCAACTTCGTTTCTTCCCCAGGGTAGCAGAGGACATAAGCCAACTCCAAACAGCTAACATAAAAGGAATTTATTGTTAGGACACTAAAGTCTCTGAGAATTAAAACAACTATCTTCGGACAGGCTGGAGCCGGGCAACTTCAGGACCTCAGAAGCAGAAAAATAGGGAGCTTTTCTCTAGAACACTGGCATTCATTTGTATTTCTGATCTTTAGTGACCTGCCCTCAGATGGACCAGCTCTGGCCAGGAAGGCAGGATCATGTGGTACAGGCCTGACTGCCGGGGCCCCTCCTGTGTATCAGGGGCAATTCCCAGGTCAAGGAGAATGCCGGGAGCTAACAATCTACACATATTTAGATTTTACAAAGAAAGGGAGAAGGCTAGAGAGATAGAAACATCAATAATGAGACAGAGAAACATTCTCTATGTCGATCTCTATCTCTCTCCAGGAAATTATCACCATGAGGAAAACAATGAAGGTTTCCATGTGCCCTTTGTATTCCCCTGGCCCCCAACCCCCATGCCCCTGTCCTTGTCCCTAGGTAATCACTGATTTGCTTCTGTCACGATAGATTACTTTGCACTTTGTAGAATTGTCTATAAATGGATCATACAATATGTACTCTTTCTTGTCTGACTTCTTTCACTTAGCATAATTATTTTGAGATTCATCCATGTTAAAGCATGTATCAGTACTTCATTCATTTTTACAGATGAATGCTATTTCATTGTGTGGATATACCACAGTGTGTTTATCCATTTACTTGTTCACGGACATTGAGGTTGGTTCTAGTTTGGGGCTATTACCCACAAAGCTGCTATGAAAATTCATGCACAAGTCTTTGTCTTATGAAAATATGTTTTTACTTCATTTGTTTACTTAGGAACAGAATGGCTGGGCCATATTGTAGGTGTACATTTAACTGTTTCAGAAACTGCCAAGCAGTTTTCCAAAGTGGTTGTACCATTTTACATGATCACCAGCAAAGTTGAAGACTGCCACTTATTCTGCACCCTCACCTACACTTGGTATGTATCCAGAAGTTATTTTTTAAAAACTCTCAAAACTTAATACTGAGAAGACTAATGACCCCATTTTTAAAAATGGGTAAAAGATCTCAACAGATAATTTGCCAAAGAAGACACAGTCATTAGAGAAATGAAAACTAAAACCACAATGACATGCTTATTCGAATGGCTAATATTAAAAAGGAGCTAATAATCCTACATTATTATGATGCCCATTTTACTGATGAGAAAAATGGGGCTTAGGGAAATAGTAACCAGTTATTAAGAGGTAGAATTTGAATTTGAATCTGGGTGCTAATCCCTGCTTTAACCTCTTGCTATTTGTTTTTTTTTTTTAAATATATTTTATTGATTTTTTAGAGAGAGGGATAGAGAGTTAGAAACATCAATGAGAGAGAAACACCGATCAGTTGCCTCTTGCACACCCCCTACTGGAGATGTGCCCGCAACCAAGGTACATGCCCTTGACCGGAATCGAACCTGGGACCTTTCAGTCTGCAGGCCGACGCTCTATCCACTGAGCCAAACCGGTTTTGGCTAACCTCTTGCTATTCAAGCAACAGTCCTTTGAAGGAAGCTTCAAAAGCAAAGGTTGGAAACAAGGGAATTCACTTATTACTCAGGAATGCGGTTTCCATTCCCTCTTCAGATGGGACAGCCTATACCAGTCACAGTGTATATTATGGAACGTCAAGTTTTGGCACTTATTTTGCCTAAAGGATAACATTTATGTCTTTTCAACATGAAGCTTTGTTTCGATGTCTCCTGAGCAGAGTACTCAAAGTGCAGAATGCCCACCAAAGCTGCATTGGTCCAGCAGAGAGCTAGGCCTACTTAACCGTGATTATTAAGAATAGGGGTTTCTTGGCTCAGACAGATCTGAGTTTGAATCACAGATCTACTATTTCTGTCTTTTTTTAAAAAAATATATAGTTTTATTTATTTCAGAGAGAAAGGGAGAGGGAGAGAGAGATAGAAACATCAATGATGAGCGAGAATTATTGATTGGCTGCCTCCTGCATGCCCCACACTGGGGATCAAGCCCACGTTTAGGGCATATGCCCTGACCAGGAATCAAACCATGACCTCCTGGTTCATAGGTTGATGCTCAACCACTGAGCCATGCTGGCTGGGCTCTACTATTTCTTTTTTTAAATATTTTTATTGGTTTCTGAGAGGAAGGGAGAAGGAGAAAGAGAGAGAGAGAGAGAAACATCAATGACGAGAGAGAATCATATTTTCTATTACTTGTTTTGAGTGCATTCCAATAGCTGCCTCCTGTATGCCCCACACCAGGAATTGAGCCTGCAACCCGGGCATATACCCTGCCCAAGAATTGAGCCACACCGGCCAGGCAGATCTACTACTTCTTAACTGTGTGATCCTGGACAAGTTACTAACCACTTTGAGCTTTGATTTCTTCATCTATTAAGTGGGAATGGTACTGAACTTACAGTGTTTAAAGGGTTAGAAGGACTGATGTATGTGGAGTATTTACTCCAATTTCCTATACTTAATGCATTCTCAAACACTGTTACCAAGTCAAAAATAATAATATATAATCCTAATAAGATTAGTGTGTTAAGTTTCTCTCTCACTACAAAGCCTAAATAAAATACTAAATCATTACTAGCTAATGTTTGCATCCCTCTGGGTACTTGATCCTTCACTGAGGAAATGCTAATTTGCCGACGGACGATGGGGCATTTAAGCCTATGAGAATTATTAAGAAGTCAGTGAACTATTTATCCTTTAGCTGTAAACATTAGACATATTCTTTGGAAGGCATATCTATGGTCGCTGTTGGGCCATATCAGCTGAGTATGCGCGTGGAGTTTTAGAGTTCCGTTATCAGATCTGCATGGCACAGAGAAATCAAAGCAACTATAATAAAGAGCTCTACGGAGCACCGTTACTCACGCTAAGATGACTAAAGCCCAGCCGCAGTTTTGCGTGGCTTATAATCCTTATCAGGCACCCGCACCCGGGACACCCCCTGCATCCTTTACCGGCTCTAACTCCACCAGCTCTTTCCCCGGGCCCCTGGAAGTGCGACTGTCACTACCAATGACGCATTTTCCTCTGTCCTATTGGTTTTTCCTGAAACACAATCAGTGTTTTCAATCAGTACTTAGGGACCAAGGCGAAGCTTCCTGGAAGCACGTGGATGTAAGATGATGAGGAGAGACAAGTCAGTTTCTCTGTGGGATGCCTCCAGCAATGTCCTCGCAGTCACGAGCTGGCCCTGCAGAGAGCGCCACATGTTCTACTGGTTGGCACCGATGTTGATAAGCAAACTTCCCAGGAGATGGGCCCCAAGAATGGAACGTTTCTTCACACAGGCAAGGCTGTGCCTCCTTTTATAGCGACCGAGTCAGGTGATGGCTGTCGCCTCCCAGCTACAAACATATGAGCGGCAGGGCACTAGAGGGTCTCTCTCCTGGAGCACAACTTAAATTGCCTCCAGCTGTGCCAGTTTAAGCAGGACATAGCCTAAGCCACGGGGTGGTGAGAGACTAGGGCACTGCCTATATCCTGTTCCTTGCGTCCAAATGTGGACTATTCATTGTGTGTCATTGTGGTGTGTGACGCTGTCTCTTCTGCAACATAAAAGGAAGACCTGTTCAATCACAATTTGACTAACAGACAAGCACACAGCACTTTACCAGGTGGAGTGAGATACCGAAAGTCAGCTCCAAGGCATGGAAGATATGCCCTTAACTCATCTGACTGATCCATTCATTCTTCTTTCAAAAATCGTGGTAAACGACACATAATAGTCACCATTTTAAGTGTACATTCTGTGCTATTAGGTACATTCATATTGTTGTGCAACCATCACCACCATCTATTTTCAGAATTATTTTCACATTGCAAACTGAAATTCTGTACCCCTTAAAGAATAACTCCCCAATTCTCACTCTACACAGCCCCTGGCAACCACCACTCTACTTTCTGTCTCTATAATTTGATTATCCTAGGAACCTCATATAAGTGGAATTAGACAGTATTTGTCTTTTTGTCCTATTCATTCTTAACGTGCATTGATAGAATCAGAAGTAAATCACTTTCTAGAACCCATGGTGAGGAAACTCCTATAGAGAGTGGGGTGAATCCTGCTGTTTATCTTGATGCCATTAAACATTTGTACATCTGGGTTTTTTCTGATTCCATGTTCACAGAGGAACCCTCTGATTATGGTTTGGCTTCGTACAACTGATACCGTTAGTTGCCTCCCAAGCATCCATCCCACCCTGTTTGTGTTACATAGCATTGTACTGCAGTTTGGATGGTACTACCATCCCTTACCTCCAGAGATTGGCGTTAAACCAATTTTCACAAACCCATCCTCTTTATCACAGTGATTGATTCAGGGATGGATACTGACCTAAGCCTAAACCAATTTCCTGGCTACTGTCATTAGTACATGGACAGGTAGTTATCTAATTTAGTTCAATCAGAGTGAAGTGTAGATCTTTATTTGATGATTGGGTAGAAAGAACCCTTCCTTCGGTTATTGTAGTTGAATTTAAAAAATGTATATCGTCTTACTGTTCCTGACAACCATTTTGTAGCCATAAAAAGAAGGTGCTAGGAGGGTGTCAATATGATGGAAAATAGAGCCAATATTTTTAAAGAAACTTAATCCTTGATTGCCTTAAACTACTGAATTTAGCCTTGCCTGCAGTACTTCCTACCACAAACCTTTTGAATTATGTGAGTCAGTAAATTCTCTTTATTGTTGAACCAAATATGAGCTGGATTTTCTATTACTTGTTTTGAGTGCATTCCAATAGACTCTCCATAAAGATCTGTGTACAGAGCCAGAACACACTGTTTACATGACCTTTATGTTCCCTCTGATACTAATTTCTCATGGTGAAAAAGGAATTTTGGTATTCTGGTTTTACACATTAGTTTATTTAGCTTGCTTAATGTGAGATGTGGATTCATTCTCAGGATCCTGACAAAATTTTGTTTCTGACTTTGTCCTCCTGGGGACCATCGTAGGTAGTGAAAGTGGAGGCATCTTAGGATACCTTGGTGATTATATGTGGTTTGCCTTGAAGACTCTCCTTGAACTTGAGCTTGTTTCATCCCTTTGAATTTCTGTAGCCACTGGAAGTTCTTTTGAACATCAGTGATCGTTCTAAAATAGCAACTGGCACTAGTCACACTGTGAGCCACCTTGTCTCTGACACTTGGCCTCAATCTTGGGAGCCTCCTACTTGGGTTCTATGGCATTCCTGGCTAGCAGAAGGCAACCAAGTCTTCTTCCTATGATTTCTAAAGGCTTTTCATGTGACCATCATGGAAGTGATATGATCTAGCACACTGCCTAGTACATAGGGCGTTGACTGAATCTGAGGGGCCCCTCTAGTCGATCACTTGCAGCTCTGAGAAAGTTGGAAGTTACAAAGTTCATGAAGGCTCAAACTTCTCCTGGTCTTTTTAGCAACTTTTCCTACTTATCCAGATGCCCTGGAACTTTCTTGTGGCATAATTGTGTGTTCTCAGGAAGGGAACCCTTCCTACTCTCCTTAAAAAAAAATCTATGGTTCTTTTTTCCTTCTTCTGCTGGCCCTGGATAAAAATATATTGCACACAGAATAGAAACAACACATTAACAGTAGGGTTCTTTCTACATGGTGTGCTCATGAAGCATTTTTTTCTTTTCTTTTTTCCAAATCATTTTTATTTTTCAATTACAGTTGACATACAATATTATATTAGTTTCAGGTGTGCACCCCAGTGATTAGACATTCTCTAACTTATTCAGTGATCATCCCAATAAATCTCATACCCATCTGACACCATACATAATTATTAGAATATTATTGACTATATTCCCTATGCTGTACTTTACATTACCTTGACTATTCTGTAACAACCAATTTGTACTTTTAAATCCATTTACTTTTTCACCCATCAACCCAAATCCCCATCTTCTTATCTGGCAACCATCAAAATGTTCTGTGTATCTCTGAGTCTGTTTCTGTTCTGCTTGTTTGTTTATTTTGTTTTTTAGATTCAATTATTGATAGATGTGTATTTTATTGTTCATATTTTTTATCTTTTTTTTTCTCTTCTTAAAAAAGCCTCTTTAACATTTCATATAGTACTGTTGTGGTGGTGATAAACTCCTTTGGCTTTTTCTTGTCTGGGAAGGTCTTTATCTATTCTTTGATTCTAAATGACAGCTTTGCTGGAAAGAGTAATCTAGATCCTTGATTTGCATCACTTTGAATATTTCTCACCAATCCCTTGTGGCCTGCAAAGTTTCCGGTCCCTTGTAGGTAACTAACTGCTTTTTTCTTGCAGCTCTTAAGAGTCTGTCTTTGCCTTTAACCTTTTGCATTCTAATTATGTGCCTTGGTATGGGCCTCTTTGGGTCCATCTTGTTTAGGACTGTCTGCACTTCCTAGACGTGTATGTCTATTTTCTTCACCAAATTAGGGAAGTTTTCCATCATTATTTTTTTCAAATAGGTTTTCAATGTCTAAAGCATGTCTTTCTCAAGGGACTCAAAAATGCAAAAAGAAGATGCAAACAAAAGATTAGAATTACATAGAAAAGGTGAGCATTTCTTGTTTATTTTGCCTTAGAATGCAGGGAAAGTTGTGGATGATGTTATGTCCAGCCATCCTTTGGGAAGTGTCCATAGACACATATTCCATCACTGTGGCTACGTGCAGAGCTGTTTGTCCTGTCAGTAGCAAGACAAGATGTACTTGCAATTCCTGTCTATAAACATTTAAATGCAGTCACTCTAAACCTATTGCGGCCCTGTCTTATATTTTCTCATTTCCAGTGATGGGATCATTTTTTAACAGAGCATGCTGTGTGAACTGGTTGAATGGAGTGCTATGAAGGTCTCTAATAAATTATAGGGGGATTTATGGGTTCTGCTTAGGGCCATGGTAGGTTGGCTGAGTTGAAATGAAACAGGACATATTTATCCAGAAGGTCCAGTGGTTCCTAGGTATTAGAGAAAGGAGATTCGTGAGTGGAAGCTTTTCTTTCTTTCTCTCTTTTTCTTTCTTTCCTTCCTTCCTTCCTTCCTTCCTTCCTTCCTTCCTTCCTTCCTTCCTTCCTTCCTTCCTTCCTTCCTTCCTTTCTTCTTTTTTTTTTTCACCTTATAGGCTTCCTACTCCACATGGACAATTGTCTCTAGGATTGAATAATTCCATCACATCACAATAAAGTGACACATTGTCTAATTGGTTACTTTGGAAAACTTCATAGTAACCCAATTTACCTTCTGCAAAATTATAGCAGTGAGCAAAGCATCAAAGCAATTCAAGATGGATTGGATGGGCCTCGTTTATATGCTTAGTATCTCTAATACAAGGTATTTCACACTCTCTCTCGTGACTAGTGTCCCCAGCAGGTATTACATTTTCCAGCTCCTCTGCTTGCATTATGAGGAGGCGGAGACTGTAGAGGAAATGTCAGAGCTTCTGCTGAACTTGGCCACTTCTAGGGATGTCATTGTTTTGTCCGTCCATTGTAACTCTCCTACTCCTTTATAAATGAGCCTCTTGTGAGCTGTGCTCATGAGAAAAATGGGAAGAGGAGTGGGGGTTAGGTTCTAAATGAAAGAGCGGTGGTTCCTTAAATCAGGGCCAAGTGTTAGCAGAAGTAGTGGTGTTTGGAAATTATTGCTGAAATAACTGGAATTTTTGCAGGAAAGTTCAGAACCCTTGCAGGTTATGTATATTGAATATGTGTATTGAAAGGGAAAGAACTGTTCCATCTGCTGCCGAAAGCATTTACCTGGACCCAATTCCTAACCGAGATGATGATGGTGTGCATTGTGCCTCTCCTTCCCTTTGGGATGGTTCACAATAGCATGGATGTTTGCTCTCTGTCTTCATTGGATTTATGTGTTCAGTTTCTGCTGCTCAAGCCAGTGATACAACCAGTCACACTGTTCAGTCAGTGACTAATGTTTCTTAAGCAAAACAAGGACAACTCTATCTAAAAATATAATTTCTTTCCTTGTTTTCCTTTTCCAGAACTTCGCTAAGATGTCCAGAATGTCCATGGTGCTTGTGCACTAGAAGAGCTCCCAGTAGACAGTCTGAAGGACAAGAAAAGAGTAAAGAAAAAAATATAACAAGCAAACCCCCTTTTTGTTGGCAAAAATAGTATTGATGTTTTGCTGCCTCTTAAGGTTTGTATACCTGTTTCCATTTACCTAAAAGCCTGTGTTCTGATGAGTTTCTCTGAAGGTCCTGCTCTTTGTGAAGTAAAGGCCAACAAAAGAGCAAGTTTCAGTGCATGGGAAGGAATTGTCTCTCTTTCCTCTAGAACCAAGTTATAGAATGAATCTGGGCATTGTCAGAGGTGTCTTCACACTGGAAGCAGTTTCATGCAAGTATGCAGCACTGCTATAAAGGGACTCCTATGAATAGATCACACAGGGAACTGTTTCCTTGTGGAAATAGCTAGAAAAGTCTTCTTCAAAGAGATGAGACTGGCCCCTCTGCCTGGAATACCTTTCCCTCACTTGGCCACTTGCAAAATCCTGAACACCTGTCAAGCAAAGTGCAAGGGTCTCTACCTCTCTTTGCTCTGTACAACTGTCCTTCCTTTGTTCCCGTAGTATATTTAAGTTTTAGTTTATTTAGTTCTTGCCTCTGTTGTAACACTTTTTAGAGTAGAACAAATGGCCGTTGACTTATATCAGGAACTGGCCAAGTGCTTTCACAGTGACTCTTCATAATCTCCCTAGTAGTATCTTCATTTTACAGATGAGGAAATGAGATAGTGTATGAAAAATGGTTAGTATCTAGAATAGAGTAAAATGCAAGATAAATTATTAGAAGTAATTAATATTATGTGTTTAAATATTGGCCTAATGTCTCTGAGATTAGAGCAGAGTCTTTGGGATTAGTAGATGTTTAATAAATCTTAGTTAAAGGTGTGAGTGAATGACCAGTGGATCTAAATCTTCTTTAAGTTTAGAGTAGAGCAAAAGTGATTTATGTTAGAAAGCAGAGCTTTATATCTTTTAAAAGGTATTTTTTCTAATTAAAAACATAATATACATTCACTGTAGAAAATTAGGACAATAAAGAATATTTACTTTTCACAGCCATCAATCACCCAGAGACAGTAATTTTTCTTCTAGTCTTATCTCTCTGCATTTTACTCTGATCTCATACTGTATACGTAGCTTTGTAGGTTGCTTTTGTGCTATTCCAATTCCATAAATATTTTTCCATGCCATCAAAAACTTTTAGTAAAATTTACTTCTAATTGGCATATAGATAAATGTGTTTGTTATATAAACTTACTTATACATTCTCTTTATGCCTAATATTTAGGATGTTTGTAATTTTTCACAATGATAAATCCTATATAATAAAAGTCTAATATGCTAAGTGTCCAGTTGTTCAGTCGGCTGTTCAACCAATCAAAGTGTAATATTCTAATGACATGCTAAGGCTGCTCTACCGCTCGCTATGATGTGCACTGACCACGAGGGGGCGGACAGTTGACTGGTAGACCAGTCACTATGATGAGCACTGACCACCAGAGGGCAGATGTTTCAACTGGTAGGTTAGCTTGCTGCTGGGGTCTGGCTGATCGGGATTGAGCAAGATGGGCCAGACATGTCCTGGAGCCCACCCGTGGTCCCTCCCCGGCTGGCTAACCTCTCACATCCCTCCCCAGCCCCGATCGTGCACTGGTGGGGTCCCTTAGCCTGGCCTGCACCCTCTTACAATCTGGGACCCCTTGGGGGATGTCGAAGAGCTGGTTTCCGCCCAATCCAGCAGGCCAGGCTGAAAGACCCCAGTGGTGCATTAATTTGTGCACCAGGCCTCTAGTAACACTATAACAAACATCTTTGTGCTTATATAAGTCTGTGAACTACTTTGATAAATACTGTTGGTATAGGACTTTCTAGAAATGAAATCAGTGGTCAAAATGTCCCAATATTTTTAGGGTCCTGATACATATTGCCAGTTTGCACCCAAGAGAGTTCATAGCAGTTTAAACACACATTAGCTGTGTCTGAGCACTCTCACTGACATTATTATTAACTTTTACTAATTTGATAGACTGAAAGAGACATTAAGCCAAACGAAGAAGACTACTTAATGTACAATTCTATTTAAATGACATTCTGAAAAAGGAAAAACTATGGGAAAAAGCTGAATCAGGGTCTTGGCATGAGGAAGGGATTGACAGGAAAGGGATCTGAGGGAACTTTGGGGGGTGATGGAAATGTGCTATATCTTGATTTTGATGGTGCTTTCATGACTGTATATATTTGTCACACCTTATCGAACTATGTACTTGAAAACAGTGAATTTTACTGTACATAAAATATACTTCAATAAACCTGACTTTTTACTATACACCTGAAAACACTGATATAATTTGTACTTCAATTAACCTGACTTTTTAAGCAGTGCCTTGTGGTTTTAAGTCACAGTTCTTTCCTTTCCAGTGACATTGAACAGCATTATATTTATTAGCCATTCATAGTCCTTCTTTGGAGAACTGTCTTTTTACCCCACTGCAGAATTGTCTACTGAGTCAGAGAGTTTTTCTCGTTAATTTGCCTGATCTGTGAATATTGTCTGTCATCGTTGTCAAATATATTTTTCTATTTTTTCTAACTTTATTAGTGAATACTTTCTGAATTTAATTGATGAAGCCAAATTTGTTGACATTTTTTTTAGCAGTTCTTTGATTTTTTTAAGCAGAATTCCCTGATAGGAACTGTTGAAACACTGAAGTGCTTCAGTAAATTCTGCTTTAATTTCTGTAGTGAGTTCACCAGGCGTGGTCTGGGCAGACTTTTCAAATGAAAAGAAAACAATCCCTTGGGCATAATGCAGTCTGTGACCTTCCTGAAAGAGGCTCTTTGGGCTCCTCTACCCTCCTATCCCCAGTGGCACCACAGGGCTGAGTGACTGGAGCCTGGACCCATGGCCTCAAGTCCCACCCTCTCCCCACAGTGGCAGCAGCAACAACAGTTTAGGCACAGTGATTCCCAGACGCAGAAGTGGAATAAAACCTCAACCAATGGGAAACCTCATTTAGCATTTCCCTCTGTTCTCCCGTTTTGGGAAGTTCTGTTTTGTCTTGATTTGCCCCATCATGGGAATGAGGGGAGACTATTATTACTTCACTCGTACATTTCAGTAAATATTGATTGAATGCTTACTATGTGCCTGGCACTTTAATGGGGACGAAGATGGACTCAGTTCCTGTTCTCCTATATCATCCAGGCTAGCTGTGCAGACAGACCATGAGTGAGTACCAAACAATGACATAAAATAATCGGAAATTGTGGTAAGTGCTAAGGAACAGGCAAAGAGGGGTGCTGGCCCCCCCTGCTGCAAACGGAGATGTGAAGAGTGGCTTCTCACTCTAATCTGAAAAGTTTTCTTTGGCCTCAAGGTCCCAATACATTTTCACTTCTAGGAAGGCTTCAGCAGAAGAAAAATGTTTGCAAAACCACTGCCCTGTGGAATTATAAATAAATGTGAGAGGCTGAGTGAGCTTGGGCAAGGCCAAGTTTTCTCATCTATAAAATATAATGTTATCTATCCTAGGAGTTGCTGTGAGAATTAGCTAAAATTAATGTATGAGGCAGAAGAGGTAGTGGCTGAAGACTGGAGGCGGGCAGCCAGGGTTCAAATCCTACCTCCTCCACTTAAGAGCTGCTTCTATCTCAGGAAAGTTACTTATTCTTTCTGTGCCTCTGTTTCCTCATGTAGGAAATGGGGATAGTAAGAGTGCCTACCTCAATGGGTTGATTTGAGAATTAAATGAGAAAGCAAAAAACATATGGCTTTTAAAATAGTGTTTGGGCCCTAGCCTGTTTGGCTCAGTGAATAGAGCAGTCAGCCTGCGAACTGAAAGGTCCCAGGTTCGATTCCGGTCAAGGGCACATGCCCGGGTTGTGGGCTCAATCCCCAGTGGGGGACTTGCAGGAGGCAGCCGATCCATGATTCTCTCTCATCATGGATGTTTCTATCTCTTTCTTCCTCTTCCTTTCTCTCTGAAATCAATAAAAATATATTTAAAAAATAATAAAATAGTGCTTGGTGTGCGGTCAGTGTTCAGTCAAGCCTTACCATCGCCCAGTACAGGTCTCAATATAAGCACAGAGGAAATTGCAACCACGAGGTCCGATTGCCCCGGAACAGCCAGGCTCTGGGACTGTGAGACATAGGAACGTGGCATGAAGAGACACCTGAGCAGCACAGTGGCAACAGACTTTCTGCGTAAAAAGGGCCCGGGATCTCATCTCAGCTCCAACCCCACTTCCCTGGCCCTGCTTCCCGGGGAGAATGCCCTTGCTGGAGGGAGAACTGCACTTGGAGTGGATGGAACAGCCTTGGCTGCAGCCCAGCGCCACCCAGGCACGGAGGAGCCCTCTGAGGTCTCCTGAGTGATTTAGCTTTATTGCCTGTATTCTCTCAGTGCCTCCCCCCTCTCTCTTTCTCTCTCTCCCTCCCTCTCCTCCCTCTCCTCCTCCTCCTCCTCCTCCTCCTCCTCCTCCTCCTCCTCCTCCTCCTCCTCCTCCTCCTTCTTCTTCTTCTTCTTCTTCTTCTTCTTTCTCTCTCTCTCTCTCTCTCTCTCTCTCTCTCTCTCTCTCTCTCCTCTCCAGGATGAATGTCCCCGCTGGAACTCGTATAGAGGACAGCAGCTTCCAAGTGCCTTTCGAGATGCCGATTCTCTCCCCATTTATGAAACATCCTTCAAACTGCCCACGCGTGGAGGCTGTATCTTGCACCTTACGAGGGGAAATCGCACTGCACCGGAAGTTCTGCACCCTGGCTTAGGGAGGGAATTAGCTGAGGGATCCAGGCCGGGGGACTTTCCTACGGGGCATAATACCCAATTTATTTTCATTTACATTAGCTTCTCCACATCACCGACCACACAAGGCATTCAACTGTTACAGGCAAGCATTTCCCAGTTGCTCGACACAAATAGAAATGTTTAATGAATAATAATAAAAAAGGAGCCTGTGGATGACACCGATATGCAAAATTGTGAGAGAGCGTGTTAATCAACTTTTCTCAGTGCAGAGAGCTCCGCAAACTCTTCCCCTCCCGCCCTGCTCCCCTCCCTCCCTTTCTAACTTTTCTTTGAAAAGACAGAGCGAGGGCATTTAATTGGAACAAAAGAGAGTAGGTTAGCATTGGTGACCCTGGAATCTCTGGAGGATGCCAAGGTGCAAAAATGTTTTTTAAAGCCTATTTCCCTTCAGCTTTATGGATGGAGCAGTTTGCCTGCTGGTAAGAAAGGGGCTTTCATTTATGCATCTCCTCTCTATCAACTTCCTTGCCGCTAGGTCTTCCCAGCTCCACGGCCTGTTAGAAGGGGGCTGGGCTTGGGAAAAAGGAAGATGGTTCTGCTGGGAGGCTCCTCAGCACCGCATTCCAGGAACCTTGAGGTTTACCTCCAGCAGCATGGAATCTTACAGCCTTCATTGAAGCTGATGGACACAATTTCCCCCATAGTTTCACTCTAGCCTCCTAGCTTCAGGGTGCGCAGTGGTTAAAAGAGGTTTGTTGCCCTAACCGGTTTGGCTCAGTAGATAGAGTGTCAGCCTGTGGACTGAAGGGTCCCAGGTTCGATTCTGGTCAAGGGCATGTACCTTGGTTGCAGGCACATCCCCAGTAGGAGGCGTGCAGGAGGCAGCTGATCAATGTTTCTCTCTCATCGATGTTTCTAACTCTCTATCCCTCTCCTTTCCTCTCTGTAAAAAATCAATAAAATATTAAAATAAAAAATAAAAGAAGTTTGTTGTTAAGCGATCTAGGTGGGGATCCTGGCTCTGTCCTTCATGAGCTCTGTGGGCAAAAGGACTTGAATTCCTCTGATCCTCAATTTCCTTATCTACAAAACGGGCAACAGCTGTTTGTCTTCATGGTTACTTGCCACACTCTGACAGTAGAAGTTCAACTAGGTAAAAATATGCATAAGAAAGAGGCTGGAAGGAAAGACAATAGAATGTCAACAGTAGCTGTTTGTTTATTCTTTTTTCCTGAACATTTCAGCTTTCTATATAGGTAAGCATTCTCTTTCCATAGGAAAATTACGATTTATAAGAACACATCTTTTGTCGTGTGAGCTCACGTAGATTATAGTCCCTATGAAATTCCTTTTCCTCTGCCCCATACAATCTACCCTTCTCTCTTCCTCTTTTGAAAGGAGAGCATATATAGGGTATATTAGTTTCCCAATTGCTTCTGTAACAAATTACTCCACAAACGTAGTGGCTTAAAATAACACAAAGTTATTCTCCTCTGGGCCTGGAACTCAGAAGTCTGAACTGAGTCTCACAGGGCTAAGATCAAGGTGCGGGCAGGGCTGGCTCTCTTGGAGGCAGTGAAGGGAGAATCCACTTCTTGGTCTCTTTCGGCTTCTAGTGGCTGCCGGGATTCCTTGCCTTGCCCATCTTCCTCCATCTTCAAAGCACGTCACTCCATCTCTGCTCCTGTCCTCACATCTCCTCCTCCCCGGTCAGGACCCTCATAATCACATCAGGCATACCCGATACTCCAGCCCAGTCTCCCCATCGCAGATCCTTATCCACAGCTGCAAAGGCCTTTTTGCCATATATGATAACAAATGCACATCCTTTAGGGGGGGAGTTGTGGGGGTGGGGGTACATCACTCAGTCTAACACATGGGGCTTATGCAAGAGGTGAAGGGTTCAATAAAAACTGGATAAGGGAAAACAGCAACACAGTTTCTGATAATGTGAAATAACAAACCAAGTACTTTATACAGAGCAGCTGTTCAATTCTCATAGACTGTGACTGCACTGGACCAAGCGCCGTGGCAGGAAATACAAGGCATTTGGGTCTGGTGTGAGTGTAGAAGCTGATGTATTTTATTAAAGAAAAAAAAAAAAACAACCCACAGAATCACAACACACAATGATTAAAAACTATCAACTTCCTCTTCCCCAAATCTCTAAAAGGCCAGAAATTCAACCTAAAATTTTTGTTATTATTATTTCTTTGAAATGTCAGTTCTCGCTGTTAAAAGGCACCAGAGAGATCCATGCCGGGACTACTCCTTGGTTTAAAAGCAGCCTGCTTGCTCCAGGTTGGTAGTGAGATGTGCCGAGAATGATTTTTTTTTTAAAGCAAAAGGATTCAAATTATTATTTTTTTGTTGAAAAATGCCACAGGTTATTAAACTAACATCAGGAATAGATATAATCAGATCTCATCTATTATTAATGAGGTTCTGCCTTAATGTGATCATTATAGGTATGTGCCTACACCTAGAAGCTATCATCTAACATAATAACAACCGGAAATAATGAGTTGCCGGCATGATATTTTTCTTCTGTGAAGGGTTATACCTACAGGGTTGTTTTTTCCCTTTCTTAGAACAACAACAATAATAATAAACTGCAGCATTTTAGACAGAGACAGGTGTAAGTTTTATTTGTAATAGAATGTTTACTGCTTAACATCTTTATGGTTAAGATTTGCTACAGAGCCAACACAAAAAATATTTTGAAAACCATTATTATTACTGCTTGTAATGGTGATCCCACAGGCAGAAAAACTCAAATAACTTTCTATATATAATATCTACTCTGTGTGTGTGTGTGTGTGTGTGTGTGTGTGTGTGTGTGTGTAAGAGAGAGACAGAGAGATCGAAGTTATGAATATGCTTGTAGGTTAATCTACAAAAATTTTTTAAAATACTTTTTTCCCTCATATACAGGCCTTTTAACTGCAAATCCCTTTCCTCCTCTGAGGGATGGGCTCTGAAGAAACATAAATCGAGCCTTCGTGAAGAGAGGCATAGACAGATCACATCCTGAAGAGTTTAGCTTCCTTTGTAGCGAGTTATTGCACATTACTGTGCTAGGGCTCACGAAACCCTAGTGAATCCTTAATGCATTGCATTCTGTGGGGTGCAGTTATCTGGACCCCAGATCAGGCACGTTTAAGTGTCAGAAATGAGAGTGAATGAGACCCAAGCATCTGAGCACCCGACAGCAGCATGATCGAGGAAAGCTCCGGGTTGGCCAATGCCAGCCCTCATCTCTGGAATGGATGTTCCACTCTTTCCCGTTCCTTCCCTCACCCCTAGGTTCCTCTCTCTCACAATCCACTCCCTTCCAGCTCTGCAGTCTGACTCTTGCTCTGCTGGCCTGGTTTCCGGGCGCCTCCGGGGTCTCTCCAAATTGATCGTCAGACTTGCTCTCTCTGTGACATCAGCACTGGTGTTGGTCACTGGTGTTGGTCATGGTGTCTGTCAGCACTGGTGTTGGTCACTGGTGTTGGTCATGGTGTCTGTCAGCACTGGTGTTGGTCATGGCTATGGTGTCTTCTCTTGGCTTCTTCAGCTCCTGTTTCCCTGCGTCTCCCCTACCCTTTTCCCGTGGTGGTCCGCTGGCTCCTGTCTCTCCACCCACCCCTGAAGCATGGTCATTCCCCAGGCCTTCTGTGTCCAGCTTCCATGATCAGATCTTTACTGGTAACTCCTGAGCCTGTATCTCTATCCCCCCTCACCCCCCACCACTCACCAGATGGCTCCACAGGAATGCTTCAGCAGCTCTCAAGTTGACCAAGTCCAGTTTTGCTCATGACCTTCTGTTCTTCATCTTCTATTCACATGCTCTGTCCTTACTGACCCTCTCGGTCAGGGGCCTCACCTTCCGCAAAGTCCTTCAGTCTGGAAACATGTTTGTCTTCCTCCACGAGGGTCTTTAATGTGTAGGTTCTGCGCTTTCTTTTTTAACCAGGGGACATGGGTCCTCCTCATTCCCTTTCCTGCTATATTGCCTGGACCATGATAGGAAGCGCTTAATTGATCTCTGGCGCAACCCAGCCTTTGTTTTGCTGCTAGAACTAACTTTTTCAAACACAGGTGGACTTCACCGTGTAGCTGCTCAGTGGTGCTATTTCGGTCTCCCTCAGCTTCCGTGATCGTCTATGGTGAATTGAAAGGTTCAGACAAGATACCTCTAAAATCCAGCCTCAGGCTGACATTTTATATGCCCCTAAGAAACAGAGGATGGGGTTTGCATTTGACTTCTGCCTGAAAATCTGATCACTGAGGACTCTGGGCCCACGTCTAAGGAATGATCCCAACATTTGAGGCTCATTTCACCCGGAAACTCTCTCCTCTCCATAGATTTAGCCAAGGTCAGAATATCTCCAGCTCTCAAATCAATGATGCTCAGAATATAAAATATACTCTGCTGAGAAAGACGACAGTGGGCCATTTTCTACAGGGTGGGCCATCTGAAACACCTTCTTATCTATAAAATAAGGAGGATGAATTAAGGAACGCTACGGTCTATTCATTCCCCTTCCAAATATGTGGTGTCTCTTTGGAACCTCATTGATATGCTGAATCTGGGTTTTAAAATTACTTATCTCATAGAACCACACACTTCGTATGGTTCTGCATGGCTTTCTTTAAGTGAGGCTCTCTGCCTGCACGTGGGGGAGTTGTTCAAGCTGCTGGCCTCCCAAATCCGTCCCTGCATTTTCACGAGGCCACTCTTCCCACAGGCTGCTGCCATCAGCCACCGAGAGAGGCGAGGAGGTGAAGCCCGCCCATCACCTGGAGACTCAAGATCTCCTCGTCGGCCTTGCTGGGCTTTTCTTAGACCTGCACTGCGTTTTCGGGTGCTTCCAGCCAATCTTCCGTCCTTCCCTTCTCTTTCTCTTGGGGTCAGACCTGCACCACGATCTGACGCGTACCCAGCTCCTTCCCATTTTCTCTCACAGGCATTTTCCCTAATAAAGTTCTTCCATGGCTTAGCTACTGCCTCTTGGGTGACCTGAACTAATATACAACCTATATTTGGTATCCTAAGAAATTCACCTTTATCTATGGAAGAAAATGCAGTAATTGGTCTGGTTTTAGCATCATCTGTGCATTTACAACCCATCCTGCAGATTTTTTTTTTTTTACATAGTAAGAGCATTCATTCACCTTTTTCTTAAAAAAACTATTTCCCCAAATTACGAAGAAATTCATAACATTAGTAGAACATACACATATATAAAAAGAAGAAAACAAAATTATCCATAATCTTTTCAGCCCCAAGTAACCACTGCTTTCATGTCTTTTCTACGTGATACAGATAATTCTCATATAACAGTAACGAATAAAAACTGATACTATAATGGTTTAGTAGAGGAGTTGGCAGCCTTCTGTAAAAGGCCAGATGAGTGAATATTTTCCATTTCTGAGGCCATACAGACTGTTGCAGCTTTTCAACTCTGCCTGGGAGGATGAACGTAGCTAGAGACAATATGTAAATGAGAGCATCGCTGTATTCCAAAAAAAACTTTATTTAAAAATCTGGTTGGGGCTGGATTGGTCTTGGGGCCATAGTTTGTTGACCCATGAGTTCCTGAAAAGATCTTGTTGGAAGACCTACTCTGAATGAGGATTTTCAGACGCTTCTGAAATTACCCATTGAAACCTGTAGCGATCAGCCGATGACTTTGGCAAAGTGGCAGCTGGAAGAGGGGTGCTAGCTAGCAGCGTCCCGGCGAGAGGCGAGAGTGCAGCTGCAGGCCTGGCCAGCTTACCTGCCCGGGCATCCCCGGTGTGAGGGTGGAAACATTTCTCCTTCTTTCCTTCTAGGTTCTTCGGTAGGTCTGATATTAAATGGACACAAAACAAGTTAACAGGAGAAAAAAGAAATTTAATTTTGTATGTACAGGAGGCCCAAAGATAGGAGACTGGAGGGCAAGTGGGTTAATTGAGGCTTATATACCATCCTGAGCTAAGGAATGGGGCAGGGGCCTGGGGCTCCAAAGGGGAGCAGGGTGATTCACAGGATGATAAAAAGAGCAGATGGTTGGTAATTAGAAGTTTGCCCTGCCTTACAGGTAGGTCTTTGAGATAAAAACTTATCTCTGGTAATAATTATTTTTCTGATACAGGTTCCCTATCTCAATCCTTTTAGGTAGTTAGGAGAGAGGTAAAAGTTTTTCCTGGCTCAACTGGGTGTTGCTTGCCTTCAGCTCAAAACAACATGTCAAAGTGGTGTATCTTCAAGCGGCTCATCCTACCCCCTTCAGCTCATCCTACCCCCTTCTCAGGCCACAGGGGCCAAGCCCTCAGGGGTGTGAGTGCGTCCCGCCTCCGGTTTGGAGGGAACTTTCCCAGAAGGACTAGCATGACTTAGACTGGGAAGAACACCCTGCTGGCAGCGACATTGTGGTCTTTCACAGTCAGGCTGGAGTTACATAGGCTTCAAACCTTCCTAATGCGCTTTCCTCATTTAATTTTGTGGCTGCATAAACTTTCATAGCAAATAATGCGTCGGGGCCGCAGCCCAAATGTGATGGACTCTGTGGATCTGGAGAGCCGCTCTGCATTCTAATGGCTGCTTAACCAGGCCCCGGCTGGTCCAGCCAGTTGGCTTTGGCTTGAAGAGGAATTCTGCAGAATGCGAGGGGAACCCACCGGAGAGCTGTTGGCCTCGCTGCTGCCGTCCCCTCTCCACGGAAGCATTTCCCCCCAAACTTGGCAGCTGGTCCTCTTGGGTCAGAGCGAATTGGTCCCTCAGCTAGAATTCTGATGGCGTCTGTCTTGATTGGAGTGTTGAAGGGTAAATTCTTACCTAGGAGTCGTTTTCAACACCCACACTTGATCCTCCTATTTGTCCGTGGAAATCAACATTGACAACCTATTCTCCGGCCCATCTGCTGGGATGGCACTGTGCCTGGTTCCTGGCAGGGCCCACATGCTCCACAGGGCTGGGGTTTCAGTGCGCTGGGTTTGGAGAGATGGCCGAGAGGGGTGGGAAGAGAAGAGCTGCAGGAAGCTACTCTTTCATGCATTGTCCCATCCCAGCCTCCTGGGCCCTTCTGTCAGCGGACTCTGCACTTTCAGAATCCATCTTGATCCTCAAGAGGTCAAGCCCTTCAGAAAACCTGGGCATGAGGACTGCTTGTCTGCATGGGGGACAATGAATGGAACCTGCTTTCAGTGCTCTCCCCAGAGCAGTCATCACCCACCATAAAACAGAGTAAAGTAGAAAGAGCAGGTTACAAAGTGATAATGTGCAGTGTTACTCCATTCATGTAAAAAGTGTGTCAGTGCGTGCTTGCGTGCATGGGTGCACATGTCAATATTTCTGGAGGTAGGTGGTGGGACTATAGTTGATTTTAAATTTTCATTTCTTTTTTATTGTCTACATTCACATTTCCTACAATAGGTATGTGGATGATAACAAAAAAGCAAAGCACAACAAGAATAGCTGCAGAATGTCAGGTATAAGAAAAGACTTTCCTGGAAGACCCAGCCAGTGGCCGAGGAAGAAGGTGTAAGCCCTCTGTAAAATGCCAATCTACGGGTGCTGGTGAGGTTCAGGTTGAGACTTCGGGACGCGAGACAAAGCACCTGGAGGCAGAAGGAGATGCAGAAGCTGGAGTGGAGGAGCCTCCATGTCAGGGGAGGGGAGGAGGAGCAGAGCCAGACCCTTGGCATCAGCCTCTCCCTGGGAACTGGGCTAGGAATCTGTATTTGTAATAAAACCTCCAGGTATTTCTGATGATCAGCTAGGTTTGGGGATCACAGAACTCCACAATTTTCCAGGTCTCTTTCCCCTCTAAAATTGGATAAATAACTGTTACCCCACCTACCCGGGCGGAGCCTGTGAAATCCTTGGATATTTTCTTTGCAGTTGCAAGGTAGAATTTGAAGAGTGGCTCACTGTCTAATTATCACAAAAGGAGTCAGAATAGCAAACCAAATTGTACCTACTAGTGGGTTATTTTTCTCCATGAGGGGAAACAAAATCCTACAACTACCCCTTAAGCACTTTGCCATATCACTGTCTTCACCCTGCAACTTTGCTGTTGATTTATACCGCGCAGATTTATGGCAACACTAGCCACCATTTTTGCAGCAAAGAGTATTCTTGGCACTGTTTTGGAAACATTGCATTTAATTTCCCCTACATCTTGCAAGGCAAGATCACCTTCCATTTCACAAATGGAAACACTCAGGCATCAAGGCCTTAAGCACTTACCTGAAGTCACATGGTGAAATGGACCTCTGTTTGCCTATTTGTGTGACAGACATTTACTTCTAACGGGAATCCAATCCAATGCTCCCCTTTTCCAGGTCCATGCGGAGAGTGGGAGGTGAAGTGTCCAGCAGAGGACTGATGGTGGGCAGCACTCGGGTCAGAATTCATGTGCCTGACTCGCCCTCTACTGTGTCACATTTCCTCCCAGATAGGCTGTGCATTTCTTACAGATACAACCTCATCTACACCGCAGCATCCCATCGTGCCTAGGATGGGGCTAGGCACATAATAGAGGGTGACTGAGTGAATGGGAGGGTTGTACAGATGAGAGAAACACAGGACATGCAGGATGACTTTCCTTAAACAGCATAATTTTTATTTATGAAGAGGTGTTCTTGCCCGGCCAGCATGGCTCTGTGGTTGAGTATCAATCTATGAACCAGGAGGTCAGGGTTGATTCCCAGTCAGGGCACATACCTGGGTTGTAGGCTTGATCCCCAGGAGGGGGCCTGCAAGAGGCAGCTGATCAATGATTCTCTCTCACCATTGATGTTTCTCTCTCTTCTTCTCCCTTCCTCTGTGAAGTCAATAAAAAAATATATATTTTTAAAAAAAGAGTTGTTCTTATTAGTTATCTACGTAATGGGAAAGATATATAGGATTTAGAGCCCCAAAGACTTGGTTTTTAATCCCATTTACTGTTTAGGGGATCAGAATTCACCACCATACCACTTTGGAATAAGAATTATTTTGAGTTGAAGACAACTGAGAGTTGACAGGTGCAGGAAGATTCTGACTAACTGCTTAAAAGCAGGGAACAGATTTCCCTTCGTAAAAGTACCCCTGAAACAGAAGAGGGAAGCCCTCATTACCAGAGATGGAGAGTCCAGTCCACACGGAGACAAGTTCACAGAAACAGACCTTGCTGAATAACCCTTTTCTTCCATTAGTTCTCCCATGTATTTCCTTTTTTGTTTGTTTGTTTGTTAATCCTCACCCTAGGATATTTTCCATTGATTTTTAGGGAGAGTGGAAGAGAGAGGGAAAGACAGAGAGAAACATCAATGTGAGAGTAACACACTGATTGGTTGCCTCCTGCACGCTCCCCGACCAGGAGGAGAAACCTGCAACCAAGGTACGTGCCCTTGACTGGAATTGAACCCGGGATTTTTTGGTCCGCAGGCTGACGCTCTATCTGCTGAGCCAAAAGGGCTAGGGCTCCCATATGTTTCCTAATCACTTCCCCATAATTTATGGTCTCTTGAAGCCCCAAATTCCATTTCCTTTGTGAAAATGGAAGAGAGAGGGAATTTTATGTCATATAAATTTTATGTCATATATATGTTGATTGATTGATTGACTGATAGATTTTAAGGCCCCTGAGTCTAACCTCTTCTTTGAGTTTTATATCTTTTCTGTGAATTACTGTGCATGCCTATTAATAAAAATTGTGTGCTTTTTTCCTGTTAACCTAGCTTTCGTTTAAGTTGTTTTGCATAAGAGAATAGAGGAAATATTATTTCTCCCTGACACTATTTTGAGATCTTGCACAAATGATTAAATTCTTGGCCTCAGCATCCTCATCTCTACAATGGAGAGACTAACATCTGCTTCAAAGGATTATCAGAAATAGAAAGTGAGAGCACCTTTCTCAGGGCCTAACCTCCAACCCCCTCCTGGGAAGAAGCACACTGATCTCAAGGTGAAGGCTGCTTCACCAGCTGCCGGGGGTGCATCACCGATGCAACTGGGCAACTCAAGGTCAAGCTTTTGGCCCAGAAAATGTCTCTGTTTATATGAAATCCATAGAAGGGTCCGGTTATACAGCCATGTTCATAACAGCATTGCCCGCCATAGGCAAAAGGCGGAACAACTCGGTGTCCTTCCGCAGATGAGTGGATAAGCCAAATGTGGTGCACACACACAATGGAATATGACTCAGCCTTAGAAAGGAAAGAAATTCTGACATAAGCTACAACCTGGACGAACCTTGAAGATATTATGCTAAGTGGAATAAACCAGTCACAAAAGATAAATATTGTAGGGTCCCACTTATATGATGTACCTCGAGAAGTCAAATTCATAGAAACAGTAAGTAGAATGGTTTGCCAGAATCTGGGGCAGGGGGAATGAAAAGATGTTGTTTGATGAGTATAGAGTTTCAGTTTTGCAAGATGGAAAAATTCAGGAGATTAGTTGCACAACAATGTGAATACACATCACATTACTGAATTATCACACTTAACAATGGTCAGAATGGTAAATTTTATGTCATATATTTTTTATTGATTGATTTTTAGAGAGAGAGGGAGAGAGAGGGAGAGAGGGAGAAAGAGGGAGAGAAACATCGTCTTGTTCCACTTATGCATTGATTCTTGTATGTGCCCTGACTGGGAATCGAACCCACAACCTTGGTATATCCGGATGACGCTCTAACCAACTGAACTACCTGGCCAGGGCCTATGTTATATGTATTTTACCACAATTAAAAATTTTTTTAAATGAGTACAGGAGCAATAATTATTATTTTATTCCAGGTGCACATAAAACAACATCTTTTCTTTCTTGGTCCAACCTATGAAACTGAGGCCATTTCTCTGGAGGCGGAACTTCACCCATGCTGCAACAGGTGAGAAAGAGCTTCGTAATTTTCAGATTAGCAGCCTTTCTCTGTTAATGTCTCACTAATTATCATGTAGCCTGAGCATTGAGCCATAATTATTATCAGTTAATTAGACCTTAAAATGCATCTTTGATAACACCTCCAGCATTTAATTATATTACTGGTAACTTATGATTGTTATTCAGGCAATATATGACTACAGTAAAGTATAATTAGATCTCATTTTTGTTTCTTGAAATCCTATTGATTGTGATAATAGTTTTGTAGTTTTTACAGCTTAAATGGAAATGGTCACATTAAGTTGATAGTCTATAAAACAAATGAACATGTTAACATATTTTAAAAGCATATTAAAAAGAGAGAGGCTATAGGAAAAGAAAAAATGTTTATCATTCTTGATTCCATTTAACAAAAGTTCAAAATAGGCAAATTGCTTGTTCCCAAGGTCAGTTTTTACCTAAAAATAAATAACATTCAAGAGGTTATGTAATAAAAATTAATTTTATTAATTCCTACTGTTGGCAAACAGAAAAAAACCTACCAAATTCTCTCCAATATTGTGAAAGTACAATATGTTCTCCTAAAAACTGTGTACACATCAACTCATATTTCACATATTCTATTGTACACTTAGGAAATGCACAGTGAATCTTTTTGTAAACTAAAGAATCTCTTTTTTAGAATAATGTGGTTAATTTCCTCTCTTTGTAGGAGAGTTAAAGGTCAGCTAGAGGTCAGATGGTCTGGTTGCGTTGGCTGGTAGAGTCTAGCCCCCGGGAGAACAATGTTCTATCTCTGTTACATTTGTTTGTACATTGTATTTTTCAGTTACAGCTCACATTCAATATTATTTTGTGTTAGTTTCAGGTGTAGTTTCATAGTGCTTATACAATCATGCACTTTACAGAGTTGCCTCTGTTACTCTTTAATATCACATATAATTCCTAAAGTTCACACATAGTAGGTATATTTTCGGCTTTATTGAGGTATAATTGACAAAACTGTAAGATATTTGAAATGCGCATCGTGATGATTTGGTGTGTGTGTGTGTGTGTGTGTGTGTGTGTGTGTGTGTGGTAAAATGATTCATTTAACTAATTAACTCATCCATCACCTCACATATTTATCTTTTTTATTTGTGTGTGAGAACATTTAAGTTCTAGTCTCTTAGTAAACTTTAATTATACCACATAATGTTACGAACTATAGTCATCAGGTTATCCATTCCATCCTCAAATCTTACCAACTATTCCTAGTTCCTCATCCTCCAACCCCTGGCAACCACTTTCCTACTCCGTTTCTGAGTTTGACTTTTTATTTAGATTTCGCATGTAAGTTATACCATGTGGTATTTGTCTTTGTCTGGCTTATCTCACTTAGCATAGTGCCCTCAAGATCTATCTATGTAGTCGCCAATGGCTGGACTTCCTCCTTTTTCGTGGCTGAATAGTATCCCATTGTATGTATACAGCACATCATTATTCATCCATCTGTTGATGGACACGTAGGTTGTTTCCATATTTTGCCTATCGTGCTGCAATGAACATAGGAGTGTAGCTATCCCTTTGCTATCCTGTTTTCATTTCCTTTGGATATATACCCAGAAGTAGGACTGTTAAATCATACGGTATGAATATTAATTGCCCATTGAGTGAGAGATCTTGGAGGAAATTAAAGAAACTGCTTATGTTAATATGATTTCGTTTCATTACTTTTGCCTTCATTTGTTTTCAAGTGTTTGTCCTTTCTCATTAAAAGAAGAGGCAGGAAATGGAGAAATATTGACTTTTAAGCATTGTCGTGGACGGAAAAGAAAGATCACAAGACACTGGAGTCAAAGCTGGTCTTTAGCGGACCTGTGCAGCATACTTAGTGCCCGAAGAATACCAGGCTAGAGGTGCACTAACTCAGCATTCCCGGGGAGGGAGGGGGAGGGGAGAATTTCACCCTGGTACCAGGGATTTGTTTTGTTCCTACATCCAGGAGACCCACCAACTTTTAAATATTACTAAGCAAGAACTTATTATAAAACAAGCAACACATGACTACCGCCTACTAAGAACCAATTTTATAAAAGAAAGGATATTTCAATTCCTGAAAAATAGAAAGGACATGATTTTATAACAATGGGCAGTTTTATTCAAGAAAATAAAGTTAAACTCTGCTTAATGAACTTTCCAAAAAGATTCTGAATGGAAAGGGTATTCAGAGCCTGGTGAATTGGTGAAACCTTGGTCACAGAGGAGACGGTGGCATACATAAGGAATAAAGGTACAAAATAGATAACTCTGCCAGCAGGGTCAGGTGTGAAACTAAGTTATATGAAACATATTCAGGATTGAATTTGTACAATGAATGTAAGACAAATAGATGGATTGATTTATATATAGTTTAACTCCATGCCCTTAATTGTAATAAAAATGTATTAATTAGCTGAAATTTTGTATTCTATTTGAAATGCAACATAGGTGAAAAGGCTCGTTGCTCAAAGCCACAAAGGATGAAAGAAATCATTGTTTAAAATCACACAAGTGTGACGCATCAGTCACGAGCTGAAAGTGTTTGTAAGCACACTTCGCATGTTTCAATTCGAATTAAATAAGATTTTGAAAACATATTTTGATAGTTTTGCTGTTCACAGAATTGCAGCTGCCTTGGCAGTCTTCCTGATCACAGACAATCTAAGGGACAGAGCGAGGAAACACTGACCTTTTTTCCTTTTAAAACCTGAGCTTTCCTGTCAAATCCAAATGGTTTTGATTTGAATATTTGTGTAAATCTAATTTACATTTTCTTTCCCTGAACGGAGTGATCCTTGCATAGAAGGAAAGGATGTAGAAGCTAACATGCTTGCTCAAAAAGCATCGTCATGTGCTCCAGGGCTCAGTGGGAAAGACAGCTAGTCCAGTGAAGGGCGAGAGAGCATAGCTGTGTGGTCTTGGGCAACTTATTTAACATCTCTGAGACTATATTCTTGCCTGTAAAATGGGGCAGTCGGTTGTTGTTAGGATAAGAGAAAATATTTTGGGAAGCATATCCCACTTAATTGGCGCTTATTAAGTGCTAGTTAATTTTCCTCTTATAATAGTAAGGAGACCAATCAATTCGCCAATGTGGGGCATAAAGATACATGAACACCAGAAAAAGACAACGATTTAACTCACAGAATTTGTAGATGTTCTTTGGGGAAAGAATAATTATGTTTACCCAAAGCAACTGGAGTGTATTTGTTTGGGGAAGATTAGAGTGGTGTCATCTAAAGGAGCCTGGATGGGGTGGGGCTAATAACATTCTGTAATCAACTTATCATATTTATTCAATTAATTAAATCACATTTCTGAGGAACTTTGCTACTCACAATGCTTAGTCTCTTGGTACCCTGAACAATAAAGAAAACTGTTTTCGATGGTATTTTAAGAGTGCATGAAGGCAAAAGTAATGAAACGAAATCATATTACCATCTTTGTCCTCTTACAAAACGTGGCTGCTGCCCCCTGGTGCTGGTGAAATGTAATTACATCTCATGAAAGTTCTGCCCCATGTTTGAGTCAAATGTTGAGAGCAACTTCAACAAGTCCTCCACAGCAAACAACCGTGCCCACAATCTGGATAGGAGATGTGAAATTACCATCCAGAGACCCACTGAGCAAAACAATGGGAAGCCAGAATGACTTCACCTTTTAACAGAAAGAAATCCATTTCTGAGAAAACATTACAGGCAATTTAGTACAATTGAACTTTGTTTTTAACCTTTTACTGTGATTTACGTGATTAGGCCACAGGAGGAAGTGGTTTTCAACAGCATGATTAGAGCATTTTGAGGAAATAATTTCTGTCTTTAAGCACCTTGTGTACATTTTTGTTTTCAAGTGTTTGTCCTTTCTCATTAAAAGAAGAGGCAGGAAATGGAGAAATATTGACTTTTAAGTATTGTCGGGGACGGAAAAGAAAGATCACAAGACACTGGAGTCAAAGCTGGTCTTTAGCGGACCTGTGCAGCATACTTAGTGCCCGAAGAATACCAGGCTAGAGGTGCACTAACTCAGCATTCCCTAGCGGGTGGGTGGTGGGTGGGGGCATTTCACCCCCATACCAGGGATTTGTTTTGTTCCTACATCCAGGAGACCCACCAACTTTTAAATATTACTAAGCAAGAACTTATTATAAAACAAGCAACACATGACTACCACCTACTAAGAACCAATTTTATAAAAGAAAGGATATTTCAATTCCTGAAAAACAGAAAGGACATCCTCTCTAATAAAATGGTAATATGCAAATTAACCATCACTCCGCTACATAAACCACGCCCATCAGCCAAGCCACGCCCACCAGCCAATCAGGGCGAGTATGCAAATTAATCCCAATCCAAGATGGCTACAGCCACAGAGAGCAAGGTTTCCCAGGTAACAGAGCAAGCCAAGCTTTCCATAGCCGTTGCAGGCCTAAGCCTCCACTCAAGCTACAAAGTTTCAATTATAGGAGGTAAACAAATTCAAACAAATGGCGGCAGAATGGAACTTGAGAGAGCAGGCCAGGGTTGCCGGCGGCAACAGGGGAAGCAAAGCTTTCCGCACACCCTGGCTGGGCCCACCCGCTTAAGGCAACAAAGTTTCAATTATAACCCCAACACAAATGGCTGCCGGCCTCCGCGGAGGGAGCCCCAGGTTTGGCTCCACTCCAGGCTACAAAGTTTCAATTGTAGAAGGAAAATAAATCCCAGATACCAGGGCCTCGCTTGGGTTGCCAGGGGGCGTGGCCAGCCTGCAAACCATCACAGGCCCCTCGCTCAGGCCGCCCCACGCCCCAAGGGAACCCCACGCTGATCCAGGATACCCTTCAGGGCAAACCAGCTGGCCCCCACCCGTGCACCAGGCCTCTATCCTATCTAATAAAAGAGTAATATACAGATTGATCATCACTGCAACACACAGTATAGCTGCCCCCATGTGGTCAAAGATCCTGCCCCCATGTGGACACAAGATGGCCACCACAAGATGGCCAGCAGGAGAGGGCAGTTGGGAGGCACCCTGCCTGCAAGGGAGGGCAGTTGAGAAGGACCAGGCCTGCAAGGGAGGGCAGTTGAGAAGGACCAGGCCTGCAAGGGAGGGCAGTTGAGAAGGACCAGGCCTGCAAGGGAGGGCAGTTGAGAGGGACCAGGCCTGCAAGGGAGGGCAGTTGAGAGGGACCAGGCTTGCAAGGGAGGGCAGTTGGAGGTGATCAACCCTGCAGGAGAAGGCAGTTAGGGGTGACCAGGCTGGCAGAGGAGGGAAGTTGGGGGCAAACAGGCTGGCAGGGGAGCAGTTAAGCATCAACCAGGCTGGCAGCGGAGTGGTTAGGGGGTGATCAGGCTGGCAGGCAGAAGCGGTTAGGGGCAATCAGGAAGGCAGGCAGGCAAGCAGTTGGGAGCCAGCAGTCCTGGATTGTGAGAGGGATGTTCGACTGCCCGTTTAGGCCCGATTCCACCAGGATCGGGCCTAAACGGGCAGTCGGACATCCCTCCAGGAGTCCCAGATTGGAGAGGGTACAGGCTGGACTGAGGGACAACCCCCCGCCGTGCACGAATTTCGTGCACCGGGCTTCTAGTAATTTTATAACAATGGACAGTTTTATTCAAGAAAATACAGTTGTTGCATTAGTCTTTAGTTTTCTCACTTTGCCAGAAGGTGAAATTGGGTGACGGACCAGGTTGAGAGCTTGTTGTTCACATAACCTGCTCAAATCCAGTTCAGACTAATTTCAAGCCAAAAATTTTTGACTCTGCTTCTGTATTTGCCTCTGTGCCTCAGATTATGTTCAGAAGTTCCCAAACAGGTGTAAAAATCAGTGACATTGGTAGGCAATATATATGATTCCACATTTTGGGGAGTAGGGAGGAGTGTTATAAGAATGTACCTAACACCCTAACCGGTTTGGCTCAGTGGATAGAGTGTCGGCCTGCGGACTGAAGGGTCCCAGGTTCGATTCTGGTCAAGGGCATGTACCTTGGTTACATGCACATCCCCAGTAGGGAGTGTGCAGGAGGCAGATGATTGATGTTTCTCTCTCATCGATGTTTCTAACTCTCTATCCCTTTCCCTTCCTCTCTGTAAAAAAATCAATAAGATATATATATTAAAAAGCATGTAGCTAAGGATAGTGAGATTTACAAATCCCAAGATTCCGAGTCATCATTCTGAACTCTGCCTGTCCTTTGCCATTTTCTTTTGAGAAGCAGGGTCTTGTCCCACTGTCCCATGGTACTTCACATCTCAACAAAAAGGAGAAGATGACATGTTCTTTCTGGAGCGAGAATAGATTGTGGGTGACCTACCTGAGTTCACCAGCTCACTGAACAGTGATTAACATTTAAAATGTATGCAAACTAGACTCCTAATTAAAGTCCAATAATGTAAGACTTTGAACCTATTCACTGCCTTTGGAAATAATCACAGATGCTCGCTGCTTATCATGAAAAAGCCATTATGGTAAATGACCAACTCCCCCACTTTCTCCTTTCCATCCACTGCAAAAGTGATTCTCCATTGCAGAGATTTGCAAATGGTGCATGTTGCAGAGTCCAATGTCTCCTGGTAGCTGTAATTGTTATGCAAATTACCTTGATAGAGGAAGGATAAAATTTGCAGAGCTCCTAGCATATGTGGATTTGAAGCGTGTACTAAATTTGGAGCGGGTGAACATTTGTTTATCTGAAGGGTCATTAAGAACTCCTGATGGCAATTTGACATGGCATTGATGAAGGATGAGTGATCCTGCCTCCTTTCCCTATTCATCCTCCCTTGCTTTGCTGACTCTCTATGGGAGAGTGAGCATGAAACTCCCACAGAGAGGGAATCAGGAAAAGTGATTACATCCAAAAGAGGCGAGAGGACGGAAATATTCAGGAAGCAGCTCTCAGTTGCAGATTGAAGAGTTAGAGTCGATCTGGTTGCCAAAGGTAGAGAATCCCAGTAAGAATCAAAGACTCAGCCTCAGAAGAGGAAACAAGGAAAAAGCAAGAACCAACATTTGTTGTGCATTTGCTGTGTCCCAGAGCTGCCAGTAGGTGTGTTACCCATGTTCTCACTTGACCTACAGGATGGCCTGGTGAACTAGGTTGTGTTATGTTACAGGTGAGGAATCGGGGTTCAGAAAGGTAAGGTTCCTATGACTCAGAGGTAACGTCAACTCTAAATCTATCTGATTTGTAAATTCATAGCCGTTGCCATCGCCAAGCCGCCTCTCAGATTTACTCGAAAATGCAGCCTTAGAAATGAACTTTGGAAACTGCCTCCTTCACTTGGACTTCAGTGACTCAGGGGCAAGGTGGCTACCACAGCTGGTTACCACAGAAGCTGTGCCGCCCAGAACAGTGCACCGGGGTCCTGGGACAGACGCCACGGAACCCACGAGGCTCTTAGGTGCGTGTCGCCAGCACTCTCACCAGACTCTGTGGGGTAGATGTGCGGTGGCTAATTTAATGTTAATATTTTTTTTTCTTTTTCCTTCATTTTACCTTTTCTTTCCACATAGCTGAGTATTCTATTTATTTATTTTTAAATTCATTTGTATTATTGAAAGTACTACACTACAGATGTCTATTGAATCAGCAGATATTGAAATGTAGTCACCAAATGAAATGATTTCCCCCTTTCAGACATCATTCATTGGATGGACACATTTGAGGAATGGGAGTTATTTCTTTGATGATTTAGGACCAGAAGGAGTGACAATGAGCTAGGAGAGAATAAATTTCCCCTTTATTCTTGTCCCTCTCTCTGGGCTGGCAGGCTTTCCCAAATATTTACGAGGCTCAGGACACAAGGACAAATAGAGGCCTAGATTCCATATGTCTAAATATTTTAAAACTGTAAATCAAGCAAGCAAACTTTTAGATATATCCTATCACCCTGTTGTATAAAGATGCCTTTATAATGACGTGGAAGACCAGGCTCGCGTTTAGACTTCTTGGACCCCATGGAGCTGCACTATGGACAAGGTCTGAGCGCAGCAAGAGCAGGTCCGGCTCCTGGATGGCAGCCCACCCCCTTCTCTTCCCAGCCTGCATGTCCCTGCATTGTAAGAGGCCTCAGGAGCCCCCATGAATACATTGAATAGATGCCAGGCTAACTGTCCAGGCTCTAACACAAGCTCCACAAATAGTTACCCTCTCTCTATGCACCCCTCAGGCCTGGGGCTGTGCATCCTGGCAGGAAAGGCTGTAGGCTGGAGGACAGACCTGGGAAGAAAACCATACGGTCCTAGAAGCAGTTTGGGGGGAATTTAGGCAGGGGATCTAAGGTAGATCCCAGAGGTAGTCTAGAAAAGGGGAGGTTTGGGTTTTGGGCGGGCAGGTCTTTTTGACCATACACACTTCTCACACCATGGGAGGAAGTGTGGCTGGAGAAGGCTTCTGGCGTGGTGCTTTGTAAGCCTGGGACCCAGGACAGGCCCCTCTTACTGGGTCCGAGAGTAGCTCCATTGTCCAAAGTAGATGGAAGAGAGGGGCCTGCAAGTGGGAGATGGGAGTTGTAATGTGTTACGGGAGAAATATTCTTTACTATTAAAATACCTTATTCCTCTGACCAATACAATTACAGGGTTCCTTGCACTTGTGTGAAGTGGAAAGACCACCAACTAGCTTTTCCAGAATTTCTATCGTATTTATAGAAGAGTCTGTCAGGAGAAAAACTGTTGATGCGTATACCCAACAACTCTAATCTCGAAGTTATTGGAAGAAAATGAGCACAGAATCTGTAAGGCCATTTTCAGAGAGTCACTTTTCTGATTTCAGTTGCATTCTAATTAATATCACAGAGCATTAGCAAACTAAGTAAGAAGCAATTATTACCTATCAGACTCTGGGGTTGGGAGAGAAATGATGGTACATTCTGCATAATTTTTGCATCATTAAAAATTAAATCCCATAAGCATAATGACTCAAACATCAGGCCCTGACAGTATTTGCTGATGACAGAGTGTGGTATATAAAAAACTATTTACTAGGTAATGGTAACAATCTTTTCTGTATTTAGACAGACTTCCCTCACTCTACCCCCCTCCCTGCCCCCAAAAGGCAAATGTTTTATGTAAAATTATTTCCAAGCATACGTTAGCATAAGAATAAGGATAGTATTTTCTTTTACATACACGCCCATAGATGTATAGGATGGGCCGTTGCATAGAACACTTTCAGTGTTTCTATTTTATAGAAGGTAACGATGAAAAGAGCATGGGTTATATTGTCAAACAGACCCATGTTTGACTCTGGGTCCGTATAACCTTACTAACTTGAGCAGGTTTCTTAACCTCACACGTCTTCTGTTTTAACACCTGTCAAAATGAGACACTCACTTTACCGTGTAGAGTTTTTGTGCAAATCAAATGAGATAACATAGTTAAAGCACTTCACACTGGGTCCAGTACATGGTAGACACTGTCATTTCATTTCTTCCTTCTTCTTCCATGTTGCTGAGCTCTTTCTCTGAGGAGAATACCTTAAAGTAAGAATCTGCTGCTCATGGGATGAACCACAGGAGGGATCGCACACTGATGGAAATCTCCCAGCTCTTGAAGACCCATCTGGGAGGTCACTGAGCTCCAAGCCTCTGTGGAGATTGCGAAGACTTCCGAGGGGGAGGAGGATGACGGCATGTGCGCCTCGTGGTTTGCTTTTCCCTGGGGACTCGTCATAGTTCCCTCAGTGATGACTTTCAGCGTTCAAGGAAATAAAACGGAGCTCACGTCTGAGACCACCCAGAGTGTTAGGACATGTGCTAATGAGAACAAGACCATGGATTTGCTCTGCCATCCTAATGCCTGGCTGGTCATCTCACATAGGTGCACTCTGCGTCCCAGTGGGGACTAGAAGAGAAACTGGGGATGGTGACCATTACCTGGTGATGAGACGGCTTCCATTCTTGAAGGGAGGTTCTGTATGTCTGAATACGTTTAAAACTGTGACCCTCGGTGTAGAGGGCCCCCTGGGAAGGCATATGGGCATTCTTTAAATTATTGTCAGCTGAGTCCAAGGCGAAGGGCAGAGCTGAGTCTTGGATACACATTTACCAAAAAGGCGGATGTGTTATCAGCACAGACTCTTACCTTTGCCCAGGTGTCTGGTAGTGGGACTTTGATATGTAAATCCAGTCAAGCACCAGGAATGCTCGGGCTTACTCAAGAATGCAAATGATCTCCTTTGATCCTAACTTTTGGTGAAACTTCCTGGTATTTGGGGGTATAAAATAAACTTGCTGTATGGGCTCTGGGTCCCTGTCCCTCCATCAGAGAGGATGGTGGTCCCACCCGGTCCCAGCTTTTTTTCCCCTTCCATTTTGTGTCTTGTCTCTCTCTTTCTTTTATTTCTCAATCCCCAGCTCCTCTACTCAGGAACTGGGCCCGCTCTCTTTCTGTGCTGGATGCGGAAAGAGAGAAACACCTACACCTCAGCCACCAATGTGTTCTTTGCATTCTTATAGTTAGCTTTCTTCGTCTTACTCAAATTCTGCCTTGAAAATCCTTCAGCAAATCAAACTACCTGCATGATGCGGGGTCCTTAATAACCTTGGATCTGGTCCCATGCCTGTCGTAGGGCAGTGCGTGGTCAGTGCGTGTCCTTCCTCTGCGTGGGTGTCCTGCAGACTGCAAAGGCTTCAGAGCCAGAAACGCCCATGTTCCCATCCCCGTTCGGTCACTTAGTGGCGATGAGACTTTAGGCAGTTCACTTAACTTCTCTGGACTTCAACTTTTCGTTATTGTTATTTGGATAATAATGCCAAATGTATAATAGTTATTTTGAGGATTAAAAAATAATATAAAATATTATGTTCTTTCTTATTCCTTTTAGCTCCAAGCTTAAGGTCAAATAATATAAAGAAGGAGTGTGGCCCTGGCTGGAGTGGCTCAGTAAGGTTGCTGGTTTGATCCCCAGTCAGGGCACTTGCCCAGGTTGTGGGCTCAATCCCTGGTAGAGGACATGCAGGAGGCAACCTATCTCTCTCTCTCTCTCTCTCTCTCTCTCTCTCTCTCTCTCTCTCTCTCTCTCTCTTTTTCTTCCCCCTACACTCTCCCTCCCCCCTTCTTCTCTTTCTAAAAATCAATTACAAAAAAAAGGAGTGCTCTGGCTTAGTCATGAGGTAATTAATGAAGTATTGTAATGGGAATACAGAATTTCTCTGGAGCTCCCCAGATGCCTTATATTTCAAGGATTCCCTACATTTCTCATGGTCTGTTGTAAGCTTCGTTTCTTGTTTTCAGGCATCCTTTATATACCCATACTGTGTTTATTTTAAAAGCGTTTGTTATTTTGATTCATAAAGGGAAATGTGTTCACTCCACCATCTTGAAATGGAAAATCCCATGTTTGCAACTGCTGGTCATATCTTAGTTTTCTCCCCTTCTCTTGAGCTGCCCCTCAGTCCCGAAGGCTGTGCATAGGAGCAGGGGCCGGCAGTGTGCTGCTGAGGAGTCATGCGTATAGTCAAGGTTTTTGTATGCATCGTGAGGTGGAAAAAAAAGACAGAAAAATTATACATCAAAGTGCAATGAAAAGAGATTAAAAGTAATAAAATAGTTCCCTCCCAATATTCAGGATTAGAAAGAAGCCCCGGGGCTTCCCAAAGAAGTCATGTGATAAAAGCGACGAGAAAGGCACTGACTTGAGATTCCGGGAATCTGAACTCCCTCCCAGGTCCGCCCTCCCCACTTTGGAAACTGGCCCCCCTTGCCCGCTCGTTGGCCTTGGCTCCATTTCTGTGAAATGCTGGGAAGGAAGGGCATCACACCGATGACTTCCACGGCCTCACTCAAGTCTTGCAACAATTAAGGTCAACACCTAATTCTTCGAGTGTGTGGGGAGTTCATTGCCAGAGTTCTGTGGGAAAAAAATCAAAGAGAAATCCATGACATGAGGATTCTACGTTAAGAAGAAAGACTGAAGACCCAAAGATGTGGTCACATTTTCATAGGAATATTGATATGAAAATATTAAACTGTGAAACTGTCTGACCTAACCAGAGGAGAAGAGATGAGTCACACAGAGCCATGACAAAAACATCCATATGGAAAGAGTGTCCTGTTGTAGCAGCGTCTGCCTGCCTTACAACTGGGGGTAATAAATTAGATATAAATAAATGGATTTTTTACAGAATGAGTGCAACTCACCTAATATTTTGTGTGCACACACTCACGCGCACAGCTACAGAAGCTATACCTGGATAGCAACACCTAACACGCTCGTCCGTGCAGACGCTGTGCGTGAGTCTTATCAAACAATAGATGAGGCAAAAACATTGCAAGTAGTGTTTTTTTTGAGTGAAAGAGGATTAGACCCAAGCACACTGCCTTAGATCTTTGAATACCTAGTATCTCTTTGTGTCTTTGAAGTTTTGTTTTGTATTTTAATACTAATGGAGAGAATAGAACAGAGAGAGGAATATGACCCCAGTTTATTCTTCCTTGTGCAGAGTGAGGAAATAGCAGCTTTCCAAAAGTAAAAAGCCAAGGCATTTGGGAAGGATGGAACATAAAAGCTTGATGATTGGGATAAATGGGGATTTCATCACCGCTTTCACTCCGTGCTATTTACCAGGGGCCCCTTCTAAACCGTACTCTGGAAGCTTCACAAAGGAGAAGTGAAGGGTCAGAGGGGAATGTGATGTTTATAAAGACAAGTAGGATCTGAGGTGCAATTATTTTTTAAGATTTTAACCATTTTAGTTCTTTTCAGTTACAGTTTCAGCTACATTCACTATTATGTTGTCTTACGTTCAGGCGTACAGCACAGTGCTCAGACAATAATCATACACTTCAAAAAGGGCTCCCCCAATATTTCCACTACACACCTGACACCATACATAGTTATTACAATATGTTTTACTATGTTCCCTACGCTATTTTACACCCCCATGACTATATTGTAACTGCCAATTTGGATGTGCAATTATTTTACCAGGATGTGAGGTTTCTAAGGAGCAAGGGAAAGAATGTGAGGGGTGTGAGGGGTGAAGGTGAGCCTGTGTGGGAGGGTGAGATGGGGGGAGAGGGGGCAGAAACCACATGGAGAGAGAATAAAATATGCGGGAACGTCTTAAAGAAAAATGTCACGAGCGCTGGCAAAATAACTGGAAGATAAGATAGGCTGCCGGAAAGCAAGGGAAGAGAACACAGTTAACAAAAAAGCGTATTGGCAGGAGGAAGGAGTGATGTGAGGATTGCACCTGGAATTAAGGCATCGTGGAGGTGCTAACGGCAGTGATTTTAGAACTACAATTGGCATAATATAGGTTGTCAAGAAGGATAAAGAATGAATTTATTCTCAGTGAGGAAAGAGCATAAAACTCCTATCTACTATAAATGAGAGTCCTCAAGCCTACAGAAGGTGAAGGGGACAGGAATCAGCTTTTTGAGCCAATGTATGTATCAGTCACTCGACATAGATTATCTCATTAATCCTGCCAACGGTAGGCTGTTATACTCATTTTATATAAAGACAAAGGAAAGCTGAGAAATGTTAAGAAATCCGCCAAGGTCAGGCACAGCTGGCGAGGAGTAGGGCTGGGATTTCCAGCCAGGTCTGTCTGATTTGAAAACAAACAAGGTGTTCCGGTGAGGGTCCACTCCGGAGGCTAACACGACTCCAATTAATTTGCAGAATTCAATACGAAAAACGGTATCCATGGTATTAGAGAATGGAAAATGCAAAATGTGAACAGGAAGGTGTGGGTACAGAGGGAGTGACTGCAGGAAGCAGGGCCCGCCTTTGGTTGGGGGAACAAAGGAAAGAGGATGGATTACCAAACCTAGAGCCTCAGAGGAAGGCCCCCCTGGGCCTGGAACCCTGATCTTTGGGGGAGGGGAGCAGCTGGCTGCACTGGGGTTTCCGAGTGAGAGGAGGCCATCTCTGCCAGGGTGGGAAGCGCTGCAAACTGGGATCAACTACTGGGTGAGGGAGCACGCGGGGCGGGCACAGGGGGGCCCGCTGACAGGAGGGGCCAGGCCCTTCTTCCTCCCCCTGACCTCCAGTTGTTGTTTCTAATCCTCACCCGAGGATATTTTTCCCATGGCTTTATTATTACTGATTGATTGATTTAATATTTTTATTGATTTCAGAGAAGAATGGAGAGGGAGAGAGAGAAACATCAATGATGAGAATCATAGATCGTCTGCCTCCTACATGGCTCCTGCTGGGGATCCAGCCTGCAACTTGGGCATGTGCCCTGACCTCCTGGTTCATAGGTGGATGCTCAACCACTGAGCCACGATAGCCGAGCCCCATTGCTTTTTTAGAGAGTAGAAAGGAGGGATGGAGGGGGAAGGAGAGAGAGAGAGAGAGAGAGAGAGAGAGAGAGAGAGAGAGAGAGAGAGAGGAACATGGATGTGAGAAAGACACATCGACTGGTTGCCTTTTTCATGTGCTGGGGATGGAACCTGCAACCGAGGTATGTGCCCTTGACTGGGAATCGAACCTGTAACCCTTCAGCGCATGGACCAACGCTCTAACCACTGAGCCAACGGGCCAGGGCTCCAGTTGTCTTTAGTGCCCCCTGCTGGCGGAGTCTCACAGCAGCTGGCAGAGGAGAAAGGTGGTTCAGAGTTCCAGCCCCAGGCTCACAGAGCACAGTGTGGGTCTGAAGCAGGATGCACAGTTGATGATTGCAACAAAGAAGAGAAGCTCAGAAACGCAGCTTCCATATTCTCCCCCCACCCAGCACCAGTTCTGAAGAATTTATGACCCGTTTTAATGTAGGTTTTGTTGAAAGGGGCATGAACAGCCACATTGCACTAATTTCTGCAAATTAATGTAAAATCTAAGTTACTGAGTACTTAGGGAGGAAAAATAGCTTTAGAATTTTCAAGTATATACAGCACTGTTTTAAGTAGGCCTTAAACAAATAAAAAAAGTATATTA
Source organism: Cnephaeus nilssonii (assembly GCF_951640355.1). NCBI lineage: Eukaryota > Metazoa > Chordata > Mammalia > Chiroptera > Vespertilionidae > Cnephaeus > Cnephaeus nilssonii. The sequence continues at coordinate 66,080,557 of NC_137085.1, read as the reverse complement.
ATTTCCCTGTGCAGTGAGGTAAGAAAAGACAATGATTTGTTTAGCTACTGAAGAGTCTCCGTTCCTGGGACAGAAGGACAATTAGCTTTAACAGCATCGCTCCAGCACTTTTCCTCCCCAACGCCCCTCTTTTCCAAAAGAGAGGAAAACAAACCAACCTCTTTCCACAAGAACCGCACTTGTGGGGAAAAAGCGATGCTGAACAGGAACGAGGAGAGAGAAAACATCCCCCCACGCCCATGGGGATGACAATTCCTGGTTAACTGTAAGAAATGGAGAACGTAATTGAGACAGATGACCAGATTTAGGAAAAATAAACCTCACCATTAAAATCTAATTAAATATTTGCATTTCAGCAGTAAGTTTCTTCTGCAAAGTTTTGTGAGCAGCAGGCTGACAGTGAAGATTATTGACTGTAATTTGCCAAAGTTTTTTAAGCTGAGTTAGTTTTGTGCGACGCACGGAAGGTTGATTCGGCTGGGCTTCTCCGCTGGCTGCTTTGTTATTCCTTTAAAGTGAGTCATTTGTAACTGTTCTCAGAGATCTTTTTTCAGCCACTTATCTCCTTCAGCTGGACTGGTGACACCAAGGGATAAAATGAATTGCTGGCTAATATTGTGAGAATTAATCAGACCACAACAGCGGGAGAGTAATGACTTACTTACACTCAGATATTTGCATTTGGCAGTAAAATCACAACAAAAATACAAGGACGTTTAATCTTTGGCTTCGACTTGAACACTGAACCATCTTGGCAATACAAAAAAAACAACGTATAAGAACCTTGTGTTTTAATTTTGGATGATTAACTAATCTGGGGAATTTGTTCTGGTAAGAAAGCTCTTATCTGTTGTGAAGAATTTTTTTGTTTTTTTCCACTTTGCAGTATCTTTGAATCAAACTGGTCTGGTTTCCTTGGACTTCCCGCCCCCGCCTTTGGGCTGATGAAGGGGGTCTTCAGCCCTTCATCTCACCTTCCTCCGAAGTCTGCCATTTCTGTTTCCTTTCTGTCCCTCCCACTTTGACTTCCAGGTGCTCAGCCGCAGGAACTCAGAAGAAGGCGGTGGCACCACCAAGGCCGAGGGTGGAACACAAATATGCCTGCTGCGTTCTGTTGACACGACTTCATACACTGCTGCTCTCTCTCCTTAGAGCGGGCATCTTCCAATAACAGAATCAGGTTCTGGTTGCTGTCTAAGCACTGGAGAAGGAGACAAGGAGACATTTTTCTGACCTGAGTCCTTGGAGTCAAACGCTTTGGAGAGCATTGCCTGGGATCAGAAGCCACTTTCTTCCATTTATATGTCTGCCGTCAGTGTGCTAATGTTAGTTCTGATCATTCATAGACATGCAAGTGTCCTCCCCAGTACTGTATAGTTTTGGGCCTTTGCTGGATATATATATATATAATTATGTTATATATTATATTTTATATATTATATAATATACTAAAGGCCTGGTGCAAGAAATTTGTGCATGGAGGGGTGGTCCCCTCAGCCAAGCCTGCACCCTCTCTAATCTGGGACCCCTTGAGGGATGTCCGACTGCTGGTTTAGGCCCGATCCCCAGGATCGGGCCTAAACCAGCAGTCGGACATCCCTTTCACAATTCGGGACCACTGGCTCCTAACTGCTCACCTGCTTGCCTGCCTGATCACCCCTAACTGCCCCCCTGCCAGCCTAGTCGCCCCCAACTGTCCCCCCCCAATGGCCTGGTTTCCCCTTACTGCCCCCCCCCCCCCGCCGACCTGGTCACTCCCAACTGCTCCCCCCACCAGCTTGGTTGCCCCTCACTGCCCTCCCCTGCTGGCCTGGTCACCCCTCACTGCCCTCCCCTGCTGGCCTGGTCGCTCCACACAGCCTGCTTGTTCAGTCATTTGGTAGCCCCTCACTAACCCCCCTGCCGGCCTGGTCGCACAACACTGCCTGTTGGGTCATCCATTCGCTTGCGATGGTTGCTTAGGCTTTTATTATTATAGATATATTTTTTTTTCCTTTTCAGAGGTGATGTGGGTGGTGTAAAGCACATGGACTCAGAGAGATCTAAGTTTAAATCTCATTTCCACCCTTTAAAAGCCATTTCCTGGCCATGTTGGACTTGAATTTCCTCACGAGTACAATGAGGATAATGATATCTACCATGCAGAGTTGTGGTGAGGATTAGAGACTGTAAGTGGAATGCACTTCCCACTTGCTCAACAAAGGATAGCACCGAGTATTTCTATAACCAGTAGAGAGTCAGTCCCTTTGAATTCCCTGTATTTCTTCAAAAAGGGCAAGTATTTTGTTTGCTTAGTTATAATTAACAAGTAACATTAGTTTTAGATGCACAACATCATGACTTGATATGTAGATACATTGCAAAATGACCACCACAATAAGTTTAGTTTACATCTATCGCCATTCCTAGTTACAAAATATTCTTCTTGTGCTGAAGGGTTCCCGGCCATTTGCATTTTCTGGGTATAACAAAGAATAAAGCCTATTGATTTGGAGCATCCCTGGGTTGTAGCTCTGGGAAATCTAAACTCTTGAGTGTACCTTTGGACAGGTGTAGCTCTAGCCAAGGAGAAGGAGCCCTTAACAGAATCTTGTCTTTTGGTCTTTCTGAAGTCTACCTTTCTAATTTCTACAATTTTATGTCTTTTCCTATGAACTCCTCGAGGGCGGAAACCATGTTTTACTTTGCTTTCTTTCTATTGCCAAAGCTGGCACATAGTAGGTGCTTAGTAGATACTAAATAAAACATGACTATTACCCTTATTTTTCTAAAATTTCCCTCACTTCTACTTTGCTATTTTGCCAACAAACTGCTCCTTTGGCTTTTGGTTAGAATTTGTTCCCAAATAGGACCCATAGATGGCAAATAGGTTTCATCTTGTGAACCAACTCTACAGGGAGCAGATCTCTATTGAATTCTTGTCCAATCTCCAGACCGAAAGAACGCCGTGGTCCATGGGTTGCTGTCACAGACCTGGGATGGGGAGCAAGTGTATCCTGCATTTGCTCTCTACGCTGGAGGTATTTATTTTCCCAGTTGGAATATAAACCCTCTTTGGATGTTCCTCTTGCATTCCAAACGCTGGCTGGATAGAAGGATGGTGGTCTCCTCCCAAATCGCATTCCTTCCTCCAGCACAGCATAGTAAGGATGGCCCTCTTGATACCTGGGGGGAGAACACTGGTCTTGAGGAATCCCTGTCACAGCCAGAGGCTGGACAAATACCCTCCTGATCACATGAGTATCTGGTGATATCTGAACAGGGATCAAACTTCCTGAAGTCGCTTGCTGATAGCGAGAAGGAAATGTCTAAGGTAACTGCTGACAATGACGTCACCTTCACTTTGGGCAAACTCTGGGCTTAATTTGGAATTCTGATCCAAAATCCTTAGTGACATTGGAGAGGTTATTTCCCTGATCCTCTATTTTCTTTAAAATGGGAATAGGAAATGTCAGACTTATCACAGGCACATTGGGAGAAAAGAAGGCGATTTTATTATAGTGTAATTTGAAGGGGACAATTATTATTACTACTAGAGGTCCGGTGCACAAATTCATGCACGGGTGGGGTCCCTAAGCCTGGCCGGCAATCAGGGCCTATCAGGGTTGGGCTAATCAGGGCCTGCTGGCCAGGGGGAGGAATGGGTGGAGGGACCACGGGCCCATTGGGTTCTGCTGGCCGGGGGCGAAGGACAGGACACAGGAGGTTAGCCGCTGGCCCCAAGGAGGGATCCTGCCCTCGGGGCCGCATCCACCACCACCCACCCCTGGCTCCCCATCCCAGCCCAGGGCCTGAAGGCCCTGGCAGGGTCGGGAAAGAAGGCGACAATCACTGGGCCGGGCACAGAAGAAATGGATGCCGATGCCACTGGCCATGGGAGGTTGGCTGTGAGAGTGCACTGACCATCAGGGGCAGCTCCTGCGTTGGGCATCTACCCCTTGGTGGTCAGAGCGCATCATAGCAACTGGCCGACGGGTCATTCCAGTCATCTGGTCATAACGGTGGCTTAGGCTTGTATATATATACTAGAGGCCCGGTGCACGAAATTCATGCACGGAGGGGGGAGGGTGTCCTTCAGCCCAGCCGGCACCTTCTCCAATCTGGGACCCATCGAGGGGAGTCAGACATCCCTCTCACAATCCAGGACTGCTGGCTCCCAACTGCTCGCCTGCCTGCCTTCCTGATTGCCCCTAACTGCTTCTGCCTGACAGCCTGGTCACCCCCTAACCACTCCCCTGCCAGCCTGATTGATGCCTAACTGCTCCCCTGCCAGCCTGTTTGCCCCTAACTGCCCTCCCCTGCAGGCCTGGTCACCCCTAACTGCCCTTCCCTGCAGGCTCAGTCACCCCCAACTTCCCTCCTCTGCCGGCCTGGGTTCCCCCACAACTGCCCTCCCTTGCAGGCCTGATCCTCCCAACTGCCCTCCCCTGCTGTCTATCTTGTGGTGGCCATCTTGTGTCCACATGGGGGCAGGATCTTTGACCTGTGTGTTGGAGTGATGGTCAATCTGCATATTACTCTTTTATTAGATAGGATAGAGGCCTGGTGCATGGGTGGGGGCCAGGTGATTTTCCCTGAAGGGTGTCCCGGATCAGGGTGGGAGTTCCCTTGGGGTGTGGGGTGGCCTGGGAGAGGGGCCTGTGGTGGTTTGCAGGCCAGCCACGCCCCCCGGCGACCCAAGTGGAGGCCCTGGGATCTGGGATTTATTTATCTTCTACAATTGAAACTTTGTAGCCTGGAGCGGAGCCAAACCTTCTGCTCGTTCCGAGGCGGCAGCCATTTCTGTTGGGATTTATGTATCTTCTATAATTGAAACTTTGTAGCCTTAAGCAGAGGCCTGGGCCAGCCAGGCTGTGTGGAAAGCTTGGCTTCCTCCATCGCCGGGGGCAACCTTAGCCTCCTGCTCTTTCCAGCTCCGTGGCTGCCACCATTTCTGTTGGAATTTATTTATCTTCTATCATTGAAACTTTGTAGCCTTGAGTGGAGGCCTAGGCCTGCAAGGGCAGGCGGAAAGCTTGGCTTCCTTCATTGCCGGGGAAACCCAAGCCTCCCTCCTGCTCTCTGTGGCCGCAGCCATCTTGGTTGGGTTTATTTGCATATTTGCATATTTGCTCCTGATTGGTGGGCGTGGCTGGTGGGCATGGCTTGTGGGTGTAGCAGAGGTATGGTCAATTTGCATATTACTCTTTTATTAGATAGGATATGTATAGATGGTTGTAGAAAATAGTTTAACTTTTAAAATAATAATCAATCATGTTTTCTTTAAAAATTCCAACAATGCAAAATAACACGAAGAAGAAATCAACTCAAATCACACTCTCCAGAAATGACTAGGCATAACAATTTGATGACTTTTCTAGGAATCTCTGTTTAGGATAAATCATAAGATACCAACAAATTTGGTGACCTATTTTATTCTATCCAACAAGATGTTCAAAGATAGTTTTCTATATCTATAAATTTAAATCTACATAATATTTATTTTTAACTTTTTATTATGGAAAATTTCAAATATATTCAAAAGCATTCAGAATATTATTTAACCCCATTATACCTATTATCTAATTTCATTTCATCTGTAGCTCTCTCTGACTCTCCCCAATTCCCCTTTATCATTGGATTATTTTAAAACAAATTCCAGGAATCATATCTGTATTAGTTTCCTAGGGCTGCCATAACAAATTATTGCAAATGAAGTGGCTTAAAATAATATACGTTTATTTTCTCGTATTTAGGAGACCAGGAGTCTGGAACTGAAATGTGGACAGGCTGGTTCCTCCTAGAGGTGTGAGGGAGACTCTGTCCCATGCCTCTCTTCCAGTTTCTCATGGTTGTTGGCACTCCTTGGAGCACCTTGGCCTATAACTGCCTCCCTCCAGTCTCTGCCTCTATCACCACATGGCCTTCCTCTCTGTGTGTCTGTGTGTCTCTCAGTGTCATCCCCTTTTCTTTCTCTTTTTAACATATATATATTTTTTTATTTCAGAGAGGAAGGGAGAAGGAGAGAGAGAGAGATAGAAACATCAATGATGAGAGAGAATCGTTGCTAGGCTGCCTCTTGCACGCCCCCTCCTGGGGATTGAGCCTGCAACCTGGGCATGTGCCCTGACTGGGAATCAAACTGTGACCTCCTGGTTCATAGGTCGATGTTCAACCACTGAGCCACAGTGGCCGGGCTTCTTTTTTCTTACAAGGACACCAATCATTGGATGTAGAGCCCACCCTAAACCCAGGATGATTTCATCTTGAGACTTTTAATTACATCTGCCAATACCCTATTTCCAAATAAGGTCACATTCTTAGGTTTCAAGTAGACAAGTGGGGGGAGGGGGAGGTGCACTATTTCATCCACTATAATATCCTTTCGTCTGTTAACTATCTCAGAACTCATGTTCTATTGTCTGAATATTATAATTTTAAACATCTGCTGTTTTTTGTTTGTTTGTTTGTTTTTTCACTAAGTATACATCTTTTCACTTCCTGCGAGGTGGCTGGGTCACAGTGATTCACACTTCTTGTTCTGGTACACATTGCCCAGAAGTGTACTTACTAATTTATACCCCCAAACAGTGCCTGAGTGCACACTCACCCACCTGGATTTTGTCCATTTCTTTAATCCTTACCAATTTTCTAGGTAAGAAATAGTTTTTATTTATATTTTTAAAATTATAAGTGAGCGGTGATTTTTTTTTTTTTAAAGAAAAAATATGCAACAGTTATGGACGTAAGAGGGAAGAACAGCTAGGAATGCTGGAATGCTGAGGCTCAGAAGTGATTCTGATCAAATCATTTCCACGAACACCACTTGTATTGAGAAGTTCAGGGGGAAAGCACCAGAGAAATGCTATTAATCTTCTAGATGTAAGGTATATACATTACACTGTGGGATACTTATAGTAGCAAATGAATGCCCTGCAGATCAAGAAAATAACCTCTTTAAGTTTCTGTGGACAATTGTAACAGAATGTTCAATCTCGAGGAATTATTGCCCATTGGAGGTCACTTCTTTAACCAAGGGGCAATACTTTTTCCAATTACATATTTCACAGCCAGGTTGTATATTAGGCTTTTGTTCCTTTTGAAAAAAAGTGGGAGGGGGGGCCATTCCAGGTATTCTCCTGTCCCAGTTAGCATCAGTCAGACCTATAAGGTTAGCTCATGGAGTTACAGGGCTCAACTGATTCTTTGGGTAGAGTCAAGGGCCTTGGGACTAGAAACATCAGAACGATAGTTTAAGACCTTAACAAAGCCATGCTTTGTTCTGTATTTTACCTTCCTTTCCATTTAATAACTTAGATTTAAAAAGATAACATTACTGTTTTTTAATTACCAAAGTAATGCATATTCATGTACAATATATAAATGATAAGGCACTGCCTATAGTAGAAAGTGAAGGGCCCTCATATCACCATAAGATAGAATAACTTTGAATACATTTTCCCAGGTTTTAGACATGGGTATACAGAAATTACTTTTACTATTTTTTACAAAATTGGGCTCATATTGCCCTGCAATTTGCTTTCTTCACTTAGCCATACATCTGGCACATTTTTAATCATGGAAGTACACATAGATCAATTTCGTTTTCACAGCTGCAGTATACACCACTGGAGGGATGTATCCTAATTTACTTAGCCATTTCCCTATCGATTTGGGTTGTTGCTGAGTTTTCACTCCTGCAAACAGTGTTTCACACTGTTCATGTAGAATTGCACATTTTCACAGGTATTTTTATAGGATAAATTCTTACATGACCAATTGCTGAATCAAAGGGCAATGCATGCTTTACACATTCATAGACACTCTCAATGTGTTCCTTCTCTCCCCCAAGAAATGTTCCAGATTCTGCTCCCACTAACAATGTATCAGAGTCCCTATTATCTTCATTTGTTGTTTGTTTGATTTTATTTTTTATTTATAAAATTTATTTGATACCAGAAGCCACCAAAGACTTCAACTGTGTTTTGAGAGACATTTGTTTCTATGACATTCTTCTTTGTCCAAGAACCAAAGTGGTTTAGTCGGGTGCCCCACAGGACAGATTACCTAGGAGACCCGCTGACCACCCGGAGGATTTAGGGACACTACTGTTCCAGTAACTGATGGGTTTGGATCTGAAGTCAGTTCTGACTTTTATATTCTTGTGCTCCTATGATCCACTCACAGTGCAAATACTTAACAAGCTGTGTAATATGACAGCAAATATTTATTGAATGTCTACTATGTGTTGGCATTATGCATAATTTTGTCCTCACAGCCAACCTGAAATGTCAGTATTAACCTATTCATTTTATAGATGGTGAATCTAAAACTCAGAGAGGAAAAGACTTTCTCACAAAACTTCGAAATGAAAAATCCAGGATTTACATCCGTTGTCTAACCACAACGTCCATAATCATTTCATAACCCAGTGGCACCTTTAGCTCAGGCTTTGATGAATTGATTCACAATGAGCTGCTATTGTTCAGTGGTGTGGGCTTTGAATATTTCACCAGCTTTCTCAACATTGTTCTTCCTGCTTCTCTTCTTTCCTTCCTTTTCTCCTTCCTTCCTCCCTGCCTTTTCCCCTCCCTCCCCCTCTCCCTCTTTTTTCTTTTTTCTTCATTCGTCAACATATATGAAATATATGCCATGTGCCAGGTAAAAGAAGTGTGGTCCCCGCTCTTGAGGATCTCAGAGTTAGGGAAGGGTGACAGGTGTGTAACCCACATGTTTATAGCAGTGAGATAACTGTTATATCGAAGAGTACACTCAGGATGTCCTGGGAGCCCAGGGTGGGAGCATCCATTCCTGCCTCCAGTGGTGGGGGAGACTTTGCAAATTAGGTGACATCTAAATACAAACCCTTCCTCTCCTACAAAATACACCTGATGCCACTGTCAAAAGCTGGGCAGAATTGCACCAGGAGTTTGACTTTTGAGGAGAAAAGATCAGGGACTTAGTGTTTCAAATGAGAAAAATTTATCCTATTTATCTGATACTATAATTGTTTAAACATTTAAATAATTAGAAGAGACTCAAACCACCGGTAAGTTTGCTGTGATCTTTCAACACACACACACACACACACACACACACACACACACACACACACGTACATTCATGCCTAATCCTACCTAATAATAGACAAACATGCAAATTGACCATACCTCCGCTACACCCAAGCCACGCCCACCAGCCCAAGGCACGCCCAACAGCCAATCAGGGCGAGTATGCAAATAAACCGAACCAAGATGGCTACAGCCACCGAGAGCAAGGTTTCCCAGGCAACAGAGGGAAACAAGCTTTCCGCCTGCCCTTGACAGGCCTAAGCCTCCACTCAAGCTACAAAGTTTCAATTATAGAAGGTAAACAAATTCAAACAGAATGGCGGCAGCCACGGAGCTGGAGAGACCAGGCCAGGGTTGCCCGCGGTAACGGAGAAAGCAAAGCTTTCTGCATACCCTGGCCGGGCTCAGGCCTCTGCTTAAGGTTACAAAGTTTCAATTATAGAAGGTGAATTAACTCAAACAGAAATGGCTGCCAGTGGAGCATGCAGGAGGCTTGACTCCACTCCAGGCTACAAAGTTTCAATTGTAGAAGGTAAATAAATTCCAGATACCAGTGCCTCTGCTTGGGTCACCAGGGGGCGTGGCTGGCCTGCAAACCACCACAGGCCCCTCACTCAGGCCGCCCACACCCCAAGGGAACCCCCACCTGATCCGGGACACCCTTCAGGGCAAACCAGCTGGCACCCACTCCTGCACCAGTCCTCTATCCTATCTAATAAGAGAGTAATATGCAGATTGACCACCACTCCAACACACAATATGTCTGCCCCCATGTGGTCAAAGATCCTGCCCCCATGTGGACACAAGATGACCACCACAAGATGGCCAGCAGGGGAGGGCATTTGGGAGGCACCCGGCCTGCAAGGGAGGGAAGTTAGAGGCGATCAACCCTGCAGGGGAGGGCAGTTAGGGGTGACCGGGCCAGCAGAGGAGGGAAGTTGGGGGCAAACAGGCTGGCAGGGGAGCAATTAGGCATCAATCAGGCTGGCAGCAGAGTGGTTAGGGGGTGATCAGGCTGGCAGGCAGAAGCGGTTAGGGGCAATCAGGAAGGCAGGCAGGCAGGCAGGCAAGCAGTTGGGAGCCAGCAGTCCTGGATTGTGAGAGGGATAACCAACTGCCCATTTAGGCCCGATCCCACTGGGCCTAAATGGACATCCCTCGAGGGGTCCCAGATTGGAGAGGGTACAGGCTGGGCTGAGGGACACCCCCCCCCCCCTCCGTGCACGAATTTCGTGCACTGGGCCTCCAGTCTATAATAATAAAAGCGTAATGTGCAAATCAGTTGAATGACCGAACAGTGGAACCACCGTCCAGACGACCTTCCAGATGAAGCCGGGGCTACAAGGGCCGAGGCAGCAGCTGGGGAGGCTTCAAGGGCCTCTCCTTGCTGAATTTCGTGCATCAGGCCTCTAGTTCTATTATAATACTCTTCTGTAATTTGTTTTTCAACTCAAAATAAATAGAGATAATGTATATCAATATGTACCTTACCTTGAATCTCTTAGATAAGTATATACTATTTCAGTATATAGATTTATGAAAATTAATTTTTTCAGTCTCAATGGTGGGTGCCATTTTAAAAATACATATTTTTATTGATTTCAGAGAGGAAGGGAGAGAGAGAGATAGAAACATCAATGATGAGAGAGAGTCATTATTCGCTCCCCACTGGGGATCTGGCCTGCAACTCGGGCATGTGCCCTGACCAGGATTTGAACTATGACCTTCTGATTCATAAGTGCACACTCAACCATACCAGCCAGGCGGGTGCCATTTTTTTTTTTATATTGTAAATAACACTGTGATGAATCTCTATGTGGATACTGCTTTGGAGCATTGTTGAACTATTTTCACAGATTAAATTTCCAGACAAGGAATTGCTGAATCAAGTACGGGGATACATATTGCTAGACTGTCCTCAAAAGGATTGTGTTAAAGACACTGACTCCGTTGGTGTTGAGAGTTCCAAAAAAGACTTTGGAATCAGAAAGAACTAAGTGAAGATCCTGGATCAGCCACTTTCTATCTCAAATTACACCCAAATCCCAGCTTCCTCATCTCTGGAATCCATTAGCAACACTCGTCTCAAAGGGTTATATAAATTAAGTGAGATCATCCTATATGAGGAGCAGGCCTAAGCTGTCAGTCAGAAATCCCCCAAGGGCTCCCGGACTGCGAGAGGGTGCAGGCCGGGCTGAGGGACACCCCCCGCTCCCCCCCCCCCCCGCCCCCCGCCCCAGTGCATGAATCTCATGCACCGGGCCTCTAGTCTTTATATAAAGGATCTAGTAAGATGCGTGGCACAAGACCATCACTTACTATGTGATAATTACTGGGTCTACAGAAAGCTACAGCTCTGGGGAAGCAAAAAGATTACTTTTTCATCCTCAGGAAGCAGTTTCAGGCTTCCGGTGTGATCAACTATCTAATGCTCTTTTGCAAGAGATCTTAGCAATCCCTTCCCACAAGGGCTCAGGCCTGGCCGCATAAGTCTTTGCATTCTGTATCCTGGCATGGAGGTCCCCTCAAGCATTCCCCTCCTTCCCTCTTATTTATCACCGCCCTGTGTGCCTTGACGGCCAGGTTTAAGAACGCTTTTTCCTTTGATAACCAAGGCCTGTGAAGGGTGCTGGAGATCTATAATGACGAGCTGTTCCACCAAGTCCTAGATGACGCGCAGTGAGATAAATTGGACCCGCACAGTCGCACATTAAAAACAGGGACATCTGCGCAGCCTCCCCTAGTGCTTCATAACCGGCCTCTTCCTTTCCAGCCCACATCTGTTACATAGCTCCCAAGTAAACGGCGCACATTTCGCTTAAAGACAGGACAGGCTGTAAGGACTAAATTTTATTTTTTTCTGGCCATTAGTGCTTGCCATCAAGCACATTGTGAAAACGCACACATTTTTGAGCCCTAAGCAGGCATTTTGTATGCATCCCCACCAGCGAAACAATTCATTCCCCTTAAAAATGTGTCTGCCTGCATATACATTTACTCGTTAATATACATATTCACTTCTTTATCTAGGAGATATTTTGAGATGGGCAGTGGGGAATTCTGAATTTATACATTGTTATAGTATTTAAAAAGGATCTTGTTGGTTTTTAAACTTGTTTTCTTCAAGAATGGCAGAATCTTGGTAATTGTTGAAGCTGGGGGATGGGTACATGTGGGATCATTATTACTAGTACACTGCTCTCTCTCTCTGCCTGTGAATGCTGAACATTCTGCTTAATAACAATTTGATTAAGATATATTTTAGAGTCAAAATATAGCCTGTTTCATTGTGCTCTGTCCACTGCAGAACATGGAAAATTCCACATGAGGCTGAGAAAAGCTTGGTGTAAATTCAGTGACTGAGAACAACTGGTGTTCTGTTGGCCTTTGGTTAGTCCCGTGTTTCTGTGGTGGTGCAATCTGACTGCCTTCAGGAGAACCAGTGCAATTTTCTGTGAATTGTAAGTGTCCAACATAGGATTCTTTAATCCCTTTCTGTGCTCTCATCTTTTGATTATCTGAGATTTTAGTCCAAGTCCCATTTACCCTCTTTTTTTTCTTCTCCCTTTGAAGGATTATTTAACTTTTTAAGTGATACAAGCCAGGCTCAGGACATGAGAATTAGCGTTAGATCTGGTTTTGAATCTCAGTTCTGTGTAACCCTGAGAAAGATACTTAATTTCTCAGAAAATCTTTTTTTTTTTTTCCAGGTAGAAAACTATTGTAAAAAATAAACCTTCTGAGACTGCGGTGGAGATGAAAAGAGAGAGGGAGTTAGAACATACCTTACAAACTGCAGGTCGCCTACTGAAGCCAGAAGATATTGGGATGGTATCTCCGAAGGGCTCTAGTGACTGGAGAGTAGAGAAAGCATGGGCTCCAGAGTATGGATACACAGGATAGGATAATAGCCTTCCCTCCCTGGAATGGTGCTCAGGGAAAGGGTTTGATAAACCCATTCACGCGAAGGAGTGGTTTTCGAATATTAACATGCTCCTGGGAGCTTGTTAAGATTCAGACTCCTGGACAAATCCCTGGGCTCCTAACTCAGAAAGTCTAGGGTGGAGGTGTTATAAATAAGGCGAGCCTCCCAAGTCAGGGGTTCTGGTAGAATACAAAACATACTCGGGAGCCAGGCAGCAAGGCAAACATCTTTACTTCTATGTAGAAGGGTGCGCACACATGTTCTGGAAGCGCGCAGGGTTTATAACCCCTGACACAAGTGACCTGTCCCTTGCTCTTGATTGGAGCTCAGGCACACAGTCTTTCGTGATTGGCTAATTCAAAGGGAGGGGTTGGCCTTTGCTGTTTCAAGATGGTGGCCGCCAGGGGAGCTGCAAGCCATGAGGCCAACATGGCGGCTGCCAAGTCACACAGTCCATAATGGTGGCTGTCTAAACTGTTCTTTGACAGAAAAGATGACATGTTTATTCTCACAGAGGTAAGAATGCACATTTTTAAATAAGCATCCTGGTGATTCTAATGTAGATGGCCCCAAGAGTACAATGCTGAGAGCATGGCTTCTAAGGTGTAGCAAGGTATCCTTTGGAAGGACTTGCTAATTTAAACGAAGACTGGCCCAGCCAGCATGGCTCAGTGGTTGAGCCACAACCTGTGAACCAGAGGGAGGTCACATGCCCAGGTTGCAGGCTCCATCCCCAGTGTGGGGTGTGCGGGAGGCAGCCGATCAATGATTCTCTCTCATCATTGATGTTTCTGTCTCTCTTCCTCTCTGAAATCAATAAAAAAATTAAAAATTAAAAATTTTGAAGGAAAATTCTGGGAGAAAGAAGGATTTAAACTGAAGGAGTGAGTCCTTAGGAAAGAAATGACAGAAAACAGGGTAGGTAAGTTTTGAGTGGCACCTCCTGGGTTCCTTCAAATATACCTCACAGGGGGGTGGGAGGGGTCACAGGTGGAGGATGGAGAGTGTGGGAGGTGGGGAGCAGCTGGAATCTAACCTCTAATCAAGTGTTTGGTTTCCCTGGCAGCCAGCCCCTAAGCTTGGAGGCTTCACAAACATAAGCTTAGTTGTGATCGGAAGGGGCTCGTTCTGAATAACAACAACATCAAAAATGCTCCCTTCACCTTTATTGCTAATATCATTTAGGAAGTTTTCAAAACCCAGCCTCCATACCCTAGGAGAGCCTGATGAATGCAAAGGCCTGGTAGGTGGCAGGTTTAAGAAGCAAGGGAACTAACCTACAAGGCTTGTCTTGGGTGCCTGCCCCAAGATGCGATCTCGCCATCGGCCGCCAGAATGTAAAGTGTGTACATAGAGAGGCCTTCATGGGGTTCAGTCCCGTCCAACATCCAGGCGGTCTCAGCCTTAGCAACACATTGCTCTGTCATTCTTGAAAATGGTTCTCTGGATGGGGGTTGGGGGAATGTTAGGAGCCTCTGATTGCCCGATCCTGCTCTGTTCTGCGCCAAGAATGGGAGGAAAACCAACTATGTATTTCCTCCTGTAAATTACAACATCGCGGGCTGCCTCATGGTGAAGCTTCACGGGAGATTTTGCTTCTGTGTGGATCTATCCTTAAGGGACTGTTGTTCTGGGCACTTTATTTCTACTTTTTGAATTATTTTGAGTGTGATCATTGTTTTGTCAGAAAACTAAATAGTTTACTTTAGATCATTGACTTTAGAGGGGTTTGTTGCCTTGTGAAATGTGATTTTTCTTTAGATTTAGGGCTACAGTATTTCCTGTGGGGAGGACATCTTTGATTTCGTAATGGAAGTCAATGGAAAAATAGGTTTTGGTTAAAAGAAAATTGCTTTACGGTCGCCTTTTTAAACAAAAATTGGAACAATCCCATCAGAGGAGATTGCACTGTATATCCCGTCTCCTAATGCTATTTACTTTTTGTAATGCAGCTATGTTTTCAGTGTCTTCTTTATCCTCTTTAGTTTTCCTTCTCCATGCAGATTGCTAGAATTTGATTTCCTAATTATGCAATATTTAAGCCAAATACTATGAAGGATCTAAAGACATTGTGGGAAGTCTAGTGCTACAACACTAACCTGTAAACTATAGTATCCTTCCTCTCCTGAGCCTTCAGTGCGGTGCCTAGCTTCTCAGGAGGTTGGGGGAGGGGGAGGGCAGGCAATTCTAATGACGTGCTGTTCTCTGTCTAGGTGGAAGCTGACCTGGAAACTGCCTCCTACTAGGTAGCTTGAAGTGAGCAAATTGTAATGTTAATTTTCCCCTTTCTTCTACAAACTCGGGGCCTGGGGGTGGAGCTGAAACTGGAGAGATAGATACATCTGGGGGAAAACTTCTTGCCTGACTAGGCTATTTTCCTTAATGCTAGTTTGAAGCAGACTGCTGAGCTGTTTTAGCTATGTACAGGCAAGCCTCCGAGATATTGCAGGTTCGGGTCCAGACCGCAGCTATCAAGAAGGGGGCTGTCTCATAACAACATGAGTCATAATCTTTTCGCTGGTGCAGGTTTTGTTTTCAATTTGGAGAAAGACACACACACACACACACACACACACACACACACACACACACACACGTGAAGCGCAATAAGGTGAAGTACAATAAAACGAGTCCGCCTGTGCTAGATTTTGGTGATGACCTCTTCTGGAAGCGTTTAAAAAAGCAGCGTAAGGATCGTGTCTCCGTCTCTATTGCTGTTCCAATCAGGTTGCTCTCAGGAGATGAAATGCATCCCAGATGGCTCAAATGAAGGAAGTCGAATGGAAAGGTTACTTTCAGATGTGTGCGCAGGAGTAGAAAAGTGGAGGCAGCCAGACACTAGCAACATTAAGAAATTGTTGCCACTCAGCTGACCAAAAGAACAAAGGAAAGAAATAGTGTGTGGTATCCTAGTAACAACGAGAGCCCTGCTGGGCTGAAACTCTGGTCCCGGAGGGACACAAACAGAGACCGACGCTGTCCAGAAGCGGGAAGAGGGACCTCAATTTTCCATTGTCTCCCATTGGCTGTATCCAACTAGGTAGAAGCCGGCTGGCAAGAAAGCCCAGGTGATGCAGTCAGCAAGGTTCAACTTCTTGGGACACAGAACAAAATGTAGAGAATAGACTGGGGGTAGGGGAAAATGATGAAGGATATTTAGTATTGTTGTTCTTTAGTATTGACCAAAGACCCGCCCCCCCACTCCCATTTTCTTAAATTTTTCATGTGCTTCTCAACAGGTAATACCTTTTTAAAATGCAACACTGAGTTGTTACTGATTCTTTAAGTTGAAGTACTTTTGTTTGTAATGCATGACAATGGTGATTGACCTGAGAAAAATTAGGTGGTCAAGTCTTTTCACATGAGCAAATTGGAGTTAGGAAAATGCT
The DNA here is from genome assembly GCF_951640355.1 of Cnephaeus nilssonii. NCBI lineage: Eukaryota > Metazoa > Chordata > Mammalia > Chiroptera > Vespertilionidae > Cnephaeus > Cnephaeus nilssonii. Next base: position 66,064,193 of record NC_137085.1, on the reverse strand, counting down.
AAGTGACGTGAAAACATTTTCTATGTGAGTTTGTGCTCTTTAGAAAAAAATAATTTGTTAACATATTTCCCAGGAAAATGCGTTAGTGGCATCATCACGTTTAACACATTTTATTGTCAGTTGTCTACATGTGAATGAAGGTTTTTCAAAGTGAACATTTCAATGTAAGACTTCTGATCCCAGAGATTTCTTGACATTGTGATTTTGATGTGACTTCTTTGACTGAAGTATGTTTTTATCATTGAACTTTCTGGTTTTATTAAAAATATTACTAAATGTGTAAATTCCCATGGACATATTGTACAGCAAGCATGTCAAACTTGGGACCCGTGGGCTGCATGCCTCATTTATTTGGCCCGTGTTAGCCTTTGAGTTTGACATGCTTGTTGTACAGTGAGGGTGAGGGATGGGATGAGCAATAGGTGAGTTTCAAAATCCAGTTTCACATAAAAAAATTAAAATATCAAAATGGTGGTGGTAGAGTGGCTATATAAAAAATGAAAATAAAAGCATCCTGCTTCTTTGTAAATTATTCTCTACCCTAAATTGTGAGCAGTTCAGCAGAAATTAATTTGGGGACTACCATATGAATATACAGTAAGTGGGTTAACTGCTAAATGACTAAATTGCCATATTGCCCCTTCTAGACAACTGGGATTTGAAAGAAGGGGAAACCACAAGAGTCTGCAGAGACTGGTTGTGACTATGATAATGGGGGAGATGGCAAGAGTGGAGCGAGGGAGTGCTTAGAGCAGGTCACGAGGTAGACATAGTGGTGATGGTTGGTGGATAATGTTGATAATGATGGTGAAGAAAATGTGAAGATGGATTGGGGATGATGGTGGTGGTAGTGGTGGAGTTGGCAACATAAGTGGCTGAACTAGTATCATTGGTGATAGAGTATCATTGATGTTGTTTGTGGTTGTGGAAGGAGTAATGGAAATTGTAGAGGTAAAGAGAGTGAGTTGGGAGCAGAGTTGGTGTTGGAAGTGAGGATGTTAATGGGGATGGGGAAAGTGATAGTAATGATGTTAATAATTCCAAAAGCAATTGTAAGGCTCAGAAGTCATGGCTCTTTATAAAGTGAAGCGATGCCACATGGCCTTTAAATATTTTGTGTGCCTTTGGTTGGAAACAAATAACAAAGCCCAGTAAATTTACTTGCAGAGACATCTGTCAAAATAAGCACTGGCTTTGCAGATGCTCTTTAAGCTTTTTCTTAATTACAGATATTAGCATCACGCTGTGCCAAAAAGCACCACTCCTGTCAATTTCGACACAGTGCACAAGTTCTTCTAATAAATACTCTTCAACCCTAATTATTGGAAACTTTTTTGAGTAAACTTGGCTTTGCATACTCAATACAGTGTACTTGAAAGTTGATTTGTATCTTGAAAGTGATGCTACTTAGTCAGGGATTATTTTTTATCTCTGTTTGCAAAACAGTTGGAAGTGTAGCTACTGAGATTTGATATTTGTCTTTCTACACTTGACTGCCAAGCAAAATCATTTCATTTGTAATCAACAGAATGTACCTTCATAAATTAGCATAAACATATACCACTGAAAGACTGAATCTACAAGCTTGACCTTCCAGTAGATTTAATATATAATTTTTTTAAAAACAGAATTTTCTTTGCCTTTCTGTCTATATATTTGAAATTAAACAAAAATTCTCAGAGGAATATTTTTCTTTTTTATTGCTTGCAGTAAGCCTCCTTCCCTCTCCCAGTCTTTGCAACAGGTGACATTCTTCGAGCTATGAGGCCACATTTGATCCTACAGACTAGCATGAACTCTGCTTAACAAGTTTGTACTGCTCAAACAGTTGAAATATGTTTTCCTACTGGATATAGTTAATAATGCCAGGTACAGAGAATAACACATTTAATTACCATGGTTTAGGTTTATTGAATACTAGAGGCCCGGTGCACGAATTTGTGCACCAGTGGGGTCCCTCTGCCTAGCCTGCAGGGTCAGGCCGAAACCAGCTCTCCAACATCCCCCGAGGGGTACCAGATTACGAGAGGGTGCAGGCCAGGCTGGGGGACCCCATCGGTGCATGATCGAGGCTGGGGAGGGACTGCAGGAGGGCTCCAGGGCGTGTCCGGCCCGTCTCGCTCAGTCTCAATTGGCCGGACCCCAGCAGCAAGCTAACATACCGGTCAGAGCGTCTGCCCCCTGGTGGTCAGTGCACATCATAGTGGGTGGTTGAGCGGCCTTAGCATATCATTGGCATATTTTGCTTTGATTAGTTGAATGAACGACTGGACACTTAGCATGTTAGGCTTTTATTATATAGAATTTGCTATGCAGCCTGCACTTTTTCATGGATTATCTCCTGGTATGTTCTAATTCTCTCTCCATCTTGCAGGTAAGAAGAATAAGACTTAGGGCATCACACTGGTACATGGGTTGGCCAGGATTTGGACTCCACTGCCTGGTGGAACCCACACTCTTGACCATTATGATATGCTTCCGATCAGATTTCTGACAATGTAGAGTTTCTCTCTGTAGTCAAGTCTCAATCAGTCTCCCTTTCTCTGATCTCCGCCTTGCCAAGCCATTCTGCATGCTTTTGCCATAATACTTTTTGTAAAGTACAACTTTAACCATGGTTCTTGCCAGTTCAAAAACCTTCTTTATCTAACCATCACCCATAGAGTAAAGCAAAAGTTCTTACAAGGTCTTTCTCCATCTGGTCCAACCCAGCTTTCTAATGATATCTTTCACCATTCTCCCAGCCCCCTTTTTTCTAAATGTTTTTATTGATTTCAGAGAGGAAAGGAGAGGGAGAGAAACATCAATGATGATAGAGAATAATTGATTGGCTGCCTCCTGCATGCCCTACACTGTGGATCAAGCCCGCAATCCAGGCATGTGCCCTGATGGGGAATCGAGCCATGACCTCTTGGTTCATAGGTCAACACTCAACCCGAGCCCCACTGGCCCAGCACCATTCCCCTTTAACTATATGCTAGTTAAATAGAATTACTTGTTCTTTTATTCCTTGCATTCATGCCCTTGCACATGCCTTTACTTGCTCATCGGTTACTTAGATATCCATTGCATATTGCTGTGGACTGAATTGTGCCCCCATCCCCAATTCATGCAGAAGCATAACCCCCAATGTGACTGTATTTGGAGGCAGGACCTTTAAAGAGGTAACCAAGGTTAAATGAGGCTCTAAAGGTGGGGGCTAATCTAATAGGGCTGGTGCCCTTAGAGGAAAAGGAAGAGAGCTCTCCTCTCTCTCTCCGATGTGAAGACACAGCAAGAAGTGAGGATGCTGTAAGAAGATGGCTGTCTGCATACCAGGCAAAGAACTCTCACCAGAACGGGACCCTGCTGGCACCCTGATGGGTTTCCAGCCTCCAGAACTGTGAGCAAATAAATGTTTGGCATTTAACTCACCCAGTCTGTAGTATTTGTTACGGCAGTCTGAGCAGACTAAGACAAATACCTACTAGTAGGGATATTGGTTTGAAGAATGTGAAAATCTCTTCATTTTTGATTCTGTGATCTGAGTTGCTGGCTGGTGAGTTTTCCCTCAATCTCAGTGACACCTGTTCTTGGCTAACCTCCTCTGTCCAGGGGACTCTCCAGCATGTTTCAGAGCAGGGCTTATTTATGATCAGTGTTTGGAGAATTATGGGAAGCTTCCTGAAAGTAAGATGTGAAGATGCGGATGCCCTCTCCTTGCTGAAGGTATTGGTTTGAGTGGATAAATCTAACTGAAAAAGACCATTGTTTTTGTGCTAGCTAGTGGGAAGATTAACATCTACAGTATTCTCAAAATGATTGGCATGGTCTGTTATTTTAACAAGAATATGAGTGAGGGGAACTGTTGAAAGAGGATAAAAGAAGGAAATAGTACATTATCCGATTAATTATTTTGGGAAAAAAATGGGGACAATGAAATAACTGTAGTTGAAATATTATTTTAAACAATTTTTGTTATTTTTAAGAAAACTATGTATTTTTTTCACCTCACCCAAGTCTTATACTGCCGTCTTATGCAACAGAGCATCATCCTCCTTCTCTGGAATCATGGTAGAAAATGAATCTAAACTTTTAATTGCAATGTCTTAGTGTTAAGATGGGCAAATTGCCTCCCAGGTGGTTGCTATTAAGGCTGCCATTGTAGCTTTAGACAATGAGACCTCGTTAGCCACATCTTCATCTGTGGAGATGAGCTGTTATTGTTTCCCACATCTCCATGAATACATTCCATCCGGGTCATAGAAAACGATGAAGCTGGTTGGAACTTCTGGTGCATTTCCCCTCTTCTTTCAAGCCCTTTACAAACAAATGTGTAGCAATATGAGAATGGAAACGTAGGAGATGTCCAGAAAGCCTTGTCAGAGAAGGGGGCACTCACGCCAAGTTTTAAGTGTTGATCTGGATTTCTCTAAATGCTAACAGTGTCCCATCAGAGTCCTGCAATTAGAGCTTGGTGTTATCGGAAATAAAGTGTGTATTTAATAATGACTTACAATAGTATTAAGCACTTTATAATTGTTTTTTAATAATTACTATTTATAGTAATATAAACAGCATACTACCATGTTCTAGGACCTTTTCTAATTCTTATAGCAGCTCATCTAGTTAAATATTACAGATGAGAAAACTGAGGATTGGAGGGAACTTTTCTCTAAGCCAGCAATTTTGAACCTTTCTCATCTCATGGCACACATAAACTCATGACTAAAATTCTGCAGCACATAAAATATATATATATATTTTTTGCTAATCTGACCAAAAAAGGGTATAACTTTGATTCATTTACACCGGATGGCTATTGTCGTGCTGGCTGTTGTCATTTTTTAATTTGACAATCTAGGGGAAAAGAGGTCAGTGCTCCTGACTAAATAGTCAGGTATTGCATGTTTTTTAAAAATCCTCATGTCACACCCGTTGAAAATCGCTGCTTTAGAGGACTCCCCTTCTTTGCAAATTAGTGCAATCATCTTTACACAAGAGCCACTCGTGGGTTTGATTAGCATGGTCCAGGCTCCAGGAAGCTAATCATCTCTTGGCATATCGACAGTTGAGTTTGGTGGCTGAAAGAGCAGATGACCAGACTCACTAACATGGGAACTGGGCTTACTTACTGCCAACATGGGTGGAGCTGTCTGCATAGCTAACTCCATGTCTTTTCCTCGGTGGTTTTACCTTTTCAAAGTGCACCAGAACCATACTCGGCAATGGCAAGGTGACTCGGTAATGATCTACTTAATTAGCTGCTTCTTGATACATTCATCCACATTGGCCCCTGAGTCCCATCCTGTTCCTAGGTACAAGCGTTCTAAGGAGCTTTTGTTCAGGAAGCCATGGATGTTATATAGGGGCAACCTCACTATATTTACCCGTGTTTTGAGCAAAAGAGTGTTTCATGGCCACAGTTCCTCTCATCCTGGCAGACATCCACTTTGCAATATGACTCTGCTATTTCTCTCATCCAGCATCTACTTCTCCACACCCTTGAACCTGGATGGCTTTGTTATTTGCTTTGATCAGTAGAATATAGTGGGCGTGATACTGTGTGAGTTCCAGAGTTTAGGCTGCAAAAGTCCATGTAGATTCCACCTTTTCTCTTCATGGATCACTGCCCTAAGACCAGCATATAAGGAAAGCTGCTGAAGGATGAGCCTCGGGAGGAGACCAAGACAGCCCTGTCCACAACAACAATACCAACTGACATGCATGTGTGAGATCCTCTTAGACCTTCTAGTCCAGCTGACCCTGCAGCTGCATGAGGGACGTAGGCAAAAATCTTCAGATGAACTACTCCACCAACCACACCCTAGTGAAAAATCTCAAGTCATTGTTTTTAAGTCATGAAGTTTTGGGGTGGTTTGTTATAGAGCAAAGGCTAACTGATACACTATGTTGTCTGCTTCCAGAAATTCTGGAACTAAGTTTCCTCAGATGAAAATGAATCATTTGGACTGGATCATCTTCAAGGATGTTTTTACTGCTACTAAGGTTGGCATTACAACAATAGCGTGAGAAAAAGCAGAGAGGGGAGAACACAGAAACTGGTTATGGGTACAATAGGATATGTTAAGAAAAGTGGTTTGGCTGGAGTGGAGCCTTTAGGAATATGATTGCATTCGAGAAAAGTAAGTTAGAACAAGACTGAGGAACAGCCTTCATGCCACAGTGGTGAAGAGTTATTTCAGTTGTTCACCTATGAGAGGACTGTAATGACGAGGGGAGCAGAAATGAGAAAATGAGCTTTGGTGGACATTGGTAAAACCTGTCATGGCAGCTGGGATTGAGGGTTGGAGTTGGATGTCTGCTGGAGAATACCGTTTTCTTGGCTTTTGTGGTTTAGGGCAGAGCTCAAACTGCACACTGCTGATCTCTGGGGTACCTGAATTTGTGGAGGCCGAAAAGTTCCCACCAAATTCCCTAAAATGAAGTTTTGCCAAAAAGTCAGTAAGACCAGCTGTTTCATCCCATGAGCATGTTAACTACCGCATAGACACCATCTGTGTATAATGAGGTAGCACTCTAGTAAGGAATTTAAACTGTATTATTATTCTGCATGCTGTCTGGACTTGGTTATGATTATGATTTTTTACTTTTTAGCAAAGCCATGGGAAATAAATGCATATAAATATAATAATTTGTAAGAGAAGACCCAAGCCATAGGGAAAAGTATAAATTAGTGATGAATAAATGTACATTAAATGTTAAGAACAGGGCAATGTTGACCACCTATCAAAGGAAAGCCTTGGATTTAAAAAATATTTTTTAAAAATATATTTTTATTGATTTCAGAGGGGAAGGCGAGGGAGAGAGAGATATAAACATCAATGATGAGAGAGAATCGTTAACCAGTTGTCTCCTGCATGCCCCGCACTGGGGATCAAGCCTACAAACCCAAGCAGTCCCAGGAATCAAGCCATGACCTCCTGGTTCATAGGTCAGCTCTCAACCACTGAGTCACACCGGTTGGGCAAGCCTTAGGTTTTTAAAGGCTAGATACTGATGCCTTCTGAGAAGGAATTTGCCTTATACACTTCTCCCAGCTCCCACTCTGCATTTTCTTGTCTCTTCTTTTGGAAGAGGAATTGTTAATTTTATTGTTCATATTTCATGACACTGATTAGGCCAGTGGGCTTCTCTATATTAAAAGACTATGCACAAAGTGTGACTCCCTTCTGTTTTTATCTCCTACATGGCTTCAGGGCAAGATGGCTAGGCCACCTCCTGTTTGCAGAAGCCCAGACTACCCAATAGTCACCTCTTCTCTCCCACCTGTGTGTACCTGGGAGCACTGAGCTGTTTTCTTCCTAAATGGAAGGCTGGAGGTGAAATTCAACTTTGGAGATTCCTCTTAGGCCCCTGTACCCAAGATAAGGGATTTTTATTAAATTTATCAAGGAGTTATATATTGGGAATTAGGGACCGAGCTTAATAAATACAGGCGTATAATTTCTCATTCCTTTGCCATTACTGTTTGAGCACACATAATCTCAGAACCTAACAGATCGATGAGTAAGAGTTGGATATTCTCAGTTCCTTGATTAAATGTGATCTAATGGCTCCCAAATCGCATTCTTGCCTCTAATAGACATCAACTGCAATGAAGTTTTGCTTCCACAGTTATTGAATGAATTCAAACCCATTAAGGTGAGAAATCTTAGGGAGGAAGCTTTTACTAAAGAATTAAATAGTCCTAACAACACTGATGCATCTTCTTTTAAGGAGGTCAGTTGTAATGATAGTTCCTGTCCCCTGGGAGTAGCTTAGGGTCAAAGTTGGCCAGGACAGGAAAGGGGACAAAACCATGCACAATAAATGTTGCACAAAAACTGATGACTAATTTACTTCTCATTGTATCATTTGGGATGCTTCTGTAAGTAATAGAGAATCCCAACTCAACTGACTTAAACAACAAGCCATTTATGATCTCATGCAAAAGGCTTTAGAATTAGTCAAGTTCCAGGGTTAGATAATTCAGTGGTTCAATGATATCATCAAAGACCCAGCTTTGTTCCATTGTTCTACTCTGTGACTCTTTCTTTGTCGACTTTTGTTGTCAGGCTGTCTCCTAATCTGTGCTCATTTCTACAGCAGCTCAAGCACAGAATACTATGAAAAGGCCTGATGAGTAAAGAGTCTTCCTCATGGATCTTGAGTAAGAAAACTCTTCCAGAATTCCCCTTCAGACTTTCCCTCCTATCTCATGTGTGGGACTGTTTCATTCCCTCTTCTAAACCACTCACTGGTAAGAGGAATAGAACTGACACAACTCCCACTGAGCCCTGGGAGCGGCCACCTCTCCAGAAGCACCCAGCTGCCTGAGAGCTAAGCTGGGCTGAGGTTCTGTAAAGCAAGGGAGAGGGGAAGGAATGGCTGACCAGTGAGTAACGAAGGTCGTCTGCCACAAACGATGACCGTGATCTATGTACCAGCCGCTCGTTTAAATGTGCCAGGGCTAATCCTAACACAGCTGTGAAGCAAGTCTCCCATCTCTCTAACTTGGAGGGATTCTGTGTTGGTTTCCTGTTGCTGCTACAGCAAATTACAGTACACTTAGTGCTTAAAAAAAACAAACACAAATTTATTATCTTCTAGTTCTGGAAGCCAGAGCCTGAAATGAGCTCACTGCCGAATCAAAGTGTTGGCACGATGCATTCCTTCTGGACTCTAGCCGAGAGTTCCTTGTCTTTTCCCGCTGTCATCTCTCTGGTTCTCCCTCTTCTGTCTCGCTCTCCTACTGAGGACCCTTGTGATTACATTGGGCCAACTCGGATGACCCAGAATAATCTCCCATCTCAAGGTCATCTGATTAGCAACCTTAATTCTACCTTCCACCTTAATTCGTCTTCGCCTTGAAACCTAACATATTCTAAGGTTCTGAAAATTAGGCATATACACATCAGTGGAAGGTTATTCTGCCTACCACAGATAACATTTTCACCCCTAAGATTTGAGTACTCTCATGGCAGTGTCTGTGGGATGAGCACAGCCTCTAGATTTGAATTTCATCTTCTCCACTTTATGGTACAGCTATGTGTATTTTGACAAGATATATAACTTCTCTAAGATAGTTTCCTCAATATAAAGTGAAATTAACATTTATCTCAAAGGGTAGTTGTAAGAACTTAGTAAAACCTCATATGAAAAATGCCTACACAGTGTCTAGGTCAGAATACATATTCAATAAGATGGCATCATCATCATTTTATCTCTGAAAGTCTATGAATATTGTATAACCATTGCTTCTATTACTAGAGGTATGAATTTGAACACTAGACTTCCTAGCCATGTAATCATTGCCTGGTTATTAAATTTTTCTGAGATTTAAGTTTTCTCATCTGTAAAATGGGGATAATAAAATCCTCTTGACAGGAGAGGTGAAGATGAAATGAACTAGCATGTGTTTATTAGCTAGCACAGTTCCAGATACACAGCAAGTCATCAGTTCTATTTAGTTTACTACCTTACGTCAATGCCTGTTCTCATGAAAGCTTCACAGCTCGTTCACATCAAGGCAGTGGTTTTCAGACCTTAGTGTTCATCACAATTATCTAGAAAGTTAGTTTAAAATGCAATTTCTTGGGTCCTACTCCTTGCCTACTAAGTCAGAATTTTGAGTTGGTGAGGAGGACTAAATACTTGAATTTTAACATAAAACAAATATCATGTTAAATATTTAACTAGGAAATTTCAGCTATCACCCAGAAGGTAGAAGAAGTATTTTGAAGTGATACCAGCCCTTGCCAATGCTTCTGAATTGAAACATATTATAAGGGCACAAAGAATTTAGGTAAGGGAGGCAAACAAAACCAATGGTGGAAATGAATTAGATTTCCTGTGTATTTTTCCATATTAACATTATCGTCATTAATGTGGAAAGTGAGAAGTTGGTAAAATATCTAGCATTAAATTACAGAGATGACCTCTGTTGATGCTCCTTTGTTATGTGATAAAAGCCTACATTAATATTATCTCAGTGTGTTCTACATGATCACCAAACTAGTAATATTTTGATGGTGCTTTATATGACTTCCCATTAGTACTGTTCTTGCACGAATGAAAAGAATGAAAGAATGATGAAAGATGCCAAATTCTGTCATTCTAGCCCCTTGCTGGTAGGCAAGCTCCATTTTTAGTTTCCACTGAATGCCACCCAAATAACAGCTCCACTTTTAATATGTAAATATACAGTAATAAGAGTTCAACTTTTTTTTATTATCAGGAATATTAAATGCAAGGAAGCAAATGGCAGTGTATCAGATATTATCCAATAGCCATTTCCTCAGGAAATTAAAAAAAATACAATCGCTGCTAAAAAAGGAGAAATTTAATCCACACTTGTTATTTATATTTATTTTTTTTCCTAGATGGAATGGAAGGCGAAAGTGCGATCAGGGAAAGGGATACCAAAGCTGTACCGACTGAATCCCCAAGTCTGTGGAATCAGAAGGGATTCTTGCTATTTGGTTATGCCTGGCTGAAGTCAGTGCATTTTCTTCTATGATGTATATGTCACTTTTCATTAATTCTGAGAGGCCTGTTCCTTTATAAACCAGGGTAAACAGAGTAGTGTATTGGATTAGATCTCTACCGTGAATAAATTTATTTTCTAGTAAGTGTAAAAAATGAGCAAGGCCAAAACCCCCCGGAGCAGAAAATGTCACAGTGATTGCTAATACATTACTGCACAGAGAAAGGCCTAATAAAACCCCTATTAGGATGTCATACCTGCTTACGATGGAATTCTCCAGAAAGTTTATTTGATATGTCTAAGCCAATTATCAAAGTCTTAGTGATAAGAAGCAGCTCGCTGGGGCTGAAAGTGTCAGAAGAGAATGACTAAATTGTGGGAATTCATGGGCCTTTGCTTTGAATAATTAACTTGGCTCTTTGTAGACTGCATATACTTTGGAAACTAATTTTCTCTTTGCACAAAGCATTTTGCCCTTGTGCTGCCTTTGAAAAGTAAACTGTTTAGCTGTAAGGTTATTCCCCTTTTTCATTATATTTGACTTGAGCTTCCTTCTCCTTCTTTTGGCCCGCCCCTCTCCTTGCTCTTTGTCTTGGTGGCATCATTCTGACTAGACTGATGTAGCCTTCGACCGGAAATATGCTATGCTGTGATGACATTTCCTCTAAATGGAATTTAAGCGTTTGCTCTGCAATGATATTATAATGCCTTGTCTGTTTTTTTTTTTTTTTTGGTGTTTTTTTTGTATTTGCTATGACTAAAGTTCCAAGTTTATTTTTAAAGGATTTGAGTATTTCCGCCCCCCCCCCCCCCCCCCCCAGGAGAGAAGCAGAAGTATTGATTGCTAAATAATTCTGTAGATAAAAACTGGAATTAATCTTGATCTATTTGGAATTACAAAAGTCAATGATTTGGATCAGACTGGGTAGTCAGTTAGTGCAAACAATCAAGCAAATCAAAAGGCCTTTTCTCCCCCATGAGTTTTTCCCCTTAAATAACTCAAACAGATCCCTTGTTTTGACAATGGATAGATAGATAAGTGTTTCTCAATCTGTGGGGATGGTGTGAGAACAGCCTTTTGTATTCTTTCTCTAGCTCTTGAGTAGATCTCACAGTTGGCTTCTTCAGTTTTGTGCACTGACCCCCCCACCCCTTGAGACCTCACTTCCCTGATAAAGTTAGGTTGGGGTCATTTGGAGACCATCAATCTACTACTGAGAGAAAAGAATCACTGGAAAGCGTGGATAGAGACCATCAGGGCAATGTGTGTTTTGTTTCTTTCATGATCTGGAGGTTGACATTTATTTTTTCTGATCTTTGGTAGGTAACAGCAATCAATATCTAGTGACTACACACCTAGCCAAAAGGCCATGATGATTACTGAGACATTAAAATTCATTGGAAGAAATACAGTGTCGTATGTAGTCTTGAGTTGCATTTATGGATGACTTATTCCTATGCAATAGAAACATCCCTTCTAACCTGCATCATCTTTCATTTCTGTCCATACAGAGCTTCTAATGAAATTCATAGGAAGAACTGAATGTTATCCTATCTAATAAAAGAGTAATATGCAGATTGATCATCACTGCAACACACAATATAGCTGCCCCCATGTGGTCAAATATTCTGCCCCCATGTGGACACAAGATGGCCACCACAAGATGACCAGCAGGAGAGGGTAGTTGGGAGGCACCCTGCCTGCAAGGGAGGGCAGTTGTGAGGGACCAGGCCTGCAAGGGAGGGCAGTTGAGAGGGACCAGGCTTGCAAGGGAGGGCAGTTGGAGGTGATCAACCCTGCAGGAGAGGGCAGTTAGGGGTGACCAGGCTGGCAGAGGAGGGAAGTTGGGGGCAAACAGGCTGGCAGGGGAGCAGTTAAGCATCAACCAGGCTGGCAGCGGAGTGGTTAGGGGGTGATCAGGCTGGCAGGCAGAAGCGGTTAGGGGCAATCAGGAAGGCAGGCAGGCAAGCAGTTGGGAGCCAGCAGTCCTGGATTGTGAGAGGGATGTTCGACTGCCCGTTTAGGCCCGATCCCACCAGGATCGGGCCTAAACGGGCAGTCAGACATCCCTCCAGGAGTCTCAGATTGGAAAGGGTACAGGCTGGGCTGAGGGACAACCCCCCGCCATGCACGAATTTCGTGCACTGGGCTTCTAGTCTTAAAATAAATAATAAAACCAAAGGTTTTATATATGGCTGCCCCTTTCACATTCATGCAAATAATCAATTAAGTTCTATGAAAAATGGCTTAATACAATGGCGTTTGCCATGAGGTGAATCATTGATTTTGTCTTAATAACATTTGCCTGAATGGAACGGTATCCAAGTGTATGTGTATGTGGGAAACACATGTCAATATCCATCCAATCTTCTAGGTCTATTGCAAAATGTCCTATCCAGACTTTGAAGGTTTCTTGTAGTCACAGCTCTCACTTCAGCTTTCTACCTCTGTCCAAACTCTTGGGTGTGGTCAGTGGCTATTTTTAAATACCCCCCATAGGAAAGAAAAGAGGCAAAAAAGCAGATGCCTCTGTATTCTTAAGCACCGATAATTGCATCGACTGGTATGATCCTCTAGGGTGATTCTCAAGGAGGGTAAAAATAAAAGCAAATGTTTGAGAATAAAATTATTCCCTCTCATTTAAAAATATACTTTTGGAAGGAGATTGGTGATTATCATAGAAGGCAAATACATGATAAGATGTCACAACTCCAAAAATAATTAAGAATTACTGCTCTGAAAACTTACATTCCAAAGAAAGCCTCCCACATCTGTACCAGAGTCCCTTATACATATGCTAATCAGTTCCACTGATAATTTTAGCTTTTGGTTTGTTTTCTTCCTGTCATAATTTTATGTTCTTATTTGCTAGACTTCATATGCACATTTGGGGGGAACACAATTGCTTATCATTCAAGTTTGGGGTATTATGTTGAGAATACATAATAGTCCTTTGCACTAGATGTTTTCCTTCATGAAGAAGAATTTGGTGAGTGCTTTTAAATAATAAGAATGGGTTTGGATGAATGGAAGAAATCAGGGAGTACAGTAGAGTTATACCTCCAGTCTTATTCAAACATTTAGGTATTTCTGGACACAATGACCAACCAATTCCTTCATCTCTTCTCTAAATAGATTGTATGAAAATGAAATACTTGAAGTGTGGCACAGCAGGGGATTCATGAACCACTTATTCTGTCTCCCTCTTTGCACCTGGAAATAGAGAAAGAGAAGCTCTTCTCTGCAACCTTGGCCTATCACAAGGCTCCTCAGGCCACGCCTAAAGCAGCTCTCAGAGGCTGATGAAGCCTTGCATTGAAAACGGAAACACCTCAATGACATCTTTTCGAGACTATTACCAGCAGCTGGCATTCAGGAACATGAGTCCACATATAGAACCCTGCCCTGTGCAACACTCTCAGCAGTTCTTCTGTCTGCCTAGACCTTGCCTCCTCAGGAGAACGAAGCCCACCTCCTGGGTTTCTCACGCTTTGCTTTATTCCCTCCCTTAGGATCTCAGCATCATTTTAAATTTCTCTTTCTGATTCGATGTCTCCCACCTTTCTCAGTTCTTTTGATCTTTCTGAGTTTGTTCCTTTTCCCTTTATTACATATCCCCCCCGCCCCCTAACTTTCTATCTCCACTCTCCTTCCGCTCCTGATCTCCTGGTCTTAATTGCCATTGGCCTAACCCAGGTGGAAACCAGAGGGCAAGGGTACCCTTGGATGCAGACCATGTGGGTTAGCCTCCTAGGTCACTGAGAAGGTTGAGAAAGGGCGAACAATGAACTTGGAGAGGCAAACAAGATATCTAGCATATGGACATTCCTGGCTTGCGGAACCTATTATTCTTCAGACCCTTTGTTCGCTCTTGCTTTCATGTGCAAAATTCTAAGCTCATTTGTTTCGCTTTTTTTAAAGTTACTATTTCTCAAAAGAGCAGAATGTTCAGAGTACGTAATATATGCCGACTACTATCTGAAGACATTTATTATCTACACCTTGACTCGACTCTACACAGGAAAGTTTTATGCGTTCCCATCTTTACTCGATGACTCCCTTCCTGAGGGTCAGAGTGAGAGCATCTCTCTACAGTAGCTGTCTCAGTGAAAAATCACTTCAGGGCAGGCTGCTGCTGCAGGTAAGACCCTCCTCAGACTAGGTAAAGTGGAATTTACTTGGAGGAAGACAGTGTTCTCAGTGATTCCGAGAGATGAGGGTTACCGCTCTGCCATGCGTACCTCTCCTGCTTGAGAAATGCTGACTAGAATTCTTTGATTTTTTGTTTGTAGGCTTGGAGCACTTGACTCCAAACTTCCTTAAAAGTCCAACTCTGTCTTTTTGTTTTTATTTTAAAATTTAATTTAAATTTTAAGTACACAAGTAATGCACATTTTTTTTTTTTTTGGTTTAAATTTAGGCTGAACTTATAAAAGCATCATGAAGTCAGAATTATAGTGGTTTGTTTAATTAAGTACACTAAGAATTCTTAGTTTGTTCTAGTGTGTTTTCTCCAAGCCAAAGGCATATTTGTTTCACAGGCACTGCATCCTGAACTAACCCAATATCATTTTAATTACTCAGGTTTTCAAGGGTTGTGGGCACTTGGGCTGACTGGTGAAATGATTTAAAAATTATTTTTTAAATCCTCATCCAGGGCGAGGGCTTGTGCTTGGAGAAGGGGGTGGCACGGGAGAGGTCAATGGGGGAAAAAGGAGACTCATGTAATACTTTAAACAATAGAGAATTTAAAAAATCCTCATCCAAGGATAAGTTTGTATTGATTTTTGGAGGGGGAGAAAAGAGAGAGAGGAAAAAAAAGAGAGAGGGGGAGAGAAACATTAATTGGTTGCCTCCTGTACATGTTCCGACCTGGGATTGAACCCTCAAGCTAGGTATGTGCCCTGACTTGGAATTGAACCTGAAACCTTTCAGTGTATGGGATGATGCTCCAACCATCTGAGACACCTGGCCAAGGCTGATTTTAGAAAATTTGATCTTGTATTTTGGATGAAGTTGTGACAGATACAAAGGAAGGAAAACTCAGATTTAATTAGGTGACACTGACACATGACTAAGTAAAGAAAAGCATGTCCTCAGAACAAAATGGAGGGAAAGACTGAAAAAAAATTTACATTTAATAATTTTGCAAGTTTGATGTTTATGTATTTAGTTTAATAGCCCTAGTTTGTCCTATTAAAATGATTTGCTTTAATATAGTTTATTTCCACTTTGAATATTCAATCCTTTGTGAAATCCTAACCTGGCCCTGTGTTTTAAAAACATTTTATATACATTGGTCAAGTATTGCTTTACAAAAGATGGCTTGAGGAGCAAATCCTTTTTATGACAACCCTAAAATCATTAGAACAGAACCCTGTTATAAAGTAAGGGATTTGGAAATTGGCTGGTATTTGTGATAATTCTATTGGGGAAAATACAAGTTGGCTCCCAGTCTAGCTGATACATATTATAATGGGTAGCACTGGGAGGGGTTGTTTTAAGGTGGCAGAAAAGGGCATCTGTATGTCTGCTTTGGAAAAGTGTCTATTTAGCTCCTTTGTGCATTTTTAAATTGGATTGTTTATCTTCCTTTTGTTTGTATTTTGGATATTAACCCTTTATCAGACATATCATTGCTAAATATGTTATCCCATACAGTGGGCTCCCTTTTCACTTTGTTGATGGTCTTTTGCTGTGTAGAAGTTTTTCATTTTGATGTAGTCCCATTTGTTTATTTTCCTTTGCCTTAGGAGATGTATCTGGAAACACATTGCTACAAGAAATATCCGAGATTTTGCTGCCTATGGTTTCTTCAAGCATTTTTATGGCTTCATGACTTAAATTTTGAGTTTATTTTTGGGTATGGTGTAAGTTGTGGTCTAGTTTCATTTTTTCCCCCATGTTTCTATCCAATTTTCCCAACACCATTTATTGAAGAGACTGTTTTGACTCCATTGTATGCTCCTGTCTCCTTTGTCAAATATTAATTGAGTATAATGGTTTGAGTTGATTTCCAGATTCACTGTTCTGTCCCATTGATCTATATGCCTATTCTTGTGCCAGTACTAGGCTCTTTTGATTACAGTGGTTTTGCAGTATAACTTGATATCTGGTATTGTAATATCCAACTTTGTTTTTCTTTCTCAAGATTGCTGCAGCTATTTGGGTTCTTTTTTGGTTCCACATAAATTTTTGGAGTATATGTTCTAGATCTGTGATATATGCCATTGGTATTTTAGTAGGGATTGTATTGAATCTGCAGATTGCTTTAGGTAGTATGGACATTTTAATGATGTTAATTCTACCAATCCATCATATAATTGGGTCATGTTTTTGTATCCATTTAGCTACCCTATGTCTTTTTATTTTAACATTTAGTCCATTTACATTTAAGGCTATTATTGCTAGGTACTTATTTATTGCCATTTTAATTCTTTATGCCAATGTTTTTCTCTCTCTATTTCTTCTTCTCATTACAGCAGTCCATTTTGCATTTCTTACAGTGCTGGTTTGGTGGTGATAAACTCCTTTAGCCCCCCCCCTTTTTTTTGGGGGGGGAAGCTCTTTATTTCACAATCTATTTTGAATTATAGCCTTGCTGGATATAGTAATCTTGGTTTCAGATCCTTGCTTTTCATTACCTTGAATACCTCATACCATTCCCTTTTGGTCTGTAGAGTTTCTGATGAGAAATCAGCTGATATCCTTATGGGAACTCCTTTGTAGGCAACAAATTACTGTTCTTTTATTGCCTTTAAGATTCTCTCTTTGTCTTTAATTTTTGGCATTTAATTATGATGTGTCTGGGCGTGGGTCTGTTTGGGTTTTTTTACTTGGGGTTCTCTGTGCCTCCTGAACTTGTGTGACTTTTTTCTTCACCATGTTAAGGAAGTTTTATGCCATTATTTCTTCCAATATGTTCTCTATCCCTTGCTCACTTTCCCCCCTTCTGGCTCACCTATATGGAATATTGTTATGTTTCATGTTGTCCCACAGTTCCCTTAAGCTGTCCTTCTGGTTTTTAAATTATTTTTTCTTTTTGGTTCTCTGATTGAATGATTCTTTCTACCCTATCTCTAACTCACTTATATGATCCTCAGCTTCCCCTAATGTGCTGTGTATTCCTTCCACTGTGTTCTTTATTAGTGCTGTCACTCTTCTTAGTTACTATATCTTCTCACATGCTGTTGAGCAACTTTGCCATCATTATTCCGCACGGTATGTCTGATAAATTTCTTATCTCCATTTCACTTAGCTCTTCTTCTGGAGAATTCTCTTGTTCTTTCATTTGGGGCTTGCTTTTTTGTTTCCCCGTTTTGGCTGCCTGTTTTGATTGATTTGTGTCTCTGTATTAGGTATATCTGCTACGAGTCCCAATCTCTAGTTCAGGACAATGTCAGATGCTGTTTGTGACCGACACTGAAGCTATTAGAAATCCACAGCTTGTGGCTCCCTCTGCTGGGGCGGTGCCTTTGGAAAGGACCAAGATGTGCACCAGGGTCTGCTTTTCCTGGCCCCGGGCCCAGGATTCGATCAGGCAAAGACTCAAGTCTCCAGAGATCTTCCTCTGCCTGCAGTCCCATTGAGACTCAGTTTTGATTAGCCTCAGGCTATCGACCACAGGGTGGGGCAAGAGGTCTTCCAACCAGATGGGGCAACTGCTCCCGCATTTCACCACCCGGGGCAAAAACCACCCAGATAGCAAAGGTCCACAGGAGAAGGATTTCCTCTGCAGCGTGAGGGAGTGACTTAGCACAGGAAACTGGGGTGGCTGCCCTCTGAGCTCCAACCCCAGAAATGCCAATCCTGGCTTCTGCTCACACAGCTCCAGGCCACTCTGTCCTCCCTCTGCCGGAGCCCAAGGTGAGTGGCTGCACTCAAACTTTTGTGCTTTGACCCTTTAAAAGGGTGCCTGGCCGAAACCGGTTTGGCTCAGTGGATAGAGCATCGGCCTGCGGACTCAAGGGTCCCAGGTTCGATTCCGGTCAAGGGCATGTACCTTGGTTGCGGGCACATCCCCAGTAGGGAGTGTGCAAGAGGCAGCTGATCGATGTTTCTCTCTCATCGATGTTTCTAACTCTCTATCCCTCTCTCTTCCTCTCTGTAAAAAATCAATAAAATATATTAAATAAATAAATAAATAAATAAATAAATAAATAAATAAAAGGGTGCCTGACTTTCCAGTTGTCTCTTGCTGGCAGACAGCAACCCTGCTGCTTTTCACAGCCATATGTTATGTGGGCACCTTTCTCACTTCTGGTGCTCTCTGCTGGGGGGCCAAGCTTGGGGTTTAGACCCCAGAGTTCTCAGTGGGAACTCCCCACAGCTGATATATCCCTCCGGATCTTTAGCTGCTGCCTGTGGGAGCCCGGGCAGTCTCTACACAGTCTCCACTTTCCGTCCTTGGTTATCAGGGTTCTCTTCAGCTGGTCTTCAGTTGATTTTCCTGGGTGGTTTTTCTGTATTTTAGTTGTATTTCCAGTTTGGTTTTGGGAGAGTGTCAGTGTAGCTTCTACTTTTGCCGTTGCCATTTTGGAACCCCAACAAGGACATTTTAAATGACATGTCAGGAGAGTTCTTCGAGCTTTTTAGCAGAATAGCTAGGGCTTCAATGGCCTGAGGAAACTGCCGCGTGTCCCTGTAGAGACATGGCTAATCCTAGGAAGCACTGCACCAAAGATTCTACCTTTAGTATAAAAACTTGAAGCATGGGCTTTGGGCAGTAACATTGCAGATTCATCTTATTTATTAAATTTTATACTCGGAGAGTATTTGTGTGGGTGGTGAGTCTTGCTCAGCAGTATGATCATGCAGAGCTTTGAGTTCCATTTTAAGCCAGATCTCAGGAAATCAGACTTAAACAGACAGGTGATGCAGCATCAGAATAAAGCTGCTAAGTTCACAGTGTGGATTTTGTGCTCTGTTTCAATTAAATCCAAATCTTCTGTACGTATTAAAATTGAAGCTCTTTTTCCCTTTTTAATCAAATACAGTCTTAGCTACTCTCTCCGTTTGGGATCTTAAAAGCTTGTTGAATTCTCAGCTCATTTGTTTCTCAAAGCATTTTGAGTATGTATTTTAAAAACACACAAATACGATATTGTCATTGAGTAATTAAAAATTGGGCGATGAAGGATTTTAAAAATCATTTCTCATAGAAGATATGTGTAGATCCATGCATCATGGATCCTTAATATCGAACATTATCTGCTTATGGCAATTAGATGATCACTGTAGAGACCTGTATGAAGTCAGGTTTAAAACGTAAAGACAGACTAAAGATTAAAAAAAAATAACCGAGAGAAGACTCTAACGAACAAATAGGAGTTTTCTCAGGTGTAATTCTAGCTGATACAGTGCAAAAATCAGAGGGAAAAAAAAAAACAAGAAAAAAAATCGCATCCTCTTGAGGGGCAGCGCTTTAAACAAGTAGGAGCAGGAGGGCTTTCCAATGTGGGCAGCAATGCGGGGCTAAATCACCACCTCTCGTAGTTTTAATAACCCCTCCAGTATCAAGACGCTTCTGTAGAGCCACAATGCTGTTTGTTTACTGAAAGAAGCTCATTATATAAGGATTCTACACATATCCCTTAGCAAATCCGAGACAATCTTGCTTAGAGCCTTAGAGAATTTATCTTCCCTTTTAAATCTGCAAACAGACCTAGTGGATCAGGTTTTCTGTTTCTTCTTCCTAAACATCTATTGCCAGTCCAGATTATCGTACCACCTCCCTTTCCTCCTGTGGGTCTCCTAAGCACTGAAGTTTACCCATGTGGCGTTGCTCAGCTTTCCTGCCAGTGTGTAGGGGAGTCAGGCTCTCAGTTTGGCCTGTGCCCTGTGGTTACTGTGCCTGCCTGGTGGCAGTCCTGAGGGCTCACTCACTGGAACAGCTGGGAATGACTGGAAATCCCATAGTGCTCAGTGCTCAACTCTGACCTATTACCAAGAAGGATGGCCAGGTGGCCCGTGTTTCTACAAACCAAAGTTATGTTACCTTTATAGCTTCTGACAAGTGGCAGGTGCTTGGCAAATCTTGGTTGCACATATATGAGTGATATCAAAGTCTTGTCAAAGTGTGACTAGTTCTTTATTGCTTTTATTAATGTTACAAATTACATGTATTTGCATGATTACTTAATTGATGTTCTCATTGGCTACACCTTGGAATCACTTGGGGACCTTTAAAAAAATATGTATGTGTAGCTCTGACCAGGTAGCTCTCAGTTGGTTAGAGCATCGTCCCTATATGTCAAGGTTGTGGGTTCAATTCCTGGTCAGAGCACATATAAGAATCAACCAATAAATGAATAATTAAGTGGAACCACAAATTGATACTTCTGATTCTCTCTTTCTCCCTTCTTCTCTCTCTCTAAAAAATAAAGTCAAATCAATACATTAAAAACATGTACGTATGGGCCTTACTCAAGGAGATTTTGACTTAATTGGTCTGGAGTTGGCTGTGTTCTGGGAATTGTGAAAGCTGTTTGGGTGATTTATGTAACCAAGGTTAAGAATGGTTGCTATCGACTGTAAATTCCCTCAGGTGGAGGGCACATCTGTCCACCATAATATTCCAGCACCTAGTTCAGTGCCTAGCATCCAGTAGGTAGGTGCTCGATGAATGAATGTTGAATTAATAAAAGTGTGAAAACATGGCTTCTTGTTTTCTGTCTTAAGGGCAGCACAATAGGAAGGTGAAATGAATAGGGCTGAAGATGGTTCCACTGTGTTACCTGTGATTAAGCTCAGATGGCCACAGCATGACCTTGAAGGACCCCATCCCTGAAACATTCCTGAGCATCGCAGGGAGCACAGATCTCTCCGTTTCTGGAAGTTTCAGAGGCGGACACTCACACTGGCCTATTTCAGGACGGATGGTCTGATGGTTGAACAGATAAAACTCTGGGAAAAAAAGAAGTTTTGAAACTCAGTAGCTCTTTCTTTAAACTTCTAGTCAGAAGGAAAATGTTAAAGCTTGGAGATTTTGTATAAAAAGCTGCTTGACTGTTAATTAGGTGAGCATTAGGAGGGGAAAAAAAACAGGATAAAAAAATCGTATCCTCAGTAAATGAGGAGGAAAATGCTTGCACAGTAGTAGGTCAGCAGGTAATGGAAAGATGAGGAAAAATGAGCCAGGGAGAATTCACGACTCATAAAGTTGACCAAGAAATGCAAATTTTATTTTTTACTGGAAACAGCTGAGTTTTTACTTTTCACAATATCACTTGGAGATGTTTGGATTTAGGTGAAATGCGGTGCATGTAGAAAGATACAGCTTAAGTGGCGAGATTCAGAGTTAACACGTGGATGCTGATCCCACTGCGGTTAGTTACCTGTTTTGCCGGGTGACCTTGGAGTGCTTTCCTGCCCCTTGGTGGCTCCTGAAATGGTAAGCCGCACCTGCTTCAGTCCCGAAGCTGTCTCTGGTGAAGAGAGGGCAACTGCGGGGGCAGAGGCCACTGCCAGGGGTTCGTTCCCTGCCACATCACTGTGAGAACAATTTCAACACAAAACGATGCTTATGTCTCCATAGCTTATAAGCTCGAGGTTGTCACTCCAAGAGGCCAGTCCCCAGCCAGCTCTCCCACTTTCCTCGTTTCCCGTAGGGACGTGAGAGGAAGACTTGGCCAGGCAGTGTTTCCACCGCTTGGACAATGCAATAGTCTCAGAAAGGAAGTCATCGCATCCCGGCCTCCACAGGACCAGCAGCACTGGAAGTGCTCCCCCTGCCGGGTGGAGAGCATTGTACGTCTTAACTATCCCCCTAGAGGGAAGCTTCGTTCCTTTTTGGTTACTTTGACAATCAACGTTTCTCTCTTACATCAATTTTTTTCCTCTCTCTCTCCCTTCCTCTCTGTCTAAAATCAATAAAAACATATCCCTGAGTGAGGATTAAAAAAAACAACACAACAAGATATGGGTGTAGAACTGGGAAGGAGATTGGAGGCATTACTCACTTGTTGCTGATGAGGTCTGAATGTCCCCGAGCAGGGACAGCAGCCTGGAGTGGAGGGTAGAAAGGAGCGGCCCCATTCCAATGCATATATTAAGTATTTTGACTTTGTAACAAGACTCTGTAACTAGCTAGATATAAACCCGGCTTATTAGCTCACATTAGAGCATCTCCATTATCTAGTCCCAGCCCGTGTCTCGGGCTTATCTCCTGTTTTTCTTCTCCTTTGGAGAGTAATAATGGCAGTTCCCTGAATGTGCTCAGTGCTTTCCCATATTCATGCCTTTGCATATACTATTCACTCTGCCTGGAAAGTTTCCCCCTTCCTTGAATTTCTGAAAAATCTCCTACTCTTCCTTCAAGACTCTGCCTTCCTCCAACCACACCACAATAGTTTTTACCAGTCCCTACTTTGTGTCCCTGCGTTCTTCTATTGCACCTATCACACTGAAATGTTAATTATTGTGGATTCCTTTCAGGGTATAAATTAGATGTGTTTTCCACAGTTGTATCCCAGGACACAGTCGGTACTTGATAAATGTTTGTTCAATGAACCAGTGAATGAATTCTTTTGTGTAAATGGAGAGCACGCGGTCAGTATCCTCTTGCAGGGATAGTTTATACGGTTGATATCCCTCCCCTTTATTTTCTCTTCAGCATTATCTCATTTAGGTTAAATACGGTAAGCCTACATCTTTGAATCTTTCTCCAGAGATTACCTCCTCTTTCTAGTCGACTTCTCTGTGCCTTTTCAGCCTTTATTTTCTGTCCTCTATTTAAAACGTGTGCTAGCCAGTACTGGACACAGCACATTTAAGGAGTAAGTCGATGACTGGCACATTGGGAGGCTTATTGTGAAGTCCTTGCAGGCCACACAGGGCATCCCATGGCCACTTTCCCTTCTTTCTTGATGACAGGACTTCCTTGCTGGCTCACACTTAATTCACCTGTTCTGACTCTTGCCAGGATTATTTGCGACTTGGTCCTTGGTTGTCCCATCCTCTGTTTATCCTTGTCTGGGTTTGTCCTCAAATGCCTCAGCTTGATCTGTCCTGCTTTCTTTCTGCTCTTAGAAGGTCCGTATCCTGGACTTGATTCTTGTCTTTCAGAGTGTCTGCAATTCTGTCTCACTTGGCCGCCTCTATGGATTTGAGGAGCTTCTTCCTTTTTTATTTTTAATTGATTTCAGGGAGGAAGGAGAGAGAGATAGAAACATCAATGATGAGAGAGAATCATCAATTGGCGACCTCCGACACACCCCCTACTGGGGATAGAGCTTGCAACCTGGGCATGTGCCCTGATAGGGACTCGAACTGTGACCTCTTGGTTCTTGGGTGGATGCTTAACCACGGAGCAACACCGGCCGGGCTGAGGAGCTTATTCTTAGCAGAAGTATTCTGTTTGTTGGCTGGACTGATTCGAATAGGAAGCGTAAACTTGGCAGTCTCTACACAGGCATTGAGCAGGACACTCGTTCCAGTGGGAAATGTGCACAGTTATGTCCACAGATTATGGTAAAACCAGTGAAATGTCATCTTCCTACCATTGTATGGGTAAAGCAATGGGGCAAAAAATAAGCGGCGATGGCAAGGGAGATGGGCAGAGCAGTTAGAAAGCACAATGGTCGGCCCCTTGCTGCTAACGCCAGGTTGCCTGGGTTTGAGTGAGCTCTGCCACGTCTAAGCTGTGTGACCCTGGGCCGCTCATTCACCTTTTCTGAGCCCAAGCCTGTTTGTTTAATAACGATTATAATAGCATCTACCTCATGGGGATGTTGTAAAAATCTAATGTGCTAATGATTGCTCATAAAGCACTTAGCACTATGTCTGGCATGTAGCAAATGGTCAATAAAATTTAACTATTGTCACTTAATCCCCTTAAAAAGATGAATTTACTATCGATTTCCCAATAGGCGTCTTCATCTGGATGTGGTTTCTCTTTCTTCCCCCTTCCCAAATTCTATCTTTAGCTGGAAATCTTAAGAGTTAACATCTGCATCTTTTAAATGAAGGCAGTGGCCTAGATCTGTCATTTCCCAAACGATGCTCCATAATAGAGGCCTAGGAATCCCCCAGAGACTCCGCCCCAGCGACCGGGAAGTGGCTGGGGTGGGCACAGCAAGAGCCCGCCCTCTCCCGTGGAAGAGAGCAAACTTTCATCTCTCTGTTTTACAAATTGGACTTTCACCTGACTGTTTGCTTAAAGAAAGAATTTGTGAAGCTCAAGGAAGTCAAAATTTCCCTTCCAGCTTGAAAATCAGTGATTTTGAATGTAGGACATAATGGTAATTTGATTTCTGCCATTATTTTGTGAACACAGAATTAACGATTTTGGGGGGGGGGAATTGCATTACATGTTGCTTCACCCAGTGATGTAATAATCAAATCAAATAGATCCTAATTCTATTTAGTCAGCTTCCCTCTGTTGTTCTTCGTCTGCTTTGAGAGGACTGTCAAATTGAATTTGCTGTCCTCTGTGTTTGCCAAAGTTTATTATTTCAATTTACAGCAGCAGAGATGTTATAACCTGGTCCTTTATGTACTCTGTTGTGTTAGCTCTGATATTGTGCCAATCTGCACCAGAGAGTGATTATGGAATGACGAGCCCTCCTTTGCTTTCAGAAAAGCAACGGGCACATCTTTCTGATGTCTAGCGGGGTTGTGTGTTGGAGGCAGAATCGGGCCTGGGGGATTTAATCTGCTTTTCTTATTCATAAATACCTTTACAAAAGCCCAACAAAACACTATTTACAATTTTCACAAAGCCACAAATAAGCTAATACCAAGTAAAGCACGGGCTGTGTTTCAGAAAGGATGCTTTGAAAAAGGAGGGATCAGATCAAGCTCTAAATGTGTTTAATCCATTAGCCATAAAGCATGCAGAGCTGGGTTGGTAATGAGATCAGAACATGCAGGAAAAGATTGAGAATGAGATCTCAAAAGTCCCGCGTGGAGACTCCTGCTCATGTCTCCCATCTGTTCTGTGGCCTCTCTGTCCGATGAGCTGCCGTCTGTAAGCAGGGAAGGAGTTTGGGCTCTGTCTTTCCCACTTTCAGTCTAACAGTGAGCCCTCGTGCTTGAGTTGGCCAGTGGGGTAACAAATTAAATAAACAGGAGAAATCACTGCTTTATCAACACTTAAAAATGATAATGGCAATATATGCTTGTTGTAAAAATTCTAACAGTGCAAAAATTTATAGCAAAATTCCTCTTTCCTGTTCCCTGGGTCCCATTCCTCAAGGGAACCACTGATCATAGTTAGCAGTGGGTCCGTTCAGAGTTTTTCTTTGTATAGACAAATACCCAAACACACCCTTATATGTACATATAAATATATAAAAATATATATTTTTAAAAAATATAAACGGGATTTTCTTTTTACTTACTTTAATATTTTTGATATCTTTTCCTGGATAGATAGATAGATTTACTTGTTTTTTTTAAAAAAATAGGAAATACGCCCTAGCTGGTTTGCTCAGTGGATAGAGCGTAGGCCTGTGGACTGAAAGATCCTGGGTTCGATTCCTGTCAAGGGCCCATGTCCAGGTTGCGGGCTCGTTCCCCAGTAGAGGGTGTTCAGGAGATAGCCAATCAATGATTCTCTCTCATCATTGATGTTTCCATCTCTCTCTCCCTCTCCCTTCCTCTCTGAAATCAATAAAAATATATATTAAAAAAAAAAGAATGGGAATTACATTTCAAGGCGACTTTTGAACTGACTTTCAATTGAAACCCAGGCAACTAGCAGCGGGGAGAGGTCCGCCAGCACCTGCAGGCGGAGCCCTGGGCCTCTGACCCCCTGACCTTGGAAATGGCTCTGTTTTGAAAGGCAGCCTGAAGGCATGGCGAAGGACCCCGTCTCCTTTTCATGCAGACAGACCCCGTTGTGAAAGAAGATGACAGTCTAATCAAGTTGGTTTTCTGTCTGGCACATTGCACCAACTTCACGCTGGGAAACGAGGGAACCCGTGTGACTGAGATTCGCATCCCTTAGGGCAGTGATGGCGAACCTATGACACGCGTGTCAGCACAGACACGCGCAGCCATTTCTGATGACACGCATGCCGAGGATGAAACATTTGCGAAATAATGTTTTTTCCTCAAAGGGACACACTACCCGAGTTATGCTCAGTTTTTTGGCGAAGTTTGACACACCAAGCTCAAAAGGTTGCCCATCACTGCCTTAGGACCTGGTGGGGCGCAGGGGACCCTTGTTCACAGAGGCAGCCTCCGGGGACTGTCCTCCCAGGAGCTCAGGGGGCTGGGTTAAGTGAGCCATCCCTGCAGCAGGCCTGACTGATTTGTTGAGATGCTGGGCTAGCGGGGAAAGTTCTCCAACTAATTCATTTAAGATAAGGGAATGGCTTCTCCCGAAAGGCAACGCAAGGCAAGATCCTCCACTTCTCAGTGAGGCTGTCCGAATTGTCTGCCAGCCACTGGAGGATGAAATTGAGTCTAACGCCACAGCGTGTATCACGAAGAGTAGACCAGCCAGTAAATATTGAGAGGGTATAAGCGAAGCTTCTCCATCACTTACCTGCTCTTTGTTTGGATGACACGAAGTGGCAGAGGGCACCTCGAAGTGAGATTAGGTGCTTGAAACGTGGCCGCAGAGACTAAATGAGTGTTTCTGGAGGCGACCTTCATTGTGGGGAAATGGTAGAGGACAGACTTCCTGAAGGGTTTTCTACCCGCATGCGTGATTACGTGTTCAGGGAACTATGTAATTGATAATATACTTTTTTTCTATTCCTGTGTAAATAATTTCTTTTTTTTAAACTTCACCACGTATCATATTTAAACACTTGTCAAGCAATAACTCACTGGTAGCAGAAAACGATCAAAGTCTCCCAGCAGGATTAAGGGTGTTGCTGCCGGAACTGATTGATCTGTAGAGCCTCCTTGAAGAGGAGTCTTACCACAGAGGTATAATTTGTGAAACAGAACCACATAATCTCAGTCATTTGAGCATTTATGTGGGGAACTCTGAATCCATCTCAAATTGGCCTGCTTTTATTTTTTTAAACAGGGTGTAAAGTATGTTTTTAATTCTGTGTGCAGGCATGAATATACGTATTATAGTCAGATTTTTCTCTCCAGTAAAAGTCAACAAAGGGAAATATATGGCTGTACCCTAATCTGTGATATCTGTCATCGGTTTAAGTCTATTGTCCATGTATAAAGACAATGTCAAAGTCATTTGTGTAAATAATAACAGAAAAGACGACTACCAATTTATCATGCATGAGGAAATAGTGTGTTGAAGGAATTTACTAGGAAATCAGTATTTGTCATCACGTGTGTTTTTTTATGGTTTATAAATCCGAGCCTAATTTACAAGCGTTTAAGGCCTTTCACCCAAATATAAAAAGTGACCCATTAAAGTTAACGAGCCTTCTTTATCGGGGCTCATCTTTTAAATTTGCCATGTGATTAAGTGTAATGAAAGGGAGATGGGGAGCATTTAAAGTGCCACTGAGAGTGCTCTGGGAAGAGATGAGGGCTCAAAGAATTCTGAGACCTGGGAGACCTGTATTTGCAAGTGACAGAAATAAAAACACCGAAGGAAGCTGACACTTAAAACAGTATGCTACTCATAAATTTGATGGAATATTGGTGGGTAAACATTTTAAAAGATGAAGATCAGTAAGAGGTGCGGAGGGATTTGAGTAGAATGGAAGAGACCCTCAAGGTAGAATATACCACTGCAAAACCGTTACAAGTTTATAACTGTATTTGTGGGAAGAAAAGAAAATGTTATTATTGACTAAAAATTTGGTAAAACCCGAGCATAAGATCTTGTCTCCAGTCTTATCATTAAATTATACTTGAAACCATAAAACTCCTAGAGGAAAACATAGGCAGTAAAATCTCTGACATTTATCTTAGAAATATCTTTTCTGATATATCTTCTTGGGCAAGGGAAACAAAAGAAAAAAATAAATGGGACTACCTCAAACCAAAAAGTTTATGCACAGCAATGGAAACCATCAACAAAACAAAAAAGATAACTTACAAAACGGGAGAAGTTATTTGCCAGTGATACATTTGATAAAGGGTTAATACCTAAAATTTATAAAGAACTCAGACTGGTAAAACATACAACCCAATTAAAAAGTGAGCAGACTTGAATAGACACTTCACTAA
The DNA here is from genome assembly GCF_951640355.1 of Cnephaeus nilssonii. Taxonomy (NCBI): domain Eukaryota; kingdom Metazoa; phylum Chordata; class Mammalia; order Chiroptera; family Vespertilionidae; genus Cnephaeus; species Cnephaeus nilssonii. The sequence continues at coordinate 66,035,622 of NC_137085.1, read as the reverse complement.
GGAAGACATACAGATGGCCAATAGACATATGAAAAGTTGGGCAACTGCACTAATCATCAGAGAGATGCAAATTAAAATCACACTGAGCTATCACCTCACACCTGCCAGAATGGCTATCATCAATAAATCAACAAACAAGTGTTGGTGAGGATGTGGAGCAAAGGGAATCCTAGTGCACTGCTGGTGGGAATACAGACTGGTGCAGCCACTATGGAAAAGAGTGTGGAGGTTCCTCAAAAAATTAAATATGGAACTGCCATTTGACCCAGTGATCCCACTTCTGGGGATATATCTGAAGAAAGCCAAAACATTAATTTAAAGAATATGTGCACCCCTACATTCATAGCAGCACAATTTACAACAGCTGAGATATGGAAGCAGCCCTAGTCCCATCAATAGATGAGTGGATAGAAAATGTTAACAAAAAAAACCATTGAAACCTGTAAAGAATTTTAGTGAGTTTATTTGAGCCAAACTGTCGACATATGCCGGGAAGCAGAACCTCAATGAATTGAGATTATGCTCCGAAGAATGGTGGGTTACATCTGTATTTATGCATTGCCATCAAAGGAGGGACATAGGTGGGCTACATGAAATTCATTGGATAAAGTCAAATGGTGGGAAACCCCTGGGATTGGACAAAAAGTAAAATGATGGACACATACTTAGGTGGGTACAGGAACAATTAACAGGATAATGAAGGAATTTGAGGCATCTGTCCTGGCGCCTACCACATTTGGTTGTGCCCCAGGGGCTCCAGCAAAAGAAGGAAGTTACAAGTTACCCAGACATCTCACAGATATGTTATCTTAGAGGCGAAAAGGCAAATGGGCTCAGGAAAGAAGATCTAAGTTGATCTTTGTCAGGGAAGGTATCAGCTTAGGAATGACTGCCCACTATAACCTGTTTGTAGTTAAATATTTAATTTTCAAACCATCCTTTGTGGTTATTCCAGGTCTCTGAGTTTGCAAGACTGCCACGCAGGCCTCCCCTGAGCTTGTCAGGTTAGCATGTGGCTCCTTTCGTCCACACATTCCCCTTTTGGTCATAAATCAATCCAAAGGATGCATTGATGACCAACCTTTTGGTTGGATAATGGAGTCCCACGGTGCTAGGAAGGCTCATTCCTAGGATGTCTCAGTGTCAGCATGTCTTGCTGAACAGGTGGACCACTGGGGATGGGGCAAGACCATAACCTTAGATGGCATTTAAGGTCGAATTATATATTTTAAAAAGGCAGGTAAATGGGAGGCAGTCAAATCCTATATGTCCTTGTTAAAAAGTATTCTGGATCATTTCTAATTTTGAGCCACCATGATCCGAGTCTTTTTGCTGTTTGTCTTACGTTTTGCTTTTCTGCATCTAATATAACATTTACATATCAAGAACAAAAGTAACAATAGTAAACCAATAACACTGATTAGGAACAGAAAATGTCTAATACTAGACAAGGAAAATTCTAAGGGGAACAAGCATCACAGCTAACCAAAAAACCCTTTACATGTATTATCATAATCTTTTATTAAGCTAATTATGCTTTCCTCCTTCATCCACTGTCATTTGTACCTTATGATATGTTTGGCCAAATGAATTAAGACTCTACTATTTCATTATCTAGAAGCTCTAATTTTCTTCTGGCCAATTAGTTCCCATAAAAATGGCTTCATGGGGAGGAGTTCAATTTCCCAATACATTGGTTTTTCAGTATCAATATTATCACAGATTTTATGAACACCAGGCAAAGTCATTCTGACTATAATTTCAGTATTACACCATATTCTAGTATTATTTAATGTAAACTTGGTGATATTACAGTAAAGATTGCTTTTAACCCTTCCCAGCAAAAACGCCCCTTTCCTATATACTATATTGTTATTTGTTGGGGTAGATACAATAAGCCAGGACTGGGTGAATTCAGTATTCCATATGGATTGAGGGCATAACCATTCACTTTTCCAATTTTCAGACAGTGAGATGGGTTCACATTGTTTATTATTTTTAAATATGGCCCATCTACTTCCCATTGGAAGTATTCTAGTATTATTGAGGATGGTCCCTATGCCGGCCAGTTGAACTACTGGGAATTTAAGCCTAGGATTTAACTCGCACCTGGGCTTTTAAAAACACAATATTGTAGATCACATTTCCCATTTAAATTTTCCAAATTCCTGGGGAACCATATGAGTCCCATAAATGTCTGGCCTGGGCTTTTGCAGCCATTATAGTTGGCCATTGTTTCATAGCCACTTCAGATTCCTTGCATTAGCATAGACAACAGGCCCAGTTGAATTAGGGCACAAGCACATTCCTATTGTTGGGTTTGGACATGAGTTTAGTCTGTCGAGCCTGTTCTATCCATTAAACTAAGGCTTTATTATCTTTCCATGCTGCTTCCCACTGTTTTTCCTTCTTCCAGAAACAGCATTCCCTCTATGTGACCTATTTGAGATAAAAATCTTTTTCTAATGAATGACATTCTTCATTAGCTACATACAACTTCAGCTTGTCCCGGATACCAAGGCCAGCCCCTACTGCTCCAAGTATTCCCCTTTTGCTTCTTTTAGGGGGACCAATGTTGTTGGATCCACCAGGAATGTTGTTGCCATTGGGTAGCTATGGCTTGGGAGCAGTTAGGGTATACTGAGTGGAGCCCAAAATGTTGAGTTTCCCATGCCATAGTTAAATGGGGAAGGTGACCCCCAAATGAGCTAGAGTTTGAGTATTCATAGGGCTCCTCAAACGTCCAGGACACAAGGACAGTGGGGTAATTATAAACATATCTACCCACCAAGTGATGTCAATAATTTCTGAAATAGGGACCCATTGATTTCTTTCTTGCTTCACAGACATCCAGCCACAAGAGCATGGCTGGTGAGTCCGAGGACATGGTATGCTATGACAGATAGGACAGGCTGCTGCAAGCCTTTGGCCATCATATCCAGGTGTTTTTCTTAGCTATTCATCACCCATCTCTATAGCCATACAATATTCATCCAGATTACATCCATATACAATTCTACCAGTGGAATTATCAGGGAGATATTCTTGGAGGTATTTGCCTAAGGTGGGTCCTTTATAATAGATAGAGCCAAAAAACAACAACAACAACAACCAAAGCTTATATTGATAGCAGAAGACCAATGTGTGGCTAACAAGGCATTAATTTCACTATCATACCTGATAACCAGAACATCATTGTGTAGTAGGTAGGAAAGGTTAGCAGGTACCTAAGTTAAATTTTTCATATCTAATAAAGAAAGAGGTCTGGGGAGGTAGACATTGTTTCCACTAGGGAACCATAAGGATGATAATAATATGAAAATCATTTTATGTACATTCAATCAATATCAATCAGATGATATAAAAACAAGCAATATCAGTTTGTGAGTATACAGGCCTTGTTGACGTCATCTTGGGATAGCTGTCTGCCTCCGTGGTCAGCGACTTCTCGTCCTTGAAAAGTCTGTGATCTCCGCTGCAGACGGAGATGGTGTCAGAGATGGGAGTAGATGTCCATTCACAGTCAGATGCCTTTTTTAAATGAGAAATGTGAATCCATGAGCTAACTCCTTTAAGCTTAGCTGCACATGGGTTAGTTAGTAATACCTGGTAAGGTCCCCTCCAATGAGGTTGGAGAGTTTTTTATTTGGTGTCTTTTCCAAGACAGCAAATCTCCTGGTTGTAAGCCATGATCTTTGAACGCTTCGTCTCCCGGGAGCGCACTGTGAAATGAATCTGTTACCAATTTGTTAGTTCCTATAATGCAGAATGTCTGCTCTTTACTTTTCCCTATATTCAGGAAACAAGAGATTTAAGAGTCAACAATATTTTAAATAGAATCATAAGAATAATTATCTTCAATTCATTTAGTCCCATAGTTGTTTTTGTTTATTTATTCCTTGAAGTTCTATACATCTTCATCCAGTTCAAAATATGACCTGCTTAGAAGCCTGCAAGTTAGAGTAAATCTGAGTCCTTTTCATGGATTTTTCTAGACATATATACCTACAAATGCATCAGAATAAAGCTGTCCACAAATGACAAAAATTTAAAAATGGCATGGTTATAGATTTGATAAAAACTTTGCTTTTCTATAAAATATAACATTCCAAGACAACAACTTCTTGGTAAGTAATAATCCCTGTAAAATGACATAGAGAATAATATAAAATTTGTATACCTTTAGATTCAATTATAATTTCAACATATAAAGAATAATATGTAAGAGTTTAAAATGAGGCACATGGCTTATTGCAAGCAGTGTATTGAGCATTGAAAATAATACATAAACTCCCAATATGTGAAACGCAAATACCCAGAGTATCACTGGCAGACGCCCCCACAGGGAATCATGACTCTTGGCTTGCCAGTGTCCCTGACTGGACACATGCTACCCTCCTAAAGTTTCCTGTTTGAACTTAGCTCTGAGAATCTCTGCAAGTTTCTTTCGGAAGCAGAGTGCCTTAACAACGCACGTGACCTGTCCTTGCTCTTGATTGGAGCTCAGGCACACGGTCTTTCCCGATTGGCTAATTCAAAGGGAGGGGTTGGCCCTTGCTCTTTCAAGGGGAGCAGCAAACCATGCGGCCAACATGGCGGCTGCCAAGTCACAGTCCAAAATGGAGGCTGTCTAAACTATTCTTTGACAGAGAAGATGATTTGTTTATTCTCACAATAAATAAGGAAAGAGCAAACCAAATCCCTAAAAGATAGACAGCCACAATTATATTTTCAGACAAACAGACAGGGATCTCACTAGCTGTTTCTGGAGGCTGAACCCTGAGAGGGAGAGCAAGAAGAGCCCCCAAGATTAATAAGAATTCTTGGCAGCTGCTGGGACGTTCTTGCAATCTCTCTCACGCCTTCAACCCCACCACACACAACTAGGCTTCCCCAAAGCGGGACTTGCCTCTTCTTTCAACAAATTAAACAACAAAGAGACACAAAAACATCAACACTCTTATACAGGCGCGCAGAAAACACACTAAGAATTTACACCAGAGAATGTCTAGCATTAAAATTACCAAAGCAGTGTCTTTTGTCCCCGGTTCGGGAACTGCCCCTCTCTAGAATTTCAGTACATTCCCAAAGGACTATTCAAAAATGGCTGTAGACATTTGTTAACTTCAAAATAGTTCTGAAACAGTCTCTGAAAATCTTTTTTATTAATTTCCATCTTATTGGAAGAAAATTTTTCTTAGAAGCTTCTAGTTTCCAAATCAAGATACGCTTCCCATATACTCATTCACTTTAATTTCAGAGCGGCATTTTTTTTTTTTCCTGCATGCAAAATATTAACATAGGTACCCCAAACAAACTGCATTTTTTTTCTTTCTTTTTTCTGGCCATTCCTCAGTTAATATTTTCTAGTTAAATTTTCTCATTTCTGTTAAGTACTTGCAAGTAAAGGCTTCTTATCAGGAGTATTAAATGAGGGCTGGGGTCTTGGGAGTTTCTAGCCTTGGAGGCACAATTTCCCATGTTAAATTTTTTTTATTTTTGGATATCTGTAGTCTGAGCAAACTTTAGATATGTTATGTAGTAGGTCAAATGTGGCCTCAGTTTCTCTCCCGGCTGTCTAAAACCACAAAAATTTTGGGGCCCGGGCATACCAAGTCTTTATGGTGGCCCCCTAGAAAAGCCATTTAGTTAATTACAGTTGCGTCGGAACTTCCAGATGGGGCTCCTGAATTTCTGACACTTCCACAAAATTCTTAGTCACCTAAGAACACCTCAGAATCGGACTATTCTTTAAAAATAAAGAAAATGTTGCCCCTTTATCTTCGGAGCTGAATGAGTTCAGCTCATTTATACGGCGAAAGTTACTTTTGCTCAGACTCTCAGCAATTCCAATTGAAAAGCCAAAATCAAAACCAGCCACCCATTTTTTTTCCTCCAGTCCCGCCTTAGCCTGGGTTCTGCCAACCCTTAACCTGGGGTTCTGTCAACCCTGGTTCCACCTCGAGGATTTTAAAACAGCTCAAATAAAGTCAGACCCTCTACCAAAGCGAGGGAAGGTCCTGGATCCAAGAGACGACTCACCCACGTTCACCCAATGGGCGGAGAACCGGTGGGCTCAAGGGGCCCTTTGCTGGATCCTAGCTCCAAGTCCAAGTCCATAGGATGATCCTGGGTGAGTTTTCTTTGGAATCCTGCCACGACTACGCCAAGTAATGTTAACAAAAAAAACCATTGAAACCTGTAAAGAATTTTAGTGAGTTTATTTGAGCCAAACTGTCGACATATGCCGGGAAGCAGAACCTCAATGAATTGAGATTATGCTCCGAAGAATGGTGGGTTACATCTGTATTTATGCATTGCCATCAAAGGAGGGACATAGGTGGGCTACATGAAATTCATTGGATAAAGTCAAATGGTGGGAAACCCCTGGGATTGGACAAAAAGTAAAATGATGGACACATACTTAGGTGGGTACAGGAACAATTAACAGGATAATGAAGGAATTTGAGGCATCTGTCCTGGCGCCTACCACATTTGGTTGTGCCCCAGGGGCTCCAGCAAAAGAAGGAAGTTACAAGTTACCCAGACATCTCACAGATATGTTATCTTAGAGGCAAAAAGGCAAATGGGCTCAGGAAAGAAGATCTAAGTTGATCTTTGTCAGGGAAGGTATCAGCTTAGGAATGACTGCCCACTATAACCTGTTTGTAGTTAAATATTTAATTTTCAAACCATCCTTTGTGGTTATTCCAGGTCTCTGAGTTTGCAAGACTGCCACGCAGGCCTCCCCTGAGCTTGTCAGGTTAGCATGTGGCTCCTTTCGTCCACAAAAAGCTGTGGAACATTTACACCACAGAATGCCTCTTGGTCATAAAAAAGAATGGAACTTTACATTTTACAATAACATGGATGGACCTAGAGGTAGTATGCTAAGTGAAATAAAATCAGACAGAGAAAGACAAATACCATATAACTTCACTTACATATGGAATCCAAGGAACAAAATAAACAAACACAATAGAGACAAACTCATAGATACAGAAAACAGACTGACAGCTGTCAAGGGGAGGGCATGGGGTGGGCGATGGGTGAAAAGGCAAGGGATTAAGTAGCACAAATTGGTAATTATAGAACAGACATAGAGATGTAGGTTACAGCATAGGGAATATAGTCAATAATATTGTGATAACTATGTATGGGGCCAGATGGCTACTTGAAACATCGGGGGACCACTCTGTAAAGTACATGATTTTCTAATCTGTATGCTGTACATCTGAAACTGATGCAGAATAATATTGAATATAAACTGTAATTAAAAAGTAAAAAAAAAAAGAGCTCATATCTCCCAGTCTCTGTGGGAGGTAGGAGCCTAACATTGATAATTGACAGCAAACACAGACGGCCTCCTCATACTGACCGTCCCTCCATAGTAAAGTCCTCCAGGGCTTTTCCGTGAACTCACCCCAGCTTTAAAAATCCCCCCACCTTTTCAGAGGAGGTGCGTTCAAGCTCTCTAATGCAAGTTTTGAATAAAATCTTCCTTGCCTATTTAATTGGTCCAGTGCAATTTTTCTTGAACCACACACAGTCAACATCTGTTGAATTTGAAAGTTTTATTCTCATGGATAGCATACATTTAGAAAAAATAAGAGTCTTTATGAAAAATATTAATGTTGGAGGAAATGTTACAAAACAAAGCCAAGTGATTTGATAGATGGCTGAAGGTAGCCATACCAGGAAGACAACCAAACATAATTTGAAGAACGGGCTAATACTCTTTTCATAAAAATTTATATAGCTAAATTATCTTATCTGGAACAATTTAAACTGAACTACATTATATAGAAGTGCTTAGCAAAGTGCAGATGCTCAGGAATGTTTAAGTGTCAAAGAGTAAAGTCTTTTCTTTTGTGCTTATTTCCTTTATAATCACCCCGATGAAACCATGCCAGTGGAACTGGAATTTTAGAGCTGACCCATGTTCTCCATTTTACTGATGAAGGAACTGAGAACCAACCAGGATGGCTTTTTGGCGAAGGAGCAGAAACTGGAAACCAGGCTGCGTTATGCCCAGTCTTGTGTTCCTTTTACTCTCTCCTAGAAATTTGAGGTCTCCTCTGGTGTTATATTTTAACTAGAAGCCCAGTGCATGATTTAATCATGCACGTGTAAGCTGTCTGTCCGCTGGTCAGCAGCTCTGAAGTCCCTGGGCCCCTAGGGCAAGGCGGGGTGGGGGCGTGGTCCTCCTGCGGCCGGAGCCCAGGCCAGGGTCTTGCCTTTGCCTCCCGCCCAGGAAGGCTGGGGCCGCCGCCACGTGCTCCTGCGGCCCAACTGCCGCCAGACTCCTCCACGGGGAGCCGCGCCGCCCGCCCACCGCCCACCGCCTCCAAACCTCCAAAATGCCGGCTCGCTGCCCCAGAGGCCTGTCTGTGCCGCAGCACAGCCATGGCGGCGCAGATGCTGAGCTCGCGTCGCCGCTGGCAACGCGAGCTCAGCGTCCTGATGGCCCAATCACCACCCCAGCCACCCCGAGTCCCGCCTCCTGTGTCACCCGCTGGCCCAATCGTGGGCATAGCGGAGTGATGGTAATTTAAATATTACCTTTTTATTATGTAAGATTGGAAGGAGAGCTTTAACTGAAAAGACTTATACAAAGGCCAACTAGCAGAATTGTTTAGGTGGAGAAATATAACGTGAAGAAAGAGAAGACCCTTGCTCATCCTTTTTAGTCAATTGCCGCTTCATGGAGTTTTACAGTTGATATGGATCTTTCCCGTGCATCATCTGATTGGATCCCCCAAACAAGCTTGACGGGGCAAGAAACAGCTTGATTAAATGATTTTCTGAAGGTCACCTGGCTGCTAAATGGCAGAGCAGAAACTAGAATGAGATTTTTTAGCCCATCTAGTTTTTCAAAATCAACTGTGTCTATGAGAGGGAACCCCATTGTAGCAGAGCTTAGAGACAGAGTGTGGACAAAGAGTGGAACAAATAGCAAACAAATATGTTTATGACCGTTTTTTAAAACTTATCTTTATTGTTGAGAGTATTACAGATGTCTCCCCAATCTTTTCCCCCTTACCCACCACCACTGGTTCTCGCCCTGCCCCAGGCCCTCACCACTCCATTGTCTGTGTTCATGAGCAATGCATATATGCATGTAAATTCTTTGATTAATCTCTTTCTGCCACCCCTCTCCGATTCCCTCTAGATTCGTTAGTCTGTTCCATGCTTCCAGCCTCTGGTTCTATTTTGTTCATCAGTTTAGTGTTCATTAGATTCCACATGTGAGTAAGATCATGTGATACTTGTCTTTCTCTTAACTGGTTTATTTCACTTAGCATAATCATTTCCAAGTCCCTCCATGCTGTCTCAAAGGGTAATAGATCCTTATTCTTTTTTTTTTTTTACAGATGCATAATGTTCCATTTTGTAAATGTATTACATTTTTTTTAATCCACTCATCTACTGATGGGCGCTTGGGCTCTTTCCAGATCTTAGCTGTTGTAAATAATGCTGCTATGAACATAGGGTGCTGTTTATGATAGTTTGGGTAAGTGCAAATGCAAGAAAAATACAGATTGCAATGAAAATTTATAAGAGGATCTTAACCTTGCCGGGAGGTGAGGTTTGGATCAGGAAGGCTGGCCCACAGAAGTGACATTTCTATTCCTAGACCAGTCTCCTGGCTCCTGTATTAATTAACTAGGGTTCAACATCAGTGGGTTCTACACTGTGGCCTGAAAGCTTGTCCTAGCAATATATGGAGAAATGAGAAATATAATGAAATGGTTACATGTTTGTTGTTTTTTTTTATCAAACTAACTATATTAAAAATAAAGAACTGTCTTATATCCTGAGATTGTCTTTCTTTATTTAGGGTTTTAAAACACCCCTTTTATTGTTATGGTAAATAAATATTTTTTTCAGTGAATTGCGGGGGGCTATAAAAAATTTCAAATCCTACATCATTTCCCCAATTTTATTTAACATATTTTTAGGTAGTGAAGACCCAAAGTCTGGGAACCAATGATCTATATCCTGCTGCAACCGTGGCCTTGCACTTTTTAAATTTTATTTCATGGGTAGAGAAAAGACCTTTGCTTTGACTAACCTAATAAATCACAGGAATAAGATGGTACGCACCTTTGTACGTGTGTGGGATATAGGATTAAAAATAATGAGACAAACTCAGAAGCTTAATGTTATTTCAGGAAACAGGAATAAACAGAGAATTTGAACATGTTATTTTTGTGTCCTTGCTAGGAAGTTTCCTAGCAAGCTATCAAGTCAACCTTTATATGGATGAGGGTGAGAGTCAGGGCAGAAGGAGAGGGAGTTGAAATTGAAAGCTGCTCTGACAAAGAGAAGGCAAAGGCTGGCTGGGGTGAGAAGAGGGAGAGGTTTCTTGATCCCTGTTGCTCTTTCTGGAGAGAATTTCTTTCTCTGTCTCTCCTCCCGGCCTTCTTTGTATCTATCAACAGATTCTGTTTATGTGGTAGCTTTGTTGAAGGCTGTCCTGCTGGCAGAGTGCCCTCCCTCATTGGAATGTGTCACAGTGCAGAGGGTAAAATCAATCGATGGCCCTTCCTGGCCTCCCCCCTTCTTCCTGCCCTTATAAATACTTTTATTTGCATTCTGTCACTGTGGCTGTAGCTTATCCCTTTGCATTTGCCCTTTCTAGTTGAAAGTCATTAATCTGCAAATGCAACTAATTAGCCCTTCGCTGTTCAGGGAGCAGAAAACACTGCTCGCTCATCGTTCTCGTTTATTGGATGCCAGAAAATGTACACTTAAGGATCAATGGATCTTGCCAATGGAAAGAGTGCTCTGTATAATCACACAATTGGCCCTGCAAAGCTATGAACTGAGAATTGCACAGAGGGCCTCAAACCTGCCCCAGAGGGTGTGGTGACTTACACAACAGGCTTGCATTTCTTATTTTCTCAAGTAAGTTTGTGCCCATTTTGTGAGGGGAGTCATCTCAATCCATCTTCTTGAAGAGCGAGGCACAGAAAATTAGGTGAAATTGGGTGCATTTCAGCCCTGACATTTTTCTTTTTGGAGAAAGGTTGAACTCAAGACCTCAGGGTTGGTTTAAGGTTGGAAAGGCCAAGTCACTTTATCTTATTTTTTCAATGGGGAAAAAACCCCTCTTTGTCCCAAATAAAAACTAAAATGCTTATACCTAGCTTTCCTTTTTTTAACCTTAAAAAAGAGACACAAAGGACTACAGGTCTCCAGAGAAAACTCATGATTCCCTTGAAGGAAAATAATTTTTCTACAGAGGCAAATGTTTTAAAACAAATTAGAGGCAGGGTACCATTGGGATGCTGATTGGACGAGCAGTTTAAGCCACAGATGAACCACCTTCCTAGTAACAAAACAAACATAGTATCTAGTTATGCTGTGAGTACACTCATGTGTGGGTGTGTATGTCTTTGTGTGTGACTGCTTGTGTGTGTGTGTGTGTGTGTGTGTGTGTGTGTGTACAGAAATGCTTTTCACCAAAGGGAAACTGAATGTTAAAAAGGGCAAGACATATGTGGAAAGTATTACATCTACCTGACAAAAGTCTAGGGAGAAAAAAAATTGTCTACAATAACATATACCTGGTACCTGGTAACCTCTGGGGAGAATGAGTTAGGAAATAGGAATAGTTGAAGCCCATTGGAAAGAGAGTAGGTGTTAAAGAGGATCATTTTTATCACTGGCCACAGCCCACAATCTACGCCATTAGTAGGAATCCTGCGCAGGTCTCTGCGATGGGTCTGGAGCTCTGTTTACCAGCTACAGGGAGCCAGGTCCTTTTTGGGTCTGTGCTGAGAGGGCAGATTCAAGGTCTTGGTGCAGGACCAGAGAGCTCCCTATTTTTATTTTTGCCTGGTGGTAAAACAGTTCTTTGCATAAATGGGAATGTGCATTGAAATGAACAAGAGAAAGAAACTGTTTTCTTCTCTTTCTCAGAATATTCACAATCATTTAAGAATAGCTAACAAAGTTGGCTTTCCTTGAATAGCTCTATTTTTCTTTAACAAATATTTTTCACCTTTTTCTTTCCTTTCTCTCCTTCTCTGTTTACCCTCACCTGTATTTTTAAATCTAGAGATACAAAGACAGTGGTAGTGGACTTAAATGTATTCAGATACACCATGTATACCTACATATTGTTTATCTAACTTTACTTATTTCCAGAGAGACATTATCATAACAATGATAGAGAATCAGCATCCTTTGTTCTTGAATGCATAGTGTAATGCAGTGGTTCTTAACCTGTTTGGGGCCACAGACCCCCTTTAAGAATTTCTGTCACAATAAACCTTCCTCTCTCCAGAAAAATGTTCGTACCATCACACTCATGCCATATTTCTTTTCATTTTAGGGAATCCACAGACACCCTAAAGCAATTGCTCTATGGAGTCGATGGTCCCAGATTTAAAACCTGTGGTCACAGGCAATGTGTATAAAACAGTGGAGAAGTTAAAGCATGTAGTAGGATCTATGAGCACATGATGTTACAGAATAAGATTCTGTTGGTTTCTGGTAACAAGTAAAATTCAACCTCTGGAGTTAGGCAGAGTTGAGTCTAAACAGGACTCTTCTACTTCCTGGCTGTGTGAGAGATTATTTAACTTATCTAAGCTCCAGTTTCCTCATTAAAAAAGAGGATAATAATATCTACCTCAGTGGGTTGCTGAGATAGGCGCATAGTTTGGTTCACAATCAGCCCTAAAAAAATATTAGTGGTTGTCCTTGTTAATAATGGGGACTGCTATTCTTTTCTTTCTTTCTCTTTTTTAACATATTTTTATTGATTTCAGAGAGGAAGGAAGAGGAAGAGAGAAATAGAAACATCAACGATGAGAGAGAATCATTGATCGGCTGCCTCCTGCATGCCCCCTATTGGGGATAGAGCCTGCAACCCAGGCATGTGCCCTGACTGGGAATCAAACCATGACTTCCTGGTTCATAGGTCGACGTTCAAACACTGAGCCACACCAGCTGGGCGAGAGTGCTATTCTGAATGAAGGCAGGCACCCTGTCTTTCCCTGCTCATCAGGTATCATTGCCATCTTCAGGGAAACAGACTCTGGGAGACACTCCTGCATGCCTACCCACTCCTTTTCAAAACTTCTACTTAGTTACTTAGACTTACCCTGCTTGAGAAAATTTAGTTTTAAACTTTGAAAAGCAGAGAGGTCCATTTTTTTTTTTCTACAGCGATTTATTTCATGTTGATTTGAGGTGATTGTGGACTGTGGAAGTCAAAGGAGGGAATGCTTAGTCACCTGATGGGCAGTGTTTATCGAAAACATTCCTCAGTGGTGGCCTGATGCTGAGCTCTTCCACTTTCTCTTTATACTAGTACACCTTGATTTTCACCAGGAGCTCTTTGATTTTTCTTCTTTCCTTTTCCTTTTCTTAATTCCCTATCAGAGGCAATTCTCTGTTCAGGTCTAGTCAGTTCAGCTCAACAAATAAAATGTGAATATCTTCTACCTCCCAACTCGAGTTAGATACTTGGGACAAGGAAGTAAGTAAAATACAGTGTTTATACTTTCAAGGACCCTCATAGTATTGGGCATTGTATCATCATCATCATCACCATCATCATTATCACCATCATCATCACCACTGTTGTTTATTGAGTACATACTCTGTGTCAAGCATTGTGCTAACCATGCTGCATACATTATCTTGTTTCATTTAACCTCATGATAGGATCTTCTTTCTAGAATTGCCCATATTTTTATTCCAATGCTGCAATAAACATTTATTCTCTTTAGCCCTACCCAGCAGTTCTCACTTCTCCCAATGGCAGTTATTCTCAGTATCTTCAGGGCTTTCTCTTGCACAATCACTGTGTGTGGCCCTATAATGGCCCTATAATCCTCCACAGCCTGGGTATGGCTGTGCTTTCCACCCCTTCTATGCTTTGAAACTAAAACAATGATATGGCTTGTGCTTCAACAAGTCAATGACCGGCCAGTTTTTAGTCTTGGATGACTCAAGCTTGTTCTAGGTCAGACTTAGGAGATATATTAAAAGATACACAAGTCTGATTCCACCAAAGAGTTACGGATTGACCCCAAAGATGGGATTCTAACCAGAATGGTGGTGAACCCTTGTAGTTTATGAATTTATTAACTTTTAAAAATATAACATTAGAACCTAAAGTAACATTAGAAAGCAATGACTAAGAATTTGGCAACATGAAAAGGACTATTTAAAGGACTCACATTATCTTCAATAGAATGTTTACAATAGGCGGTGTCTACACAATTATAGGATATAATCTCTTGATATGCTAGCCCTACATGATTCCCAACATCTTGATGTTTGCAACAAATAACATGTTTGGCATAGAGTGAATTAGGGGTTCAGAAACTTTCTGTGGGCTGAAGTTACTTTTTGTTTACTAAAAGCCTTACAACTGCTGGTCAGATTGGAGCAGGTACTAGTGCTGGCATTCCGTTATAATTCCACTGTGAAGAGGACAAGGGTGCTCCAGTGAGGAGGGGAAGTAAGGGCTGTTACCTAGTCCTCGACTGGAATGGAACCTAGGACCCTTCAGTCTGCAGGCCGATGCTCTATCCATTAAGCCAAACCAGCCAGGGCCAAGCTAAAACCTTTTGAATTTTCAATAATCAGGACTATTTTTTGAGTGCATAGTATAGGTCATGCACATTACTAGAGACTTTACATATGTAACCAGTTGACTAGCATGCTGTGGGGTGACCCAGTTATTCTTATTTAACAGATAAGTAGATTGAAGGCTGGAGAGGCAAGTAGCCTAGTCAAGGCCATCTTGCTTGCAGATGGCCGACCTTGGGTTTTATCTTGCAGCTTTTTTATTTTTAGTATTGAATATTTTCAGAAAGGAACGTGATTCCTATTGGCTTCTTAACTATTTAAAAAAATGTTTTATGCATGTAGGAATAGTTCTACTTTTCCAGTGCTACTCTTATCACACATAGGGTGTGGTTGGAAAATGTTTTTAGATTAAAATACAGTCACTTTTGTTTGCAGAAATGGTCTAGATTAAAAATTCGTGAATATCTCTGGGTTGCAAGAGACAGAATTGGAAAAATTCATCCCTCTCACCCTGTCTTTAAGTGTAATGATTAATGTATCATTACAAAATGATCTATGTGCCCACAGATTACTGCCTGAATCCTTATGTCTACTTTATGACTTATTGTTTGCCTGACATCACTGAACATTTTATCTAAAAATAAGTGAAGGATTAAAGTACTTCCCTTTCTTCTTAGCCAGAATTAAAAGGAGAGAGAGAGAGAGAGAGAGAGAGAGAGAGAGAGAGAGAGAGAGAGAAGGGAGGAGGAAGGAAAGAAGGAAGGAAGGAAGGAAGAAAAGAAGGAAGGAGGGAAGGGAGGGAAGGGAGGGAGGGAGGGAGAGAAGAAAAAAAGGAAGGAAGGAAGGGAAGAAGGGAGGGAGGGAGGGAGGAAGGAAGAGAAAAATTAGGCAGAAAAAGAATCACACTAATGCTCAGTTAAAATTAAGCAACTGGAATCAAATCAATCATGTGTCAGTGAAGCATATAAAAAGTTTAACGGATGCTTAATGATAACCAAACCCGAGAAATTGTGTTCTGATAAACAGCTGATATTATTAGATATCAACATTGTTCTGTACATCATAAGACCATAAGTATGGGTGTATTAGCAACTTTTGAAATTATATAACACTCTCAAAAACCAACTGAGGAAGAAAAAAGTGAAATTCGGATGTTCAAATTAGTGGAATTTAAAAGACACATATATTAGTGATCCAGCTTCGTTCTGCAATTTCCTTGATTCATGTCCTTCTGCAGTGGTTGTTTTCCACTGTGGCAGAAGATGGGAAAAGCAAGCTGGTCTTTTAAATTTATTGCATTACATTAGTTGCACTATAAGATTCTTTGAAGATGATTGTCTTGTGGATTCGAGTTCCAGATCAGTGGACATTTGGCTGGAAGGATTTATTTTGTGTGCTCAGAGAATTAGGCCTTAAATCAGTGTTACTGGAGGCGGCAGAGGGCTCGGTTTATACAACCGCAATAACTAACTCACTGGGGAAGTGTCTGTGGGACCCCTTCCTGATATTCCAAGGGAAGTGTGTGTTTGGTCATCATTGCTTTAAATTCTACAAAGCAATACAACAGAAACATTAGCTCTCCTATCGCCATGCGTTTCTTTCGCTTGGTAAAAGAGACTCTATATGGAGGAGAAATCGGTGCATTGGTTTGTAATGTGTGAGGGACTTGAACTTTTGATTCCATGAAGAACACTTAGATTGAATTATATCAGGTTCCAGGGACATTTTAAGTGGAAGGCTGCCTAAGTCCCCTCTAACACTTTTTTTCTTTTTCTGAAAAACAACAACAACAACAACAACAAAACAAAACACAAACGCTTCTTCTAACAGGGATGATAGAAATATCTTCCAGGACAGACAGAATAATATAGATTTATGGCCATTCATTTTTTTTTTTATTCAACTATTAGTTCTTCAAACAGTTAAGCACCCACAGAAGGCAGGCTCTGCAGTTTAGGATGCTCCAGTCTGGTGGTCAAAGGCAAATTGGGAATGAATGTTTGCCATTCCTGTGAGACAAGTACCACGTGCCTTGGGAACAAAGAGGAGGGAGTGAGGAACCACCTAGAAAGAGGGTAGGTACATCCTTAAAATGGGGAGAAAAGATGCTAGACCTTGGTTTTCATGAGCTCCTAAAATGCAGCCAGTGTTAGCAGCTCTGCATGTTTTGGCTGCCTGGCAGAGAGGATGTACTGTGGACAAGGTGTGGAAATTCCTAGAAACTTAGTACTGTATACAATACGGATGACTTATTATTTGCCTGACATCACTGAACATTTAATCAAAAGATAATGAGGGATTAAAGTACTTCTTTCTTTTCCCAGCCAGGATTAAAAGCAGAGAGAGCGAGAGCGAGAGCGAGAGCGAGAGCGAGAGAGAGAGAGAGAGAGAGAGAGAAGAGAGAGAGAGATCATCTATCCAGTTTTCTCAATGCTACAATCCCTTCGGCACCTTGATAGTGGTCTTGACTTGCATTATGGTGTTTTTTTTTTGTGTTTTTTAAATATATATTTTATTGATTTTTTATAGAGAGGAAGGGAGAGAGATAGAGAGTCAGAAACATCGATGTGAGAGAAACATCAATCAGCTGCCTCCTGCACAGATGTGCCCGCAACCAAGGTACATGCCCTTGACCGGAATCGAACCTGGGACCCTTCAGTCCACAGGCCGATGCTCTATCCACTGAGCCAAACCGGTTTCAGCGCATTATGGTTTTTTTAAAGTCTATTGGTTCTATTACAGCTCCCTGGTACAAAACAAGGCAGATACACTCTCTAACCTGACAGCCTTTTAAATGTTCATAGTGAGCTTGTGGTCAACCAAAACCCCTAGGCATTTTTCCTTTTTTCTTCATACAAGGGGTTGCAAACCTTTTTTGCATTCCATTTGTGCTATTGATTGGTTTTAATTTAAAAGTAGGACTTTGCATTTATTCCTTTAAAATTTTATTGATTTGTCTCTGCTTTACTGTTCCAGTTTAAAGATTATTTTAAACCTGCCTGCTGACATCTCTCATATTAGCTATTCTGTCCCAGTCTATGCCATCTATAAACTTGATTAATATGCTGTCTATATCTTTCTCCAAGTCCTTGGTAGGAATGCTAAAGAGATAGGTGGGAGGAGAGAGCCCTAGGGAATTTTACAAATCATAGCCTTTTGGGTAGGATTGTTTAACTAGATACAAGTCAACTTAATCACCCAAGCTCATTGCTTTGTTATTCAAAAGGTGTTACAAATACATGACCTCCTGAACTGGTTGGTCCAGGAGTGTTCTGGTTTACCTGGTTAAGTTCTGGCTTAAACCTGTTGTTTAACATTAACTAGATAGTGCTTTTTAAAATTTTTATTTGTTTTTGTTTTTGTTTGTTTGTTAATCCTCACCTGAGGATATTTTTCCATTGATTATTAGGGAGAGTAGAAGAGAGGGGGAAAGACAGAGAAACATTGATGTGAGAGAAACACATTCATTGGTTGCCTCCTACACGAGCTCCAACCAGGGCCTGGGTCAGAGAGGAGCCTGCAACCGAGGTACATGCCCTTGATTGGAATCACACCCGGGACCCTTCGGTCCACAGGCTGACGCTCTATCCACTGAGCCAAACAGGCTAGGGCTAGATAGTGCATTCTTTCACTCTCAAAAGTATTCTGGTTTGGGCGAAGAGTATTATGGTTGCCCTAATTTTTAGAGACCACACCAAACCCCCTGGGGAACTCTAGAACATGCTCTTCATGGGGCTCTCTGACCCTCCAACTTATTAGCCCTAGCATACAATAAAATGAGGTTTATTTGCCAGATTTTTTCTTAATCTTTCCATTGTTCCTAGTATGCACACGTTTTTCTGTTTCCAAATAATCTAAGTTTTATTTCTTTTCCTATTGGGAACTAAATTTAATTTACCAGTCTATAATTATAGTTTTTGTTTATTGTATACTTGCTATGCCCAAGTGTTTTATGAGTTTTATCTCATTTAATCCTCATCATAACTCTGAGGCAGGGATTGGCATTGCAATTTACAGGTGAGGAAAGTGAGCTAGCACAGGTTAAGTAACTTTCCCAAGGTCTCAGAGCTCATAAAAGGTAGAGGCAGAATTCAAACCCAGGCAATTGGACTCCAGAGTCTTGATTCTGTCTCGCTAATTTCCAGAATTTAGTCTTTTCCCCATTTGAAATCTGTGAGACACACACACACACACACACACACACACACACACACACACACACACTGAAATAGAAATGAAAGAAGCGGAGTTCAAAAAATACTCCCCTCCTAGAAAATCATTCAAAGCTAGGCAATAAAGTGAAAGTAGTATAAATTTTCTAGGGCACTAGCAGGAATTGATGGAATTACACAATTTAAAGGACAAAGCTGAGGGACACCCTGCAAAGCTTCTGACAAATGGGCCATAAAAGTGCTCAAAGACCACTGCGGTTCAGAGACATTTTTCCAGCCCTTGAACATCTCTTGCTCCTAGATTGACTGGCAACGTTTGCTATCCCTTTTCTGCGACCCAGGGAGGGAGAGAGGGAGAGACCACAATGAGCCTAAAAGCCCATTCTGGGACATTTCTCCTAGGAAAGTGATCAGTTTCATATTGTGAGAGTATGTGAGTGCATGTGTGCCACCGCAGAGCGTTTCAAAGGGGAGAAATCCAATTGTTCCTGACCCATTTCATTAGTTTTATATCCTTATTGTTGCGATGTTTGGCACACAGGAGTGCTCCTTAATTGTTTGTTGAGCGAATGAACGCATCCTCAGGACAGTTCGCTGCAATTTTAGTGAGGAAGGAGGGAAGGATGCTGTTTCTCACAGAGACCCATTGTCTGGTTTGTATTTTGGCCCGGAATGCTCAGATCTACAATTCCTTATCCATGAAGCTTTTCCAGGATGTCACTGCCCAGGGAAGGGACACCCTTTCTCACCCTCTCCAAGCACGTTCCGCATTTCAAGACACATACCTTGTTTATTACGTTATGTTAACGAAGGTGCGGCCTGTGGCTTAGAAGGGGCCCCGTTCTGTGAAAGGCAGAAAGAAAAGGACCCCATACATACAAAGAATCTGGACCAGAGAACATTTTATTACAAGACTCGCTCCTTCTTAAAGACAGTAAACATGATGAATTTCTCTTTGCAACGGAATTTATGAAGATAAATGATTCTCTCTGTGGTTGCTTTAACTGGGTTTGCCTTGTGGTCTGAAGCAGAGTTGCAGCCCACGCAAACACATTCATTGCCATCCCTAATGACAGGCTGCGCTGTCTTCTGCGTGCCCGCGTGGGGCTTCGGAGAGTGACGCTGTGTTTTCGCACAGGGACGGAAAAGGATGCATCCAATTTCCATGTTTTGGTGGCAAGCATTTCCATGTTTTCTGTAAGGGAAGCCTGGGACTGCCTTCAATCCGGCTTCTACAACTTTTTATAGCACTCTTTTCAGAGTCGGGCTGAAAACACTTTTTGCTGAGACTTTTTCCCAATACCAAGCCAGGAATCGGTGGCAGAGCTTTGTGTCTGATTCTCAGACACGCACTCACACTCTGGCTTTCTGCTGAGCCTGCACGGAAGGGGGAAGTAGACGGAAGGGGGAGGGCAGGGGGAATGTTTAAGTGCCTCACTCTGAACGCCCTCGTTCCAGCCCGAGTGCACAGGCACAGCCGCACGAGGGAGCTGGCCCCACTTTGCTAATGATGGCAGCGCGCATCATTGCCTATGCAGATCACAGAAGAAAGCCATTCTGCTCAGCTCTAATTCCATCAGGATCATTTACCTTTTGAAGGATAGAGAAGAATGAATTGAAGATCAAAATCATCAGCCTTATTTGGCTTCATCCAAGATTTATGGCAGCTGCTTTCAAGGGCAACTGGAAAAAAACCCAACGGCGGCAGTCACATCTGTACCACTTCTTGTCTTTCAATATTTTATAAATGTTATGAGCAAAGTCAACCTCTGGGGACATTAAAATTAAACAACCTCCATCCTTCCCCTGTATTGGAATAAAAGCATATATCAATAATTGCTCTATTTAACTATGCTCATCTGTAACATAGCTTTTAAGATTACTATCGGGGAAACCTATGTTTAGTTTACTATTCATTTGCCAAAGGTTATTATAATGTGGGATCTGTGTTTCCGTGATGTCAAAAGCATTAAACTTTGATTTAAATGGTTAATAATACAGTGTTCATGATTGCTAGCTTTAGACTTGAGTTCATTTTTTTTTAAAAGCAAACATTTACGGGATATCAACCGACATTTGAAATGAAGATATATTGTTCTTAATTTAAGTGCCTTGATGTGCAGCCAAAAAAAATCAACTTACATATATAAAAGGAGGACATTTGCTGTGATCTTTGAGGAAGTAAATAAGGTTGCTTTGGTTTCTTTAGATGCTTTGATTAGTTTTGACAGCAAGAAATAGATCTTGCATCCATATGATAAAAGACTACAATACAAGTAAGGCTGATACGGTGGCTCACAAATTATCCTGCGGACCAAGCACAGTAGACAAACATTGATAAGGCAAATTAGTTTTCTATTTGCAAGATGCTCAAAAGTCTTAAACTTCTCTTTTCATGGTAGAACACTTATTCTTAAAGAAGTGCCAAGTGGATCTTCTTCTTAGCATATTTTAGTATTTACAAGAGACGAATTTGCCATCAGCCTTTGTCAGCTGGGCTCTTAGATGCTATGCTCCTGGTCACATGAAATATAAGATCTTAAATGTCAAAGGGAAATGGACAAGAACAGACTCAATGAAATCTGATTCATGAGAAGTGCTTAACATTGAATGAATAGCTGTCTCTGGAATGAATGGGAGAGCCAGAGAGATCTAGGTTCCAATTCAAGTTCTGTCTTCTTAGCTGGGTTGCCTTGGGCAAGTTACTTAAAATCTCTGATGGCAAGCTCCACATATTTTCCCTCATATAGCTGCTGTGAGAATGAAATAATTTAACATCTGTTAAATGTCTGGAACAGCTCTTGATGTATAGAGGGATCTGGATATGTGTTGGTACTTTCTCTAATCCCCTTTCCTTATTACAATTTAATATGAGATTCACAAAATGATCAAAGGATTTATTTACTGTTAGGAGTGATTATTTGAGAATCTTAGAAGGTTAATAATATGATATTTAGTCTTGGGTATGGGCCTTTATGATGGGTCTTGCTGTCATATTCATAGACATGTAAAATGTAGAGAGAGAAAGAGAGAGAGAAACAGAGTGAGAGAGTGAGAGAGAGAGAGAGAGAGACTGAGAGATAGAGAGACAGAGAGAGAGAGAGAGAGCGCGCAAGTTCACGCATCCTCTGAGCTATATGCCTAAGGGCATGTGACTGAATTGGAGTACATTGGTGTCGGGGTGAAGGCTCTAGCTTCAGACTGCCATTCCATCCTCCTTAGCCCACTTTTCCAGCCTTCCTGGACTTCATTCTCCCTCTGGCCCACTCAGTTCCAGTCACATTAGGCCTCCTAATAGTTTCCAGAACGTGTCCTATTCCGTCCTTTCTGCTCTCAGGTCTCCGCACTCACTGTTTCTTATGCCTGGAACAAGTTAACTCCTAGTTTTAGAACAATGGACTTCGCATCTTAAATATTAACTCCTCAGAGAGACATTTCCTGGCCATGCTAGCTCAGGTAGCCCTCTCATCACCATTTTCTGTACCATAGCAGCCTTTTCTTTTCTTTTCTTTTCTCCCATATCTAAAGCTATAATTATTGTTTTTGTTTCTTTATCATCTTGTCTACTTCTCTGCTCTACTACCATGCATGACTTAGCACACAACACAGAGTAGGTACCTAATGGCAATAATAATGATCCTAACAAAAATAATAGCTCTTCCTACCGCCAGCTGCTGCTCTTTGCGTCTATGAGCTGTTTAATCCTCCTCAAAAAATTATGAGGTGTTACTGTAATTTCCCCATATTACAGGCATAGAAACTGAAGTGCAGAGTAGTTACTAGGGTTGCCTATGGTTACACAACTAGTAAGGTGAATATATGAATGGACACGTGAATTTCAACCGTGGCAGCCAACTTGTCTTCTCCGTGGATTGCCCTGAGACTTTCTGGCTCCTGCACTAATTAGAAAATTCTCTCTATTTGAATCTGCAAATGATCACATAATTTAATCTTTATCTCCTTGCCCCTCTCCTCTGCCCCCTGTCCTCCCACCACCCCCAGCTGCTTGTAAATGGGTATTAGGTCCCATGTTTTCCCACCTGGCAAGGAGAGTTGGGGTCAGAGCTGTTTCTTATTTGGGTCACTTATATAAGAAAATGGTGTGATGCTCTGAGGAGAATCACTTATAGGGCCTTAGTAGGAAGTGTGAACACTTCTGAAGGAGGAGGTGTGAACACCAAGGATGGGTCCTAACCCGTGCTTGCTGAAACGCATGTACTCACCAACACCTCAGGGATGCAAAGCAGTCATGGGGTGACATGCATCGCTTTAGGGAAGCTTATTTATAGCGGAAACGGTTTCGTCTTCACTCTGGCAGGCACACATGTTGCTAGGATCTCTGGCCCAATCCCTCTGCCTCGACTCTGAGTGTCTCAGACAGTATTTCCCTTTATTTAGACCCGTACCTTTCCTTGAACATCAGCCCTTGCGCTCTGTGGGGCGGTGGTGCAGGGGGAGCTGGGGGTGTGGGGGCTGTGGGTCCTCACGTGGAATGCCTCTGGCCTGCTGCGGGGAGCGCTAGCCTGCACTTCCACACGCTGCCTCCTTCTGCCGCCGTGGGCTGTCGCTTCCCCAGCTGTCAGGTGCCCTGGCCGCTGTCACCCCCTGCCTCATTTTACACCGATTGCCACAAAAAGGGCTTGAGTGTGGGTCCGCCTCTCCTCAAGAGGCAGGCGTGTGGACTTTGTGAGTCATTTTCCACACAGAAGAAATCATCTTCTTTTTTACCTCTAAGTTAGGATGACTAGAAGTGCGGCTTGTAGGTCCTACATGGGGTGCTAACTCTTTTATAATTCCAGCTTTTATAAATTATAACTGCATACATTATGATTTTATCGAAGTATAATTTTCTAGTAATGCTAACACATTGATGCGTTTAACCCACACATATTTATTTCGTGCCTCCCACGTGCTGCACATGGTGCTAAGTCCTGGACTTGTAATCGTGCTGACCAAGACCAGGCTGTACCTTCACAGAGCTGCGGACTGCAGAGGCAGCCCGACCACCCACTAAGCTGACAGGTGTAAAGCCCACAGAGGAGGGGGTATGCCATGCGGATGCAGTCTAGTTGAGAAGGTCAGGGAGGGCTTCCCTGAGGAAGTGACTCTGAGCTGAGCTATGAAAGATAAATAGGAAGCAGTGAGGCTGAAATCTATCACAGCCTCTATTCTCTCCCTCTCTACGAGGCTTTCTACCCCAATTTCATTTTCCCTCTCCCGCTAACCCGGTGAGTCTTTTCCCTGATGATAGATGATGACTCAAGAGAGCTTCTGTGACTTGCTCTGGGTCACGCAACTAGCAAGGGGTGGAACGGGCACAAGACACCCGTCTTCTCACTCTTAAGAATTGGGGGTGACAGATCTCACATCGCATTCCTCTAGCTATTATGTGGCCCTCAGCGTTCTCAACTACCTGCTTCACCAGCTGTTGAGCGGTGAGAAGAGAGGGCAGAATGGCTGAGCAAACGTCCGTCTCATCCTGGCGTTTCCCTCTGTGATATGGGGGAGTTCCTGTAAATCACCCCTGTACTCCACGAGTTCCGGCAGCATTGCATGGATACACGTACGCCAAGTGAATGCATCCCTCCTATTTTATCAGGACAGGGCGTTGCAAATTTCCTCTTAGGTAACTGAAAGCGGGACCTGACCCCCGCGGGAAGTTCGCCTGCGGGAAGCTGCAGGCTGGCTACGCCACAGGCCGGGCCAGGACTGCTGATTGTCCCTCTGGCCACTGTTGAAGCTCCCAGTTGAGTTACTACTCAGTACTCGCAACGCATTCATCCCAGCTTTCTGTGTACCTTCACCTCTCTTTTTTTAAAAATGTATTTTTGCGCTGGCTGGGTGGCTCAGCTGGTTGGAGCGTCATCTGGTACACCAAAAGGTTGCGAGTTCAATCCCCGGTGGGGCACATTCAGTAGGCAAACAATCGATGCTTCTCTCATACCATTCTCTCTCTCTCTCTCTCTCTCTCTCTCTCTCTCTCTCTCTCTCTCTCTCTCTCTTCTCTCTCTAAAAATCAATGAAATCATACCCTCGGGTGAGGATTAAAGTAAATTAAAAAAATGAAATGTAATTTTTATCATCAAATTGTATGGTTTTGTATTTTTTATGACAGGCTGCCTTTGGGAAGCAGGCAGCTCAGGAGAGAGAAAGCCTGGCTGGCAGAGTGATTTAATTTCTTTGCTCCTTGGTTTCCTTGTCTAAAATTTGTGGTCAAGAACAGCTTGTGTGTTGACACTTATAGAAGAGAAACAAAAAAGAGGTAAACACATGTGCCAGAAGCCAGTTCCAGCATGTCATAACTGCAAGAGTTTCATTGAAAGGCTGATGGAACTTGGGGACTCAACAAGGGCTGAGTCACATATGTTATCGCCTGTTGGGAATGGCTAAAGGCATTTCCCCAAACCTGAAAAGGATGATTGCTTGCTGCCAGACAGCTGAGGGCATCTCAATCTACATGTTATTGCCTCCTGTTGGCCAAACACCTGAACAGCCGAAGGCAGTTTCTCCCAAACCTGACAATCTGACAATGGACTGTGTATACAAACCCTACCCTTTGATGTGTATATCTCCACCTTGCCTTAGGACAATTTGTGTTAATAAAAATCAAGGGGTCCTGAGACAAGGAGAACTTAGTTCCTTTAGCTAAGTCTTCTCTGACTCCCTATATGCCTTTCAAAATTATGTTTGTCTCTGGACTCTTATTTAATTTATGCACAGCCCCTTCTCCAGATTTCAGAACCCTTCTAGATGCTGGATCAAGACCACCGGCGGTACACATGGAAGCCTCCTCCTCTGTACCATGGAGATAAAGACAGTTTTGGTCCTAGTGTGGTTGGCAGGGTGGGATAGGGTCCTTTTTGTGAAATGTTAGCACAGGGTCTGATAGATGAGAAGTCTTGGCAGTTATTATGATGGGCCAGATATTATGTTCAGGGGCTAGAGGGGCTAGAAAGTGAGCAAATGTGTTTGTGTGTGTGTGTGTGTGTATGTGTGTGTGTGTGTGTATGTGTGTGTGTGTGTGTGTATATACCCATGAAAGTATGTAACAGGGGTATGTTTGGGATTCTCTGAGAGGACATCACAGGAGCCAAAGTTCAAGCACATCCCTGAGTTCTGAGTCATTGTTGACATTCTTTTGGGAAAAGAGTGTCAACCTTGAGCTGTGTCTTCCACCTAAAAGTCACAGAAGCGATGCTGAATCCTCTTTGGAAGGAGTTCCTTACCTCTCCTGGTTAGATGTCAGGACTGAGTCTGCAACCACTTCTCTTTCTTCTTTCATCTCACCTCAGCTGCTCTGCGTGGTTAGTTTTCTTGTAAAACTAAAATGACTGCAAATTATTCCACAGAGCTGGGGCGTGTGGGGAGTCTTGGACAGATGGAGCTGAGTCCTGGAGCTTTCATCACCTGTGATGTTACTGAGGCCACCTGTGAAGTGGGTGGAACCTGAGAGAGGAGAGGCAGACCTGGTGGTTAATATGTGCCAGGAAGGGAAATGACAGCTGTGCCCAGGAAAGGGCCAGAGGGTGGTGCTGCGCATGAGGAGTGGGAGGTGCCAGGTCAGGGGCCGTAGGGGATCTTATCTAACAAGAAGGGGCTTGAGGTAAGGATCCTTTGCTGGAACTGCCAAGGACAAGGACTGGATTCTGTGCAGAAGGTAGGCAATTGTACTGCTTGGAAGATGAGATTAGAAAGCTCACCTGAGACAAGTAAAATGTATTGTAGACTGGTGGGGAGAGGGCATCATGGTGGCAGTTTTCTCGACATAGAAAATACTCAGATATGTTATTCTAAAGTCTGACATTCAAAGGAGACTTCTAGCCAAGAACACATTTACTGTTCTTGAAACCTGAAACATATGACTTTTAACTAATAAGTGATGACACAGAGAGATGACAGGTGAGGAGCAAAACAATGAAAATAATTATAGTTGTTTCTGAGTACTTATTTACTTAAACAAAAATGATTGAACTCTGTGTAAGGATTCTGACATATCAAAGATTGAAACCCAAATCCATCTGTCTGTCCATCCATCCATCCAACAAATATGTATCATGTGAAATGGGAATAAACATATACATATATATATATATATATATATATATATATATATATATATATGTTGGACTTTGCTCCAAAAGACAATAATAGGAAAAGTGGATGAAAAATTAGGCAGGCAGTTTTCAGTTGAGGAATGGAATGAATGGGCTATTTTGGAGGAAAGTGAATCCTTCCTTCCTTCCTTCCTTCCTTCCTTCCTTCCTTCCTTCCTTCCTTCCTTCCATGAAGATTTCCATATTCCCTTCATGTGCCAGATATTTTTCTGGGCACTGGAAATTTAGCAGTGGATAAAATATGCCAATTTATACACTAGAGTTTATAATCAAGTAGGGCAGAAATTAAACAACAACAAAACCCCCAAATGAGTCCTTGGTAAGTGCTATTAATACAAAGTCAGATAAGGGGTTCAGCGATGGGGAAAATGAGAGACCTATTTTTAAAAGGGCGACCCTGGCAGTCTCTTTAAAGAGGTGGTATTGGAGTCGTGTCCTGAATGTGGAGCAGGACGAGGCCATGGAGGAAAGTGTTCAGGTATAAGAAACAACAGATAAGATACTCTGAGGCCAGAAAGAGCTCAGCAGGTTGGGGAATGAGGCCCGCATGGTTGGGGGTAGAAGGAGAAGGTGAGAAGTCTGGAGAGGAGTCCAGGGCAATATGTGTAAGGCCTTGCAGATATCCAGAAGGCCTTTAAATTTCACTCTCTGTGTGATGGCAAGAAGCTCTTCGGGACTTCCAGGCAGGGGGTCAATAAGATCTAATTTACTTTTAAAAGTCTGTCTTCAAAATCAAACTGCATGTTAAAAGAAGTGTAGCTGAGAGATAAAGATAGATCCGCAGGGGCATTGTTTAAGCCCCTGGATCTAGCCCTGCCTGAAACCCATCTAGAATTCAAGTTGTGTGATTTAACCTTTTTTTTTTTTTTGCCCTGCTCTCACAGTATTTGAGTTGCATTTCTATTATTTGCAACCCAGATTCTTACAAGGGTACTCTCTAAATGGCCTTACATTATGACTAGAAATTTAGAAATATTAGAAATTCAGGAAAAAGTAAATCAATTGAT
Organism: Cnephaeus nilssonii; assembly: GCF_951640355.1. Taxonomy (NCBI): domain Eukaryota; kingdom Metazoa; phylum Chordata; class Mammalia; order Chiroptera; family Vespertilionidae; genus Cnephaeus; species Cnephaeus nilssonii. Next base: position 66,007,773 of record NC_137085.1, on the reverse strand, counting down.
TATTCAAACCTGGAAAAGAGATGATCTCTTTTACATATCCTCCCCCACTCCCCACCCCCCTCCACAGATTATCAAAGGTAGAGGATGAAACCTATGTTCAATATAAGACATGTTCAATTTCTGGTTATGAATTAAACTAAGTCTCTGGGAATGGTTGGGGCGGGGCGGGGGGGGGGGGCGGAGGGAGGAAGGCATTGGAAATGAGATTGCCGTTTTATGTCTAGCCTGCTTTGTGTGGTGCTGCCTGAAAACAAGTGATAGATGACTTCCTAAGTCCCTCACAGCCATTATTTCCTCCAAACAGTCCTGCTTGTGGCAGCACTTGACTTAAAAGGCCTCCCACACACCATCTATTGTTGCACACGGGGAAGCTAAGCCTGGGCCGGCCCCAGGTTCCTTGCTGCTTCATCGGCTTTCTGTGACAGGTGAAGGATGGAGCAAAACAGTTGGGAGGGGGTGAGGGCCAGGCTCCGCTCCACACAGGGGCAGCCTCCAGCCAGGAGCAGGCGGGATCTTTAGGTCCCGTGATTAAAGAGGCAGCTTAAAGCCCATGTCACCACATGCGCCTCGGCTGGGAAGGAAAATGGGGGCAGGCAGGGGTGTTTTTCTTATTCTTGGGTCCTGTTTTCGAAAGAAAGTGCTGGAGTTCTGAATAGTAGGCGGAGGCCCCAAGGTGGGGGAGGAGGGAAGGATGAGGGCGCAGCTGGACCTGGCATTGGTTGATCTGTCCACAAGGTGGCACCCCTACTTCTTAATCTTTGATTTTAGTTTCCTTCTTGAGGAGAAACTTGTTCAAATTGTAACTGGACACACAATGGGGCCGGGCTGCCTGTCACTACTTGAGCCAATTAAGCAGAGACAGGGTTGAATCATTATGAGCGTTTATTCCAATACTGCCAGCACTATGGGAAAGGAGCAGGTCGTCCACAAAAATCTGCTCTGCCCCCCCCCCACCCCCCCCAAGCCAGCTGCTTATATTGGGCAGAAGGACAAAAGTTTACATGGGGAAGGAGCCAAAGGTATGCCCAATGGGCAGTGAACAGGTAAGCAGAGGGCTGGGGTCTTCAAAGGGCGTAGTGATTTGCAAGGACTGGGGATCCTCCAAGTGCTGGTTTCTGCAACAAAGTTGTTCATCTTTCCCTGATATTAGGCAGCTCCAAATGGAAAGCTGCAAACAGGCGGCTGCATCTCCAGGTGAGCTCCCAGGTCCTGGGTGCAGCCCCAGCCAGGCTAGAATGTGCCTCCTGTAATCAGAGCAAAACAATCACGGTCAGCAGAGCACGGTTACTATTCCTTACACTTCTAGCTGGTTCCCCAACATTCTATGTCTGCCCCGATCAAAACCATCGCAGATCAGATGCAGTCTTGGCTCAGTTTCACAGTTTATGAAGCCGACTTCATTTTCTGTCTCGAATCACGCGCTACCCTGTTTCAGGCCGAGCTGTGTTACTGTGGGATGGTGGCTATGCAGGTGGGGATGCCGTGCCTCCCCTTCTCTCTCAGATCGGCTTCCTCAGGCTGGACTCGCTCCCCGGGCATCAGGGCACAGTGTGTGTGTGTGTGTGTGGGGGGGGGGGGGGGGAGGCAGGGGGGCAGGGAGGGGGGTTTGCTCTGGAATAACTGAGAGGAAAGCGCTCCGTTTCTGACTCCATTTTTCCCTCATCCTCGGAGCCAGGAAGCTACCTTTCACGGCTTCAGCATGTCCTTGCGCTTTCACTCCCAGGGGCCCCGCACTGTGACTCTTTTTGGCGGATTGTTCCAGAGGGCAGGAAGCCTGGGGGTCACATCTCAGTCCCAGGGTGGCCCCGGCCAATGAGGGACAAGTAGCTCCAGCTTCCTTACTCCAAGGGGCGGCCGCTGGGAGGTGTAGTTAGCCCTCCCGAGTTCTCCTGGGGTCAGGCTGCCTGCCCTCCCGGAGAGCCTCCTTGCCTTCCTTCCCTTCCCTGTGCCCTGCCCTCCCCTTCCCAGCTCTCTCTCTGGGAGCACGTCTCAAAGAAGCACTGGCACAGGAATCCGTCCGGGTGTCTGCTTCCAGGGAAGCCGGCGGAAGGCAGGGTCAGGGTCAGCGTCGTAAAGGCCACCCCATACAAATGCCTTTATGTCTTCCAAGTCTGTTGCTTTCAGAGATACCGATGTCCCATTACTGGCATCATAATCCAAATGACCACTTTGGGAAATAAATCAACCTCACTTAACTCCCTTGGCTTTTTTAAAAGTTGAATTTATTAGGGTGACATCCTATCTAATAATAGAGTAACATGTAAATTACCATCACTCTGCTATGCCCACGATTGGGCGGCGGGAGGCTGGGGGGCGGGACTCGGGGTGGCCTATCCGGCCATTGAGAGGCAGGGATCCGCTGCCACTGAGGGGGGCTACCCTGCTGTTGAGAGGCGCAGGGGGCGGGACTCTCGCCCCCTGCGCCTCTCAACGGCCAGATCCGCGGCCGCTGAGGGGGCCTGCCGCGGACACCCGGCTGCGCCTCTCAACGGCAGGGTAGCCAGGTGTCCCTGGCAGCCCCCCTCAGCGGCCGTTGAGAGGCGCAGGGGGCGGGAGTCCCGCCCCCTGTGCCTCTCAACAGCAGGGTAGCCTCTCAACAGCAGGGTAGTCCCCCTCAGCGGCTGGGGACCATCAAAAGTGGGGGAGCTGGGTGCCTGTCTGCTCCAGCACCAGGCCTTTTGAAAGGAGAGACACCCAGCTCCACCGCGAAAAGTGAAAGCGTGTAGGGGACCCTACACGTGCATGATTCAATCATGCACTGGGCCTCTAGTTGGTTAATAAAATTATACAGGTTTCAGGTATACAATTTTGCAATACATCATCTCTATATTGTATTGTGTGTTTACCACCCTAAGTCACGTCTCCTTCCTTCACCACGTATACCCCCCTTTACTCTCTTCTACCTCCCCCCACACCCCTTTCCCTTTGGTAACCACCATACTATTGTCTGTCTCTATGAGTCTTTCTTTTTTTTTTCTTTGCTTAATCCCTTCACCCTTCTCACCCAGCTCCCCCACCTCCCCTCTGACAGCTGTCAGTCTGTTCTCTGTATCCATGAGTCTGTCTCCACTTTAGAAACCAGACACACCAGAGACATTTCATGTACCAATTTTCGCACCACGTGTTTGGAAACATTGGTTATAACTCTGTTTTACATACATCTGTGTTCTCCCCGCCACCCGCCCTTTGATTTCAATTACTCTAAACCCAATCGTTTACCCTTAGAGAAATGTAAACCTTTCTCCTTCTAAGGATTTGAGGTATGACTAAAGAGGTTTTAGACGCCTCCCCTACCCCCGGATATTTTTAAAAGACTGGCGTTGGCATTAATCTGTTCTAGAGGATGCTCTCCTTAAAGGCCATTCAGAGGTGGTCACGTGCCATCGAGCTTTCCTTGGAATTAAACGACAAAACATAACAAATTCAAACTGATTTGGAGACATGCTGTTAGGAGTTAGTGAGAACATTGAAAATGGAGAGCAATTATATTACCGTAAGGTATATACGTGCTGTCTTGTCAATTATTGTTTATTATAGAAACCTATTATGTACTAGGCATTTGCATTATTTCATTTAATTCTCACAACACTCCCTGAAAATGAGGTATTTTCCCTCCCACTTTTTAAGGCACAGATGAGGCATCAAGAAAATAAACAACTTCAAGGCTTACAAGTAGTAAACAATAGAGTTGATATTTGAATATAGATTTTTCTACCAAGCTGTGCTGCCTCTATAGTTCAACAAAATTAGCTAACTAAAGATTAGTGTATCTCATCGGCTTTAAGGAGGGGTCAACACTATGTGTAATTGACGTATTCAGTTGATATGCAAACAGCATTGTTAAAGTGCCCGTAACACTGTAAAGAAAAATACCGGAAATCTCCCTGGCCATCTTGTTAATAACAATACTAGTAGCTTCCATTTGGTATTTCAGGCACCTGACACTCAAGTCCCATTTAGTCATCACAAGAAGTCTAAGGTGAGTCTCCCTTGACAGGTAAGGCAGATAGAGAAGCATAGAAACTCTAGCTACCTTGTGCAGTGTCACATGGATAGTAAAATGTGGGATTTGGACCCAGGAAGCACCGAGCTCATCTGCTATGCTCTTCGCTGCTAATGCTTATCTGAAACTTCCTTAGGAGAATCAAAGGTGACTGGCAGGTCAGCTGAATCAGTGGGTGGGAATGCATAAGATTGAAGTTCTGACTTCTTTAAAGTCTGTTGTTCCTCATTGATGCCAAGTAGGTCTAGAAACAGGAAGGAGAGCCAGAGATATGACAGCAGGTTGGCTGGGTGTTAAGGGGTGCTTTTGTTCTTATTCTATCATATCAGTTTTCTCACCAGCTCTGACTCCCTCCCTACTGTTCACCTGTAAACAAAACCACTGTTCACCTTTTTTGGACTTAGTTACTAAGAAATTCAGAGGGTGCATCACAGCCAGGTGTTTCTCTGCACCTGGCGTGTCTGATCTGCAGAGCAAAGGGATCCGTAGACAAACACACCAGGACTCATTGTAGACCACACAATTAATCATTCCAGGTTTCTGATTTGTTTCTTGAAACTTGCTATGTTCCTGTAATGGGAAAAAGACAGCTCCATTTATCACACCACACCTCATGCTGCTCCTCGGCACCCTCCTCCAGGTCCCTCACCATCCCCAAACTTCTGAAACATCTGCTGTGGGTACCAGGGCAGGGGTTTCTTCACATTCCCTATTACACTCACCTTCTCAGCGTCCTGGTTTTCAGCTCTCCTAGTGTGGCTGAAGATGAAAAGTCCAATATTTCTGTGGAGATGAACAATGAGCAAGTTCATTACGTATGGTGGCATTCATAGTTCTTTGCCAGAGATTACATGTGTGTGTGTGACATTTTGCCTGATGTTGTCAAAAGAGCACTGGACTGGGAATCAGCGTTGCTGGGTTTTTGTCTTGGCTCTATCACTGGTGATTTTTCTGAGCTGGTGTGAGCTGCTCCACCTCTCTCAACTCTCATTATCTCATTTAATGTCACATCTAGGCTCGCTCAGTGCTTCTCAAGTTTGGATACACATTAAAATCACACGAAATGCACAAAATATTGATGCCCAGGTCATGCTCCAGATCAACTGAATCAGAATCTCTGGAGGAGCAGGAGCCCTGGTATTGGGATTCTTATTAAAGATCTCCAGGGGGTTCTAATGTTGACTTGGATTTGAGAACCACTACCCTATGTGGCCTCTAAGCTTTCTTTATGTATATACCAGAGGCCCGGTGCGGGGGTCCCTCAGCCCGGCCTGTCCCCTCTCGTAGTCCGGGAGTCCTCATGGAATGTCCTGAGCTGGCAGTAGGACATCCTTAGTGCTGCTGCGGAGGCAGGAGAGGCTCCCACCACCACCACTACGCTCGCCAACCGTGAGCCCAGCTTCTGGCTGAGTGGCGCTCTTCCTGTGGTAGTGCACTGACCACCAGAGGGCAGCTCCTGCATTGAGCATCTGCTCCCTGGTGGTCAGTGCATGTCATAGCGACTGGTTGCTCTGCCGTTCAGTCGATTTGTGTATTAGCCTTTTATTATATAGGATTACTGAGGACAATGACGATCACACTTGTATACAAAGGAAAAAGACCCAGGAGAGAGGGGACTTTGATGATATAGGGGAGGGCATGTGATCTTCTGGATCCGTATTCTTGAGAAGGCAAGATCTAGTACTCAGGTGGAGAGATTCACTTTAGACAGGTGCATGGAGAGTACTGTATGTTCACAGGTGGGAAACCACATTGGATGAGTCAGATTTTGGTTGGTAGATGCAGTAGTAGAAATTAAGAGGTTCTCTTCTGGTAACTTAATTTTTTTTTTTTAATGGTGAAGAAGCAAGGTCATTAGGATAGAAAGGAGGTGTTGGAGAGGTTTTAAAAGAAGTGAGGTGTGAAAAGTCATCTTTGAGAGTGGAGAGTAAATGTGCTAGAGAAATATAAAATGAATGCCAGGAATATTAGGGCGTATCCAAGATTGGTGGTTGAGAATTTAAAGTGAGACCAGTCAGTGTGATTGTACGCACTTTGCTGACCGAGTCCTGCCAAGTTTGGACAGTCTTTCTGATGACTGCCAGAATCTCAGTTCTGCATATCAGCTGTTATGTTCTGTCTAATCTTGGGTCAGTTGTTGCCTTTGCACTATCTGAAATGGTTACTCCTTTTGTTTATTTTATCCAACTTTATTGGGATATAGTTGGCATATGACACTGTGTAAATTTAAGCTATATAATATGTTGATTTGATACACTTATATATTGCAATGGGATTACCACCATAGCAATAGCCAACGTAATATCACACAATTTCATATTTTGGGGTTCTGAGAACATTTGAGATCTACTCTTTCAACAACTTAATAACAAGTTTATGGTAAAGTATTGTTAACTATATTCACAATGCTGTGTATTAGATCCTCAAAACATATTCTTCAACTGGAAGTTTGTACCCTTTGATCAAAATCTCCCCATTTCCTCCAAGCCCCTGTCCCTGGTAACCAGCATTTTACTGCTTGTTTCTATGAGTTCAGCTTTTTAAAAGTGATATCGTACAGTATTTATCTTTATTTGTCTGACTTATTTCACTTAGCTTAATGCCCACAAGATCCATCCATGTTTTAGCAAATGGCAGGATTTCCTTCTTTCTAATGGCTAAATAATACTCCATTGTACTAGTATATCTACCCCACATCCTTTTTATCTATTCATCTGTTGATGGGAGCTTAGGTTGTTTCCATAGCTTGGCTATTGTGAATGATGTTGCAATAAACATGGAAATGCAAAAATCTTTTCAATATCCTGTTTTAATTTTCCTTGGATATATGAAGTAGGATTGCTGGATCATGTGGTGGTTGTATTTTTAAGTTTTTCAGGAACTGCCATACTGTGTTCCATAGTGGCTGCCCCAATTACATTCCTAACAATAGTGCAAAGGGATCCTTTTCTCCACATGGGCACTGACACTTGTTTTCTCTTGACTTTTTGACAATATCCATGCTCGTAGATGTGAGGTGATACATGGTTTTGATTTGCATTTCCCTGATGCATAGAGACGTTGAGATTTTTTTTATATATTTGTTATCCATTTGTATATCTCCTTTGGAAAAATGTCTATTCAATTCTTCTGACCATTTTTTAACTAGTTTTTGTTATTTTTGAGTTGTATAAGTTATATATTTTGGTTATTAACCCTTTATCAGATATGTGGTTTGAAAATATTTTCTCCCATTCTGTAGGTTGCTTTATAATTTTGTCGATTTTTCTTTTGCTGTGCCAAAACTTTGTTTGATATAGTCCCATTTATTGATTTTTATTTTTTTTTTTGCTTGTGCTTTTTGTGTTATATTAAAGAAAAAAAAAACACGTTGCCAAGACTGATGTCAAAGAGCTTTTTTCCTGCTTTTTTTTTAAAGTTTTATCTTTTAAGTTTATGTTTAATTCTTTAATCCATTTTGAGTTAATTTTCTGAGTGATATAAGGTAGGGGTCCAATTGCATTTTTCTGCATGTGGTTATACAGTTTTCCCAACACCATTTATTGGAGAGACTATCCTTTTTATTTTTAATTTATTAAAAATATTTTTATTGATTTCAGAGATGAAGGGAGAGGGAGAGAGGGATAGAAACATCAATGATAAGAATCATTGATCGGCTGCCTCCTGCACACCCCGTACCAGAGATAGAGCTTGCAATCCGGGCTTGTGCCCTGACTGGAATTCGAACTCTGGCCTCCTGGTTCATAGGTCGACACTCAACTACTGAGCCTGGCAGAGACTATCCTCTTTAAATTGTGTATTCTTGGCTCCCTTGTAAAAAATGAGTTGATTGATCACTCTGTTTGAATAATGCTTCATCTGCCTCGAGCTGGCTATCACAGCTGGCGTGGATCCCTTCACCCCTCCTTGGCCATAGAAGGTTGGCCTGGCTTCTGGCTTACCCGAGTTTCTGAGGACTCATTGTACTTATCTCTAGAGACAATCAGAACTGAAAGTGGTGAGCTTCTTTGCCACACAAGTGAAAGAGTGATAAAGAAACGTTCAGCGAGAAAGGTGCTTGTGTAAGAGAAGCTGCTTAGGAGTTTCTCCTCCTGATTGGAATAAGACTGTTATGGGACAGCACCATGGTTTCCCCCTTCTCTTATTTAGACGTTCAAATGCCATCATGCACATCAAAAGATTAGAACATGTTTTAGTCAGATGAGGGCAACTAGATTTTGATCATCAATAAGTCATCTTAAGTGGTAAATGGTAAACAAGGTCATCTAAAGTAGTAAACTTTCAGACTAAGCTGAAACAAGTGGCCAACTGCAGGAAAACTCAGGCTCCACAAAGACATTTTTTTCTGAGATAGAAAAGACTGAATAAAAATTTACCTTATTCATGTTAGCCTCGATTCAAAGGGATGAGGAAACTAAGAGCCAGCAGGTGATCAAGTGGGAGGATTCAGAGAGAATAAAATGGACTTTGTGCTCTCCTTGTTGAATAAGTTCTGCATAATATCTTTAGAGGTTGGCATTGCAAAGTAGAAGGAAAGAGCCTCCATCATCAGTTTGGCAGCTTTATCAAGCTGAGCTATGTCAATTGTATTATGCTGTTTTCAGGAAGACGGTAGAGCTTGTGAAATTTAACAGTGTCTGTCACCACTTGACATATTGGCTAAAACAAAGGCAGATTGAGGAAATGACTCACAATAATTGTTTCAATAGTCTTTCCCATCTGCACAGTGTGTTGAATGTGATGACATCTGATGGGAATTTGCAGAAAATTAATGCACCAAATTCTTTCCAAGAATCAAGCCCACTCTTCGCTCTTTTAGTAGCTATACGTCAGTATCTAAAAAAATAAAAATAAAAAATAAATATCCATTTTATCTTCTTTATAGCTTAGGTAAGACTACAGACTATCTTGACTTTGGGAAAAGAAAAAGAAAATCCTGGGAATTTGTAAAAAACAAAACAAAACACATTTGGTGAATAATAATTCAAAATCAGTTTCTTTACCTAAAGAATCAATTAGATATGTTGGCTTTGATAAACTCATAAGCAAAGGGAAAAATTGTTTAATATTTCACAAAGAACCAAATTTAGAATGATGTATGCAGAAAACATTTATATTCTATTATCACATGAATACAGCACATCTGGCTTCTGAATTTATGATGCCACTCAATAAAATTTATCATTTTTGATGGGAAACCATGAATTTACCACAATTGCATGGAATGTATATCCTGTAATTTAAGTTCACCTTTGATAGATCTAGGCCTCTTACTGCCCTGAATTTCTTTGTGGACCCCACTTAGAAATGAAACTTGTGATTGCTAACCTACTAACTTAGGTGGCCTAATGAGTGATGATGTTATGTGCTGGAGGTGGGGATGTCTAGAAAGGACAGGAAGTTTCCTTCTGGTAGATCCGCCAATGGGGATAAAACTTAGCTCCATGAAAGTTGATTCCTTTGGAAAATATTTCTAGCATTTGTTTTCTTGTTGGACATCTACAAATATCCCTACATTTCAGCTGCCCGGGAAACCCATATTTATAGAGAAGAACAGATTAGGGCTTGCTCTCCCCTACAGATAGATTTCCTGGTGCTGCTCAAGATACCAATGCCACATTTTTGTAGTGGTGCAGAGCTGTGATGCTTTTGAATGGATTGGGTATAAGGAATAAAGTGTCCTCTTTAACAAAGGACAAAATAAACCTAAGAGGAGACTTTAAGACTTTGAAAGGCTATGACAAGGAAGAAATATACTTCTCTGCAACTCAATAGGGCAAAACCCCAACTGGTTGCCTAAATCATAAGCAGGCTATGGCCCACAATCACCAAGGACATGTCAATTGACACTCTAAAGAAATAGCTGCTCAGGGAGGAATTAAGCTCCCCATCTTTTCACTGGGAATTCTCTGGGGTGTTGACACCTGGGAAAATGCATCCATAGTTTGAGGCAGCCTTTCACAGTCTGATAAAATGCATTCCATCTCAAGGAAGATCACCATAGAATTTTAGAAGTGTGTTAAATGTTCTTTATTTTTATTTTTTTATTTTAAAGTTAGGACTGTTAAAGAAGGTGGGTGGGTAAGTGGAGGGCAGAGTGAGGTGAGGATAATGCCCAGCATCCCTTTTGAGTGCCCTGCCTCATTGGCTCACATTTGTATTCCCTGAACTGAGAACTCAAAGATCTGAAGTAGTGTGATAGATGGCACTCATCAGAAAGAATCTGCACACTCCCTGCTCTCCTTGGAGAGATCTCTGAATATATTGGTTCCACCCCAATCTAAGAGGGCCATTGTTCAGGGACAACTTCCAAACCCAACAGTATCCCATCTTTGGAGACACCAGTGACTCAGGGGTCATCCCTCTGCCAAAATGAAGAGCAAATTGCTCATTCTCTTCTGCTACAAAAGAGACCTTATCGTTTTTGTGATCTCCATCAAAAACTGTCACAAAGTAGAAACCGTGATTTTGAAAGTACATTAGTGAAGTGATTTTGCTCATGTAGATCAATGAGAGAAGAACTTTTTTTCTTGCTGTATCTATGAATTTCAGTTCATATTTCTTCATAGAAAGTGACTTTTTTTTTCTTCTGAATTTATGTTAAGCTGAGCAAGCAGTTCTGGTGAAATTAAGCCCATGTATAAACAATAGATTTGGACAGCTCAATTTTGGTCCTGAACTCCATTAGAATTTTCCCCTTCTTCTACTTTATTACAATTTCTGATTCTTTGCTTCTTATCACCTACTTTTATATTGAATATCACATTGTGCAAAGGTATGCCAAATTGGTATTGTTATATACTGATTGCCTTGCATGGGAAAAGTGCTGAGTTCAAGTTTGAAGTTTGAAATGTTTGTGCTTGACCAAACTTTGAGAAAAAAAGAAAATGAAGATAGTACTTAACCCTCAGAAACCATGGTTGTGTTTTCTCACTGTTTTTTATGGTTTCTCTAGGAGGGAGTGAGCAAGATCCTGAGTCTTAACCAGCATTTCGAATAGATTTATGATCTGCATGAAATGTATACATGAGATGAAAGTAGGAGAGGCAGTACTTTCCAGGGAATTTCCAAAGAGTTACAGGAAGCATGAGTGGCTTAATTCCTGAAGTCTGTAGTCAGAAGAAAGAATGAAATTTAATTAAGAACTTAATGAGGGCAAAAGAAGGGTTAAGCGGGGGTCGGGGGGGGGGGGGGACTTATGAGAGTCCAGGAAATGCACTGAAGTCTTGATCGGTGTTATCTTGTTGAATCTTCACAGCAGCACTATGAAGTACTTGTTGGGACCCCCATTTTACAGATGAGAACAATGAGGTTACAAAAGGCTATTCAGTTTGACTATGCTATGGAACTGTGACTGAATCTAAAATTTCAGGTTCTTAAATCATTTGCACTACTTCATGATCTGTAAAGAAAGGAGCTTGTCTGGGCTCTGTGTACATTTCTTCACAAGGAACTGTGAAGGAAGATTGAACAAAAGACCATATTACCGACAAGTGACTAAAAAACTGAAGGAGGCAGGTTCCTCTGCAGGGTTGGAAAAGATCTTGAAGCAAGGGAAAAGTTGTAATTGGGCAAAGAGTAAAGAAACTTGGAGATCCTGTTAAAAAAAAAAATCAGGGCTCAAAGATGGTGTAAAAGTTTGAAGTAATATGCAACATGGTTATTTTCCTCAGGGACAAGAAATAACACCAGTCATGGGATTTTAAGACATCTGGCTCAGAGGAAAGCTAGACAGTTGTTTAGAAGATGTGAGCTGCAACTTAAAGATGCAAAAGTCAACTGGGCACAGAGGGGCCCAGGGACTCGGGGGAAGACGAGTAGCTTTGGAGAGGGTTTGTGTATGTATGTACTTTCTCAAGCGCTGTTAATTATATAATGCCTTCAACTCATAGATCTCAGTATTTATTCCACCTATATCATCCTTCTGTTTTAGAGTGTAAGTGAAACACAGGGGAAAAGATGGATTTTTCTAGGTGCAAATCAGAACATAATTAGAGTTTATAGCTTTCAGGCAAGAACCTTTGCAAACTCTTACTCGAAATAATGCCTTTCCCTTTGCCAACACATTTACCCTTATTTTATTTTTAGAAGTCATAAACTTAGTTGTCTCAATGTGACGTGGCTTCCTCTCATAATGCCTAATGACTTCAGCTATTTTAAAAGAGCGGCTGTGGGAGAGCAGACCTAGAAATGTGGAAGACTGCCCGTGGGAGCCAGGGAACATCTGTGGGCGTGTAGGCTCTGCTCATTCTGTGTTCCGGGGAAGAGCTGGCCCATGAGGAACAAAGAAGCACATTTAAAATAATGCCTTTAATATATTATGAACGGGGAACTTTTCCTTAGTGTATCTCTTATTGTCCCATTTCTTTTTTTCTTGCTCAATAAATACAAGGCAAAGAAAGCATGGCTTTTAGGTTTTAATTTCCTAGCAGCACTCCGTGTTGGAGGCAGTAATTAATGAAAATTGTGGTCTAAATAGTTTAAAGTTTGCATTAAGTGCCTTAGCCATATTTTATAAAAGAATCTCACTACCTAAAGATATGTGAGTGGGTGAGCATATGTGTTTTGGGAAGGCACACGTACTAGTACTAGCTGTCTCTTAAAGTTGTCCTGAACCAACCCTATATGGTGATGTAAAAATATGGGGCCCCATAGCAAATAGATTATTTTCCTGGTCCTACAACACAACTTTAGATGGATATTCAGCTTCAAAAAGTGCCTTAATTACCAGATCTATCTACAGTTCAAAAGGAAATAATCCAGATAATATGTCCTACTAACACAACTAAATATTGCCAAGCTATTTAAAAATAATATTGAAAACACGATTAGGAGAACATGATAAACAATATTTTGTAACCAGGCTCATGTGACAATGTTATATAACAAAATTAGGTTTTCTTCCAAAATTTTTTTTCATTTTATAACTTAACATAGCAACAAAGAATATTGAATTGGGCTAGTTGACCTAAGAAAATGAAATTCTTGTCCTTTAGAAGTCAATATATTTTTTAAAGAGTAGAGAGTATTCTGTCTAGAAAAGTTAAATGGGAACAAAGAATAAATAAATAGTGACTTTTCAAACTTTCCCCAGACTAATTCAAATCTTGAAGTCTGAGACAACTTAGAGATCTCATGATGACTGTCCCATTAAAATAAAATATGATGTTATTTGCTGAAAGCTATTAAAATGAATGAAAAGACTTATGATGCAAGAAAAATGAGAAGAGGCAGGTGGGAGAAGAGTGGATCATAAAATATACAATTATAATTACATAGCCATACTTTCTAGTAGGTACTCAAATAATTAAAAAAATCTACTGATCAATTTAATGCAGCAACCAATTTAGATACCTGCTGGCAATAAGGGTGATATCCCTTGAAGGGAAATTGTAGTCTAGGCTGTTTATGTGTATATGGTCATGTAGTTGAATGTGGGCAGAGGACAGGGTGAGTGAGTAGAGGTGGAGGGAGAGTAATACAGATGTATAAATAGCAGTATTAAAAGACAGTAAGATAACTTATATTAGAGGTCACACTATTTCAGGAAGGAACATACCAGAATCAGAGCTGAGAGAAGGAACCAGGGACTGGGAGAGCAAGCTCTCTAGTTTATCTAGAGTTCTGGTGAATGAAGTACCATCCTACTCAGAGGGCGTTAATGGGTTGAATGTCTACATGCTGGCTTGTGCTTGGCAGTGCCATCAGCATCCAAAAATGGTATTTACTAGAATTAATTAAAAATGATGATATACAATATATATACACATTATTGAGAGACTGTGTAGAAGTGGTTAAATGCACATAGATGAGAAAAATTGTCTTAAAACTCAGTATCAAGACAAAATTAGGGTATTATAGGGTTATTGAACACAGAACACTAAATCACAAGTTAGAAAACTGATGTTTTCATCTGAGAACCACCCCTTACGAGCAGAAGTACCTGGGCAAGTAATTTAGTTTCCAAACGTAGTTTCTCAACCTGTCATATAGAGTTCTCACAAAGATCACATCAGAACCTTTATCTGAAAGGCTTTGATGAATCTTCACTTGCTATGCAAATGTAAGGTGTGAAGGAGAGAGGTAAGAGTACCTTTGAAAAGGGGGTGTTTAAGAGAGTACTTCTCATCACCATGTGTAAGTTATGTTGCAAAGAAGAGAGGCACACAGTGGTACATAGGTCTGCTAAACACGAAACAACAAGATTTGGCCAATGAATGGTCTTACTGCAAAAACAGATTCCTCCACAAAAACACTTGTTGGCAAGGTAACTCCCCTCCCTTTCCATCTCCTATGGACAAAAAAATGGCAAACATTAGTCAAAGACTTTGGGGGATTCATTACAAATGTTGTTAATGAGGCCTATTTATTTATTTTTAAATATATTTTTATTGATTTTAGAGAGGAAGGGGAAGGGGGAGAGAGACAGAAACACCAATGATGAGAGAGAATCATTGATCAGCTGCCTCTTGTACACCCCGCACTGGGGATCAAGCCAGCAACCCGGGCATGTGCTCTGACCTGGAATCAATCCTTGACATCCTGGTTGGATCAGCTATAGTTTTCTGCATGTGATGCATTATTTTATAGATAGATAGATATAATTTCCCTTTCAGATAATTGCTGAGGCTATGCCAGATCGCAAAAGCAAAGTTAATTTAGCTCAATGAGAAGAGAATTTATTTCCAGTCTAGAATCCCTAATTAATCCAAAGAATAAAATACTAAGCAATCAGTCAGATCATTTTTCTTTTGGCAAAAGCTAATTCAGTGAGCATAAAGGAAAGAGAAATGCTTGTATCCAAATACCTAGTGGATTTCTGTGCCCATTCATTGCCTAGGCATGGAAGAATATAGGTTTTATCGAGAGAAGCTCTGAGCCTGAAAGAAAAACTGGGAAATCCAAGCTCTCGGGCATCTTGCGGTAAGAGATAAAGACACGGGTCATCTCAGGTTTTAAGCAAGAAAAAATATCCCACTAAGTGCTGAAGAAGTAAGTGCTCCATGGCATCCACGTCCCTGCAGTGTTGTCCCTCTGAGGCGTGGCCTATTTTTGGCACATTTCTCTTTATTTTGAGAAATTGTTCCTGTTTACCAAATATTTCAAAGATAACTGGAAAATGCAGAAAAGTACAAAGAAGAAAATAAAAATTATTTATAATACCTCCATCTAGAGATAATAATTATAGCCTCACAGTTTATTTTTTGTTGGTTATTTATGTGTATGTGTTTGATTATATATAATGCATACATGTTTGTATATATGTA
This sequence comes from Cnephaeus nilssonii, assembly GCF_951640355.1. Taxonomy (NCBI): domain Eukaryota; kingdom Metazoa; phylum Chordata; class Mammalia; order Chiroptera; family Vespertilionidae; genus Cnephaeus; species Cnephaeus nilssonii. The sequence continues at coordinate 65,992,503 of NC_137085.1, read as the reverse complement.
TGTGTATGGACATTACAAAATTGAGGACAAACATTATAGGTAGTTGTTATTTTTTATGTATTAATAAGTATCTCAAAGTATTTCTACATGCCATTAAAATGCCTTTACATTTTATTTTATTATTTTTGTATACCCATGATTATATTTATTTTTGCTGATTTTAAAAATCTGTATTGTTTACAGTATTTCAGATGTCCCTCTTTTACCCCCATTGCCCCCTCACCCCCTACTTTTACATTTTAGATATCTGTATATAATATTCCATTATGTGGATATGTGGCAATTATTTAATGCTCTCCTGTTGATTTGTATTCAGAATGTCCTTGCATTTTTGCTTTTTTTTTTTTCAATATAAAGGGCTGCCTCAATAGATATTTTTGTAGCCATGTATTTATGTATACTTACAATTGCTTCCTTAGTGGATCAAAGCAAATACATGCTTAAATTTTGTTTATCTATATAAATTAGGGACCATTTAAGGAATCACTTTCTTGACCTGTAGTGAGCATGCTCAGTGTTGGGCGGGAGGGGCGGGGGGCAGAGCTGGGAGTTTCAGAGAAGGCAGTTCCTGGCAGGACCTAGGTGGCAGTTACTGGCTCAGAATGTGGAAGCACCACCCTCCAATGGTAACGGACCAGGCTGCCTTGCTTTGCCTGGGCAGCTTCGGGGGACAGTTAGATATTTTAATCTTGGAGGAATGGTCAAGATAAAATTGGGCTATCCTATGCAAAAGTTACTCTTTAGGAAACTTAGTTGATTGTTCAAGTCACCAATGAACTTCCTAGGGATAAATCAGGAGGGACGAGAGAAGAGGAGGAAGAGGACTCAGTGGGGTTGTGAAAGAAGGTGCTGCTAGCCTGTGAGATTGGCATTAGTCATCTCTGTGAGACACATAGTTGTAGTCTGTACAGGGTGATGTCTCCCACCACCCAAACCAACCTTTTCCCCAGTTACCCCATTTCTATCAGTGCACCTGTCTCTTGGCCTAGATATTTAATTCAAGATTCTTCATCGATCCTTGTATCCTCTTAAATCTGAAGTGAACCAAGGTCTATGACTTTATTGCACTTGGAATCTCTCAAATCTCTACCTCTATTCCTACTACTGTGCTCTTTTCCAGCCTTTAGCACATGTCTGCAATTCTGGATTTGCTCCAGACTCCAGTTTCTCCCCCAATGTTTCCAGCTTACTATTCTCTAAATGCCAGGTAGCCTGAAGCTATGGCAAATAACTTCCCTACAGTCTGAGCTTTCGCAAAGCAGAGCTTTATCTTCCTCACCTTCCTAGCTCCAGCAGTTTAGAAAAGCAGCTGTCACCTAAACCAATTTACCAGGCCCCTGAAATTTTTGAGTGTGAAACTGGGTGGAAAAGTAATCTGCCTAAGGCGACATAGCTAGGAAGTGTCAGAGCAAGATGCAGTTCCAACAGGTCCGTTTTCCCCAAAACCACATGAACTCAGCTGCACTGTGCCACCTCTAATATCCCGACATGCGAGACCTTCTTCCTGAAGCTGTCTTGTGTGCATGTGCCACTTTTCTGCATTGAATGTTATGTCACGGGATACCAGCTCTACCGTAAAAGAGAGAGTTAAGCATGTTTGAAGGTGGAGGGCAAGGAGGGCATATTTATAAAGACCAAAAGAATTGGGGGGGGGGGGCGCGGAGAAGGTAGATCTTAAGCTGGGCCTTGGTGGAAAAAGAATTTGATCAGCAGGAGACCAGGGCAGAGAGCATTCCATATCACAGCAGCAAATAGCAAAGTCCCCGAGACAGAAATGAATCAATAGCGCTGTGAAGGATGAAGAAATTGATCTGTGGAAAGATTTCACATGGGAAGCAACCTTCCCTTAAAGTCATGGTTTCGTTAGTGCCCTGGAAGCAAACCCCATGATTCTGCAGAGGGGGTGCTGAGCACTGCAAAGGAGCAGTCTTCCTTCTGCAGGGGAGAGCAGCGAGAAGAAAGCCCCTTTGCGAGTGGCATTCCCTCCCTTCAGATCTGGAATTGAACCTGGATCCTGAGCGATTCTTGTGGCAAGTCTTGGAGAGCGGGAGCCAGATCTGGGTCTTAGCACGGCTTTCCTTTTTACTGATAACTTTAACCTTCCGAAAACGTTCACCCCTAAGTTTAGGAAACCAGAAACGTAAAATAGACTGGGAGGGGTTTGTACGTATTTACAAAGAGGACATTTTTTACTGGCTGATAAATTCCTTTGTGGCCAAAAGCACGCTATTGAAAGGGTGATGGCAAACAATAAAACGAGACACTTAGAACCATTGCCCGAAAATGCTTATCAACCATAAATCAATGTCATAAAAATAAACAGGATCATTTTGATGTATTAGAGAAGAAAAAACAACCTGCAAAGAACAGATAATTACATTTTAGTAAATAATCATTAAAATTTTTTTTGGTTTGCTCGGCCAGCGTGGCTTAGTGGGTAAGCATCGAAACTATGAACCAGGAGGTCAGGGTTCAGTTCCCAGTCAGGGTACATGTCTGGGTTGGAGGCTTGATCCCCAGTGTGGGGCCCACAAGAGGTAGCCGATCAATGATTCTCATCATTGATGTTTCTATCTCTTTCTCCCTCTCCCTTCCTCTCTGAAATCAATAAAAATATATTTTAAAAAATTTGGGGGGGGGGGGGCTCCACTATTGCCTTTTTAAACTTATGAGTAAAGAACCAAGGGAAGACTAGCAAATGTATTAACTTTTCATACTACACATATACGTGCACACAAAGAAGAGAGTTTTCATTGACTGGGACATTATTTTGAATTTCTGCTTTTGTGAACATCTGTGGGGATGAGGGGAAATGTGGTATGTTCCTCTTCCTCCCCCCTTGCCAAACCCCCCAATCTGACCCCAGATGCTCCCTTTGTAGCATCACTGCTCTGGGATCCCAGCTAGATGTCATAAAATTTACTCTAAGTGTTCAACTCTGTTTTCCCCTGAAGTTTCAAGAGCCAAGTTGGAAGCATACTATGTGGGAAGTGTGTTTTCCAGCCTAAGCCGGCAGGAGGCCTGGTTGATTAGCCACCACATCACACAAGTCATTAACATGCCCAGAGAGCATAGTTTCCCAACTCAGATACGACAGTGAAGGCAGGTTTTTGCCGAGACGGGCTCTTTCCTAGGGGGCCTTACTGCAGTTGTCTTAGAATTTTTAGGGCTGAAGAGGTTCCACGTGGAGAGAGAGGCCAACTGCCAAGACCTTGGCTTTGCCTTTCTAACGAAGCTGGTCTTGCTTTTTGCTTTGAACTCTTCTGGCTTCTCAGCCATCCTCTTTGAAGCCATCCTTCTCAGGATGATGATCTTGTGGCTCACTCTGCCTTCTTGACCTAGTCCTGGTCAGTCTTTTGAGCCTACTTATCAGCATGGAGCAACTAGTTACTTTTACCCAACTGACCCCTTCTACCTGGGAGACCAGTTAGGTTGTGCCTCATTCTGACAAGGCCTGGGATCGTCCCCAAACAATAATGATGGAGACTAGGTGATGGCTGCCTTTGTTTCGGGGTTAGTTGTCACCCCCTTATTTCTCAAAAGTACTGTTCAAAAAAAGGAGCTGAGATTAGGGTCTGGCATAGAGACTCCTTTCCTCCTTCCTAAACTACAACCAGCCCTAAAATGTCCCACCTCTCAAGCAGTGGGTACAGTAAGGAGGGCTGGGGTGATGAAGGTCACATCAGAGACACTACAGGAACCAAGGAGTCACCACCCCCTCTCTTGTTAATACCTTCAGACTCAGATTTCTGTCTTGTTCAGGATTAACTATCAGCACAGTTAGTACATAGCAAGCCCTCAATATTTGTTGCATATAAAGATGATAGGGTGGATGGAGGTGAACGGGAGGAGTTATCCTAGGTATTGGTGTACCCTGGGCATTTCTTGATAGACAGTGCTGTTAATTATGCAGTTACCATTTTAGTACCCCGTCATTGCCCTTCAGCCTTAGGTATTAAGCCTGGAGTTCAAAGTCAACAGCTCAGCCTCAAGTCAGCTACTGCTCATAGTAGGTGGCGCACTGTCGTCCTCCCATTAACCCATGCCTCGTGTCCACGTCCCAGTAATCGTCCTGTTCCCTTATCCGTGTGCAACAGTCAGGTTCCCCATTTCTAAGGGATCTGCCAGGATCTTCTCACACTCTTGGGATGTGCGAGTCTCAACTCTGGGCCTCGGGCCGCACAGCTGAGTGCTTAACCCGGTGCTGCCAGACGCTCGCCCTGGCTGCCAGCCTCTCTGCCCCCTTCCTGGCTTCTTTTTCTGACCCTGACCACTGGGTCTTTGCTAGGGTTATGCCTCTGCCTATAGCCTGCCGCTGGGGACGTCCCATAGTGCGTTTTCCTCCCAGGGCTCGTCTGGCCCCCACATCCCAGCTCTCCTAACAGACCTACCTTGCTACTTACTGATTCTTATTTCTGAGTAAGAGCAAGTTTCCCATTCGCCTCTCTTTTGCAAGTTAGTTTTACTCTTGGTTCTGGATCAGTAAGACATATTGCAAAGACTGATCCTGAATTTGGACAGGAATTCCAGTTTTTGTGTATGGGGCTCTGTGCTGCCTCTTTGTGAGGGTCATGTGTTCTTGGATATGAGCTCATATTGCATGCTGTGTGTGTGTGTGGTGTGGGAAGGAGAAGCATCACCCTTTATCCCCCCCCCCCCCAGAAAAGTCCAGAACTAAATAAAACAAAGAGAAAGAAACAGGGTGGGGAGGGATAAGAGCCTTTTTATTCTCTAGTTATGTGATAAACCAATCATATATCCTGTTGTTTAGATGGTTCACTTTTCCCACGTGGTATTTTTCTGGCCTTCATTCTTGGTCTCCTAGTGAGCTCAAAGTCAGAATAAAAGTGCTGGCCCTCACGAATGTATAAAATTTCAGTAGACAAACAGGAATTTAAAGAAAGATAATGTAGTATGGTAACCGATGAAGAGACCTGCAGAGTGATTCCTTTTGGGTATTACATGCTATGTGTCTAAAAAAAAAAAAAAAAAAAAGCACAGGATTTAAAAAACTTGCTATCCTTTACCAGGGAGAAATTTTTTTCATATTATTGCACTTTATTCACAGGTGGAGAGAAAGGAATTGATTTAATTTAACACAACATTTGGATACTCTCCCTAACCTTACATTTGTGTTGAATAATAGTTTTATGAATATTACCTTGAAGCTGACCTTTTGGAATTGCTTTTCCTTAGTGAATATTTTTTCTAATTTTCTTCCTGAGCATTTTAAACTGAATTGCAGAAGGGAGGAAATGTAATTGCTCTATTTGTATTTTATCCACTCACTGTGATATCTAGGGCAAAGGGGTGGGTTTTGTATAAATCTACAAGGTAATTTATAACTACCGCTGATATTGACAAAACGTGTTTGTAGCATGCGCACGTTTATGTGAAAGTGCCCACGGGAGGGGTTGCCGCATCGATCTGGGAGGATTGGTATGAAGGTGTCTCTCTTCTCCTTTAGGCTTCTTTGCTACATTCCAAATCTTGAACTGGGATTTCCTACCCCCTTTTTTCATTGAAAGAATAACTGATGAGAGTGTCTGAAACGGCACATTGCCAGTTTGAGCTTCCTTTCCTGTCATTTGCATCATGGTGGAGTGCATTTTTGTTCTCAAGGAGGGCATCTTGGCGTGGAGGGAAGGACTGCTCCGTAGGCCCTCTGAACGTAGATCTTCTGCCTCATGCTTTCAGGGTAACCACTGAGATGCTGCTCACTGCCGCTGTGTTGGCAGTAATGGTTATCATGCGGCAGAGGAAGAAGTTACTCGGTCCTGCTGCTGACTTACCTTCTGGGGGACCTGTGCGGCTTTACTGCTGTGGGGACTCTTGCACGTGGGAATCGATCACCATGATAAATTGAGATACATGTATGGTTATTTCTGTGATGCATGAGTTTGAGAGCATTTAAATCATTTATTTTAGAAAATGCACACAAAACAGTGAGTTGAGGTCAGATGAAAATGACCACGCTTGTCTGTCTGGGGGTGGGCAGTCAAATTACAGAGCTTAGAGATTCCCAGTTGTGGAGTTCAAGACAGACTTTTGCCCTTATGGGATATGGGCAAATAAAGCAGTAGCAAAGTAGTTGGCACTACAGCAAAGGTAGAGTGTGGATCTGTTTGCAGACATTTGAAGGTTGGAGGGAGGTGTAGTGGCATTGTTTTAAAGACTTTCACTGTAAAAATAACCTCACAGCAGCTGGACAGCAATGGCCTTTGGTTGACATTGTGGATTAGAAACGTTAATAAAACTACATTGGGGTAGTTTTATTTTGGTTGTTTCTAGGAGTCCAATAATGCAATAGTTAAATGGACTAACCTCCCAGCTAGCTCCTCCCAGCACAGTTTTGGTCTAAGAAATGGGTGCTGTTTAAGCATGTCCTAAACTCTCCTCACCCCTAGCATTCATTGAATAACTAATTAAATAAAAAGTTACAGACACAGGATTGTGTTGATAAGAAAGAGCAGCTCCTAAGAATATGTTGACAAAAGCCAACCTTTGATTTGAGCATGCTTTTTTTCCATGACCAGATAGAATAAACCCAGTGACTTTATTCACTAGCCAGGGTCTCACATGTCCGTTTTGGGGTGATGTTATTCTGAGAGCCATTGTGACAGTCATGTTTAAAATGGAAGGTGCTACTGCAGACAATGGACATTTCTGCTCTGGGTACCACCCATCCGGATGCATCCCGGGGCTGGTCATCTTTTCCATATCTCACACTGAAATACAACAGTGGGTTCAGTACCTGCCAGAGCATTTGAACAGATTCAGAGCATAACTTAAGTGGGATGAGAAAAGATTGGACCATCCATTCTCATCTTAAGCCCCGCTCTTTGCTGTGGGTAGGCCTCCTTGACCTCAGGAAAGGGCAGGAGTCTGGCTGTTTAAATCGAGTGCTAAATTTGGTGGTATCTATGTAGTGCTTGAGGAAATCGGAGGATTGGCAATTGAATATGAACTTGAAATAGTCCAAGTTGATCTGGGGAGAGGAAAAGGCCTCAACTGAACTTAATGCAATGAAGAGTTTGGCTGGCCCTGGTCGGTGTCTTCAGTGGTTAGAGCATTTGCCCATGGACCAAAGGGTCGTGGGTTCGATTCCTGGTCAAGGGCACATACCTGGGTTGTAGGTTTAGTCCCTGGCCATGGTCAAGTCTCATGCAGGGGTCAACTAATCGATGTGACACAATGATGTTTTTCTCTCCCTCCCTCCCTCCCTCCCTTCCACTCTCTCTAAAAATCAATGGAAAAAAATATCCTCAGGTGAGAATTAAAAAAAAAAATTGGCTAGCAAGGAAAAGGAAGGGAGGAAATTCATTTTGCTTCAGCAGCAAGGTAAAGATATGTAGGTAAAAAGTCAGGGGGATGTCCAAAGAGAGCAAGGGACAGTGAGAAATGGGATTGAAGACAAAAAAGATTAGACCTGATGTCTTGTGTATTAGAACCCCTGTAGGTGTCTGAATGGGGTCCTCTTGTGCTGAACATGGTATTTTGTAAATAAAGTATTAACTTATTGCAAACATACTTTGATTAGATATATCTTTTTAGGAATATATATATATATATATATATATATATATATATATATATATATATATATATATATATTTGCCATTTGGTGATCTTTGTTTCAGTATGCATGTTAAAAACATAAGCAAGAAAAACATCTAATTCTGTGACATTTTGATTGTTGCCCAAGGGAAATTGATAAAGATATCTTGCCAGCCCTCAGATTTCCCTTTTCCTAGTTTCCCTTCTCTGTGCTTTCTTCCTTTTCAGGCGGGTCATAGTTTTATGTCCCCACTCTTCTCTTTCCCATCACACCCTGCTCTCTGGAAAAGGGACTCTTATCTGCCACTCAAATATTGTTTTATCCAGGGACCAGTTACCCAGAAGTTTGATCCCTATTAGAAGAATAACATCCTTGTTATGTCTTGAGGAATGTCACTCATTGGGACTCATGGGAGACAGAGATGTTGATGGGTCAGGGCCCTTTTCCAGAGACTAAGAATCATCCAAGTGAATGGCCTCTTCACCTATACTTTCTGCTCCCACTCTTTCCACTGTCCATGTGCTATTACAATGTATTTCTTCTTCTTTTTTCTTCCAAGTTTGAGTCCTCGGATTTTTGGGTGAAATCCATCTCCTACCAAAGCTGCAAGAATCAGAAACTTCTTTGGAGCCTTTTCCCTAAAAACTGCTTCTGTCCATGGGTGAAGCTCAGGCATGACATGGCTTGGCCCTTTTAGGTACAACAGTCCTGTGATGAGCAACTTCCAACAGCCTGTCCACTAGACACCCAATTATGAACAGACTTATGAAAACATTTAAAGAAGTCCACTGGGAACCGAAGAATCAGGCATGGTCCATGCCCATAAGGTTTTAGCAATGCAGATTTTGGTGATAGAAGCCAGCAATCTAATGCAGAAATCCTTTCTTGGGGATCCCAATGCTGGTTACCCATCTTGCTTAAGTCCCTTCCCACAACCCTCTCTTCATTGGTTTTTTAATCTCTTTTTTTTTTCCAAATAAAAATACTTTATTTTTGTCTTAGTCAGCAGCTAATATAAAACTATCTTGACCTTTGAAGCCAACTTTGTTCTTTCCTCAATCTCTTCTTTGGATCATGAATTCATTTAGAGCCAACAGGAAAAAGCAAACAAACCCAAATTGTGAAGAAAATAGATATATTTCCCTTCGTAAAAATTAAAGCTAGAATGTTTAGCTCTTAAAATGTTTTTCCCAACTCGTGTCAGATTGAGGGACTTCACTGTAGTGACTCAGAAAGGGGCAATCAGACAGCCTCATCAGATAACACCTGTTGCTAAGAACCAAGCCAGAGGATTGGATGAGGTGCCACATACAAGGAGATTCCAGAGTGTTCAGGCCTTCATGTCTGGCACGAGGGAAAAACACACACACACACACCTTAATTTGGGAGTGACAAAATAAATACTTCAGGATCACTTACAGTACACAACAAAAAAGGCAAAGGACCCGGCTACCTCAAAGCTATGGGCTCCACAACACTCAGCACAGTTATCCTCAGATGTAACTGCTTTCTGTGGAGAGCTCCTTCCTGGTGAAGCACAATAATGTCAAGGCGCTTCCATGGTCATCAACACCACCTCCTACCTTCCAGAATTTCAAACAATGACACCGGTCTGGTTCAGTTCTTCCTTTTGCATTTAGATAAGACTGCTGTTTACCATACCAGTTTCATATGCTCTAGTATAGCTTCAAAAACTATAAACACATTGAAATCAAAACATGAAATATTAGGAATTACAAATAACACAGGGGCCCAAATCCATGGTATGAGGTAGTCAGTGGCATAGTTTATATGCCATCCCCCCCATCTCACCCTCTCCAGAGGCGAGCTCAGGAAGCCAACAAGCAGCCACGGCAAGGCCTCTCCAAGACCCATGGTCATCCTGGTCTAACAGCCAAGTCTGAAACGGCAACCCAAACCAAGACCAAGTTGGGCTGTTGTACCCAAAGAAGCCCCAGTGTCTTGTGTGATAGAATTTCAGATCCCGGGAGACACTGGTGCGGTGCTGGGGTGGGGCTCCCTCGGCAGCAGAGTGATGCTGGAGACTAATACTGAAAGCTGTGCTTGGGTCTGGATGTCATCAAGGATCTGCTGCAGTCCCTCATCTTCCAATCGCCCCTCCAGGCTTGGGATCAGAGCCTTGGACTCCTCAGCAATCTCTGGACAAAGGTTGGCCGAACAGGCCAACTCCAACTTACCAAGCTTCTTCCGAAGCAGCAAGCTGAGGACACTGGCAATGTTCTCTCTGTTTCTGAAACGCCTGAAGGGAGCTGTGTAGTTTAAAGGTTTCACAAAGACCTCATGAAAGTTCCTGGTCGTCCTGCACTCTCATTCTGTTGCTTTCGATGCTCTAGAAGCACGTGAACTTCTGAATTGAGAAGTGTCTCAGCTGCTTCAAACTCTTTGGGGAAGATGCACTGTCAGGCATCCTCCTCTACAGTGCCACCCGCCGCCATTGCCAAACTGACGCTGGTTTTTAAATCTTTTGTAGAACAGCGCCAGCCCTGACAAATTCTCGCCTCAAACATTACACTAAAACCGGCCTCCTTGTAACTTCCTCCCATGGCGGAAATAAATTCCTTTCCACCATCAGAGTCTTAGATGAGACTATGGAGGCTCCATTACAAGTGGGGGCATCCATGGGATGCTCAGTCATGGGCCTAGCTGCTGCCGTGGCCTGGATCTCCAGGTTAGGGTTGGGCAAGGTTCCAAAACAGGTGCTGTAGGAACTCCATGCATTAGCTGGTCCCTCTACACTTGTCCCAGTTATGGGATAGCCCAGGGTTCTTAGAAGAATGGAGTCACCTGAGAAGAAAGATGGAAGAGTAGAAGGGCTTGGCTATGATATTTCTTAGTGTGTCCATAACTGTAACCTGGCCTGGGGTGGAGGGACGGGGTGCAACAACTCCCCAGGAGGAAGACATGTTAGTAGTCTTGAGGGGAAAATGTCTAAAGTGGGAGAGTGCTCAATTTTATAGACCAATTTGGTGCCTATATAAGGATTCTAATTATAACCTTGTATTCAATACTGAATTTCTGAACCTTCTTTGCTCCCTGTGTCAGGCCACAGATATTAAGGAAAGATAGGGTTTGATAAAAGAGGGATGGCAGGATTTTTTTATTTACTACCATGTGCTTTTGACTTTTAGATACCAAAGGTTATTGCACATGAAAAATTATCCCAAGTTGGGTACCGTCTGCAAGAAAAGACCAGGACTCATGTCATAATTTGATGCCTGTGCCAGGGGTCTGGCTCTTGATTTTTGTCTCTTCAGCTATCGTATTTGTCAACAGGGGCCAAACTCTCATGTGAGCCTACGTTAGGTATTGCTTTCCAGTTTCTCCTCTCGTAGGTGATGCAATTGGCACCCCTGATTTTGATACCAATGTGAAAAAAGGGACTTGAGAAATTTATTTGCTTTCTAGACAACCCCTGCTGAGTTAAAGGTCCCCACTGATGGTCCATCTTACCCCTAACATAGCTGGTCCTTTGGAGGAACTTGCCTTTACTGTTGAATTCAACTCTATTTCCTGGTCATTGCCCACAGAAAGAGTGGTCTCTATTAAATAGATGGGTTTTTGGAGACCACACCCAAGAGTATTATCTGAAAAGGGGCTGCGGCTAAACCAATATTATTTCTTTCCTGGGATGCTCCTTACTGCTGGGAGAACTTTGCCTAATCCAACATGAGCCTCCTGGGGTAACCTCATCCTGGGAGCTAGCTGAGAAGGGATCTTCCACGAGGAACTGTCTTCTTTCGGGAATGGTTCTCTTTCCCCTCTGTTCTGCTTAACACTTGTGAGCCGTCAGTCTACTTCCCCCCTCTTATGTCATTCCAGGTCTTGAGTTTGTGAAAGAAGCATCATTCATTCATACATTCATTCACTACCATCTGATTTCCTATATCAGTGGAAATTCCCCATTATTTAAAGAGAAGCCCAGCACCTCAATTCTTTCATATTGAAGAGGTCATTTGACCCCCTCTTTTTATTCTCAGCTTGGTAATTCTGTCCTGCAACCCTGGAAAGGTTCTGAGGCTCCAGTATAGTCTGTGCTGAACTGACATGTCTTCCCACTGCAAGGAGCCATGCTGCCGCTGGAGAATTGCTCTCCCTTTGGCTTTTTACCGCCTTTGCTCTCATTGCTCTCTTCTCCTTCCTCTTCAGATGCAAGCCTATGATTTGAACAAATCTGGCCATTTGATGTTTCAGCTCATGGTCTTCAATACATTTACCACAATTAGTACTTTCCTGGAATATCACCAAAGTCATGTTGAATACTCTTGGTTCTAGAACCCACCCCTAGGTAGGTATTCTATAGAGAGCCCTGGATTGAATCCAATTGGCCAGGCCTTCTCTCTGGTTGTGCTGCAGCTCCATCAGGGAGTGGAGTCTGAGCAGAGGAGGGGTACCTCTCACACCTTTTTCTCAGGAATTGTTTCTAATGCCAGGTGCTGAGCATTATATAAATAGTTATTCCCTGCCCTCCCTGTAGCTCCTGTGAACGTCAACATTTCCCCTTAGAGGCTGCCATTGGCCAGCTGAGACCTTTTCCAAGAAATCCTGAAGTTCTTCATGAGCATCTTCCAAGGAAAGTGTCTAGGGCAGTTGCTCAGCAAGGCTCAGATCTCCTTGAGCTTCTGATTGGTTTAAAACATTTTTTTCTATTTAAGATTGGCCTTAATATTATCAGCAAGTTAATTTACCTTAAATATAAAGATTTGGCATTGATCTTGTAAGAGAGAAAGCAGGTGGATATGAAGAAGCCCTCACTGCTGCTATGAGTTCTGCTGACATTTCAGGCATCAGAGGAATTTCAGCCCTGACTCTGAACATATAGGGACCTATTTCTCGTCTTCTGTTGGAATGCCTAGATTTGTTGTGCGTCACTTCTTTGTCCGTCAGAGGCCAACCTTGTGGTCTAGTTCTGATCCCGTTATATAAAATAGAAAGAGTATATCTGAGACTGGCTTCTAACTCAGATTATACCTGAGTTGCTGGCCTCATGCCTGAGACCAAAGGAAGTCATTCTAAATATCAAATTTTAGGGCTTCTTCCCATTCCTAAGCCACATGTTCCCTTCTGCTGATAACCTCATCCTATTTGCTCTCTTGATGGAGGCAAGAAGAATGATCCAGACCCATTTCTAAAATGTTTCATTTTTTGATTGACATGCATGTATCACATGACTCATAAAGGGAGGATTCCCAAAATAAACTAGGGAGAGAATCCTTTGGAACCAGATCCGGAATGAGTGGCTCTCAACAATGAGTGGATTCCTGGATACTTTGGACATGGGGGAAATTTCTAGTGCAGTCTCTTGCCACTGGAATCTTCTTCTCTTGGTCTCAAAAGTGAGAAGCAGCCTTCTCATCTCTCTGCACTGGAAATGGAGGTGGTACCCTTGGTCTTGGGAAAGGAGGGCACATTCCAGGATCTGGACTCCAGATTTCCTTTTCATGTTCTTTTGTCTTAGAAATATTTTGCCCTGGATATGCAGGCATTTCAATCTCACTATGTTTGATGTGACCATTTGATGTAGTTCTGTGACAACTGGAGCAGGAGGCCAGTAAGTCATGTCTCCATCCTCTGGCAGTCACCTCTACCTTTGAGCTATCCTGGGAAGGCTCACACAAAGAGAATCAACACTTGCACACTTCACTCCAGCACTGGCTTCCTGCCTTCCTGGTAATGATAAGGTCTTGATCTTGACTGGTTCTCTTTTCAGGTCCATTTGACCTGTCACTCAATGGAATGGGTTAGAAGAGCAGGCAAAGCCCTCACTGACTATGAACTGAGAGGGCACCAGTAGGTGGTGCCTTCATAGTGGAAGTGGTGTTCAAGTATGCAGGATGGGGTCACTGAGGTCACTGTCCAGCCAGGGTCAGAGCAGTGATTTCACAGGTGCTCTTACCTCGATGTCTTCCTCTTCCTTGTGGGGCTCACAGACTTTAAGGAACTTTATGGTGGAACATTCCTCTTTCCAGGAAGGAAAATCTATGATAGTCCCCTCCTAAAATGACTTGATACATTGTAGGCCACACCACCCTTCATCCTCGGGCCTCAACTGACACATAATGTATCACTGGGTCTTTTCCTGTTGGAATATCATTAGAAAGGATGTGCAGAGGCCATAAGCTGAGAAATAGTAAATAGTCAGGAAAGCAAATTCCCCTTCTGTCTGGCTTTGAGTTCTGCTTACATTCTGCACTCCCTAGAGAGCCAAGACTGAGACCATCTTCTTCTAGTCTCTGGGTTCCCAAAAAATTAAAGCATGAATGTGAATTTTTTAATGTAACCACTCAAATTTAGTGAGTGTTTCCTGTTTACAAGCTATGATGCTAAAAAGTTATGACATGGAAACTCAACATTGGCTTCCCTACTCCTCTCATGGAGTATGGGGAATTCAAAATAGTTCTTCCTGTCCTTACCAGGGGAATACATTCATCTAAGCAAACTCAGACAATTCACCTGGTAACTATTTCCTCACCTTGATCTTCACCAAAACTTTAGGTTTCTCATAATTGTCTTTTAAGTGCCCCAAGTGTGGGATCCCCAAACTGGGGATATGAGAGTGTCATTAAAGAGAGAAGTTAAGTTTATCCTTTCATTTGACACATTTTATGAGCATTTCCTAAGAGTACAATATAACAAAGAAAGGGGTCAAAATGCTTGAGTGGGCTATGCCTACCCACCCATCGTCCATCTTATTTCTGTGATAAACTTACCCCATTTCTCTTGTATTAATAAAAGTAAGAAACATCAAAAGCCTCTACAGAGGGAGACATTGCTGATCTATTTGTGAAGTGTTCCTATTAGACTGATCTTAGTGCACTGTCTAGATTCATAAATGAAACCCAGGTGCCTGGGATCCATGATATAGGAAGAGACTCAGCTTGATCTTAAGGCAGGTGAATCCTCCCTATTGAGAGCTGACCTCAACATGAAGGAAACTCCACTGGAGCTTCTGACTGTTAGATTTTCAAAGCCTGTGAAACCAGTGGCCCAGAGACCACTGTGGACAGTTTCCTGCTGCTCCTGCAATCCTCCCTTCTTGTTCTCAAAAGAGCAGCCTTCTTTTCGCTCGGCACTTGGGATGGAGTTGGTGCCTATGGTCTTGAAGAAAAGGCATGGTTCTCCACATAATGATCTAACCACATATAGTTCACCTCCTTTTATGATAGATGTACTGTGGCCTGGATATGGAGGCACTTCAATCTTAGTATTGTTGGTCTGCCTGTTTGATGATGTAGGGGAGGTTATTATTCTGTGACAACCTGAGTAGGAGGCTAAAACGTCATGTCTCCATCCTCTGGCATCACCTCTACCTTTGAGCTATCCTGGGAAGGCTCACACAAAGAGAATCAACACTTGCACACTTCACTCCAGCACTGGCTTCCTGACTTCCTGGTAATGATGAGGTCTTGATCTTGACTGGTTTTCTTTTCAGGTCCATCTGACCTGTCACTCGATGGAATGGGTTAGAAGAGCAGGCAAAGCCCTCACTGACTAGGAACTGAGAGGGCACCAGTAGGTAGTGCCTTCATCATAAAAGTGGTGTACAAGCATGCAGGATGGGGTCACTGAGGTCACTGTCCAGAGTGACCAGCCAGGGTCAGAGTAGTGATTTCACAGGTGCTCTTACCTCGATGTCTTCCTCTTCCTTGTGGGGCTCACTCGCTTTAAGGAAGTTTTGTGGTGGAATTTTCCTTTTTACAGGAAGGAAAATCTGATAGTCCCTTCCTAAAATGACTTGAGAGATTGTAGGCCACACCACCCTTCATCATCTACCTCAACTGATGCAGACTGTATCACTGGGAGTGTAACTAGGAAGGATGTGCAGAGGCCATAACTTGAGAAGCAAGTCAGAAAGACGAATTCCTCTTCTCCTTTGGGTTTGGATTTTGGGTATAGGCTGAATTCCCTAGTCAGCGTAGGAAACTTCTTCCTGTCTCAAAGTTTCTCAAGCAGGGAATAGCTAGTCTTTGAGATCAATCAGCCTCATATTTTTTGAGTGTCTATTATGTGTGAGGTACTATGTTTGGGCATTTTATTTGTGGAATTAACCTCCAGTGATCCTCATCATTCCTTAATTGCAAAGAGTATTGGGGAGATGAAACATTCTCTTCCATTCTCTGTGTTCGATCTCCCAGTATGGTGGTCTCCACCCTAGAAGCCTGGAATACTTTCCTTGGAAGCACTACAGATATAATCACGAGGAACATTTCAATAGGCCCTTCAATGTGCTTTATTCTGGCTGAAAGACAACTTCCTTCTCCCCTACCTCTCCCTTCTCCAACCATCAATTGTAGACCACTTGTTTAAATTCCGATATTTTTAATGCTCTTTGGGAGTGGTTCAGCCCTTCTCAGCATTTGTTTTTAAATGACCACTGCCCCTGTGTAGTTATGTTCTTCATTATCTAGCATAGAATTATCCTTTTTCTTGCCCATTCTCACCTTTTACCTTTACCCTGGGATCCTCCAAGGCATCTACTTGCAAACCAGTCTCCAGTGAAGCACTTTTCTCTCAAGAGAATACTGACCCTCTGAACTCTTAAGGCCAGTGCCCCATATCCATCTGTCCTCTGTAATGGTCTCCTATAAAAACTTAAGTTTTGATCAGGAAACATGAAGCTGCCAGAGCCCGTCAGTGATATTCACATGGCCCCTATTCCCCAACCACTTCTTGGGCTCTACACTACCCTGCTTCAATCTTCAGGACTTCCTGCCAATGGGTCTTGATTTTTATCTTCTGAAACGTGAAGGACTGGACTTAAGATTATTATATATTTCCCTTTTTGTTTCCTGGGTGGTGCCTGGCCTTAACGGAATTTAAGGAAGCAGCCTAACAGCACCTTAGTTTCTGCTTGGGGCACACTATTGTACTGGCCGTGAATGTCAGGCACAAGCCCCTGATGTGTTCATTGTTGGGAAAGGGCCCTCAAGGAGCAGGTCTTGGAGGCTTTGTAAAGCTCTGTAAATGCTCAGGCGCAGTTAGTCTTTCTGAAGGACAACAATGGTCACCCTTATGGCCCTCTACATCACACTTTGAATGCCAAGATTTCCCCACTTCACCCTTTTCTTGGAAAACTTGGTCCATACCCCTGGTCCGAAGGTGTCTTAACTACTTCTTGTTGGCTTATGACTCAGCATTGTTTTTTTCTGAGGCACTTCCTCTTGGCGGAGCTCTGTGAGCAGTGACATGAATGGCTTCTGGGAAGTCTCCTCACATGAGGGTCCACTTGTCCTTTCAGACAATTATTTGGTAATGATCTACCTCCAACGGGGATGATTATTGCTTGCCTCACACATTTAGCAGTTTTCATGGGAATAAAATGAGGGGGAACTTCTCAAAGTTTATTCTATTGTGAAGATTACCAGAACTGACCAAAGATTCTGTCTGCCCTCATGGGCCAATCCTGAGGATTCTGTGGCTCAAATGAAGAAAACGAATTTTCCTTATTCTGGGGGGGAAGTTCCCTTTTACCAATGGTATATCTTCCATGGAGAACATTTGCATGCTCTAAACCATTGCTGAATATATACTTGGATAACTTCTTGGCATAAGGAAAGAAAGGCCTTTGACTTCCTCTCTCTACCTTCCCTCTAGTCCTCTGAGCCACATGGTGTGTGTCACGGTTCAGATGCTCTTCCCCTTCACTCTTGCCTCCGGAGCTTAGAGGGAATTAGAATCGCATTTATTTAGGAGCATTTATGCAGCCACTACTCTGGCTAGAAGATAGAGTGCCAGTGGGGTAGAGTTCAAATACGCATAGGAAATTGCCCATATTCGAGAACTTAGAAGCTGAAACATTAATGTTTTCAGGCTTCTGAAACAGTCCTTTCTTCCAGACTTTCTTGTAGGTCCTTGTTTCTGCTCAGTGGCTTTAGCCGCTGCAGAGCTGTTCAAAGTTCTCATCTCAACTTTCGCACGTTTCCTGGGTTGCCATAGGCACAGCCATGATGCTTCTATACACTTTGTGCTCAGTATCCTCAGGTCTCCTTTTTTTCTTCAGGTTGGGGTTTGACATTTTTTTAATGTTTAAAGTGTGTAGCCTTGTGTTCTTTTATTATAAGAGTAATACATTACCCTATGGAGAGATCAGAACATACAGATGAGCAAGGAATAAAATAAAATAAAATACCGACACCAATGTGTATGTCTTTCTAAACCTTTGTCCCCTCTCTTTAATGGTATTTCTCCAGAATTTTAGTGCACATCAACTACCGTTTGGTAGAAATGTGATCACAACCATTTATCCAACCATTATCATTCGCCCTAGAAGGTACCTTGGGCATCTCACTTAAACTATCTGTGTTCAGTGTCTTGCTCCATTCACCCTTGGCTCAGCATTACCACAGTCCTATGATCAGGGACATCGCCATCTAATCAGCTCTTTAAGTCTGAGCCACCTGAGTGCGGTCTGAGAGTCAGACTGATAGCCTCTGCTCCAAAGGAGGCTACCAAGTTTTGCCAATTCTCTGTCACAAACGTCTCTGGGGTTTACTCGGCATCCCATTGTCATTGCCTTATTTTAAGCCTTCACTAAATCTCGCCTGGATGACCTTGACTCCAGCCCCTACTCTAAGCTACCCAGTTTGCACGCCCTGTCAGCACCATTTTTCTAAGGTGCAGAGATGATCCAGATATTCCTCTGCTTAAAGCCCTTCACAGGCTCCCCATTGTTTACAGGATAAAAATCCAGACTCCTTAGCAAAGCCTTTAATGATGTGACTCCTGCATCGCTCTCCCCTCTTACCTCTTGTTCCGTCACCCCTCTTTCCGTGAACTGTGGACCCACACTTACCACGCCATGTCCCCAGATTTTTGTGCCTTCTGTTCCCTTTCAGAAGGCACTTTTTTACCTCTGTCCACCTTAGGCTAACGCCCATGGGCCCTTCTGCAGTCACTGTCCCTCCGCTACCCAGACCCCTCCTTGGCCTATCATTTATGTGACTGTCTCCTTCACCCGGCTTGTAGCCCATTCTGCTGGAGGTGGCAAAGTGACTCAGCAATCTACTCGGTAAGAGAAACAGACCAGGTTATTTTAGCCATTGCTAGCAAAAGCAGGAGGCTCTCCCACAGAGTGACCCTAGGGCCCTGCATCACCAGAAGGCAGGTGCATGGCCACCACCCTTTTCTAGATACCCCCAGACTGTGTACCCCGTGGGCTTTATGACCTTACGAAAAGCCATTGCCTTGTTCCAAAAAGGATTTAAGGTGTCACGCAGAGATGAGGTACTATAACAGAATGAGGTATGCGTGAAATTTAAAAAAGGATATTTACAGAACTTGTGCCAAGGGGGAAACAAAGGTTATAGTGACCTGAAGCCAAGAGATACCGCCAGGTAGGATGAATACCGCCGCCTCATTATAGGTTTACCTGAGGGAAGCCACATACAGGGGTGGGCAAAAGTAGGTTTACAGTTGTTTGTATGGAAAAAGGCATGCTGGTTATGATTATTATAATAGCTTTATGAACTCAGAAGAATGTCACATGCACAGTACACTTAGGTACAATCTCGTAAGTGCTCAAATTGGTGGCCTTTATATGTGTTTGAAGTCTGCTTGCTATATTCAAGCACATTTCAGCACCGAGTTCTTTGTCATCAATTTCTTTTCCTTTTTTTTTTTTTAATGAAGAGGTCGAATGTTTTTATTATTAAACTTTTTTTTTTTATTTTCCTGCATGGCTGCTGCTTCACCGTATAAAAATAGCACCAGCAAACTCAGTATAAAGCAAAATACGGTAGTATTGTTCGTCATCTGACACCAACAACTAACAGAAACTTTTCTCCACTGCCAGTTATTTCCAATGGAAAGATCATTAAGTATTTTGACCCAAATCCAGAGACTGATGTAAACAAGGTGCAATATTACATAAAGCTCAAGATAACAATGTTACCCTTGAAATACCTAATTTCTATAACTACATTTTACCACAGGTAACTTCAGGAATTCTCGATACTACAACTGTAGTCTAGCTTCAAAATCATAGGGTGTTGTGAAGAAGACCATGTTGTGTTTATTTGCAATCATTAAGAAGTCAAGGGGCATTTTCTTCCAATAGCATTGTTGCAGTTTCTTTTTCCATTGGTATTACTAGAAGTTGCTATTTCAAATCTTCTATCCAGCCCTGGCCAGTGTGCTCAGTGGTTGGAGCATCAGCCTGCACACTCGGTACCCGGTCAAGGGCACATACCTTGATTGCAGGTTTGTTCCCATGTGTGGGAGGCATCCAATCGATGTCTCTCTCATATCAATGTTTCTCTCTCTCTAAAAAAAAAAAAAAAAAAAAAAAAAAAAAAAAAAATCAATGGGTTAACAACAACAACAAAAATTCTTCTATCCACCACTAATTTAAGACAACTATGCTCAGTCAAGTTGTTTCATACTTTAGTATTTAGGGGTTCCATTTTCACTCCTCAATAGATTTTATGTATTTCTCATACGCCTCTTCACTCATTGGTGCATCTAATTCTGAGGGGTTACTCAGTGTCATCTTGATCAGCCAACCATCTTCCCAACAAGATTTGTTGACAACTCCTGGGTTTTCTGCAAGAACTTCATTAATTTCAGTAACTTCTCCTGATAGAGGAGAATAGAGTTCACTAGCAGCTTTCACACTTTCCAAAGCACCAAACTCATCTTGTTTGTTCAATTTTGTCCCAACTTCAGGCAGATGACACTAAGTAACATCTCCCAAAGTTTCCTGTGCAAAATTGCTGACTCCCACTATTCTAGTACCATTGCCTGTGCATTTACCCACGGAGGGCACACTGGGGCCGGTGTGCAATGTCCAGACAGCATCTGCCCTCAGGCCTCAGGGCCTCGGTGCCCGAGGCGGGCACCCACGTGGTGTGCAGGCTGCAGGCCACGGCCATCACACTCAGCGCCACTCAGAGCACCGTGTTCGCAGGAGTGCAACTCTCATCAGTATCCTTGCTTCTCCAATGCAGTGAATCACATGGTAGTAGGCACTACTGTCCCACCTAAAAGAGGGAAATGGGATTGTTACCACAGACCTGGCAGCAGCACAGCCATCCCTGGAACTGAGACCCTTTAGGAAGTGTCTGAGATGTTAATCTTAACCAAGCTTCATATATGTCAGTTAGATGGAGCTGAGCCTGGTGGGAGGAGAAGTTGAAGGGACTTGTCCTGGGTCTTCAAAACCTTTTAGGTGCTTGGGTGTTTCCTGTTGAGTGGATGGCTTTTCATGCCCTGCAGTCTCCTATGCCTAGACTTGAGCTATTCCTGGACCTGTATTCTGTCCTGGTTGCAAAAGCTCCGCTTTGTGTCTTCTGAGTCTGAGTCCTCTTTCCCATGACCTGGTTTCGGTCATCTTGCAGGGGACATAGAAATCAGAGCCGAACTTAGAGTGGATTTCATTTATCCAACAATCCGCTCCATGTCCAGTGACTGACATATATACCAAAGATGATATAAAGGGTACATGTGGGAAGAAAATCCTTCTGAGTAGGCATTGGGCCGAGTAGCTGTGTATACACATATCTTTCTCTGTGGTAACTTCATTCCAGTCTTCTCATGGTACAAAGATAGAAACCAACCCCCCAAAGGCAGTTCTGATCCATTAGTTGGACGTTTCCTCTTGGGCTTGTGTGTATCCTTTATGATTACAAAGGAAATTGCAGGTCTCTGGGATTCCAGATCCAGTATGTGAACCAGCTGGCCCTCAAGGCAGGTAGACGGGTTCTCACTGGTGGGTGGCACAGATATTGGGGGAACTCATGGAGCCTCCTGCTGCTGGACCTCCCTGCTTGCTCTGTCTAGGGCTTGTGGGCCTACGTGGAGGGTTTCATCTTGCTCCTGGTGCCTTTGTTTCTTGCTCACAAAGTAGGCAGCTCCCTCATCCACGGAATGAAGATGGAGACAGTGACTTTGGTTCTTATAAAAGAAGAGGACCTCACTGAGGGTTTGCTTCTTTCCAGGATGAGCTGGCATTTTCACTCTTTGTGAGGGCAGTGGGTAGTCTGAATGGAGATGTTTCAATCCTGGCATGACTGGTATGGCTGTTGGTGAAGGCGTGGTGACTAAAGTGGCACCCCCTCCATTTCAGAGCACCCCCTGCTCTATTTTGGCTCAAGTACTTAGCAGTGACATGTTGTGAAGACTCTCCCAGTTATAATAGGCACTTGCAGAGCAAGGGCGATGGGACAGATACAGGTCACCAAGGCAGAAAGCCCACATGCCTAGCAACCAGCAAAACTGGAAAACAAGGACCTCCTCCCCAGGATGACCTTTCTTCCCGTAGGATATGGTTGGTTATGCAGATTGAACCCCCCAACCTTTCATATTGCTGGTAATGTGGCTCAGGCCACCCCCTGACCTTTTCTCCCCTGGCATATTGCTAGCCATGTAGTTTTAGACCCCCTTAGAGGGGAAACAAGGAGTCAGAGAATAGATTCATATGACTCCCTTACGATTCCTTGCATGACAGTCCCCTAAGCTTTGGTTTCTCAGGACAGTAAAGTTCTGACCCACATCAAATAACCTTAGGAACAAAGCCTCAGGTCTGTTGACCACAGAGACGGAGTTTTGGTCAAACTAGGGATGGCATTTAGGACTCAGTTGTGTTTCAGCTCCAGGCCCAGAAAAGCAGCAAAACCATATGGAGTGATGCCATGGCTGACATCAGGACCAGATGCATGACTGGTCATCCCTACCCTAGGGATGGTGCCCTTTGTCCTGGCACATTCCAAACTGATATCGAATACTAGAGGCCCAAAGGGATGGAGGGATGGGGCTGGGGCCTCAGCCCAGCCTGTGCTCTCTCACAGTATGGGACCCCTTGGGGGATGTCCAACTGCCATCTTAGGAGCGGCCAATGAGTGGAAACCACAGCCCTGAAAGGACACACCTGGAAAGCTTATAAATAATCTATTGAAACCCCCCCTAAACATCCCCTAAAATTCCTGCCTTTAGAAAACAGATAAAACCCCTCAAGATAAAGGAAGCCAGTGGGGGCTCCCACTGGAGCACACGTCTTTCTTCCTCCTTTCTCAGG
Source organism: Cnephaeus nilssonii (assembly GCF_951640355.1). NCBI lineage: Eukaryota > Metazoa > Chordata > Mammalia > Chiroptera > Vespertilionidae > Cnephaeus > Cnephaeus nilssonii. The sequence continues at coordinate 65,969,917 of NC_137085.1, read as the reverse complement.
CACATATCTCTGCTCTCTCTCTCTCTCTCTGTCTCTCTCTCTCTCTCTCCCAAATGCCAAGGGTCCCAGTGACACTCACAACCAGGGGAGGAGTGAGCAGTGGCAGCTTGTCCTGGGCTAACCCCCTCAACCTGTCTCCAAGGGACCCTTTTCTCTGACTTTCCATTGAGCTAACAGCAGCTCTGCCTTGGTTCACTTCTGTCCCTGTGACTTATTTCTCCCTGAGTCTATGCCACCCTGCATGGCTCATTCTCTCCTATAATATTTCTAGAGGGCCAAAGCAGAGCATTGCCTAGGCTCTCGCCTTCTGCTTGTTCTATCCTAAGCCCTTTCTTTGTTTCGCTGTCCCCGGTGTTAATAAACATACTTTCAAAATCACCCGGACTTACGTTGTGAAATCTTTCCTGCATGAAGTCAAGAACCCACACACTATGGGCTGGCCCGAGGCAGACCCGCCCCAGCCCGGACCCTTTCTGACACCAGGAATTGGTCTCTTGAATGGAGCTATTCTACTTGTCTTCATCATCCTCTTGACATTGATGGTGCCCTTTGTCCTGACACATCCCAAACTGATATCGAATACTAGAGGCCCAGTCCACGTGTGCACTGGGGGGATGGAGGGATGGGGCTGGGGCCTCAGCCCAGCCTGTGCTCTCTCACAGTATGGGACCCCTTGGGGGATGTCCAACTGCCATCTTAGGAGCGGGCCTAAGCCAACAGTCAGACATCCCTCTCACAGTTCAGGACCCATTGCTCCTTACTGCCCGTCTGCAGTGGAGGCAGGAGAGGTTCCCACCACCACTGCTGTGCTTACCAGCCGCGAGCTAGGCTTCTGGCTGAGTGGTGCTCCCCCGGTGGGAGTGCTCTGACCACCAGGGGGCTTCTCCTGCATTGAGCGTCTGCCCCCTGGTGGTCAGTGCATCTCATAGCAACCGGTCATTCTGCCTTTCGGTTGATGTGCATATTAGGGTTTTATTATATAGGATAGTTAAGCCTTGCCTTACCTTGTGTTATTTGCTCCAAAAGGATTGTACCTATAGGTTGGAGAACAGAGACCTACAGGTCCTGCTTAGAGGAATACTCTCACTAGGGATTATATAATTGGAGGTCCTGGCTCTGGATCTCTTTGGCACCATATTGGGTCATTAAAGGGGCTCCTCCAGTTGCTTCTTATTTGATAACTTTCATTCTTCATTATTGGTGCAGAAATCTATGGTGGGTATGCTGATGCTGGGAAGTCAGATGACAATTACCATAGTCTCTTCAACATAAGTCAGTTACCACAGTCTTCTGTTTAACTGCTTTATGTTTTCCTTCCTCTTCATTTGTAAATTCATGTATCACACATGCAGGCCCCATTCTCTAGAGACAGTTTAAAGGCGAGCCATGAGACTTATATGCAGTAAAGAAAAGCTTTCGGAAGCCAAGGACTTCTCTATTTTGGCTCTGAATTTTAGTCACCTCTGAGAGTCTTGGATGGTGGAATCCCTTTTCACACTCAGGACCCCAAATAATGAAATTAAAAAACAAAACATTTTGGAGTGCTTATTGTATAATAGGCTTTGTGATTTTGGATTTCCCATGCTGATCTCATCTCTGGTGATTTAACTTCTGAATGGGAGACATTACTCATCTACCCAAGGGTTGTGAATGAGAGACATTACTCACCTACTATTCTGATGCTGTCCCCTGATTTCCTCTGGATGGATTCGCTGCTTCTTTTGCGTCTCAACTTTCCATTTCCCTGAGGGAAGGATTTAGGTTGGTCAGCGGGGTTGAAGTCCACCTGGAATTTGGAGCCTGCTTGATTCTTACCTTCACTCCTGCTCACTGGGTGGCAATGCCTTGCTTGGTCTCCATGATCATTGCCTAGCCCTTCTCAGCTCTCTTTGGTCCCCTGCCTCTTTGGTCTCCCTCGCTCCAGTCTCAGCTTTTCTCCCATTTCCTTCCAGCACCGCGGACTAGGAAGCTCCTAGGCACTGCGGAGCTACAATAAACAGTTTCCTTGGGAAAGGACAGAGATCGCCATAATTTCATTATATCGGGAACTCTGGATAAGGGCATTAACTCTTCTGTTTTCTCTTTAAATAAAAAAAGAAAAGAAATCAGCATTAATTAGCTAATTAGTTGGATGAGAGATTGCTAGCATCTGTCAGATTGCACTCGGTCCCCTGCCAGAGGCCGATGACTGTTGGCCATGGTCCTTGAGAGAGAAGTGGTTTCCTTTCTCCTAGGACAGTTACCATTTCTGTGCCTCAGTTTCTTCTTTAAACACCAGAAAATGATATTAATGGGTGTACAGTTAGTCACCTTTGCTCTCCTGTTGTCACTTAACTAAGCCATGCTCTTGCTTCTGTGTCTACACAGGCACGGGTTGCAGATGCCACGTTAGGGCGATGTGTTGGTGGTTAGAGTGGAGTCGTTTGGGAGTTCCGTGCTTCCTCAGTTTGATCTCTTCCTGAAGATGAGTGACAGCGGGGCTCCTGTGGCTCTCTTTTGCCTTCTGATGTGTTCTTCGAAGTCAGTTTGCAGTTGTGGGTTTTGCTCACCGTTTTCTTCAGAGGAAAAACTCAACCTCTAGTCATCTGTGTCTTTCTCTGCCTTGCCCCACCCTGCTGGACAGCTTCTTTAATCTCCTCTTGATCCAGACATTTCTTTAAATGACATCATGTTTGGGACCAAGTACATCCCGGGATGGTCCCTTAAGGCCAGGTGCTCTGGTTTCTTTGGCTGGTATGTCCTCCGTGTTCAGATACTTGGTTGACGTTGAGATGAACTCAAATCAGCAGAGGGGGGAATCCTCTCTCGATGAACCAGGCACAGCAGCCCCCGGGAGGACCCATCTGGTCCCAGCAACACCTGGCTGGCCCTTTCTCTAGAGCGTTATCTTTCCCTGGATCTCCAGAGTAACCTCAGAAGTATAAGGTCCTCATTTCATACTTCCTAAAATATTCCTTCTCCCCCCAACCCAAAGGATCAGTCTCACATTGGTGCATTTTTAATGGCTTTCATTATATAACTGCATTTAGGGATAAGTAGCTTCCTTTCTTTCGGGAAGAGCAATCTGCCATTTTTCCACCTTCAAAGTTGTTCCAACTTCTTTTTGTCAAAAGAGGTGCAATGTTGACTAGGACAGATATTATCCCCATTAGTGCCATTTTCATAGATGTGTAAATGAGTATTGATTTCATATCCTCCCAAATATTCAAGTTTTTTTTTTCTGTTCTAACATTATAATAAAAGAGAGAGAGAAAAAAGGGCAAAATGACTCATGGAAAAGTTTCCAACTTCATTTTTCCATAGTCTTTTCAGATATTTGATCAGATGTAGATATGATCCTTATGTAATTATATTTAGAGTCTGAATACAATTTTGTTGTTATAAAATATTGCATTGAACATTTTCTGCATTGTCTTTTTAAAAAAATCATTGTTGAAAGTTTTACGTATGCCCCCTTTTTTCTCCCATTGACTTCTTCTAATCCGCCTCCACCCCCCATGCCTGGCCTTCACCACCCTATTGTCTGTGTCCATGGGTTATGCATATATGCATACAAGCTCTTTGGTTTATCTCTTCCCACCCACCTCCACCTTCCTTCTGAGATTACACAGTCTGTTCCATGCTTCTGTGTTTCTGGATCTATTCTGTTCATCAGTTAATTTTTTTGATTAGATTCCACATATGAGTGAGATCATGTGGTACTTGTATTTCTCTGACTGGCTTATTTCATTTAGCATAGTACTCTCCAGGACCCTCCATACTGTATCAAAGGGTAAGAAATCCTTTTTCACTGCTGCATAATATTCCATGGTATAAATGTACCATAACTTTTTTATCCACTCATCTACTGATGGGCTATTTCCAGATCTTAGCTATTGTAAATTGTGCTGCTATGAACATAGGGGTGCATATATTTTTTCTGATTGGTGTTTTGGGTCTCTTAGGATATAGTCCTAAAAGTGGGATCACTGGGTCAAATGGCAATTCCATGCTTAATTTTTTGAGGAAACTCCTTACTGTTTCCACAGTGGCTGCACCAGTCTGCATTCCCAAAAGCAGTGAACTAGGGTTCCCTTTTCTCCATATTCTCACTAGCACTTGTCATTTGTTGATGGTAGCCATTCTGACAGGTGTGAGGTGATACTTCATTGTCGTTTTGATTTACATCTCTCTGCTGATCAGTGACTTTGAGCATTTTTTCATATGTCTCTTGGTCATCTGTATGTCTGCTTTAAAGAAGTATTCTATTTAGATCCTTTGTCCATTTTTTAATTGGACTGTTTGTCTTCCTTTTGTTAAGTTGTATGACTTTCTTATATATTTTGTATATTAATCCTTTATCATGTATGTCATTGCCAAATATGTTCTCCCATACAATGGGCTCCATTTTCATTTTGTTGATGGTTTATTTTTTTTTTTGCTGTGCCGAAGCTTTTTATTTTGATGTAGTCCCATTTGTTTACTTTCCTTTGCCTTAGGAGATATATCTGTAAACATATTGCTACAAGAGATGTCTGAGATTTTGCTGCTTATGGTTTCTTCTAGCATTTTTATGGTTTTATGACTTGCATTTAATTCTTTTATCCATTTTGAGTTTATTCTTGTGTATGGTATAAGTTGGTGGTCTAATTTCATTTTTTTGTATATATCTGTCCAAGTTTCCCAACACCATTTATTGAAGAGTCTTTTTTTTTTTTTTTAAGAATTTTTGTGAGTTTATTTGAGCCGAACTGTGGACAGTTCCTGGGAAGCAGAATCTCAATGAATTAAGATGATGCTCCAGAGAATGGTGGTTTTTCACCTTGTTTTATACATTGTAATCAAAGGAGGAGATGTAAGTGGGTTACATTAAATTCATTGGTGACAGATTAGAGAGGTAGGAGAAAGCAAAGGGGGTGGGGCACCCCTGGGATTGGGTAAAAAGTAAAATGATAGACAAGTGCTTCTTTTACTTAGGTAGGTACAGAATAGTTAAGAGGCAACAATTAACAGATAACAATAACAATGAGGGAATTTGTGGTCTCCGCCTTGGTGCCTTGGTTGTGCCCTGAGGGGTCTAGAAAAAGGGAAGTTACAAGTTACCCTGACATTCCACAGGTATGTTATCTTATATGCAAAAATACAATAGGCTTAATAAAGATCAAAGTTAATTTTTGTCAGGGAAGATACTGGTCTAGGACATGACTACCCACCATAGACTGCTTTTTAATTAAAGTTTTAATTTCAGACTGTCCTTCGTGGTTACTTTAAGTCTCTTGAGTTTGCAAGGCCACCACATAGGCCTTTCCTGAGCTTGTCAGGTTAGCATGTGGCCCCTTTTCGTCCACATTCTCTACAGTAGTCCCAGGCAGTTTGCTATGCCTGTTACCCTTCCTGTTCTGCTTTCCCCATTCTAGGCTCCTTTGTACAAAATTATACTCTTGCCCTCCCTCCTTCTCCTCAACTTGATCCACTAATTCACACTCCTCATTCCACAATCTGAACATCACTGGAGAAAACTTACATAATCAAGCTTTACATTTATGACAACCTATTTCAAATGGCTTCTCAGCACTGCTCAGCAATTCTTCCTCAACCCCCGTTAGTCTTGACTCCATTGTATGTTCTTGCCTCTTTTGTCAAATATTAATTGAGCTTAATGGCCTGGGTTGATTTCTGGGGTTTCTGTTCTGTTTCATTGATCTATATGCCTGTTCTTGTGCCAGTACTAGGCTGTTTTGAGTATAGTGGCTTTGTAGTATAATTTTATATCTAGTATTATGATCCCTCTGACTTTGTTCTTCTTTCTCAAGATTGCAGCTATTTGGGGGTCTTTTTTGGTTCCATGTAAATTTTTGGAATATTTATTCGAGATCTGTGAAATATGCTATTGGTATTTTAATAGGGATTGCATTGAATCTGTAAATTGCTTTGTGTAGTATAGACATTTTAATGATGTTAAGTCTTCCTATCCATGAACATGGTATATTCTTCCAATTTTTTATATCTTCCTCTATCTCTTTTTTTAACATCCTGTAGTTTTCTGAGTGTAAGTCTTTTACCTCCTTGGTTAAGTTTATTGCTAAGTATCTTAATTATTTTTGTTGCAGTGGTAAATGGGATTATTTGTTTAGTTTCTCTTTCTGAGAATTCATTATTAGTATATAAATGCCACAAATTTCTGGGTGTTAATTTTGTATCCTGCTATATTGCCAAATTCATTATTAAAGTCTAGTAGTTTTTTGATGGCGTCTTCAGGGTTCTCTATGTACAATATCGTGTCTTCTGTGAGTAATGACAATTTTACTTCTTCTTTTCCAATTTGGATGCCTTTTATTTCTTCTTCTTGTCTGATTGCTGTGACTAGCACTTCCAGTACTATGTTGAATAAGAGTAGTGAAAGCAGGCATCCCTGTCTTGTTCCTGTTCTTAGGGGAAATGGTTTTAGTTTTTGTCCATTGAGTATGATGTTGGCTGTAGGTTTGTCATATATAGCCTTTATTATGTGGAGGTGTGATCTCTCTATTCCAACTTTGTTGAGAGTTTTTATCAAAAGTGGGTGTTGGATTTTGTCAAATGCTTTTTCTATATTTATTGATATGATCATGTGATTTTTGTCTTTCAATTTGTTTATGTGATGTATGACGTTTATTGATTTGCAAATATTGTACCAACCTTGTATCCCTGAAATAAATCCCACATGGTGTATGATTTTTAAAATATATTGCTAGATCCAATTTGCTAATATTTTGTTGAGGATTTTAGCAACTATGTTTATCAGGGATATTGGCCTGTGATTCTCTTTCTTTGGAGTGTCTTTATCTAGTTTTGGAATTAGGATGATGCTGGCCTCATAAAAAGAGGTTGGAAGTGTTCCTTCCTCTTGGAATTTTTGGAAGAGTTTCAGGAGGATTGGTGTTATTCTTTGAAGGTTTGGTAAAACTCCCCTGTAAAGCCATCCAGACCAGGGCTTTCATTTGCTGGGCGTTTTTATTTTATTTTATTTTATTGCTACTGCTTCAATTTCATCAGTTGTTAATGGCCTACTCAGGTTTTCTGATTCTTCCTGATTCAGTTTTGGAAGAATGTATTTTTCTAGGAATTTGTTCATTTCATTCACATTGTCCAGCTTGTTAGCATATAATTGTTCATTCCTTTGTATTACTGTGGTGTCAGTTGTTACTTCAGTGTTTTCCTTTCTGGTTTTATTTATTTGGGTCCTCTCTCTTTGTTTCTTGATGAGTCAGGCTAACAGTTCATCAATCTTGTTTATCTTTTCAAAGAACCAGCTCTTTGTTTTTGTTGATTTTTTTGGTATTGTTTTTTTTAGCCTCTATGTCATTTATTTCTGCTCCAATCTTTATTATTTCCTTCCTTCTACTTACTCTGGGCTTATGTTGTTGTCCTCTTTCCAATTCTTTAAGTTGTAGGGTGTAATAGTTCATTATTAATTTTTCTTGTTTTTTGAGGTAGGCTGTAGTGCTATAAACTTCCCTCTCAGGCCTGCTTTTGCTGTGTCCCATAGATTTTGAGTTTTTGTGTGTTCATTTTCATTTGTTTCCAGAAAGTTTTTTATTTCTCTCTTGATCTTGTTTAATAACATCCAACCAGTATTTAGCCTCCTTGTGTTTGAATGTTTTTGAGTGTTTTTACTGTAGTTGATTTCTAATTTCATTCTATTGTGATCTGAGAAGATGTTTGACGTGATTTCAGTCTTCTTAAACTTGTAGAGACTTGTTTTGTGTCCTATCATGAGGTCTATCTTTGAGAATGACCCATGTGCACTTGAGAAGAAAGTATATTCTCCAGCTTTGGGATGAAATGTTCTATAAAAGTCAATTAAATCCATCTGATCCACTATGTCACTTGGAGTCACTGTTTCCTTGTAAATATTTTGTCTCTAAGATCTATACAGTGAATCAGCGGGGTGTTCAAGTCCCCTACTATGACTGTATTGCTGTCTATCTCGCCCTTAAAGTCCTCTAGAAGTCTTTTTAAAAAAATATATTTAGGTGCTCCTATATTGGGTGCATATATGTTTACCAGGGTTATATCTTCTTGTTGCATAGATGCCTTTAGTATAAGGTGACCAGACGTCCTGCTTTTGGCGGGACAGTCCCGATTTTTAACAATTTGTCCTGCATCCCGCGGCGTTTTAAAAAAGTCCCGATTTTTGGAAAGAATGCATGACAAGCTAGGGAACTGTGGGAGAACGGGAAGGGAATATATGGTTTTCAGCGGCCATGTGGCTATTTAGCCAGGATATGAGTTTTATATTATTTTTGTTAATTTTATAATGTTAAACTTTAATAATAACAAATAATTGTTGAGAACTGATTATCGAGAACTGCTTATCAAAGTTCGCATTGTTGATCAGTTGTTAGAATTCGACCACCATTGTTTGGACTTAATGAACAATGGCATTTTTTGGGATTGGCAACGACGAAAACATTTAGCAACTATCTCTCAGACGATACACATCGTACTGCGTGCTAGTAAGCTAGTTAAACAAGTGATATCATTACAAATCAGCTATTCAGATAATTTAGGTAAGTAATTTATTTATTTATTTCATAAATACATAAATTTTCTTGAATTTAGCAGACAGTACTCATATTATTTATATTTTATAGTGGTGGCAAAAAGTCTAGCGCTGGCCTTGAAAGTGACACGACTTACGTTACGGCAAATTCAGAGGAAAAATAATACAAGTTAGCATTGTTATTATTTAGAAAGAAATATAGGATTAAAATTAAAATAATTTTTAAAATATAGTTACTTTATAACAAATTAATTTATAAACTAACAATAAAATATGTTCATGTAATTATGTACCTACTTACTGTATTTTTAAGCAATATGTATATAATCCTACATAATAAAAAGGCAATATGCAAATTGCATCACTCCGCTACGCCCATGATTGGGCCGGCTGGAGGCGCAGGGGGCGGGACTCAGGGTGGCCGATTGGCTGGCAGTAGGAGCGGGGGGTGGAGACTCGCGAGTCCCTGTCCCCCGCTCCTCCCACAGGCCTAAACGGCTGGTGCTGCGGGAGGACCCATGGGGCCAGCGGAAGACTCCGGTGGCCGATTTCGTGGCTGCCGGCACCAGTTTTCCACCAGCACCATTTTTCCTCTGGCCCGCCCCCCCCCCCATCGGAATGCCTCCCGAGTCCCGCCCTCAGCCTTCAGAAGGCGCTCCAATCAGCGGGTGGCCAGACAACTGGTGCTGGCGGAAAACTGGTGCTGGCAGCCAGGCGAAGGAAAGTCTATTGCACGAAACTTCGTGCAACGGGCTTCTAGTAATTTATAATATAATTTTAAATTATTTTTTTTTAGATTTTTAACATAATGAGTAAGAAAAGAGGATGCAAATTCAATGATGATCTAAGAAGTGAATTTCCTTTTATTAAAAAACCCAAAAGCGATTACAATATAGACCAAATTTTTAATCAAGAACCCCGCCCCCCCCCCCCCCCCCCCGGGCTGAAACTGGTTTGGCTCAGTGGATAGAGCGCTGGCCTGTGGACTCAAGGGTGCCAGGTTCGATTCTGGTCAAGGGCATGTACCTTGGTTTTGGCACATCCCCAGTAGGAGGTGTGCAAGAGGCAGCTGATGGATGTTTCTCTCTCATCGATGTTTCTAACTCTCTATCCCTCTCCCTCTCTGTAAAAAATCAATAAAATATATTAAAAAAAAAAAATCCCTCCCTCCCCCGGTCAATGGTGTCCCGCTTTACCAATGTTAAAATCTGGTCACCTTACTTTAGTATTATGTAGTGACTTTTATTGTCTCTTGTTCTGGCCTTCATTTTGAAATCTATTTTGTCAGATAAGAGTATTGCCACCCCAGCTTTTGTTTGTTTGTTTGTTTCTATTTGCATGGAAAATTTTTTTCCATCACTTCACTCTCATCCTGTGTGAGTATTTTGGTCTGAGGTGGATCTCTTGTAGACAGCATATATTTGGGTCATGTTTTTATATCCAGTCAGCTATCCTATGCCTTTCAATTGGAACATTTAATCCATTTACCTATAAGGTTATTATTGATAGGTACTTATTTATTGCCATTTTAATTATTTATGCCTATGTTTCTCTATTTCTTCTCATTACAGCAGTATTTTAACATTTCTTGTTTGGTGGTGATAAACTCCTTTATTGCCCCTCCTACCCCCGCCTTTTCTTTTTCTTTGTCTGGGAAGCTCTTTATTTCACCATCTATTTTGTATGATAGCCTTGCTGGCTACAGTAATCTTGGTTTCAGATCGTTGCTTTCCATTATCTTGCGTACTTCATGCCATTCCTTCCTGGTCTGTAGAGTTTCTGATGAAGGCCAGAAATCTGAAATCAAGGTATTGGCAGGGTTGGTTCCTTTGGAGGCTCTGTGGGAAAAGCCGTTCCATACCTCTTTCCTAGCTTTTGGTGGCTCCTGGCCAACTCTAGTGTTCCTTGCCTTGTAGACACATGAATCCAATCTCTGTCTCCATCTTCACAGGGCCTCCTTCTCTTTGTCTCTTTGTTTAAAATTTCCTCTTTGCCTTTCTCTTATAACACCTGCCATTGGATTAATGGCCATCTTAGATCTAGAATGACATTATCTCAAGATGCTTAATTTAATTCCATTTGCAAAGAAACTTTTTATCCAAATAAATCACATTTACACGTTCTGAGGTTTAGGACTTAGACATGAATTTTTTTTGCGGGGGGTTGGGGGAAACTATTCAACCCACTGTAGTGCCCGAGGTTTTTATTGGGGTGTGATCACATAGGCAACATCTGCCTAGCACACATCCAAATTCCAGACTCCCCAGTGAAAATCAGGTGTTGGCTATAAATTCCACTGTTTGTATGAAAAGTCTAGGCACATTGAGCCTCCCTTGTCAGTAAGGGAGCTATTTGAGGGCCGAGTTCCCAGATACCAGCTCAGGGCCGATCCTGCAAGCAAGGCCCTTTGAAAGATGACAACCTCAGGCCTGCTATACTAGCTCTTTTCTGTACAGTCCGCTCCATTCACCAGTACCCAAGGCATCTTTACAGCAAAATTCGGACCCTATGATGCAGGACCAACCTGCAGTACTGACTTCAGTCATGCTCTCTAGGAGCCCCAGACGTAGCTAATGAAAACAAATCCCATTCATCATAAAGATCTGTGTTAGAAAGCTTGGTAGCTTCCTCAAGTGATGCACCTTCCTCACCTTGTAGCTGCTGGCAGGAACCACAAGTTATGAATGCAATTAGTCTCTGTATCAGCATTATACAGCCCGTCAGCTCAATTTCATATGGTCCCACGAGAAAACAAATCCCTTTCTGTGGGCATCTGTACGTAACTCAGGCCTGCCAGCATCCTCAGTGATTTACAGTTTATAGCCCCACTGAGGGCTGTTCTGAATCTGTAACAGTCCCAGAGTCTGAGTCCTATTCATTGCGTGGTGAGATCCCTTCTGATTTCAGTTCAGCATACCTAGTACTAAGGCTAAAGAAGCCCATAGTAGTTGGTATGAGATTTCACCTTAGAGTCGGGTCCAGGCAATTAGGACCTGGAATTCAGGATTCAAAAAAAAATGCCAGCAACCAATTTTCTTCTGCAGCAGCAAACTCAAATCACTGCAGGGCCAGACAACTGTGTTCAAAAGTCCAACTCACAAGTCTTTCTTAAGGCTCTTTTCACCTGGTCTGAGAGGCGAAATTGACCCACTGTAGAAGATGCACATCAGACTGGAAAAGCCATCATCCTTTAAAGGTCAGGCATTAGATTTCAACAAAAGCTCATTAGCAAACTAAGAACTGCTTTTGAAAACTCTATTTTCATCTGGAGGTTGCCTCTATGTTCATGCTGTTTCTTTTCTAAAGAGGCTCTAATAAACAAAAATCATAGCAGGAATGATCAGTGATGAAGGTTTGTTCTGTTCCCATTGCTCAGAGTTTAAATTTCAATTCACCCAGCCATGGCAAAAAGCCAGGGAGTTGTGTGCCGCTACCTTTTTCTCCCTCTGCAGCTTTCTCTGATTGTGATCTTTCCTTGCTAGCATTTATGAAATTATAAACTGAAAGGAAAGGGGGTGACCTGGCAGACCTGACGAGCTCAGGGAACTACCTGGAAGGCCTGACAAGACAGTAACTGCAAGTAACAACAGGGGATGTTCTGATCATAAAAATTCTCAGCGGAGCAGGTTATAATGGGAAGTCACATCCTAAGGCCTGTAGCATAGATTAATCTTTACCTTGAGCAAGCCTCATCCATTGCTTTTGTGCATCTAGGACAACATAACACATCAGAATGCTCTCTTCTCCAGGCCTCTGGCATAAACACCCTGGTACCCGAGACGAAATGACTCCATCATTCCTCACAGTTGTCTTTTACATGCATATTTCTGTAAACTGTATGCGTTATGTGTTAACTATCCTGCACCCACCAATGAAAAAGAAATATGTATCTCTCCATTTTGCTTTTTACCCAACCCCAGGGATTTCCCTGCTTTACTGTCTCCCACCTCCTGAATCTGCCACCAATGGATTTCATGTAAACTATATCGTTGTGATGAATCTAGTTTATTACTAACTGGAAAGGAGCAAAGGGAAGGCCAAATGTTATAGGCATGCCATTTGTGCAGCTTTGCCAGGAAGTTACAATTTAGACCCATGCCCAGTATGGTCTGGGTGACACAGGGAAGGTAGTTTCCTGTCAGTCACACCTGGGAACAGTCATTGGCCAGAGTAGGCATGACCACTGTAAATTCGAAAAGATTTGAGATAGGCAAGCTCCTGAACAAAGGAATTTGCTCTCTTGGTTTGCGCGGCACTCTTGGGGTTCTTGTTGCAGGGGTTGCACTCTCTCGGCTCCCCTGCATTTGCCATGGGCCACGTGGACCCCCCACACAATGGACTAATGGACTGCAACCAGCCTAATGCTAAACTGGACCCAGTTCCACCCACCAACAGAAACGCTGGACTCTGACTCTGCTTCTAGGTCTGCGGAATCCCCAGCTGGACATCTTCCAGGACTGGATGAAGGGAAATGGGACTTTGCAAACCAAGGGATGTAATTCCACACAAATAAAGCTTTCTACCACATCTCATCCTTCTATGGCTAATTAAAACAAATCTCAGTCATCATAAAGATCTGTGTTAGAAAGCTTGGTAGCTTCCTCAAGTAATGCACCTTCCTTATTCTTATTCCAGCGGTGCCCTAAGAACCTCACTCCCACTAACAACTGAGAAAGACCACCCATGCATTCTCTGATAACATAACCTTAAGTCTTCTCCTTTGATCCTAATGATGAAATAGGAACTGCAAAACTGCTACTCAGAGCATGTTCTCGATCCTTTGAGATTTTGCTTTTGGGTTTGGCCCTCAGCTCTGACTCAAACTCTTTAAAACTTTTTTTGGGTGTTGAATTTCTTTCATTGACAAAGAATATGCTTTTAAAAATAAATGCTAAACAGCCTGCCTGGTGTGGCTCAGTAGTTGAGTGTTGACCTATAAGACAGGAGATCATGGTTCGATTCCCTGTCAGGGCACATGCCCGGGTTGTGGGCTCAATCCCCAGTAGGTGGTGTGCAGGAGGCAGCTGATCAATGATTCTCATCATTGATGTTTCTATCTCTCCTTCTCCCTTCCTCTCTGAAATCAACAACTATACACACACACACACACACACACACACACACACACACACACACATACTAAACGGACTAAATTACCAAGCAAAACAGAGACAGACTCATAAATAGAATGCAGGCGGGTAACTGGTGGTAGGGGGTGAGGGTGTTGCGGGGGTGAAGGGATTGAGAAAAAGAATTCATGGATATGGACAATGTGATTGTAGGGGGGGGAGGAGGAGGATTTGGGAGGTCAAGGTGGAAGAAGGCATAGAGGGAATAAATGGGAAAAATAAATGCTAATCATATATAGATGAAATAGCCACAAAATACAGTCATTTAAAATTTTTTATTTTGTTATCGCAAGTTTTGTTCCATACCTAACAGTAAATTCAGCATTTGTAGGGTTAGAATGATAGCTGCCGGGAGATCCCAGCCTGAAGGTGAGGCAAGCAGGTGCTCCAGCAGGGCCAACGAGTGGCTTGTGCGCTCCACCCTTAGTTTCTTCTGCCCAAAGGGGAGGGCAGCTAAGCAGCTCATTGTTGTCCTTGGCCCATTCAAAGCCCACCCTTGGATACATTTGCCCCTTTTCCCCTGCTCCCAGGTGGACAGCACAAATAAGCAAAAGCATCACCTGGGCTTCTCCTTTGTCTGCATTTTAGCCCTCATGGCCAAAAGGAGCCAGGGGATTCAAAGAGCCAAGTCTCCTGGGCTTGGATCTGTTTTCAGATTTCACAGGTAACTTTTACCTCTCACAAAAGATTGCAGTTCAGCTGCTGTTTTGTACTCTGGGGTAACTCCATGATCAGCCAGTCACAAGGATTTCATTATCCCCAGCCATCTCTCCTCCCCCACTCCAAAAATAACACTGTACGCATATTTGAATGAGCTGGAGTTGTTCTAATGTATCCATGCCATCACTGCTTTATGGATCTTCAAGGCCACACTCATTTGGAGAATCTTTAGAAGCACTCATGGAACTCAGCATATAGTTGGACTCATGACAAAGGTCTCTTATAGTACAGTGAAAGGATATAATGACAGCATCATTAAGGGGAAAAATATACTAGTGGATTCTGGAAAAATCTAGGCACAGGCTTCCTTACACTCTTTCCCTCTCATAAGGAGAAAAAACATAGCAAATTTTTTTTTTTGCAGCAAAATACGTAGAAATATGTGTGCAATATTTCTGCCCAGGAGAGCCTATTAGAGAATCAGATTTAAGACTTTTACTGGGAGCTGATCACATAGGTGTCTTCAGCTTAGCATGTACCCAAGTTCCAGACTCCAAGAAGGAAAGCAGATGCCTACTCTGAATGACATTGTACAAAGGGTCTAGGTACCGGAAACCTTCTTTACGAGTCAGGGAATGATTTGGAAGCCTAATTCCCAGATGCCAGCCAAGGGCCAACCATGCAACAAGTAGGCCCTTCTGCAGTTGGCCGCCTCAGACCTGCTACGGTAACCCTCCTCTTCACAATTGCTGACCTGGAGGTGGGTTGTCCCAGATCCTGACTGAGAGACTGTCTTTGCCTTGATGTCCCCTCCCCTCCTTGGTTATGCAGCTGCATTATAGAGCACATAGCCCAGTTCTGCACAGTAGCTTCTTTTCTTTTTCTTTTTCTTTTTTTTTACCTTTTTTCATGACAGGAAAGCACCGCCCCCCCCCCACCCCCATAGCTGTTGATTTCATGCTGACAGACCAGTGTATGTCCCTGGTGGTGTGTGGAGAAGAGGGGTTTTATTCTAACTTGCATCAGCCTCTGACAGACTTCTGACCCAGAGCCCAGGGGGCTACACCTTCAGCCCCACTGACTGCTTTGTGTCCTCATTTACTTTTTCTTCTACAAAGATATGGCTGTGTGTTTTAGATTTTCTTTAAAAAAAAAAAAGTCATCTGTCATTGCTATTTGTTTGGAGCAAAGCATGATGGGTAGGGGGAGGCTCAGACTATAAACCTATAATGCCGTCTTAGTCAGCAGGTGCTCCTGTACTTTCTTTATATCTTATTTCAGCCTTCCCTACTAAGATTCAGGACTGAGCCCAGGGGGCTTAGCTGGCTTGGAGGATAAACTCATCGGAAGATACTGTGCTTTACTCAGAATTGCCTTTCACCTATACTTCTGGCCTCTTGTCCTTGTGTCTCTTTCTTTAGGATGAATTATTCCCCATGAGGCTCATTAGTGGGCCTGCCTAGCACTGCCTCCTCCGGAGAGGAAACCTAGCTTAGGTTGCTCAAACCAAGACTTCCCTTCTGCTAATGGATTTCAGTCAGACATACGACTCAACATGAAACAGGATCAGAGTCTGGGCAGTCCCATCGTTTCCAGAAGTCATTCTGTTCCCTGAAGGGAAAGGCAAATGGCTAACCTGTAAGTCAGCTATGAGTTCATTTCCCCTATATTAACCTAAGTGCTCATATTACATTCAGTAACAACATACAGGGGTGGGGAAAAGTAGGTTAATAATAATTATAACAATACCATAATACATACATACATACATACATACATACATACATACATAAATAATAATACAAGAATCAACTCTGTGTTTCGCATACTCACAGCTGTAAACCTACTTTGCCCACCCCTGTATATTTTGATTATTCAGCATCTGTTCCTCCAATTCCTTTTTGAGAAGTTATCTTGTTTCTATTATGTGAATAGTCTTGGCAGTACAATAAATATAGCCGTGTGCACTTTTACTACAGAAGTCAAAGGGGATTTGGAGCCTTTTTTTTTTTTTCAGATCCTTCCTGTCACCACTCTGGCCCATCGAAGGGTTTAAGGGATCTCAGCTCAGCCATGAGTTGCTCTCTCCTAGGATGGGTTGAGGCAAGGACTGAAGAAAAATGATGGCTTATTTTTGCAGCAACGCTGGGTCAGCAGCTAAGCCATTCTCCCCACAGTGAACTTCTATATGGTCTATGTCAGTGGTCGGCAAACTCATTAGTCAACAGAGCCAAATATCAACGATTGAAATTTCTTTTGAGAGCCAAATTTTTTAAACTTTAACTTCTAACGCCACTTCTTCAAAATAGACTCGCCCAGGCTGTGGTATTTTGTGGAAGAGCCACACTCAAGGGGCCAAAGAGCCGCATGTGGCTCGCACGCCGCAGTTTGCCGACCACGGGTCTATGTTATTCTTAAAATCTGGCACTGAGAACCGAACATGGCACTTCAGGTAAGATGACACTGCTTAGTGGTTTCTACTACCGCTTCATGAGCTATACAGTACATTTCTCTGACATTAAGATATTTACCTTTTACCTATAGCCATTTAAAGTAATGATATTGCTTCATACTATTGTTATGAATTCAAATATTTAACTATCCCTTCCTCCCTCCCTCCCTCCTTCCCTCCCTCCTTCCTTCCCTCCCTCCTACTCTCTCTCTCTCCCTCTCTTTGTTAAGAAAAACTGCAAAGCACAATATACTGAAGCAGCTGATTTTTTAAAACCCCAACTCATGTGATAGAGAAACATCAATTGGTTGCCACCCATATGCATCCCAACCAGGGATCGGACCTACAACCTTTTGGTGCTCTGGACGGCGCTCCAACCAGCTG
Organism: Cnephaeus nilssonii; assembly: GCF_951640355.1. Lineage (NCBI taxonomy): Eukaryota > Metazoa > Chordata > Mammalia > Chiroptera > Vespertilionidae > Cnephaeus > Cnephaeus nilssonii. The sequence goes on along the minus strand of NC_137085.1, from coordinate 65,952,771 downwards.
AGCCACCTGATCAGGGCACAAGATGGTTTTGAACTTTGTTCCTGTCACCTGTCATCTTGGCCAGCTCTGTGTCATCTGAAATTTTGCCAGTTTGCCAAGTTTTGGTGTTAAGGTGATTGAAGTTGTCATGCTGCAAGTGACACACTGAATGGGTTTTCAATCAGATACTCCTCAGTATCCTACCTAATAAAATGGTAATATGTAAATTACCATCACTCCGCTACGCCCACGATTGGGCCAGCGGGAGGTGCAGGGGGCGGGACTCGGGGTGGCCGGGGTAGCCGATTGGGCCAGCGGGACGCTGAGCTTGCGTTGCCAGCAGCGCGAGCTCAGCGTCTGCGCCATGGCTGTGCTGCGGAACAGAAGGGGCCTCTGGGGCAGCGAGCTCACGTCCCACCGCGTACCATCAAAAGCGGGGGAGCTGGGTGCCTGTCTGCTCTGGCACCAGGCCTTTCAGAAGCCTCCGCAGAACCGGAGGCTTCTGAAAGGCCTGGTGCACCAGCGGACAGGCACCCAGCTCCCCTGCGATCGAAAGCGAAAGCGTGTAGGGGACCCTACACGTGCATGATTCAATCATGCACTGGGCCTCTAGTTTTCTTTTAAAATACAGAAACACCACTGGTGATATCTGGTCTTATCTTCTACCTGTTGCTGTTTTTGTTCATTTGTTTCTTTTAATCCTCACCGGAGGATATGTTTTCTGATTTTAGAGATGGGAAGAGAGAGAGAGAGAGAGAGAGAGAGAGAGAGAAACATTGATGTAGGAGAGAAACATCGATCAATTGCCTTCCAAATGCACCCTGATTGGGGATCGAACCCTCAATCTAGGCACGTGCTCTGACTGGGAATTGAACCTGCAACCTTTTTGTGCACAGGATGACAGTCCAACCAACTGAGCCACACTGGCCGGGCCTATTGCTATTTTTTTAAAAAATATTTTAAAGGTTTAATTTTTTGAAACATTGTTCCTTCTAGTTTGTGTGTTTTTACCATATCTATATCCACTGGCATGAGCTCACCTTGGAATTTTTTGATGCACAATAGTATAAAGTTCAAAAGAGCATAAAGTTCAAAACTATGAAGATACATTCTCGATGGCATTGCTTAACGAAGGATAGGAGCATAAAGCACTACTTATATAAGTGTTTGAAAGTGAGTACAATTTATTTCCACTCTAGACCTTTGTTGGGAGTTGGCTCCAAGAATTAGGTTTACCAAAAACACGAGATGACAATAGAAATCACTGCTCCTTCCCTTGTCAGGTAGCCTAGTGTGTTTTTATCATCTGTAACCCTTCCTTAGGTAAACTGTGGATCAGTACAGTGTACATTTTCCCAGGCCAGGTGAAGTCTGATATGGATGTGATGGGGAGTCCTCAGGATCATGGGTGTTATGCAGGGCAGGGCAGGGTGAGGTGACTAGGCTGGTGTATCCCTGGGCACCAGGGAGGCCAGCCCTCACAAAGATTTCTGGGAACTGTGCCCGGCACAGAAGCAGATGTGTCTGGACCTCAAGGAATGACGTGGGCAATGTGTGTGTCACCTGTCCTTAGAGATGAGATGTTCCCTGTTCCTTTGGGAAGGGAGGGAATCTCAATACCAACGGAGAATTTTTAAAAAAAATTTTTAAATATATTTTATTGATTTTTTACAGAGAGGAAGGGAGAGGGATAGTGAGCTAGAAACATCGATCACCTGCCTCCAGCACACTTCCCACTGGGGATGTGCCCGCAACCAAGGTACATGCCCTTGACCGGAATCGAACCCGGGACCTTTCAGTCTGCAGGCCGACGCTCTATCCACTGAGCCAAACCCGTCAGGGCTCTACTAACGGAGAATTTGCTTTCGGTCTGGTGGGAGGTGTGCCTGGGGTCTGAATGAAGTTGCTGTGAAGGGAATAAAGTGATGTTCATTATACATCTGAGTTTGTAGACTACAACACATACCCAATGAACTCGACATAAACATCGTTTGGAATATTGATTTACTAAAAAGAGAACCTGCAAGCAAACTATATTGCAGGAAACTAGGGGTTAGGGAGCAAGCCAATATGTATTTTGTGCCTACAATGTAGCAGGCCTGATGTACTGCATTTCATTAATTTCATTTGCAGGGGCGGGCTTTTCCTGATGTTAGAGCTGAGGAAGCATGTTGTATTAGGGTTCTCCAGAGAAATAGAATCTATTATCTATCTATCTATCTATCTATCTATCTATCTATCTATCTATCTATCTATCATCTATCTATCATCTATCTACCTATCATCTATCTATCTATCTATCTATCTATCTATCTATCATCAATCAATCATCTATCTATCTGTCATCTATCATCAATAGGGTGTCCCAAAAATATATACATACTTTAATTGCAGATTACTTACTTAATTTTCACTCCTTTTCAGGTTTAACTGATTTGAAATAAGCTTTGAACAAAGAAAATTTATCCTAAAGTGCCACTAAAGGTTTTTTGTTTGTTTGTTTGTTTGTTTGTTTGTTTTTAATGGGGATACATAAAAGTTAAAGTTTATGGTACAAAACTGGCAACATTTAATGAGTTGAGGGTGCAAAAATACAGAAAGAAATTATTCTTGATGTTTGCAATTCCATTGCTTCGCATTATCAGTGGTGCCTGGACCTGAATAGTCATCAGTTTAAAAACAGGCATTGACAAAAAAACATTATTCATTTCTGGAGATTCTTTTAAATTTTGAAAAATGAACTGTATGTTAATAAACACTGACTTTATAATCACTCAAAGTGCATGTAGGTTTTTTGGGGACACCCTGTAGATAACTAGATATGTTAAGATGGGGAAGCTGAGAAGTCCCAACCTCCGTAGTCAGCAAGGTAATCTGGAGACCAGGAGAACTGGGGTGCAGGCACAGGCCGGGGCCGGAGGCCTGAGACCCAGGAGCCAACGTCTAAGCCTGGGTCTGGAGGCAGAAAGGACCCATGTCTCACCTGCTGCGGAACTTGTTTGTCTGTCCAGGTCTTCAACTGATTGGGTGTCAACTGATTGGGTGGGGTGGGTGAGCCCCACCCACATTAGGGAGAGCAATCTGCTTTACTCAGCCAACTGATTCAAAAGTTAGTCTCATTCCGAAACACCCTCATAGACACACCCAGAAAAATGTTTGACCAAATGTCTGGGCACCCAGTGGCCCAGTCGAGTTGACACGGAACATCCAGCATCACCTGGGGTAAGCATGGAGCATGTGGCACACACTTACAATCAGGAAGTGGTAGAGGATGAGGACGAGTAAAACTGTAAGACTGGAGCATTCCAAAGCCTCCTTGTAAAACGTGTAGATCCGCGGGCTTACACTCGGCAATTACTTAAGCTACTTTGAAGTCAGTAAGCAATTCACACATGGTATTCTCCGATCTTATCTCCTACCCTGTCTCTCCAAATTAGAGACCCTGGACTCCTTCATGTGCTCAGGGAAACCTGGGTTAGCTTCCTTTCGCCTTCTACTGTGATAGCCACCCAGGCAGGTAAACACTCCAGGGAGTGCCCTTTATCTATCCTCCCTGTTATTTCTGGGTGATCCTCAGCAGGTAGCTAGGATCCACTTTGTGTACAGACCTGGAGTGACCTCGTGCCTTATGCCGTGTGGGCCTGGACACTGGTTATATGGTATCAGCTACACTGCAGCCCATGGGGGAACAGGAAAATGACAGTTTGCTGTGTTCTACAGCAAGTAACCTGAATAAAAAAGTACTTTTTGGAGGAGGAAAAAGAGGTGGGATAGAAGAAAAGGTAGCAGCAGCCTTTCCTTTTATTCCAAAGTGAATGAACTTGCCATCTACGAGAGCCATTTAAATTATGCAGCCGAAGGCCTTTTCTTGAGGAGCGTGACTTTCAAGTTCAGGTGACAGGCCTGGTGATAGGACATCCTCCTGCCACCACCCTGGCCCCCTACACACATGTTCATAGCCCAGAGGTGTGATGTTCTGATGCATTAATAAAAGGAGCCCTTGGTGTAGCCAGGGGAAGGCATGTCAGACCGTTTAAAATGTACTACCTGAAGACAGAAAAAAAGGAGACAGGGCTTTTTATTTTTTTTTTAATCCTCAACCGAGGATATTTTTCCATTGCTTATAGAGAGAGTGGAAGAGAGAAGGAAAGACAGAGAAACACCGATGTGTTTTGATTTATGCCTCCTGCACAAGCCCTGACCAGGGCCCGGGCTGCAACTGAGGTACATGGCCATAACTGGAATCGAACCCGGGATCCTTCAGTCTGCAGGCTGTCCCTCTATCCACTGAGCCAAACTGGCTAGGGCGAGGCAGGGCTTTTTAAAGCAGCATATATGTATTTAAGTGGAAAAACCTCCTGAGCGTCAGTTTTAAATGTTTTAGATTGGGTTGGCAAAGTTGCCTTGTTTGGGGGACCAATTTCTTTTCCTCTTTGTCCATCATCTAGGGCTTCATTCAAAGTTGCCCATTCAGTCCCAAGGGACTTACTTTACCCGCCCCTTGAATCCCTCTCGTGGTAGTGACTATTTTAGAAAAGCACACTAGATGCTGGCATTGCTGCTGCCCCAGCGCCTAATCCCTCCTGCACAGGGAGACTTCTTTTGTTTGCATTGTGCCCCTGGCCTCTAGGTGGCTACTCTGGCGAGAAAAGGGTGCTTACGCTAAGTCAGTAACCAAGAGAGAGCCTGGAGCCTCCCCAAATTCTTCACCAAGACATGAGCCCCGGGGGGGCTAGTCAAGTACAGCTCCTGCAGCATTATAAAACTGAAGGCCACCGATTCCATTAAACAGGGCCTGCTCTTTCTACTCCAGATGAAATGCATCTCAAAGAGCCTCCGGGCAACTTAGTTGTTTCCACATCCTTTTCCAAGCTCCCTAAAGCCAGAGGGCAGGATGACCCAACCTCATGCATGCATTCTTTCCACTTGATGTAGAGGTATTGGTCACTGAAATACATGTATTCTAATCGAAACTCCAGATGCATCAGATGTAGCAGTAAAAGCATCACTCATTTTTCAATGACAGCTTTCTTTCTTTCTTTTTTTAAAATATTGATTTTTTTACAGAGAGGAAGGGAGAGAGATAGTTAGAAACATCGATGAGAGAGAAACATCAATCAGCTGCCTCCTGCACACTCCCTACTGGGGAGGTGCCTGCAACCAAGGTACATGCCCTTGACCGGAATCAAACCTGGGTCCCTTCAGTCCACAGGCCAACGCTCTATCCACTGAGCCAAACTGGTTGGGGTGACAGCATTCTTGAATTCGTGTTCCAGTGCTGTAGTTCTCAGGAAGGCCCAATTGAAACTCTTCGATCTGTAGAGATTCGTGTTTCATTGACACTAGAAAGAACGTAAATTTGTATCCACCCGAATCAGATAGGGGAAACAAGAAATCAGGATTGGGAGAGGAATCCTCTTAGTGAGGCAGAATAGTAAGAAGCTAGGAAAATGTATTGGCAAGTGGAATGGGGACACTGAGACAGCTGACTCAAACCGGCCTGACCCAGCCCCCTGACTCACCTGCCTCCTCTTCCCTTGCTCGACGGACCACCCCCTTAATCATTAAGCCCTCAGGACAATGGGGTTCAGATCAGCATCAAATAATCTTAGGAACAAAGCCCAGAGTCTGTTGACCCCAGAGACAGAGTTTTGGTCAAACTAGAAATAATATGTAGGCCTCAGCTGTGTTTCAGCTCCAGGCTCAGAAAAGCAGCAAACCAGATAAAGGGACACCATGGCTGACATCAGGACCAGATGCAATGACAAATGACGCCTACTCTAGCACCAGCCAATCAGTAGAGAACATGACCCTGACCCTATGCACTCATTTTGAGGCATCACCATGTTAAAGGACACACTTGGAAAGCTGATGAATATTCTATTGAGATCCTTCTCTGAGACCTCCCCTAACATTCCTGCCTTTAGAAAACAGATAAAAACCCTTCAGACAAGGGACCCAGTCTGCCCTCTCTCTCTGGACCACGCTTCTGCCCACGCCCCCTTTTCTTTGCTCAGGTGTGCACCTTTGCTCTCTTTCTCCTCACCTCTGTAACGTTTCCTGAGTCCACACAACCCAGCTCGCTTCTTCTGCCTCTGTGATATTCTCAATAAACTTCATGAGCTAGAGCTAGAATTCTTGGCTCTGAATTCTTTCTTTGCCGAACTCAAGGACGGAGGTCCATTACTGCTGCTAATATTATGACACAATATGCCATGGTATGTGTTTGCATAGGCTGCAGGTCAGTCCATTTTCTGGAAACACAACTACTACCAGAGATGGCCTGACAAGATCCTTTTCTCCGACATTAAAATTTTAAAGAGAATCTTTTAATTTATTTTCCTTAAAGGCTTTAAAAATTATTTTAACACTACACATTCAGTGGAGAAAAGTTAGAAAATTCTGATGAGCAAGAAAAAATAATAAAAATCACTCCTTACAGGTAACCTTTATGCATATTTTGGAGTATGCATTTAAAAAATTCCCAAATATAAATGTGCACATCCACACATAAACACATCACAGAAATTGAATCATTATGTGCATACAGTTTTTAAAAATGCTGTTTTTGGTCAATTATTGAAAAATTCCTATCTCAATGTACTTTATTTTATTTTTAAAAAATCTTTATTGTTGAGAGTATTATAGATGTCCCCCTTTTTCCTTTCAAACAATGGCTCAGTATTGCAAAAATGTACCATAGGTTATTTAAACAATACCAAATTATTGGGTTTTTAAGGTTTTAATTTTTTCTTTAATATAAACAGTCCTATAATAAACACTATTTAAAAATATTTGCCTTGGTACTATCCAAGGGTATTACCTGGAAAAATTCCTAGAATTCATTATGTTTAAAACATACTTGCTATTTCTTGGAGTAATAAAATTTATATCAGTTATCTATCGCTACATATGAAACTAATAAAAAAATTTAGTGGTTTTTAAACAATAATTGTTTATTTTGCTTACAAATCTGCAACTTGGGTAGAGTTTAAATGACCAATTCTTAGGCTTGTCTCTACTGTAACGGTGTCTGTTGAGGAAGTGCTCTTGGGGAATGGAGGATTAGTTTTCAAGATGGCTCAATGATGTATCTGGCCAGCAGTCGGTATTATCAACTGGGAGCTCAGACAGTTCTGTGCCCTCAGTCAGTATTAACTCAGACAGTTCTGAGTTCTTCTCCATATGCCACTCTTCGTGGACTATTTGGGCTTCTTCAGAGCAGGGTGGCTGGGTTCCAAGAATGAGTATCCTGAAAGAACAACATTTTTTTGGCATAACATTTTTTTGACCTACCCTTAAAAGTCACAAAGTGTCTCTTTCATTATATTCTATTGGTTGAAGCAGTCACAAAGGCCTGCCCACGAGAGGAGAGGGTGTAGACTTCATCTCTGGATGCAGAAAGTGGCAAAGTTTTAGAAGAGCATAGGGGATGGGAGATATTGCATCCAACTTTAGAAAATACAATTTGCCCTAAAGTATCCTACATAATAAAAGCTTAATATGCTAAGTGTCGGGTCGACTGGTCAGCTGTCAACCAATCAAAGTGTAATATGCTAATGATATGCTAAGGCTGCTCAACTGCTCGCTATGATGTGCACTGACCACCAGGGAGCAGACAGTTGACCAGTTGACCACTTGCTATGACATGCACTGACCACTAGGGGGAAGATGCTCCGACCAGTAGGTTAGCTTGCCCTTGGGGTCTGGCCCATCAGGACTGAGCAAGATGGGCCAGACATGCCCTGGAGCCCTCCCACGGTCCCTCCCCTCTGGCCAACCTCCCATATACCTCCCCGGCCCTGATTGTGCATCGGTGGGGTCCCTCAGCCTGGCCTGTGCCCTTTCACAATCTGGGACCCTCGGAGGGTTTTCAGAGAGCCAGTTTCGGCCCAATCCTGCAGGCCAGGCTGAGGGACTCCACTGGTGCACAAATTTGTGCACTAGGCCTCTCTAATAATAAAAATACGATGATTTTGGATTTGGAATTTTGAATCAATCCAGACCACATATCTCTGTATATTTTACTACTGATGACAGGTTCCTTTGTTTTTATTCTTCATAAAGGAAAGATAAAGATTTGTAGGTTCACTCAGTGGTCAGTAAAAAGGTTGGAGTCTAAAAGAGACACATGGTCTAAATTCTCCCTGTGGGTCTTATGAGGTGAGGAGAATATGTGGGACAACACAAGTCAAAAGGCATGTGGGAGCCCTGGTAAGTGTTGCTCAGTGGTTAGAGGGTTGACCCATGAACCAAAGAGTCACAGGTTTGATTCCCAGTCAAGGGCACTTACCTGGGTTGCAGGTTGGATCCCCGGTCCTGGTTGGGTGTGGGAGGCAACCAATCCAATTGATGGTTTCTCTTTCATCTCTCTCGGTCTCTCTCTCCCTCCCTCTCTCCCTCTTTTCTCACCCCAAAAAATCAATGGAAAAAATATCCTCAGATGAGGATTAATAACAAAACCAAAAAAGGAATGTGGCAAAGAAGGCAGCCAAGGTGACCAATTGCAAATGCCGTTTCCAGTGACTGAGGTGCACCATCAAACTCAGGTTGTAGAATAAAGTACTCAGATTGTATTCGTGGCTTAATGTGTGATGTGTGGCTATGTATCAGAGGTAAGGTGGACAAGGACATTTAAATTAAAGGGGGACCTTGAAGGTTCCAGGCTTCAACATCATAAAACACTGTTACTTGCTCATGTCATTCAAGACACAAAGAGCCTCTCAGGTGATTTCACATAAGTCTCAGTCGGAATAGGGATAGCGAAATAACCTCGCGAGTCGTTTAGACTCAGATGTCCTTCAAAAACTCCTAGACAAGAGGTAGTGTCATAGAAACCCTGGAGGGAGTGTGAATGGCTACTTCCTCCACAGACTCTGCCATTCAGGAAACCATAATCACATTTTCAATTTTTTTTTTTTTCCTGAATGTCAAAAGGTAACTACTGGTATTCTGTCTTCTTGTAGGAATTCCTCTTTACAAGCCATTTTTTATCAAAAACACATGACGGGTAGTTGATCACTGAAAATGACTCTGCCATTAGGACAGTAAGTTTGGTATTTTTCTTTTTCCTTCCCTATTGAAACAGCTCTGGAAAGCAACAGAGAACCTGGATGAATCAATAAGTGATTAAGCCCAACTTTACACAGATTCCAAGTGCTTTTACAAGTGCAGGCCCATCTCTTTCTTTGTTAGTTTGAATTATTTCCAACAATTAATGAAATATTTGGCAGAGCGACAAGGGTAGATTGTAGTGTACCCTACAAAATGAGCAGGAAATGTTGTGTTTCTCCCCCCCCCCCGCCCCCCCAAAGCACACAGATAGTAAAAACAACAAAAAGCAAACAAACAAAAGGTCATGCACTTCTTTCTCTTTCTTGTACCCACACATCTTTCATTTAATGGGAGGGAAATTTGGGAACTTTAGTTCAGCATTGACGGTTTAAATTTTACTTCAGTTAACTGCCTACATATAAATATGTAATGATAGTTGCAAAATCATGGACCCCTTTGAAAATTTGATCTGAGGAGATTAATAAGCCCAAGAATTTAAACTTGAAATGCTCCATGATCATTATGTGAAGTAGCAATTATCACCATTATTTGCCAGGAAATGTTCAATATAGATTTAGATTTAGCCTCTTTGTTTTTAACCAGGGACAATTTTGCCTCCTATTTTCCTTCTCCATCCCCCCACCCCCATCACAGACTATGTGTGTGTGCTATTGGCCAGAGATGCTGCTAAATATTCTACAATGCACAGAGCTGCCCTCCACACACAAAAAAAAATTATTTAACCCAAAAAGGCAAAAGCACTGAGGTTGAAAAATCCTGGTTTTAGTTCAGGTGCAAGAAATTTAATAGTGGAACTGTTATGAAAGATCTTGTCTCCTTTATTGCTGTCAAGGCACCAAAATCAGACTCATATATAGCTGCTTGGATTCTTTTACTTTTTTTTTCAATGTTTCTACTCTCACAGCTGAATAGGATCTTTTAACTTGAATTTGAGAACATAGACACAAAGGGATTAATTGAATAAAGCTAGACTGAAACAAAGGATGAACTATAAACAGGTTTTCAAATTGTTTACTTAGGCCTATTGAGAGACATGACTCTTTTAAACTACTGGTTTCTCTTGTTAGAATCTGGTAAAATCTTTGGTTCACAGGTAATGTATAAAGGCTCATTAGAGCCCTGGCCTGTGTGGCTCAGTTGGTTGAATGTTGTCCTGTGCACGGAAAGGTCACGGGTTCAATTCCTGGTCAGGGCACATTCCTGGGTTGCATGTTCAATCCTTGGTTGGGGTGCATACAACCCAATCAATGTTTCTCTCTCTCTCTCTCTCTCCTCTCCTTTTATCTCTCTCTAAAATTAAAGAAAAAAAGGCTATCATCACGTGCCTAAAAGGAAAAAAAAAAAAAGGCCCATTAGATTCCCAATATATTTACACTTAATTTTAAATGTGAAATTTCTCTGCTTTTATTGATGTTGGTCTTTTTTCTTTTTCTTTTTCATCTTGTTGTGAGTTTAGATTTCTATATTGCTTTACATATCAGCATGGATACCTTTCTTAGAGCACCAAACCCCTAAGCCCTCCAGACGCCTGGGGCGGACTTTCTGATCTTTGTGTTCCATTACTGTGCTGATTCTCGTGTCTCTTTCAATATGCTTGTGGTTGTGCTATTTCATTGAGGGATTGCTCAGAACTCTCAGTTGACTCATGGAAGCCGGATATTGGGTTAATGACCTCACGGATTAATATTGCTCGTGCTTAATTAATTTGCTTATTATAATCTCTACTGTTTCAGAAGGGATTTGGCGCCATTTACTAGATACTTTAAAAAAATGTATGTTGCCTGGCCAATGTTACTCAGTGGTTAGCATTGACCTATGACCCAGGAGGTCACAGTTCAATTCCCAATCAGGGCATATGCCAGGGTTGCAGGCTCCATCCCCAGGAGGCGTGTGCAGGAGGCATCTGATAAATGGTTTTCTCTCATCATTGATGTTTCTATTACTCTCCTTTCCTCTCTGAAATTAATAAAAATATATAAAAAAATAAAAAAACTTACCTTTATTGTTGATAGTATTACAGATGTCCTCCTCTTTCCCCCATTGACCTCCTCCATCCTGCTCCCATTCCCTCAGATACTTTTTATTATCTTTTTTAAAATTTATATTAATGTTGAAAGTATTACAGATGTCTCCTTTTCCTCCCATTAATCCCCCTCCACCCTACACACACTCCTCCCCACCTTCACCACATTATATTTTCTGTGTTCATGCATATCTATAATAATAAAAGTGTAATATGCTAATGATGTCTTCCGGACATCATTCTGGATGTCCTTCCTGACGAAGCCATGGCCTGAGGGAAGCCAGCCCGGGTCCTGGGTGCCGGAGGGAAGCTGGTGCTGGCAGCTGGGGGAAGGAAGGCCTACTCTTGCACAAATTTTCGTGCATCAGGCCTCTAGTATGAATATTAGTTACTAGAGGCCCAGTGCACGAAATTCATCCACGGGGGAGGGGGGTGTCCTTCAGCCAAGCCTGCACCCTCTCCAATCTAGGACCCCTCGAGGGATGTCCAACTGCCCATTTAAATTTCTTGCACCTGAACTAAAACCAGGATTTTTCAACCTCAGTACTTTTTCCTTTTTGGATTAAATAATTTTTTTGTGTGTGTGTGGAGGGCTGCTCTGTGCATTGTAGAATATTTAGCAGCATCTAAACGGGCAGTCAGACATCCCTCTCACAATCCAGGACTGCTGGCTTCCAACTGCTCGCCTGCCTGCCTTCCTGATTGCCCCTAACCGCTTCTGCCTGGCAGCCTGATCACCCCCTAACCACTCCCCTGCCAGCCTGATTGATGCCTAACTGCTCTCCTGTCAGCCTGATTGCCCCCAACTTCCCTCCTCTGCCGGCCTGGTCATCCCTAACTGCCCTTCCCTGCAGGCTTGATCACCCCCAACTGCCCTCCCTTGCAGGCCTGGTCTCTCCCAACTGCCCTCCCCTGCTGGCCATCTTGTGGCAGCCATCTTGTGTCCACATGGGGGCAGCCATCTTGTGTGTTGGAGTGATGGTCAATTTGCATATTACTCTTTTATTAGATAGGATAGAGGCCTGGTGCACGGGTGGGGGCCAGATGGTTTACCCTGAAGGGTGTCCTGGATCAGGGTGGGGGTTCCCTTGGGGCATGGGGTGGCCTGGGCGAGGGGCCCGTGGTGGTTTGCAGGCCGGCCACGCCCCTCAGCAACCCAAAAGGAGGCCCTGGTATCTGGGATTTATTTATCTTCTATAATTGAAACTTTGTAGCCTTGAGCGGAGGCCAGGGCAGGCCAGGAACTTGGCTTCCTCCATTGCCAGGGAAACCCAAGCGTCCTGCTCACTCCGTGGCCTCAGCCATTTTTGTTGGGATTTATTTATCTTCTATAATTGAAACTTTGTAGCCTTGAGTGGAGGCCTGGGCCAGCCAGGGTGTGCAGGAAGCTTGGCTTCCTCTATTGCCGGGGAAACCCAAGCATCCTGCTCGCTCCGTGGCCACAGCCATCTTGGTTGGGTTAATTTGCATACTCGCTCCTGTTTGGCTGGTCAGTGTGGCTTGTGGGTGTAGCGGAGATATTGTCAATTTGCATATTACTCTTTTATTAGATAGAATTTGGCTAATCTCTCCCCCCCCCCCCCCCCACTCACACACCTTTTTAAGCTTTCTGATGAATTTGGCTACACTGCTTAGTAGCCACACTGACCACAGACAGATCTATGGACAAGCTGTTTTTGATCTTTGGATATTGACAACCCCTCGGTCTCAGGATCAGGAATTATTTGTCTAGTCCTGGAAAATGAGGCTGAAAGAAACTGGCAAAGTGCCACTAGGAAGCCTATTTCTCTACAGACACCTTTCCATCATGTTTCCTTGTTCCATATTTGCAAAACTTCCCTTTATCCCAGAAACTAGAAGAAGAGCTATACTTAACTTGTCAAACCTATGGCTCAACCTCAAACTACTGTTATCCCAGAAGGAAAATTATTTTATCTCTTCTGAATCTTTTAGCTCTTCCCCAAACCATTACAAGTGAGTCAACTACAAAAGTATAGAAGTACTAGTTAAGTTTCTGGGATGTAGAGAACCCACAATCAGTTTTTACTGTGTAATAATAAATTGAATGGTTAAAATGGTAGAAAATCACTAACTCTTTTTACTTATTCTGGACTTAGAGATGGGACATTTGGCCAGACTCCCGGAACATTCCCCCACCACCCTGAGAGGAGCAATGAGAGTCTGGGCTGTGGGTCCTTTATTGAAATTAAAGGTTAGTGACATACTGTTCTGTTGCAGTTGAGGCCCCAGCTCTGAAATCACTCCTGCAAGAACTTTCTCATTTTTAAAACCTCTTTTATGTAAAATTGTCCACCGGCTCCAGTCTGAAATTCAATTTATTCAGAGATAAGGCAAAGGAAGATCGTCACTTCTCTGATGTGAGGGATCTGAAGAAATTAGGAGTGAGCAAGATAAACATCAGAGAGTCAGCACAACACACATTTCCTAATGGATAAGATCTTTGCTTTTATTTTAATTTTCTCTGCATGGAGTCAGATAGCCTACATGCCTTCAATAATAACAGTGCAACAATGCTAGTCTTCTAGGTCTCATCAAAAAGTCTTAAATTAATTTTATAATTTCATTTGGCTCCAAGGGAAGATAGATTCATAGTCACTTATTCATTCATTCAGCCTCATTTAGTGAAAGCCTGTTGTTTGGAAGTAGATGTTGCTGTAGGTTCTGGGTATAAAAACAACAAGACACGTTAACATTAGGAAAACATAACATAGTAAAAAAAATTTCAATGTAATGATAAAAGATCAAGAAACTACACACAAAAAGAACAGATGGTGAATACTTTTGGGGTGGTTTTTGAAGCCTTCCCAGAGGAGCCCCTTGAGCTGGCTCTTAAGGAATGAGTAGGGTCTCACCAGGCAGACAAGATGGGAAAAGGCACTCAAGGCAGGTCAAGTGCATGTGTGACGAAAGACCTAGAGATGAGAAATGACAGGGTGCTTCTTGAGAAACAAGTAATTTCGTGTGGCTTTTATCCAGAAGATCAGCCTTGGATAAGGCTGCAGACATAAGCAAGAGCCAGAATTGTGCTCTGCTCAGGAATGTGGACTCTGTCTTGCAGACGATACATTCCTCCTATGTCACACTGAAAGTTTCTTCTTCTCTTGGTAAAAGTGCACTTTGCAGACATACATAATGGTTCTCTGGCAAGTGCAGAGTTGTATGAGGGAGTGGAGGGAAAAGAAAGAAAGAGAAGAATAATTTCTTTCCTTCTAGAAGCAAGGAAAAGAAAACAAGAGAGATGATGATGAGACCATCCTGAATGGTTAAGTGTGAGGAACATGCTTGCAACCCATTTGCGTATTGGTTCCCATGAACAATGGCTCCTGATGCTGGTAGTGGGGAAGCTGAGGTACACTCAAGGAAATCAGCGCAGGCGAGCCAGTGGGTACGTGAGAGAAGGAATATTTTCACCCCCGTCTCTTAGACTGTATTGTGCTGTTTGACTGTGAGGCTGCAGAGAATACAGCAATTCCAATCAGGCTCCTGACACCTGAAATTTCCTTGGGTTGTTTCCAGAACAATTCGAAACTGATTTGAACAGAGATGAAGAATACCCAGGGTAGTACATAAAAGAGATTATTTTCCTCTTATTGAGGCAAAAATAAATAGCAAAGGGCGTTTGTGTGTGTGTGTGTGTGTGTGTGTGTGTGTGTGTGTGTGTATGAGTAAATACATGTGCTTATATCTCGTATATCCACAGTTGTACATCTTCATAACACAACTACATAAACCAAATGATCCAGGGTATATATTGACCCATCCCCCCAAAAAGTAGATTTTAATCAATTTTTCTAAAATAAAAAAGGCTGCAGATGAGTTGGCTGCTGTGGGTTAGCAAAGTCATGCCCAGCATTTTCCTGGTAGGTTGACTGCCATATGTTCCCATTCTAAAGACACCAGAGACAGAGAACTGACAAATTCTTCTCCTGGCTTCAGGGACATTCCTAAAGTCATGACCTTTCTGGGAGTTAAACAATGGAGATGTGACATGTTACTCTACATGGGTTGGAGGTGGTTGACTTTGAAAATTGATGTCAAGAAGGGGAGGAAAGAAGAGGAGGCTTGGGGGAGGGGCCATGAAATGGGGTTCATGAAGCGTTACTTCTGCTGCATTCTCCATTGGCTCTGTGACCTGAGTCAGCTCGTCAAGCCTCTGTGCCTGACTTTCCCTACTTGGATTGTGAGAGAAATAACTCTGAGAGAAGTTAGGTATCTGTGTTTTAAGAGTTTTAAACCACATTGAATTCCCCGGTTAAAGGTGGCAAATAAAAATAGTGTTTGGACCACTAGAATTCTGAACCAAAAATAGTCTGCCTTCAGTTTCATTGTTCCAACAAGCCCAGGTTGTTTATTTGTAGTCTCTTTCTCCCTTTTCCAATTTCTTCAATCTTGTTCAAGCTTAATGGTTTATGAGCTGTTACCTCCAAACCTTCTAACTTCAAATTCCTATTCCTTCCTGAAGCTCAGCTTAATTTGTTCTTACCTCCTGAATCCTGTCTGCATCCTTAATTCCACTGTGGTGGTGGTGGTGGTGGTAGTGGTGGTGGTGGTGGTGGTGGTGGTGGTGGTGGTGATGGTGGTGCTAGTGGTGGTGGTGATGGTAGTGGTGGTGGTGGTGATGATGGTGGTGATGGTGGTGATGGTGGTGATGGTGGTTGCAGTGGTAGTGGTGGTGGTGGTGGTGATGGTGGTGATGGTGGTTGCAATGGTGGTGGTGGTGGTGGTGGTGGTGGTGGTGATGGTGGTGATGGTGGGATGGTGGTTGCAGTGGTAGTGGTGGTGGTGGTGGTGATGGTGGTGATGGTGATGGTGGTGGTAGTGGTTGCAGTGATGGTGATGGTGATGGTGGTTGCAGTGGTGGTGGTTGCAGTGGTGGTGGTGGTGGAGGTGGTGGTTGCAGTGGTGGTGGTGGTAGTGGTGATGGTGGTGATGGTGATGGTGGTGGTAGTGGTTGCAGTGATGGTGGTGGTGGTGGTGGTTGCAGTGGTGGTGATGGTGGTAGTGGTTGCAGTGGTGGTGGTGGTGGTGGTGGTGGTTGCAGTGGTGGTAGTGGTGGTGGTGGTTGCAGTGGTGGTGGTGGTGGTGGTGGTGGTGGCAGTGGTGGTAGTGGTGATGGTGGTGGTGGTGGTGGTGGTGGTGGTGCTGGTGGTGCTGGTGGCAGTGGTGGTGGTGGTTGCAGTGGTGGTGGTGGTGGTGGCAGTGGTGGTAGTGGTGATGGTGGTGGTGGTTGCAGTGGTGGTGGTGGTGGTGGCAGTGGTGGTAGTGGTGGTGGCGGAGGTGGTGGTGGTGGTGGTGGCGGAGGTGGTGGTGGTGGTGGTGGTTGCAGTGGTGGTAGTGGTGGTGGTTGCGGTGGTGGTGGTGGTGGTGGTGGTGGTGGTGGTGGTGGAGGTGATGGTGGCAGTGGTGGTAGTGGTTGCAGTGGTGGTGGTGGTGATGGTGGTGGTGGTGGTGGTGGTGGTGGAGGTGGTGGTGGTGGTGGAGGTGATGGTGGCAGTGGTGGTAGTGGTTGCAGTGGTGGTGGTGGTGGCAGTGGTGGTGGTGGTGTTGATGGTGGTGGTTGAGGTGGTGGTAGTGGTGGAATAGGAGTAGCCTTACACCCATTTGCACCTTTTTGGACCATCTATTCCTTTTTTTGTTCCTCTAAATATCTTTCTTTTCAATTAAAAAAAATCTCTAGCTTATCTTTGGCTCCTTCCATTTCTCAAATACTTCTATGCATTATCCTGACTAGCAAAGTAAGAGGCCGTGAGGACCAGCAGATATGGAATATTTCCTCCAAAGGAGGTGTGTTGGAGAGAAGAGTCTAGGAGGGTGAAAGACTAGGGGATGCTCACAAACAGTGCCTCACCTTGGGTGGAGGAGGCACGCTCTGCTCCAGTGCAGCAGTGAGGGGATGCATTGTCTCCATAAAAATGAAAAACAGTAATAAAATGGACTAAAAATTGGCTTTATTATCAGACATCAGCAATTATAAACAATGTCAGTGATGAAAGACCCCCCACCCTTTGTGCAGCACTGCTCACCGATGCATCATTCCTGTTCCTGCCCCACATTGATATCTTTTGTCCTTGTTATATTAAGTGGCCTCTATTCTTAGATCATGGGTTTTTCTTCTGGCACTTGATTCTGAACCAATTTTGTGCCTGGTCCCCTCTCTGAAAGAGAAAGCCGTACAGTGGGAGGCATACTTTTCAAATAACATGGAGTTTCTACCCATAAAGACAATAACAATAACAGTACATGTATTGGTTTGTGATAAGAAAGGACAAAGGAGTAAAACTAGTCAGTCTCGTTATCATTCACCCTGTCCAGGATCAATGACACTTTGCAATTGTATTAACTAGTTAATTCACTTTTACAAATGGGTTCTCTCCATTGGCTGCTGCTGAGTTCAATGGTAACAATTGTATGCCTTAAGTACAATTATACTCAATTCTCAGAAAATAATGACTTCTTACAAGCTCCGTAGGCCATTTTGCCTTTAGAGTGCTCTTTGCAAAAAGTACATCTCCAATAGTCAATTTTTATGTAGCCAGACACCAATCTAACTTTCATTGCTTAAGTGATTATGTATATGGAGAAGCTAGCCAGAGCATTTAATTCTTGTTTTTGTTCAACTTCCAGGCAGATTAACCTGAAAGATAAATATTGACTAAAGCAAGGACTTATTGCTCTGATGTTTTGATTTGTAGAACTGGTGTCTCCTTGAAATCTACCTCACCAGCTTCCATCAAGGCTTGTTCTGTGCTTCCTCTGTTCCTATTTGTAATCCGCCTGCCAGCGGGTACTGTGCCTGCATCCAGCACATATCCACAGCTGGGCTGACGGAGCCCCGTGTTGGAAGGCCACTCAAAGACCAGGTGCCAACCCTTAGCTCGATGCTTGAACCCCTTTTCACAAAATCTTGATCAACTGTTTCTTCAGTCCCTGCATGAATACGTCCAGGGATGAAGATAGCATCATGGCATCACTTTTAGGTACATCTTATTTCACTTTTTAAAGAATTCCTCACCTGAGGATATGTTTTTATTGATTTTTAGAGAGAGAAAGGGAGAGAGAGAGAGAGAGAGAGAGAGAGAGAGAGAGAGAGATAAATATGTGAGAGAAATATCAATCAGTTGCCTCCCGGGGATTGAACCCAAAACCCAGGTATGTGCCCTGACCGAGAATTGAACCCACAACCTTTTGGTGTATAGGACGACGCTCCAACCAACGGAGCCACCTGGCCAGGGCTTATTTCACATTTTATGGTATAATATTATAGGCATTCTTTTTTATTTTGATTTGGAATCAATTCCTTGCTTGTCTTCTTAGGTGACTAAACAAAGGAAAATGAACACTTTCCTGTTTGCTGGAAGGAGAAAGCTGTTTATTGGAATCAGTTGTTTCACTACAGTCCTTATGTTAGGATACCAGGTGAAGGTAATAATGACTCTAGAAAGTAGAAAAATTCAAATCTGGGCTTCAGAGAGGTTTTAAAATACGGGGTATTTAATGGGAGTAAGATACTTGGAAGAAATGATACTATATGTTTGTTTTCCATCCCACCCTCAGATTAAGTGTGGAAATATATAGCAAAAGCACAAACTGATATGTGATTGGGCCAGGTAGTGGTTATTGTTGTCATTGTGTGTGTATGTATGTGTGTAGGGGGATTGCAAATAGGAACGGGGAAACCCCAGCCTGTTTATTTTTATGATTGAGGGAAAGAAAATTCTGCTGCCACTGCCCTCCCACTCCCACCCCCCAGTTACATGGAGCAGCTAGAGTACCTTTTGGCTTTCATTTCGGATGTGAAGCTCCTCTATGAGCCAGGGGCTTTGGCAACATCTACACCCGCCTGCTCTTTCTGAGAAGGGGTGTAACCCACTAGAAGCAGAGGCTGGTTGCTCAGCCTTTGCTGAAATTCCCCATCCCTACTCCCATGGCTCCTCGCTCCCTGAGAGAGGCTTGAAGAAGGCTCTTTAGGTTTGAGGGAAGAGGCCAAAGTCAGTCTTTTAAGGGGGATCTTGAATGGCACCTGGGCCAGGGAATCAGGCAAGACAGGTGGCACAGTGTGAGGGTGACTGCGATCCCTGTTGTTCAAAATCCTGAGACTTTTAGGGAAATAAATCTCAATCATGTCCAACGTCTCAAGGCCTTGAACAAATGCTTTCTTTACTCCATGTCTTCACCTCCTTGGCTGAAAAATGAGTAGGTGGGAATGAGATGGAGACCAAGAATCTTTTCAGCTCTTGCAGTCTCAGAATCTAAGCTTGGCATTGAATTTAGAGCTCAAACCCAGGTTTGAGCTGAGGGTGGAGGAGAAGAAAAACCGCGGTGTGATTAAAACCCTTTGTAAAATCCTTTTGAAAATAGTCACCCTGAACTTGAAAGTGATTTACTTTCTCAAACACTAGCAAAGCTTTCAAACCAAAGGACTTCCTCCCAATATATAAGGTGGAGGGAACAGTGTTTGACAGACAAAAGTGAATACTTGATGTTTACGTGGGTTTGAACACATCTAAGGTAACTGTTACTTTGATAGGAAAGTGTTTCGGGGGGAGTTAGAGAGATGAAAGCACAATTTTGTATAGCATAAGCTTATGGAGTGGGCTTCACGAACTTGGATATTGTTTCAGAAGCAATATTGCTCAAAGGAACCATGTTCACTTAAAATAAAACCTGTGAAAGCTATACAACTGAGCTGTGAGGATATTAAAACATTATTAGTGACCAGGAAAGAAAAAAAAAATCAAAGAATCATTGATCCTCTCTTTGGATGGATTAAATTTGACTATGAAATCCTTTTTATTGTTCTTTAATCCTCTGACCCTCAACACAGCCTGTAATTTTTCTGTTCACCAGCATTATTAAGCATAGGAAATTTTGGTTACTCAAATATTCCAGTCCAAGGAGCCCTGACATAGGTCACCAAATGATAATAAATTTTTAAAAAGAAAATACATATTGGCACATTCTATTCATTCAGCAAAATTAGGGTGCTGCCAACAAAAGAAGAGGTAATTGATGTTAAATATAAAAAGAAAAGAAAAGACCCCCTCCCAAACAAAAGATGTAAATTATAAGGGAGTTGATATTGGGTATAGTAGTTGAGGAACTATTGAGGGTTCAAACCAAGGCCAGGGCAGTAGAAATGGAGGTGAAGAAACTGATTTGAAAGATATTTAATAAGGACACATATGTAAAATAATAATAATAATAAAATAAAATATAAAAAAAGAAAGTGTGAGGTAACCGGAACCCCAAGAACGCCTGAGAACGTCTTTCCTGCCATGCTAGCAGTCATCAGCTGTACGGTAATATTACCTGGGGCAAATGGGGAAGTATTTTGGACTTATGTTCCTGACCCTTCATGGGTGGGAGCCCTTATGTGGGCTGATCCCCCCACCTAATGTAGTTACCAATAATACCAAACCCCTTGGTCATCCAGGAGGACCATGGGTGGGGCAAGGAAGTATAATTACACAGGGGTCGCCACCAAGCTTCCCTTTTGTATGACACAAAATCAAACCACTGCTCCTTTGTGTGTAAAATTAAAGAGGTTTCTGGCTTGCGTGGACACCAAAGGAAGGGACTGTCACTACTTGCTCCTGGGAGAGGTGCAGAAAATGTAACTAAGACCTTGTCTATACAAAAAGAAATTGACAGCCAGTTTGAAATGGAATTGTCATGACCTAGAGCAAAGAATATCCCTACATGATATTATTCTACAAGGTCATTATAATTTTCCCCAGATTTGTGTTACCCCCATTATCTATAACAGTACCTCGCACCCTTGGGAATCAATAAAAAATCATCTTTTTGGTGCTTGGAGACAAAGGTAACACATCTCTTGATATTTTAGAATTACAACAGCATAATATACAATTATCCCAAACAAATTTACAAACCAATTCTTTGAATGTCTGGCAGCATTTTAAAAAGGACATGAAATGATTTAATCCCTTCCACTATGTAGAGGGCCCCCTGGGAAGGCACCTGAGCATTCTATATTGGCCCTTCTTGCCCTTTTGGCCAAGAGGGACCCTCTTCTCACGGTCCAGTTGTCCACAGCTATTGCCTGAGCTTTCAGTTCATGCCGAGGTTGAAGCATCATGGTGGCTGGTACCATGGATCTGTCTCTCGCCCAGGGGGGTGAGCTGGGCCCTCCCTGGAGAAGAAACCTGGGTTCCCCAAGATATGTGATCAGTGCTGGGGCCTCACCAGCAGGCGAGGGGATCCCAAGGCAGGTGCTGGGTGTGGAGGCCACGGGGGCATAGGCTACCAAGGAGACAAAACTGAACCTCACGTCACCCTGCTTGGCCCCGGAGGATGGCTGGTTAGCCAGAGACGGGTAAGATTCCTCAGGGAAGGAACAACCTAAGACAGGCACAGTCGCAGAGGGACCATCAGGAGAGAACTTGGGGGTCAACAGAGGTGGGGCACAGATCCTTACCCCCCAACTTTGCAGGGGCCTGAACCTTTACCCCTTCTGAGGGAGGTCTCCTGCCCCCATGGCTGCTTCACTTCCCATGCACAGCTCAAATCAGGACCCAGGTAACAGACAGAGACTTGGCCGACAGCAGCTGCCCTCTCACTGCAACAAGACTTGTTTGAGATGTCTTGTACCCATGGTGTGAGGAAGTGAGTTTTTGATATCTAAATCCAGCCTAGTACCAGGAATGCTCAGGGCCTACTCAAGAAGGCAAATAATCCTTTCCACTAATATACACAGGGTAAAATAAGATTGTTGTTAGAGTGTTGAGTTTGACAGTAGAATAGTAGTCAAGTTTTCAGAGTAATTTAAATTGGCTAATTGAAATAAGCGAATAGTCTAGAAATATTGATTGTACTGTACAATCTAAAGTGTTAACAAAAATTTTTATTGGCAGTTCATCTCATGGTAAAATTGCATAACATGTAATGAACCTAAAGCAGTCATATTTTAGCGCAAAAAATTAAATTAAAATTTAAAAGCTATCAAGACTACATTATACAATTTCCAAAAGTCTCCTAATATTTAAATAAACAAAGGGGGGATAGTAGAAGAATATCATGTAAGGAAAAATATCCTGTAAGTAAATTACATCTAGAAAATTTTTACTTTAGAAAATTAACTTTCATTTGTAATGCTAACAGCAAGACACCCATGAAAAACACACATGGTTTCAAAACAAGCCAAAGGAAAATCGTTTGGGCAAAAAATGAAAAAGGATCCCAAGTCAAATTTATAGAAAATATTCCTTTATTAACTTTTGGTCAAGAATATGTTTGTATATTTGCAGAAAACAACTCCAAGACCATGTGGATTCCTGCAACAGAGAAGAATTGACAGGACTGCTCCAACCATGAAGACAGAAGAGAAGCAGTCCAGAAATGAAAGACGCTGATGATGCCTTGCCATACTAGCAGTCAGCAGCTGTGCGTCGCTGAAGGTTGCCCAGGACCAAACCAGAGACGGTCGGACCTGCATTACCACCATTTGTCCACCATCCAGAACTGAAATATCATTGCTGACATATACACATAAGGAACTATTTGATATTGAAATTGGGACTCAAAAGAACTGTTGGCCCAGAAAGAAACTCACTACAGACTGATTCATTTGCCTCTCAGCATAACCATTATGGCTTGTCTCACTTTCGGTTCTTATAAGTGTATTTCTTGTATCACATGATCTCACGCATCTAGGGGAAATAATGAACAACATAAACTGATGAACAAAAACAGACCCGGAGACAGGGAAGCATCGATCAGACTGTCAAACCTCAGAGGGAAGGTAGGGAAGGGTGGAGGTAGGGGGAGAGATCAACCAAAGGACTTGTATGCATGCATATAAGCCTAACCAGTGGTCACAGACAACAGGGGGGTGGGGGCATACGTGGGGAGGGGTTTGGGATGGGAATGGGGGGATGAGGACAATTATGTTATACCATAATCAATAAAGAAATTTTAAAAAAATAAAAAAGAAAGATATTTAGAAAATAAAATTCACCGGACCTAATAATGTGGTAAAGAGGGCAGGTTGGGGGAGGTGGGAGAAGGAGTCAAGATGTTTCTTAAGATTTTGGCTCGAAAGATGGAGTGAATGTTCGTGCCACTCCAGAGGCAGAGACAATAGAGGAGGGAGCTTGCTTGGGGGAAAAGATGACAAATCTATTTTGACATTTTGCATTTGTGATGTATATGGGCGACACTGAGGTGAAATGCCTGGTAGGCAGATAAATATCTATTTATATGGATCTACAGCACATGAGTGACAGCGAAAGTTACAGGAGTGGATGGGATTTCCAAGGGACACTGCAGAATGGGAAAACAGTCAGGGTAGAATTCCTATGATCACCCCATTAAGGAGATAAAATAGGGCAGACTACAGTATTAAGATGAAAATCTGGAAAAGGGGGTTTCTTGGAAGTTAAGGGGGAAAAGCTTTCCAGAGGAATGGAAGTGTAAATATCCCAGAAGGAACAATCATGAAAATATCCCAGAGAGCTCAAGCAAATTAAAGACTTATAAAGTCACTCTTGGAGGGACGCACCTCTTTTCCAGTCCTCTCGATCATGAGAGGCAATTTACCCATATACTTTTCACCTATTTCCACATATCTTTATTGGGTCCCACGTAATTGCTATCGGTCCATTTTTTTTCTTATCTATTAACCAGACTGGCGACTGGGGTAGAGTGGGATCTGTAGTTTCTCTTTCCTCTTCCTCCTAGAATAGTGAAACAGAAACCTGGGTGAAGCATGTCGGCCCTGAAGACTCCAAATTATCCTCAGATTGACTGGTCCTGAGGGCATACGGAGTTTGTAGGTGTATTCGGCTGTCACAGCAAAGCCATATTTCTTGAGTATTAGCTTCATCATTTTGCCTTTTTTCTCTTTTGTGGTGGAACTCAAGCAGGGATGAAGAGTGCTTTTATTGTGCCTCTCCAAACCCTGCAACAACCAACAGAACATATTGGCAAATGCTCTTGTTCTTTGTGGGAGCAGTTCTGGCCAGATTTCAGAGCGCTGACAGAGGAGGTGTGATGTCATGGGACAGCTTTTCTTTCTATAGGACACATGTTTATTACATCTTGGTAAAGGAACCAGGGTAAAGATTTAGGAAAGAAGAGGCGGGGATAGGGTTAAGTCAAAGTGTCTGAGACTTTGCGGTTGAAATTTAGGACAGAGCGTGGGAATGGGTCTTGGCTGGAGAGAGGGGTAATTCTTCCTTTGAGATAGAAAGGTCTAAGAAAAGGTTAGGCTTGGCTGAGATTAGTGGTCTGTGGTTTTTGGGGGAGTTGATGGAGGCAAGAAAGTGAGTAACTGAAGAGTTGAGAGAGTTCACACATATTCACGAATCTCTGTAACAGAATTACAGAATGCAGGACCGCAGCATTGAAAAAGACCGGCAGTTGTCATAGACTGGGTTATTGGTTTCAATTCTTCATTTCCCTGGGAAAGTACAGCCATGCCCTTTGCTATGTACTATTGCAATGCCTTTCTGTTGTGGGTGGAGTTGTAAACTCCATTGATGTTGGGTTTGGCCATGTGACTTGCTGACAGTGGGATGCTGGTAGCTGTGATGTGAGCAGAGGCCTTATATGTATTTAGTTTGGCTTGATCACCATGAGGTAATCATGCCCTGGATGGGGACTGTTCCTTCACCTGGGCCACAGAATCAACATATACCAAACAGAGTGTTCTCAACCCCAAGGTATGGATTCTAGTGAACATCACTTTAAGGGGATGAACCAGGGCAGATCAAGAGTTCTAGCATGCTCTCAGGCACTACTCATAATACATCTAATTATTCTTCTGAGAAGGTCCTTTTTATGTTTGAAGACTTATCCCTACAAGACAGCTCTTTTTCAGGTTATGTATAATTGATTACTATTTGATTTGTATTTCCATACTCTTCTACAAGTCTTAATCTTCAGGGGCTGAAAAGTTAATGACTTCCTTTGCCAGACTTCATTGAAGCTAGGATTTTGGTTGCAAGCTAGATTGTTTAAACAAGGTGCACTCGTGTGATATTTGGAAGGCAGAAGAGAGATGGAGGCATTTTCAGCTTGCAAGCAAGTTCATGAGCGTTAAAGGCTACTGCACTGACCAGAGTCAGCATTCCTCTACCTGGTTACCAGCTCCAGGGAAGTTAAGCAGTGGTGGCAATGGCAGTGATAACTTCCTGATCTTTGGTTGGTGTTATCTGGGAGGTCTTCAACTTGGCTAAGTGGTACCTTCTTGACTCGATGCCCATGTGCTAGCCTTTCAATATTTCTGTGTGCACCGAATTCCTTGCATTAATTTTTTTTCTGCTTGAAATGTCTAGAGGGATTTCCATTGTGGGCATTGAACCCTGACTGATTCACAATCTCCTGCTTTCTCCTTTCAATACCTTTGGAGTATGTAGGCTCCAGTGCTAATCAGAGTGTGGTCTCTGGTTGCCCACCTGCTGGTGACCAGTTTGCATCAGAATGTCAGTTACTAGTAATTGAGTCATTATGCACACTTTTCATCATTTTAAAAAAATATATGCATATATTTACTGATTTCAGAGAGTAAGGGAGAGGGAGAGATAGAAACATCAATGATGAGAGAGAACCATTGATTGGCTGCCTCCTGCACACCCCCTAATGGGAATCAAGCCAGCAAACCGAACATGTGCCCCAGACTGGAATCAAACCCAGGACCCCCCAGTCTGTAGGCCGATGCTCTATCCACTGAGCCAACCAGCTAGGGCTATTTATGAGACTTTCTCATAGGAGAGAGCAGTATGTTAATTTATATTCTGGCACAGGATCCTCATCTTTTGGGGATGGGTACTTTGAGTACCACTGGTTTACTCAAAGGCCACAGACACACTCTGTATTTTCTTCCTCTAGGCATTAAAACTGCTTCTTTTTTGTTTTTATTGGTAATTGCAATTTTACCCCAGGGGACATGTGTCTCCTGGGGTTGCATTATTCATCTGTAATGGAAAATTTCTTTAGAAATTATTGTGATTTTTCCTAAGTCATTTTTGTTTCCTTTGAAGTATTCCTTTTTTAAAAGTAATTACTTATTTTATTAACAAAGCAATGCATGCCCATGAGGAAATAAAAGTTTCAGCACTTTCCTTAAAGTTTAAGCATAGTATATAATATGTGAAAAACAAAAATTTCTTTATCTCTCAAACTTCTTAGCCAGCTTCTCTGAGGTAACCAACAACAGTATTTTTTTTAAAAAAGTTATTTATTTTCCCAGTGGAAATAGCCTTAGTTAAACCTCACAACTATAGTTGTGCCATTTCATTCTCACCCAAGGTGGATCATGTGAACTTTCATATTGTATGACATTGAGGTCCCGTCACAATGACCTTGCCACACTCATTTACCAATCACAGCACCAAGCAGATCTGGCCTTTATGCTGTTGCCACAGGATGAGAATTTAATTTTAACATCAGGTTTTCAACAAATTGTGGGGTGTCTATATTAACAAGATACCTATAATCTTTTTGTGATAAAATGTTAAAACCATTCACGTTATTGTGAAGTACTGGTATTGAGGACCTGTATTCAAATTTTTATTTAAAATTTTGTCATGGCTGGACATGAAATATAAATTATTTTAGCTGATTTTTCCTCTTCTCTTTTAAAAGATGGTAAAGTTCATTTCAGTGCAAAAGAAGAAAAAAAGACAAAACAAGCTCTCATGATTTCCCTTAATAATTTTTTAAAAATTGTGTGTGTGTCCTGGCTGGTGTGCTCAGGATTAGAGCGTCAGCCTGTGCACCAAAGGGTCATGGGTTCGATTCCCGGCCAAGGACATGTGCATGGGTTGCAGGTTCACCTCTGCCACAGTCAAGGTGCGGGTGGCAACCAACCCATGTCTCTCTCTCTCTCTCTATCTCTTCTCTTCTCTCTCCCCACCCCCTTCCTTCCTCCTTCCACTCTCTCTAAAAAGCAATGGAAAAAATATCCTCAGATGAGGATTAATAAAAAAATAAAAATAAAAATTGTGTGGGTGTATTTCAAAATATACTACTTCTGCTTTCTGTAGGTTTTCTCAACTGAAAAGATGCATTTTGAACTTTTGAACTTCAGATATATATTTTTTAAGTTGATGGTGTTGGCTTGGGTGACTCCAGGGGAATATCAGCTGCAAACATGTAGTCACAACCACAGAAACTACCAAAGACAAAATGCCCACTCTTGCTTTCAGAGGTTTGGAATAAAAGGAATGAATGTTCTCAGAGTTTGCCACTTTTTAGCAGAGAATGTTATAAAACAACATAATACAAAGTGTTGTCAGGCATTTGAATAAAAAAGAACCTAAAGAAATCAGGGGGTAAATACCTACATTCAATACCTGTGTAAAATACAATGGGGGTCACCTACCCTTTCAGAGCACCTTAAAGATGTCTACCTCCCTAATTCATACCACCTTAAGCAACAATGTGCTATTGAAGTTTATTTAACCCATGTTCATTCAAAGGCATAACCCTGTAGAATCCTCTCCTGACCCTCCAACATGCCTCACTAAAAGAGAAACCACAAAATATCAATTTATGTAAGAAACGCTGGATTTTAAATATAACTTATATAGTATGTATGTCATCTTAAGCACGTTATTTCACTTTTAAATGCTTCAGATTGGATTGGAATGCCTACCACGTTTATTATAAAAATGAGCTTGAATTATGGTGGAAAACAAAGGATATGGTGCCTATTCTATAGCAGATGCTTAGTACGAGTTAACCGCCCATCCTATGTTTTTGGACTTGGAACATCTTGGAGATGAGCTCAGACACCAAAGAGAGAAGTCCTTTCTATTAATAGATACCTACTGGACATTGAAGACAAATGCCTCAAATGTGGAGAGGTCGAGGGTTACAAAAACTGTGGTTATATTTCAGCAATTAATGTTAGTGAGGAACACGTTCTTTCCATTTTCTCAGTGCATCTCTATGACCATATAGAATATCTCATTTGAAAATAACACTGGAGGTCTACATGTGAGGTCTGTTATGAGTGCAAATCCTGACCTAAATGACCTTCTCGCTTGCTCCGTGATAGGCCCCATTGCAAGGATCCTCGTTAGTTTTCAGAGTTTTTTAAATTTTTTATTAAAAGATAGCTTTATTGAAGTATGATTTATGTAATAAAATTCACCTCTTTTGGGTGTACAATCCAGTGATTCTTGGGAAGTTTACAGAACCATCATCACTGCCCAGTGTTGGAACACACCCCTTACTCCCAAACATCCCTGGTTCCTGGCTGCAGTCAGTCCCTGCTTCCACCCCAGCCCTAGGGCAACACTAATTACTTTATGTCTTTTTGATTTGCCCTTTTCACAGGATGGTTTTTCTGGAGATGTGAGTCATTCTGATTCAAACAAGGCTTGGGAGAAGGTATGAGATCAGATTTCTTCATATACTGACATATTTCTTTTTTTTTAATTTTATTTTTTACAGAGAGGAAGGGAGAGGGATAGAGAGTCAGAAACATCGATGAGAGAGAAACATTGATCAGCTGCCTCCTGCACACCTCCCCACTGGGATGTGCCCGCAACCAAGGTACATGCCCTTGACCAGAATCAAACCCGGGACCCTTGAGTCCGCAGGCCGACGCTCTATCCACTGAGCCAAACTGGTCAGGGTACTGACATATTTCTTAATATATTGGTTGCTACTGGATCCCCAGGGATGGTGACTGGCCTCTTGGCAGCTCCTCGGAGAAGTCCCAGTTCCCTTGGAGAGAAATTGGACCAGCAGGCAACCAGCTGGGGAACCACGTCAGCCAGGGTCCGGTCAGGAGACGGAAGCCACTCCAGTTATTTTAACAGAGAGAACTCAGTGTGAACAATTATTAGAGGGCATCAAAGAACTGAAAGGCAAACAGCGAGCACTGAGATACACAGAGAGGGGCAACGGTGGGGGTTGGCTACCTGCTTTTGTTTGGGGAAATAAAGGAAAGCAGTGGCGTTATAAAACCTGCCAGTTTGGAGGAGGGTCTCTCTGGGGCTCCAAC
Organism: Cnephaeus nilssonii; assembly: GCF_951640355.1. Taxonomy (NCBI): domain Eukaryota; kingdom Metazoa; phylum Chordata; class Mammalia; order Chiroptera; family Vespertilionidae; genus Cnephaeus; species Cnephaeus nilssonii. Next base: position 65,923,696 of record NC_137085.1, on the reverse strand, counting down.
ACAAGCCTCCAAGGAGGAAGAAGATGGCCCACAGCTGATGCTTGGTCTCCGCGAGGATTTGATAGGACTGGTCTGCAAAGGGATTCCTCAGCTGCTGGAACAAGGGGGCTTCTGAGGTTCAAAGGAATCAGGCACACACAGGTCCTTCTTCCCCTCCCCAGGGCCAGTCTTCCTCTGGTGCCCCCCGTTGGCAGTTCAACAGGGAGCCGAGGGCGAGGCAGAAGGTGAGTCACAGCTCCAGCCCCAGCATCGCAAAGCTGAGTCAGAAAGATGCATCTCAAACCGAGGAGAACAACTTAATTCATGACACAAGCTTCTCAGATCCAGGTCTGTCTGGTTTGCAAGCCTGTGTTCTAAACCACTACTCCATACTAACGCTTTATGGTTACATCCCCCTCTCACCTATCAAGTCCCAAACACCTGCATATTCAGTCATTGAATGGCTCAGTCTTCTATAAACTCAGACATTGCAAATCAAAACATACAGTTTCCACCCTTTAGGGATAATCTTTTGTTTCATAGATTTCTTGGAATCACCTTTCTTAATCTGAGTTCAAATTCTCCTTGATATTCTAAGTTTCCACAAACTTTTCCTAGAGTTGTCCTTGACAATGGAAAGGAACAGCATGCATTAGATACCTCCTCATTAGCACCTACCAATCCAAAGGCACTAAGAGGGTGAGTGTGAATGGCATATCCTTGTGTATGGCGTAGGGGAGACGGTTCCTCATTAGCGTCGTATCACTTGTAAGGGATGGCAAAACACAGACCATCTGTCTCTAGGCTGCTTGGGAATTTCATTTTCCTCTAATCTCTGAATAAGGTGGACTAACTTTTTCCCTGCACTAGTTTTTTCTCACGCTGGCCAAGTTTTCTTTATACAGACCCCTTTGTAATGCATCTTCCTGTGCGAATGGAAGACCCAGAGTGTTGCCACCAGTGTTTTAATCATCCTAATGCCTCGCAGAGTGGTCAGTAAATATTTGTTTAATAAATATATGCATGAATAAATTATTTTTCTTTCTGTTCATTTGAAAAAGTTTCATTTTCCCTACAAATAGCTTAAGTTTCTGTTGTCTTGCTGGGAATATTAGAATTCAAAAATTGAAACCCAAAGTGAGTGTGTGTGTGTGTGTGTGTGTGTGTGTGTGTGTGTGTATTTTAGTGAACATAGCAAGTAGTCTAGGCTTGCTTTATAATGTATGGTCCATTTTGCAATTTTGTTATTGGTTTGAAAGGCCAATGACAAACATTTTGTTTTAAAATGATTGGGAGGTACAACTAAATAACAAAAAGGCAAGCAGCCCAATTAAGAAAATTGGCAAAGGACTTGAATAGACATTTCTCCAAAGATATAATAATGGCAAATAACCTCATGAAAAAAAATGCTTAGCTTTATTAGTCATTAGGGAAATGCAAATCAAAACCAAAATGAGATACCACTTTATACCTATTAGGATAGCTATAATTAAAGTAAAAATTATGGAAAATAATAACTGTTGTTAAGGATGCTGAAAAATGGAAACCCTTGTGTATTGCTGATAGGAATATAAAAAGGTATAGCAGCGGTGAAAAAACAGTTTGGCAATTTCTCATAAAATTAAACATAGAAGTACTATCTGACTCAGCAATTCCACTTCTAGGTATATACTCAAGAGAATTAAAAACAGGTGTCAAAAAAAAGACTTCTACATAATGTTTAGAGTAGCATAATCTACAGTATCCCAATAAGTGGTAAGAACACACAAGTCCAGTGACTGATAAGTGGATAAACAATGTGGTCTATGCATACAATGGAATATTATTTGGCCACCAAAGGTAAGGATACATGAAGGTACCTGTGAACATTGTGCTAAATGAAAGAAGCCGGACACAGAAGCCACATCTTATATGACCCCCATTTATACGAAACTAGAGGCTTGGTGCACGGATTTGTGCACTGGTGAGGGGCGTGGCCTGTGGGGATTGGCCTGCTTTGGGAGCGCTGCTCATCCCGATCAGCCAAGCTGCGCTCCCACTGTGGGAGTGCACTGACCAACAGGGGTGAGCTCCTGTGTTGAGCGTTTGCCCCCTGGTGGTCAGTGCATGTCATAGTGACTGGTCGACCAGTCGTTTGGTCGTTCTGCCATTTGGTCACTGGGCTTTTATATGTATAGAAGTCCAGAATAGGCAATGCAAGAGAGGCAGAGAGCAGACTCATGGTTGCTGGGGCCTGGGGGAGGGGAGAGGGCAATGGAGAGTGACTGATTAATGGGTACAGGTTGGTTTTTTTGATGGGGGTGTGAAAATATTTTGGAATTATACAATGGTGATGGTTGTACAACATTGTGACTACACTAAATGTCACTGATTTGTATTCTTAAGAATGGTTAAAATAATGAACTTTATGTTATGTGAATTTTACCTCAATAAAAAACCAAATGATTGGCAGGGAACACATTCAGATAAAAGAGATATTTAAGCCAAAGGAAGGGGGGGGGTTTAACATGAGGAGTGAAAGAGCAAGTCAAGGACTTAATAATAAGCCCATTGATTATGGAACAGGAAGTAAAACTAAATTTCTTTAGCTGTCGTTCTTTCCAAAATCCTCAAATAAGAAGACTTTTTATTAAAAATGAAAATCCACAAGGAGAAAAAGAGGAAGATTTACTGTATATTAGAAAATATCAAATATAGAAAGCCATGAAGGAGAATCTGCTTTTCCTGACAATAGTTAAACAAGCCCTTCTATTCTGGTATCCTGATTGCTATCACCAATGGGCCTTCCCTTGTTAAGTGTTTTTTCCCCTCTTACTAATTTCATGATCTTCTTCACACAGACCCACAAGTGAGAATTAAAGTGACGCTGATTTAAGTGTGCTGGCTGAAGATACAGTGCATATTCCAATCTAATTTACCTCTCCAGAGGAGACCAAGGTGTAATCAGAGCAGGACATGATTGAAGTAAGACCAAACGTTTCAGCTTTCTGAGTTTACTTGCAAATTGCATTGCTGTATATTTCTGTTTAGTCCTGAGTGACTATGGGACACCAAAGGCTAAATGGGAATTCCTGATCCCCACCTGATGCTTCCAGTGTGACTATGGTTAAGGGTCAAAGAGAGGTAGGGTTTGTGTCTTCTGTATGTTCTCTCTAGGACTGGGTGGCCATTAGCACAAAGCAGCAAGAGCTAAGTGACCCTTTGAAAGGGGATGACTTTGGAGAGCTAGGTGTGGGCATAATGGCCATGGGCCCAGCTTCATTAATGCCTGGAAGAATGGAACTGGGGCTGATTGGTTAGCTGGTTTGCCCCAGGACAGTCACATGTGTTGAGAAAATGCTGATGGCAATTATCTGATGGCCTGAGCTTCCCTGTCCTGTGACTTCTCACAAGCAAGAAAGTAAAGAGCTAATGCATGGCACAGCAGAGAGGTTCCAGGTCCCTGAGCTAGTGCCCTGGTCAGTGCTATTTTTGATAGCCTGCTGCCTGTGCAATGCCATTTGCTAAGTGTGTTGAATATCATCTTTGGATGGCGCTCACCAGATTGAATCTTTAAAACCCATGTCTTCCATCCTAACCCTCTGAGTTCATGTATTCTCAAATGAGAAAGTCCATCCATTGTTCCTGTTATTCCACACAACCACCCCAGTGTTTAGGATATCAAGTTTCGACCTTTAATCTGAGCATGGAGTTTGTAAGTTTCTAATGGTTTTACAGTCTCTACAGCAAGGAAAAAAAAGAAAGAAATTTGATTGGTTACTATAAACCACATAGGATTTCTGTTTTCCCTCATAACTAGGCTGAAGATGGGGAGAAATAGTTTGAAGAATATCACTTTCAAATCTTTACTCTACTATACCCAAACATTTGGACTGTAGGCAACAGTTATGGTCAAGTTGAGTGATCTGGAGGCGGTGCAGGGATGGGTGAGGAATGGTAGGGTCATGCATAGTTTAGTTCCAGCTTCCACCAAATTGCCAGATCCCGGACTTACTGGAACAAAAACGTGGAGATGGCAACTCCCGGAGCTCAAGTAATCCTTGCTCGGGATTTTAAAGAAGGAACAAAGGGAAAAAATCTCTTCCTTTTCTTCCATATTTTGTTAGCTGAGAGGTATGTCAATTGGTTACTTATTTTACAGTCCTTAACTACTCAAAAGGAATTCCTTATCCTTCTAAAAAACATTGAACAAAAGGGGAAAGTCTTAATGCCAAATAATTTCTATTTTCTCTATACATTCTAGAGAAGATTTGAATTGATATTTCAATTATGGTGAAAACTGCTTATCCCTCATTTTCTTAAAAGAAACTGGAACACAGCTACAAGACTAATTTCCCAGCCTCCCTTTGTCATTAAGTGCGACTAAGCTTTGACTAATCAGTGTAATGAGAAGTATTGTGTGAGCACCAATAAAAGGGATGTGCCTTTCTTGTCTCTTCCCTTCCTTCAATCCTCAGGCTCTCCCTGGAATGAAGATGTACAGGCAGGAGCTCTGACAGCCTTCTTGGACCTTGAGGATAAGGGCCAGATTAAGGGATAACAGAGGAGAGTGTTGGACTGGTCCCTGACCATTTTGTGAAAACACAATACCATCCCCAGAATTGACTACCTCCAGCCTTTTAAAAAAATGTGAATGAAAAATAACATTCTATCTTGTTTAAGCCACCCATATTTTAAATTTCTCTGTTACCCAAAGCCAAACTAAATCTAACTAACTCAATGTCCAATATTATTTCTACTTTGAGGATTTAGGCTTTTCTTATGTCCTTTTGCTGCTCTCTAGCATTGAATCATTGTTTATTTAGTTCATAAGTGCTCATTGAATGTATACTGTACACCAGCTATTGTGTTAGGCACTTTAGTGGTTAGCAAAACAAGTATAATCTCTACCATTTGGAGCTTATTCTCTAGTGAAACGAAAAGACAATAAAATGTGAGGAATATTTTGTTTTCTACTTTTATACCTTTATCCCTCTCCTAACTACATTGAATTATTCTTCAATTTGTGTCTTAAAGTCAGAGGAAGAGGCCATATAACTTCACCATTTCTTGAAATATAAGCACATTGGCACATATGACTTTCAAAATAAGAACTCTTCTGACTCTGGCTACTTTCTTTCTACATAAGATTTTTAAAAATCTGATATGAAATGCCCATTTTAACAACCAAAAGGTCTTCCACTTGAGGTCTGTCTTCCCTAGTATAGTGTGTGTGCATGTGCACCTGTGTGAGTTCTGGTTTCTTTGCTCCTTTTGTGATTTAACAAAGGTTACGATTTTTTCTGCTTTTGCCCGGTTTCTGCTAAAATCCACATTTGTTCTTTAATTGCTTTTTTTAATGTCTCTCAAACATTTTCTGGCTTTCCTAATGAGATATTATCTAACCCATACGTTGTTAGAATGATGGCCCAAGACCCCTCTCTCACTCAAGGTTCTCTTCGTTGACTCCGTTGGCTGTGGAGGCGTTCAGAGTCAGGGGAGATTCACACTTGGATTTGTTCCCTTGCTCTCGGTCACCGATGCATACACTAGTAGATGCCTTTCCTGTGACTCCTGCTTTTGGTTTACTCATTCCTTCACTGATTTGACCTTCCATCTCAATCTTTCTTCAGTTATCCCCTCCTCCGCTATGCTGTGTCTCCTATTCTGTTGGTGCCATCTATGATTATAATGACTTTCATCTGGCGGACAGCAGCCAACGTGTCAGAGGCATGATTTCCTTTGACCAGCTTCCTGGGCTACCTGACCCCAGAAAGAGCGGTCCTTTAATAGGCACTAGACCTGTGTGTGGCATTTTTCATTTAGACAAAAATATTTTTTGTCATATGTTATCTTTGGACCCTTAGCTTTCGTAGTTTTTTTTTTTAATCACACTTAGGACAATTTCAGAGATTTATTTATTACTTATCGAGTAAAATCCAAAGACTATTCCTTTTCTAAATAGCGAGTTGCAAGAGGTGAGAGGCAATATTTTGTCCATGAAAGCAACCAAAGAGAGAACAGTTGGAGTTTATTTTTAAGGACAGAAAATATTTTATTGACTTCAAAAAGTTTGGTCCCTGCTAAAACAATCTGAAAGTTGCAATGACACTGAGTCCATTAAATTCAGGACACTATAAATTTTAGTTATTGGCACAAACATTAAGTATCTTGATATGTAGAGCCACAGTCTGATGATATTGCTAAATTTGGTTCATTGTGACAAGATATTGAGAAATCCATGAAATTTATGACATGTTAGGGCAATGTGATATGTCGCTTAATTGATCAAAAATCCATCCTACTTGAATCATGTTATGAAAACTGCTAGCAAAGAGGGGAAAAAAATAGTAAAAAATGCAGGAAAGATGGGTGAAAGGTTTGGAGGCAAATATTGATTAGGCTGCAGCAATTCTTTCAAAATATTGGTCCCTTCCCTTAGAGTGGTGGAAGTTGTTAGTTTTCATATTCTTGGGTTTATAGAAGGGGCCTTACAGCGCTGATGGCGTGGCCATCCAAAATAGAAAATCTGGGGTTGCCTCTACTTGAGCAGTTCTCTATGTAGACACATCTCAATTCTTTCAGTACTTATGAGGATATAAATGAACAGAAGAGGAACCAGTGGTTATGAAAACAGGCTATTTGAGTTAGCTTTACCTAGTAAATGATAGAGATGGTTTACAAATCTGGATGTTTGTTGCAGTGTACATACCACACTTTCTCTCTAATGATAGTACATGCTCTCTAGATTTCACTTTCTCAGATGCTCTCTCTCCCATTGCTCTTTTCTTCTCATTATGGGTCATTTGTTCTTGTTTTGGTACATGCCAAAATCACTTTATATTGGATGCCAGATACTGTGAATTTTACCTTGTTGGGGGCTGGATATTTTTGTATTTTTATAAATATCATTGAGCTTTGTTATAGCACAAGTTAAGCTACTTTCAAATGGTTAGATCCTTTTGGGTATGGTGGGACCAGAGCAGTCTTTAGACTAGGTCTATTTTCTGCCACTACAGGGGTGAAATTTGACACTGGCCCCCATACACAGAGGGCAAGCAGAGAACAAACAAACAGGCAGGCCATTCCAGATTGGTAGGTACTATCTTTCTGAGTATTCTACCCAAAGCCCACGATTTATGAAGATTAATTTCTTGTCTTTTGTGAACACCCTGAATAGTTCTTTCTGATCCATTTAGGTGATTTTTCCCCCAAGGCCTTAGGTAGCTTCTTCACTTGCATGGACTCAGATGAAGACACAAGGGGGATCCTTGCAGATCTCTGGTGTTCTCTCTTTGTGTAGGTCTCTCGTCTTTGGTATTCTGCCCGGTAAACACTGACTGTTGTGACCTTTCCTGACAGCAAGCTCCATCTCCTCAAATCCATTGGAGAAGGTCATGGAAAGGACATGAGTGCCAGCTGACCCTAGACCTGGACTTGGATAACAGGAGGCTCCTCGTCCCCTCCCTGTCTTTGGAATGTACGTTCTGCCCACTGCTCCTATACAAGGAAAGGAGCCATTTCAAGGACATGGCATAAAGGGAGCAAGGTGTTGTTGAGACCATCAGATGGTACATGTGATTGAACCCCATGAAGGCCTTTATATGATCTCTAAGATTCCTGTGGGGAGGTGGGAGATCTACTTGTCTTGCCAAGACCAGCCTCTTGTGTTAGTTCTCTTGCTTATTTAAACCTGCCACCTACCAATCTGGAATGGCCTGCCTCTATGTTTGTTCTTTTCTTGCTCTCTGTGTATGGGGGCCAGTTCCAAATTTCACCCCAATAACTCCAGAGATTGCACATGAACAAACTAAAAAACATTGGTACCTCCTGGGTTCTCCCTTTCTGTATTGAAGTCTGAAAACTCTCTCCAAGCAATAAGGGGGGGGGGATCAGGGCCCGCATAGGGCTCACCTTATTAGTTTCCATCTCACAAGAATCACTGTCCTATGCTGCCCAATGTCCAATGTCTGGAAACCATATACAGTATATATATTTGTAGTTGTTTTAAGTGGACAGGTAAATCCAGTTCCTGCAACTGTCTTGTCCAAAAGCAGAAGTCATTGCTTCATGTATCACAGCAGGTAAGTTCCCTGAACAGGGTCTTTCCTGATCAGAGTCTTTGCCTCAGGGTCCAGAGAAAGATGTATAAACTCATTCAGTATAAATTCAGTTCTTATTCATGCAAATGCTCTGCCATGCTAGGTTCATCTCTTCAGTCATGCTCCCAGATTGCATCCCTGTGAAAGTTTGTTCCTTGGCTTATTAGTTCATCTGTCCATTCAGCCATCCATCCACCCACTCACTCAACTATTGTCTAAATATCTTTTACATAACAAAACTCATTTAATTGTTGGAGAATAGCAGAGAATAATATAGACTCGATGACTTCCTTCAGTGACCCTATATTCTAGTTGAGAAAAAAATAGCTGACAATGATCCTCAGGGTTAGTTGCGATAGATGCGATGAAGGAAAAGCAAAGGAAACTGTGAGAGCACGAGAGTGGGGCGTCTAACCCTACTGGAGAATTGGGAAGGGTTCCCTGTGGAGGTGACGTATAAGCTGGGACTCGCAAAGAGGTGAGTATAAGCTAAGGCTGTTTTTAATCTTAAGGGCCTGCACTATTCCAGAAAATATTTTATTGAGTACTTAACAGAAATTCTAGTGTCTGATAATGAAAACACTACTGTTTTATTACCCGAGAAGACATACCTCAATTGCAGAGAAAAACAGTAAAGTGGAAATTGTGAACCAAAACTTTACCAAATCATCAAACGTAGATTAGAAATTACTGGTTAAAATGTTAATAGTGATTCATTTTGGAACGTGGCACTCTGGGTGATTTTTCTTTTTTCAACATTTCTGTTTTCTCCAAATTTTCTGATAGACACCTGCATTGCTTTTGTAATTACAGAGAAAGGAAAAGGAAAGAAAGGAAGCAAGGAAGAAAGAGAAGAGGGGGAAAATGTGGACTATAATAGAGGTGCTGTTGTTGAACAGGTATTTCATGAACTCATCTGTGAAGTACCACATCGTGACTTGATGTGTCGTGTGGCAAAACATTGACGTTGTTTCCAAAGACATCCTCAAGCTGATTGAATGAGCCATTTTACCAAGCATTTAGAACACAGGTTCAAAAGGAGATTTTGTCTTCAAGTTCAGTAAGTGTGGAGCTTGTCTTTAATACTGATCATGAAGGGCATGGGGAGATGTGCTTGGTAAGCCAGGTGTGAGCTTGTCCATACACGCCTATCTCCACACGGGTGTAGTTCGTTGGCACGTGGCAACCATGGCAGCTCTGGTCCTAGGAGAAGTGTGTGGCATTGTCCAAGGGAAGGGGAATGGGGAAAATCTGTGTATGCTATTTTTTTAAGCAAAACTCTCTTCACACTCAGAAACATAACTTTTCTAAGTTTGGAACTTTTAAACTACATGTACTATTTTAGGGCTCTGCATGCAGACCTCTTGTGTGTCTCCAACTAGAGGATATGGGACCAATTTGGAGTTTTGAACTACTTATTTATTGTATTTATGAAGGAAGTAATGGGTTTCTTGGATAATTTTAATCTAGTTTTTAATCTAATATTAGCATTAGTCACACTCATAGAATATAGCACCTGTAATACATGGAGGAAAGTTAGCTGGAATTACTCAGCTCAAGAAGTGTTTCCTAAATTCATGCTTATGAGTACAAAATAGGCATTATTAGTAGTAGTCTTGAATATCTTTGGATTTTTATGGCTGTCAAAACATCAGGGGCTCATATCTTAAAGCTCAGAATGCTACAGGTATGGATGGAAGATTATTTATCCCTGCCTAAATTCTTGCCATCAATTTTCATAGATTTATAAAAGCTTTTATTTGATAGCATATCACATTTTTGGGAAAGATTACTGTACATTTTTTTAAAAATATGTTTTTATTGATTTCAGAGAGAGGAAGGGAGAGAGGGGGGGCAATAGAAACATCAATGATGAGAGAGAATCATTGATTGGCTGCCCCCTGCATGCCCCCTCCTGGGGATCAAGCCCACAACCCAGTCATTTGCCCTGACCGGGAATGGAACCATGACCTCCTGGTTCATGAGTCGATGTTCAAACACTGAACCACACAGGCCAGGTAAGATTACTGTACATTTGCAAAACAATAGAACCCATCCTTATAATAAAAGGGTAATATGCAAATAGACCGAATAGTAGAACAATCAAACAATCAAAGTATAATATGCTAATGATATGCTAAGGCTGCTAAACTGCTTGCTATGACGTGCACTGACCACCAGGGGGCAGATACTCCGACTGGTAGGTTAGCTTGCTGCTGGGGACTGAGCTAGATGGGCCAGACACGCCCTGGAGCCCTCCCACGGTCCCTCCCCGGCCCAATCATGCACCAGTAGGGTCCCTTAGCCTGGTTTGTGCCCTCTTGCAATCTGGGACCAGAGAGCCAGTTTTAGCCCAATCCCACAGGCCACTCCCCTTGGGAAGGCGCCAGATGCAGGGCTCATGGCTGGCGAGCACTGCTGCGGCAGCGCGAGCTGCTCCCGATCAAGGACTGATTGGGCGTGAGCCCACGGCAGGCACAGTGGGGTCTGGATGAGCCAGGAGCAGCAGGTAGGAGCTGCAGGCGGCATTGGACTGCAGGTTTTGGCCCGATCCCGCAGGCCAACCAGAGGGACCCCACCCATGCACGAATTCATGCACCCAGCCTCTAGTAGGATTATAAAATTTGAGGTAAAATTCATATAATATAAAGCCAACCATTTTAAACTCTATGATTCAGTGGTATTTAGTACTTTCACAATGCTGTGTAACCATCACCTCTATCTAGTTTTAAGACATTTCATCATTCAGAAGAAAACCTTATCTTATCTAATAAAGAGGGAATATGCTAATTGACCCTCACGTCATCACAAAGATGGCAGCACCCACAGCCAATAAGGAGGGAATATGCTAATTGAGTGCCCCGCCCACAAAGATGGCAACACCCACAGCCACAAGATAGTGGCACCCAGTCCCCTCAGCCCCACGTGCCTGCCTTCAGAGTCCCCCAGTCCCCTCAGCCCCTCAGCCGCCCAGGGCTGGCCTGAGGTGCAGGCAAGCCTTGGATGGCAGCTGCCCAGCTGCCCAGGGCTGCCCAAGGCTCAGGTAATCAGGGCTGGCCGAGGCGTGATGGGAGTGTTGCCTTCCCCTGATCGCCGGGTCACCTCCTGCCCCTGAGGGCTCCCAGACTGTGAGAGGGGGCAGGCCGGGTTGAGGGACCCTCTTCCAGTGCATGAATTTTCATGCATCAGGCCTCTAGTATTCAATAAAAGTCACTCACCATTCTGTCCTTCTTATTAGTTTGCTCTATGTCTCTATGGATTTAGCTATTTGGGATATTTTCTATAAATGGATTCATACTGTACGTGAACTTGTGTGTAAGCCTATTTTCACTTAATATGTTTTTGAGGTTCATCCATGTTATAGCACATATCATTACTTTATTCCTTTTTATGGCTGAATAATATTCCCTTGTATAGATATAACCACCTTTTGGTTATCCACTTATCAGTTGGATTGTATCCACCTTCAGCAGTTGTGAATAATGTTACTATGAAGGTCCTGTACAAACATTTGTTTGAATACTATTCTCAGGTATTTGGGCTATATACCTAATAGTAGAATTGTGGGGGCCGTGTGGAAATGAACTCTGTGTTTAACTTTCTGAGGAAGGGCCAAACTATTTTCCACAGTGGCTGCTTCATTTATACTCCTACCAGCAGAAAACATAGGACTTTCAACGTTCTTTGTTTAGTGAGACGTTTGACGTATTCTCCACTGATCACAGCATTGTTTGATTGAAGGTTTAAGCCTAAGTAATAGTCATTGAACACATCCCTGCACAGGGAGAGAAAAAGAAAAGGCACAGTCTAATGGAAACTCTTGAACTATATTAACTTGACTGCATAGCACCTAAAATAGGGACATGTCTTATGGACCATCCACTCGTTCTGCGCATGGGAAACAAGGTCACTAGAGGTGAAATGACATCAGGAATGAAAAACAGAAGTCACTCAGACAGCTGGTTATTGGCAGAGTTAAGGCTCAGACTGTGATCTTGCAACTCTGAGTCCATTGTTCATTGTCCTACACTATGCACTTAAGTCACTTTTTTTGAGGGGGTTTGGGGGGACTAATTCTCAAGTTATGGTTCTCTTCTTTTGCTGAGAAATCTTAGGAAAGTGATGGGTATATCATCTAATCAGAGCCAGGTTTTATTTATCCATTTATTTCTTCAGGCATCTATTCTACAAATACTTAAAGAATACTAATGTGTACCAGAAAATGTGCTGAGAGCTAAGGCTACAGCAGTAAACAGTCCTGGGACCATCTTCAGAGCTAACGGGCTGGTAGTAAAGATGGCCACTTGACAAACAGTTGCACAGAGAATGAATTGTAATTGGGCTAAGTGCTGTGAAGGAGAGGTACACGGTGCTCTGAGATGTCCTAGCAAGGAGACCTGCACCATTTCAGTGGCTGAGTGTGTCAGAAAAAGCACTTAGGTTTATAACATCTAATGTGGTTTGATTTCAAGGTCACCTGAAAGGCTCTCTTAAGCTTCAAAATTCTTCTTCCATCTGCTCATGTGTGTTAGAATTTAAAGATGTGATGTGCCAGGTCTATATTTTCTAATGTATATTTAAATTCTACAGTCTATTAAAATTTAAAATTTTATTTGTAGACTCCCCAGCCTGCCCTCATTTGCCACCATTGGTCCACCTACTGCACTGAACACTGCGGCTCCAGGTGTCGATGGCTTTCTTGTCATTTTGATGGCATGAGACAGAGCATTCTGACTCAGAACAGAGACATGTCACCCACACAGCAGTGAGGAAGGAAGAGGCCATTGAAAGCTAGGGGAGAGAAATGGAAAAATGTGGTGCTTGAGTAGATAGAAGTGATGCAACCTGAGATAAGGGGGAAGATAAGAATGAGGGTGGCCTCCGATCAAGAGAAACAAGCTGGTTCTCAGGAGAGCTGGACTCCTATGACGTGCAGCTTCATCTTCTTAGCAGAAGATAAAATAAATTCCTTCCTTCCCTGGCTGGTGTTGTTGAGTGGTTAGAGCATTGGCCTTTGCACCAAAGGGTTGTGAGTTCGATTCTTGGTCAAGGGCACATACCTGGATTGCAGGTTTGATCCCTGGTCCCCATCGGGGGGTGTGTGGGAGGCAACCCATTGATCTCTCTCCCTCTCTCCCTCTCTCTCTCTCTCTCTCTCCCTCTCTCTCTCTCTCTCTCTCTCTCTCAATTTCTCTCCCTCTCACGTCCCCCTCCTTCCCTCCCTTCCACTCTCACTAAAAAAAAAAATCAATGGATAAAATGTCCTCAGGTAAGGATTAACAAAATAAATTCCTTTCTTTTTCATCTGTTTCATTTATTTAATTCCTCAATAATTTGGATACAAATGATATACCATGGAATGAGATGGGGTTAGGGTGCCCTGAATAAAGTTCAGCTCTTTGCTGATGTGTGGAATGTGAGCGTGGTTATTCTTTTGAAGTTTTAAATTGCTTTTATCTTTGTTAAGAGATGGAGTTTGAATTCCTCTCTGGGGCATATCATTCCTTTGTTATGTTTTACTTGTTTATAAAGATACTGCTTAAAATTACGAAATAGATTTTTTACACTGAAAATATTAGTAATTTGTCTAGAAATATAAATGGTTATTTATGGTTAAGCCAGCATATCTTGGAGACTTTGCTGGCTTTTATTTTCTTGGTGGAGGAAGGAAATGGGGTTAGGAAAATGATTTTTTTTCTATATATAAAATTTCATATTTAGAATGATTTATGCCTATGAACTATTTTTTTTTTTTTTTTTGGTGTGGAAAATTCCATTTTTCTGTTAGTAGACATTGGCAACAAACGGGAAACTACTGAGACTGAAGGGTTTATCTTCTTCCCACCAATGGAAGAAACACCAAAAAAGAAACTGGACTTGGCCTGACCCGATTCAAACCTAATGACTGTATTGGTTTGCTAGGGCTGCTGTATCGAAGTACCACAGACTGGGTGACAAGCAACAGAAAGTGATTGCATCAGAGTGGGGCCTGCAAGTTTGAGCCTGAGGTGTTAGCAGGGTCGGTTCCTTGTGAAGGTCCTGAGGAAAGAGTCTGTTGCAGCCTCTCTTCGTGGCTTGCAGGTGGCTGTCTCCTCTCTGTGTCTTCCCATCACCTTCCCTCTGGATGTGTCGGTATCCAAATGTCCTCTCCTGGTAAGGACACCAGTCCTATTGGATCAGGACCCACCCTGATGACTTCGCTTTAACTTAATCACCTCTTTAACGATTCGATCTCCAAATGGAACCACATTCTGAGGTACTTCGACATATGAACCGTTTTTTTCACATAGGGAGGACACAGTTTGGCCCATAAGAATGTCCTGCACATTGTTCAGATGTAATAACCTGGAATTCACTGAGATTTCAGGGCATATTATTTTGCAGTTATTCTGGTGGAGCCATAAGTTAAGAATATGATCAGGGTTTTTCTCAGGCAGCAAGTCCCACTATTCTGGAAGAGACTGATCCAGAGGCAAAATAAGTACATGGAAAAGTCAGGCCAACCATTGGAAGGAGGGAATGGCTGGTTTCTCTCTGGGCTTCAGGGCAGACGCACCTGGACTATTGGAACACATGGTGATGGGGATGAGGTCTTTCAGGGGCAGGCTGGCAGCTGGGCAGGGTGATACTCTTCGGAGACGCCATTGAGTTTAAGTGTGGGGCCCACAGGCTCTTGCAGTATCATGTCTAGTATTAAGAAAACATTACAAGATATAATGTTATTTCCTTCTTTTATGCCTAAATTTGCTAACAATTCAAGCTGGGGTCTCAGTCATCCTGTAGAGAATCAAGGGAGGACTCTCTTGCAAACTTGGACTTGTGGCAACTTCTCAAACCTCCAGTGTGGTCCTGGAGCTGCAGCAGATCATGTCCTGGGCCACAGCCAAGGGCCTGATGGAAAACTAGAACACGGAGGACCTAAGAGACTCAGCAAGGAAAGGTGGGTGTGTGCGTTTGGAGCTGCAATCTGGCAGATGGAGGTATGAAGCCATTGTAATTTGGTGTTCAGATAAATGTGGCCCGTTTTATCATCATTAGAAGTGAGGCTTTGGTATAACGTTCACAGAGCAATCTTTCTGAAGTCAGATGTGTCATTTACAAATCCTTTATTGGCCGTTCATCTTTATGGAGACAAGAAAATGTTTGGGAAAATGTACGCTTTGTAACTAGACTTTTGCAAGTGCTAAAAACAGTCAAGTTAGTAGTGTCTTAGATTTGAATGTTTAAATATCAATATGGATCAAACCTTATTGCACATCAACTGTCCCAGTTCTTTTCCCATCTGGGATCCTATACTAGAACATTTTGCATTTAGCTGTCATGTCTCATCAGTTTTCTTCAATTTGGAATAGTTTCTCAGGCTAATCCTTTCCCCAACATCCTAAAAATTTGTATAGAATATAGGTATTTCATTATATAGGAGGGCCCTTAATTAGGGTTTGCCTCATGTTTCCTTCTGACCAGACTCCAGTGAAGGGTGGAATTTAGAAACCACCATCTAGATAATCATTGCTACCTGGGTGCTCCTACATCTAGACCCTCTCAGAGGACGAGTGAGGAAATGTATGTGTTTATATATATGTATGTACACACACACACACACACACACACACACACACACACACCTGTATCAACAACTATTCCCATGTTTATCTGAATATGTATATTAATTAAAAAGCCCACATGTTTATACTGAAGCTTAACACCCAGTCTAATATTTCTTTCTAGCCTCCCCTTTTCCATTCTTATAAGATACCTTCTCAGATGTGGAGAAACCTGCCTCCCATTATCCTCAATATATTTATGTATTTTCCCTATCAATTAACTTATTTGCTCAATTTTAAGCCCCAATTATTTCTTCTCTCTGCACCTTCCATGCCACACCCTTTAATCGCCTTGCTTCTTCAGACATCAGCATCTCTGTCTGTTTCAGCATATCAGGCTAACAATTGGAGGGAGGGAAAGTAAGAAGGAATGGAAGGTGAGAAGGGAAATAAAGATGGAAAGGGCAGGGAAATGTCTTATTTTTAAAGTCAGTTTGAGTTGACTTTTCTGTTACTTGCAGCCTTACACATGCTAAACGATGCCTCGCATCATACGTTATTGCATTTATTTGTTCCCAGATATGTCCACCTCACTTGATTCTGAGCTATGGAAAAGGCTCATCTGTGTGTCTCTCTATCTCCATCTCCAGTAGTTTCCACAGTGCTTGACACATTGTAGGTGCTTGGTAATTGCACACTGTTCCAGTGACACAAAAACAATGAAGACATAATTGTCCTCCATGAGCTAGTAGAAATAACTGACACAATTAGGTAATCTCTGTAATAGATACATTGGAAAGTGCTATGGGCATAGAGGGAGAACGAATAAGTCTAAATAGGATTTTGCCAATATAAACAGAAATCAGAGGTGTCCTCAGGTAATATATACCTTTTAAATATATTTGTTTAATTTGTGTAGAAATTAACGGAGAATTAAAAAGCAGGTTAAATAGTTGTACGTTCTGAGTGAGGGCATTAGAATTGTAAACTGAATGAATGGTTGAATAAAGTTCTTGAAAATGGTGAGACTAATCAAATTGCATCTTCCCAGTGGCAAAACTTATTTTAATAACACTTATTAAAAACCTCAGAAGAATTTATTATTTTCTAGCAGAATCAGGACTAGGGTTATTTCAACAACACCAACAATGGTAATAACTTCCATCTCCATGGTATAGGTTTTCCCTGATTCCACTTTTCCAGAAAATGACAGTAATACCTCTTTTTATTTATTACGAGAGGCCTGGTGCACGGATTCGTGCACCGGTGGGGTCCCTGGACCTGGCCTGTAGGGATCGGGCTGAAACCAGCTCTCCGACTTCCCCCAAGGGGTCCCAGATTGCGAGAGAGAGGTTCTTGGGTTACACACCCTGGAATTGGGCTCCCTTCTGTAGAGGGGCCCCTGGGAAGACACATGGACATTCTTTAGATTGCTGTTGACTAAGCCCGAGACATTGGCGGAGTCATGTCAGTTGCACCCCGCCCCAAGAGTGCGGGGGTGTTGTCAGTTCCTGGCTTACCTTTGTCCAGGTTCCGGAAGAGGGCTTTGAGATGTAGAACCAGTCTAGCACTGGAAAAGAGGAAATGAAATGGACCTGGGCCCTCCCAAGCTCCTTTAATCTTAAGTTTTCCGGTGAAACCCCCCTTGTATATGGGAGGATAAATAAATGTGCTGCATGGCTCAGGGCAATCGTCTGTCTCTCCAGCAGAAGAGGTCAGCGACCCACCCAGGACCCAGCTTGCATCTACTTTTGTGTCAACTCTCTTTATTTCATTATTTCTCAATCCCCGGCTGCCTCTATCAAGAACCAGTTTCATCTCTCTCTGTGCTGGCCACGGAAAAGGGAGATCCCCGCCGCATCAGGCCCCCGCACCTTCTCTCTGGTTCCCAGTGTGTCACCTGAGAACCGCAGCTGCCAAGTCACCACAACTTGGCAGCTCCTGCGTTGAGCATCTGTCCCCTGGTGGTCAGTGCACGTCATAGCTACTGGTTGGAGCATCTGCTTCCTGGTGGTCATTGTGCATCATAGCTACTGGTCGGACGGTCACTTAGGCTTTTATATATATAGATTATTACTAGAGGCCTGGTGCATGAAATTCATGCACAGGAGGGGGGTCCCTCAGCCCAGCCTGTACCCTCTCGCATCCAGGACATCCCTCTCACAATCCGGGACCACTGGCTCCTAACTGCTCACCTTCCTGCCTGCCTGATTGCCTCTAACCACTCTGACTGCCTGCCTCATCACCCTTAACTGTCTCTGCCTGCCAGCTTCATCACCCTTAACCACTCTGCCTGCCTGCCTGATCACCCCTAACTGCTTGTCTGCTTGCCTGATCAACCCTAACTGCTCACCTGCCTGCCTGATCACCCCTAACCACTCTGCCTGTCTGCCTGATCGACCCTAACTGCTCACCTGCCTGCCTGATCGCCCCAAACACTCTGTCTGCCTGCCTCATCACCCTTAAGCACTGTGCCTGCCTGCCTGATTGCCCCTAACTGCTTGCCTGCCTGCCTGATCTCCCCTAACTACTCTGCCTGACTGTCTGATTGCCCCTAACTTCCTCTGCCTGTCTAATTGCCCCTAGCTACTCACCTGCCTGCCTGTTTGCCCCTAACACTTGCCTGTCTGCCTGATCACTCTAACCACTCTGCATGCCTGTGTGATCACACCAACCACTCTGCCTGCCTGCCTGATCACCCCTAACCACTCATCTGCCTGTCTGATCACCCCTAACCACCTCTGCCTGACTGCCTGATCACCCCTAACTGCTCGCCTGGTTGCCTGATCGCCCCTAATCACTCTGCCTGTCTGCCTGCTTGCCTGATCTCCGCCAACTGCTCGCCTGCCTGCCTCATCACCCCTAACTGCCTTTGCCTGCCTGCCTCATCACCCCTAACCACTCTGCCTGCCTGCCTGATCACCCTTAACCGCCTCTGCCTCAGCTCCCCCTCCCCCCTACTTGGCAGCTTCATCCAGAAGGATGTCCGGAAGGTCATTCGGCTGTCTGGTCTAATTAGCATATTATACTTTTATTATTATAGATTATTATAGATTATTTTTTGTTAATACTCACCTGAGGATATTTTTCCATTGATTTTTAGGGAGAGTGGGAGAGAGAGGGATAGACAGAGATAAACATTGATGTGATAGAAACACATTGATTGGTCGCCTCCTGCAGGAGCCCTGACCAGGCCTGGGGCAGGGGAGGAGCCTGCAACCAAAGTACATGCCCTTGACAGAAATAGAACCCGGGACCCTTTGGTCTGCAGGCCAATGCTCTACCCACTGAGCCAAACCGGCTAGGGCGACACTCCTCTGTAGAAAGCATTCTTTGGGCATTTTATGATCAGGAACACACAGCAGGCAACGTCAGAGAAAAGAGCCCAAGGTCACAGAATGTGTGAGCAGCGGAGCCAGAACTGGACCTCTCACTCCAGGCTTTTCCCGGAGAGCACCCTGGGAGGAGGCCTGCAAGGACTAGTCTTACATTTCTGTAGCGTTTTTGGAGAGTCTGGGACCGAAGTTGGTTCACCTAATTCACTAACAACAGCCTCCCATCGTGTGGTTAACCTACACAGTCAGCAAGTAACCCAGTTCACTGGCGCCACGCCTTCCGTCTTCATAACTTACACAGCACCGGGGGGGGGGGGGGGGGGGGGCGGGGGGGGGGGGGCACTGATCAGGGCTAACAGCAAGCCCGGGAAGGATCACTCTAAATAAAGCCTGAACCAATGCGCATCTGCTGGGGCCTGATGCGTGGTAAATTGCATTTGCAGTTGGCCAAATGGAAAGTGATATATGTTGGGCACAAGAATAATAAATACAGGGAACGATCAATTGAACCTAACTAAAGTGGTGCGGCTTTGAAAGACGACTTAGAGTTATATCTTCCAAACACTGATAAAAAAAAAGGACTCAATTAAAAAGTAAATTGGAAAACTATAAAGTAGCTGACACAAATACAAGGTTAAGTTTATGGAAGTTATAAATGCTAAACAGTTTCCCTCTACGATTCCAATTTCTGCCCACTCTCTGACTCTCCCTGTGCTTTCCATTTCTTTTTATGAGTATTATTACTCAACGGGAGCACAATCGGTTATATCTGAGCCATTCCTTGTAAGGTTTGTGTCAATAATTTTTATTGAAATAGGACAAAAACAGACGAGTTTGTGTCCACAAGCGTGCATAAATAGGAAAGAAAAGCAAATTATTATGCGATGAGGGTACCAGCAGGAGTCTTTGAACTGGAGGGGAGAAAGGAAGAAAGTTTCCCCGTGGAGAGAATAGAATGTGCTCCATTTTACCACCTAATACAATTATGAAAAAGCCCGAGCAGCCCGTGGCTTTGAGCCGTCTCTGTGCACAGAGCTTTGTGTCAGGGCCATGGTGAGGCTCTCCGGCCCCGAGGCTGGTGGTTCAGTAACTAGCAAAAACAGTCACGCCTTAGGGATGGAGAGTGAAGTGAGGGGTGAGATCAGGCTGCCCCAGCCAGGGCGACCATAGGAAACCTGCCAGGAGACTCTTATTTTTAAATGCAGATCGGTGTACCCTTTAGGAATCCGAGCCTCCTTGGGCACGATGGGGAGGCAGATACTATATTAACTACACTGAGTGGCCAGATTATGATGATCTCTGAACGCATAATAATCTGGCCACTCAGTGTATATCCTATATAATAAAAGGCTAATATGCAAATTGTCCCCTCCACCAGGAGTTTGACCAGCAGGCAGGCCGGCCAACCGCCCATGTCCCCTCCTCCCCTGGCCAGGCTGGCCAGACCCCACCCATGCACGAATTCATGCACCGGGCCTCTAATATATATATATATATATATATATATATATATATATATATGCACACACACACACACACACACATACATATACACACATACATACACATTCAGAGATCATAATATCTGGCCACTCAGTGTATCTTCCCAGTTTCAGGGCTTGGAGATTACAAATATATAATAACCAGTACCAGGCTTGGTTCTGACTGGAGGGACAGAAACTGGGGGAGTCATGAAGTGGGAGACAAGATCTCTTTGTTGGCATGAATATCCTGCCACCAGCATGGAAGCTCTTCTAGACGGGGGAGCGTCTTCCCTATTTTGGTCTCCAGTACCCAGTGCCCGGTACACACTGGCACTCGGTGAGTGGACCCTTTCATGTTGGTTTGGTCACCTCTAAAAACACAAGCAGGTAAATGAATGGCAATCACAAATGTGTTAAGCTGTTTAGCACCTATTTTAAATATCCAGCAAAAGGGTTGGGATTAATAGCCAATAGGAGTAATCCTGAGTAACTAAAAATAATCATGGCTAGAAGGAGCATCTCGTCCACATGCCCTTAGGCAAAGCCTAAGGGAGCAGGAAGGCAGAAGGCGCGGGTCCCAGGTTGGTCCGGAGTCCTCAGGGTGCTGGGTGGCCGTCCCCTGCCTCCTGCCCTGCCATCACCCAGGCTAGCTGTACAGAGACTCAGTCTTGGTGTGAAGGCTGGGGGGCACTCTCTCCTTTGTCTCCCTTCTGGGAGCCCTTTTAACGAACTGTCTAGTTGGCAAGTTATTCTCTTCTGTAAGACTTTTGGTCTTATTTGGGTCATATGTAAATTAGCCAGCCCCAGTATGTGGATCTCAATAGAGATAATCGTTTACATAAAAATAAATGCCAACCCCATCAGGCTAACTCACTTAGAGCAAAACATGTTCACAAGTTAATTTCTTTTTCTGTCTACACACTCCTTGTTTATTACCAGGCACTTTCCTGTCATCATCTTTGTTCCTCTACTTCCCATCCTCTAAGCTTGGAGTCCTTTGCTCTTGCTAACAGCTTTGACTTTTTTTTTACTCCTAATATCAAAAATCAAACTGAAGCAAACTTATTTGTTATGGTTAAGTTTTTTCAACAAAATAAACATAACAGCAGCCTAGACTTACTAGTAGAGTCCACAGGTTAGAAATCACTGATCTAGCCTGGCTAGTGTGGCTCAGTAGTTGGGCATGAACCTATGAACCAAGAGGTCCCGGTTCGATTCCCGGTCAGGATACATGCCTGGGTTGTGGGCTCAATCCCCAGTAGGAGGTGTGCAGCATGCAGGAGGCAGCCAATCGATGATTCTCTCTCATCATTGATGTTTCTCTCTCTCTCTCTTCCTCTCCCTTCCTCTCTGAAATAAAAATATATATACTTAAAAAAAAAAGAAATCACTGATCTAAAGCTAACCCACACAACCTGGCCTGCCTTCAGGTATGAAGAGAATGGATTAGCCCCAACTAAGAGCCCACAGATGAGTTTTGCTGTTTTTACATTGCAGTGTGTGTGTGTGCATGAATGTGTGTGCATGTATATTTAGCGAATTAGTTGCTAATGTTTAAAGAGTAATTTCACAGAAACCCCATCTCTACATCCAGCTTCTTTAGAAACTGGGAAGACGTATGGGCTTGAATTGTAGCTGCCTCATTGGCAAACACTTGGGATATGCTTTCTATTCTCAGTGTTGGCCTATTTCATTCACTTCCTTTCCTGACTGATTCCAGTAGCCATTTAAATTTGCTGCCCCCAACTAGCAAACAGCAGCCCTGGGAAAATTCCTGGTGGCAGGAACAAGTCCTTCAGTCCTGAACGGGGCTCTGGGTGGCACCTTGTAGCACCTTCCACACCCCACTCCTCTGGCTTATCTGCTTCCTTTCCGGCTCTTGATTTTTGCAATACTTTTTGCAAGTATTTCTCCTTCTTCCCAACTCTAAATATGTAAGTTCTTTTACCCAGTCCTAGGCTCTCTTACATTCTCTCTCAATATTTTCTCTTTGGTATGTCAGCATTTACTGAATTATGATATTCATTCTTCTGATGGAATCAAAGTTGATTTTAGATGCTTGTTAAACTAGAATATATCATTTTAAACAGGAGATTTCACAGATATTATTGCTTTGAACGTGATTAAAGTGGGGCTGTAAGTGCACATACTACTTGATTTCTAGAAGTGCTGCACAGCTATGGCAAATGTCGCGACTCAGATTAGAACCACTGTCCTAGACAATTTCATTCTTTCCCTGGCTGGAACAACTGACATGTGCTGGACAGTTCCATTTATAGCTTTAACTTATGGGAGTTCAGGCTCTTATAGCTGACTGCCTAATTGACAGCTCTTCTTCAATATCTCCCAACCTCCTTAAATATATTATGTTCAGAACTGAATTCTTGGGCTCCTTTTCCCTAAACTCTTCCCTGTCTATTAGTAGCCACTTCAGCAAGACCTGTGTTATTCGATACAGAAATGCCAAAGTCTTTCTTGATTTCTTGCTCTCTTTCACCCAGCACATATAATCCTGAAGAATTTCTTTTGATTCTATTTTCATGTTATTTGAATTCATCCTCTCTGTCTCTCCATTGCCAGCACTTCAGTTTGGCTGCAGATTATTTCTTTCCTGTACTCTATTGACACTGTCCTTAATGGTCTCCACCCCATCATGCACGCAGAAGACAGCGTAATGTTTTTACAAACGTAAGTTCGATAATGTAACTCTTTTGGCTATTACCCATCATTGACTCCCCATTGCACTTTAAATAAAACCCAAACTGTTTTATATGGTCTCTAAGACCACACTCATTTATGTTTCCGGTTTCATTTTTACCACCATCTTCCTTGCCCACTGTTCTCTAATGAAATTGCCTTTTTTTTTTTTTCCTGTTCTTGGAACACTTCTAGCTCTTTTTGAAATCAGGACCTGTGTTCATATTGTTTCTTCTCCCTGAAATACTGTTCTCCTGGCTCTTCACGTCCCACTGTAAATATTACCTTTTCTTACTGTCTTTGTTTGACCAGACTAGCCCACCTCCCGCCCCCTCCCGTGGTTATTCTTTTGCACTGCCCTCCATTTATTTGATTTCTAGTGCTTGCCATACTTTTAATTATAGATTTATTTGTTTATTATTTGTTTATTGACTCTCTTTCCCATTGGACTGAAGGCTCCCTGAGAGTTCTTCATTGTATACCTAGCACTTGTGACGGTGGCCAGTAGAATAGATTTTCAAAAATGTTTTTTTCAGCGACTGAGTAAATGGCAAGAATATATTTATTAAACTCTTCTTTAACACCTCACAGGAAGTATTTTCTTCTTCACTGAGCTCTTGCAATTTACCTGTGAAGAGGAACAAAAGTTCTGTCCCTGTGTGGCCTTGGAGCACCTCATTCTTCTTTCTCGTGGCTTTGCTACGAGCTGTCAGCAGGCCCGGGCTGGCTCAACAGTAGGACAGCAAATCTGTGGCTGACAAAGACTTGATTTTCAAGATCTTCTGGCTGAGCTCAGCATGCCTCAGTTTGTTGCCTTTTCTAATGGCAGAGTCTTCTTAAAGATGCTTTCTAAGAACATATATAGCTCACGTCATTGCACAGTCAGTGTTCTCCTATTCCCTCCTCCTCCATATAAATACTGGTAAGTGAAGTGGTACTAGGCCAGGGCCTCACTCCAGGATCCCAGCCCAGCCTAAGCATGGCTCTCATTGGGACAATGAGATCTTGGGGGGATCTAATGGATTCTTCTCACTCTGCTTGTGTGCCCTTGCATTTAGCACAGCAAGTAATTAGATGTATTTTAGGAAATTGGTATCAGTCATTTCATTACGAATGGGGGCATTTTTCATTATATATTCTAATTCATTGCTACTGATATATAGCCAAGCTCTTGATTTTCTACATTTTTTTTATACTTGGCTATCTTCCTAAACTCTTATTACTTTAAATAGCTTTTCAGTTTATTTGCTTGTGATTTCTGGGTAAAAATATAAATCATATCATCTGCAAATAATGACTTTTTGTCACCTGTTTTTCAGTGGTTATACATCTTAATTTTATGGTCATATTTCAGTCTCTACAATTTACAGAATAATGTCACACAACAGTATCATTAATGAGCATCATTGTTTTATTTCTGATTTGAATGGAAATGCCTCTAGTGTTTATTGTTAAATAGGATGTTGATTGATGTCATGTAGCCTTTACTACATCAAACATGTTTCCTATTTTCCTACCTTAATAAAAAAAATTGTTTCCATAGATTATTTTCAAGTGTCAGTGCCTAATTTGAGGCTCAGTCTGCTTCCTTGCAACTTCTTTCTTTTGGTTCCATTTCATAGATGAGCGTGTTTCTTGTCCATGTTTCTGATATTTGAGATTTATAATCCTGCTAAGCTTCCCTGTCTCAAGATTCTTCACACTGTCCCACATGCACTTGATTTTCAGAATTTTCATCACATGGATTATTCTCTGGACTTTCTCCTGTTGCCAATGTCTCTTTAACTTATGATTGATCAGCTCTGGAAGTCTATTTTTTTCCTGGAAAGAATATATATATATTTATTTCTGGGGTCCTAAATTTTTAACTCACAGAAATACATGAGGAATCCCTTAGGAATATAGGTCAACTTGAGGACATTATTGATGTTGTTCTTAAGGTGTCACCCTCGGGTACACGTTGGGGGGACCCATGCTTTCCAGTACCATGAAATCCAAGAGGAGTTCTGTCTCTCATGAAATTCTATACTTTTAGAGTCATAAAAATAAATGTTATTCCTGGTAGAACATAAGCACTGGGACATGAAGTTTGTTTGTAAGAAGTTGCTGTAAGGGATTTTGAATGTTCATTGCCTCAAAATCATGGAACAAAATGTCAGCTCCAAAACTCGACCTGGGAAAAATATGACCGGCCCATAGGCATCAGTAATAGAGCTATTAAGCAGCCCTGGGAGAAGGTTCTTACCTGTAAATGTTGTGAATTACTCTATGTTTTGACAATCATAATGTAATAATTTCAGTTATAAGTTTATTGTCATGCCAACAAATTTCTCTATGGAAGGAATAATGAGGCTACTTTCAGAGCCTCAGAGGTTTATTCCACAACAACTGGAGGCAGGAGGAAAGGAATGTAAGCTTTCTGTACCTGTACCTGGCTTCACACCTCTCTCCTCATTTCTAGAGATGTGTCCAACTGTCTCCTGGGTGTTTGTCATTGAATGTTCCTATTAGTATCTTAATCTCAAAATTTATTTTCCCCTGAGTTAAACTCCTTCCCCTTTCCCATTTCCTGTTTGATTGTGGCAGCGATTGGTTCTCATTTCCCAGGATCTACTGTATCCTTCTAACATAGTAATAGAATGTCTAACTATTGACTGGACAAATGGCCACCCAAAATAATATCTACCTAATATTTTTTAATCCTCATCCAAGGACATTTTCATTGACTTTTAGAGAGAGGGAAAGGGCAAAGGTGAGAGAAAGAGAAAAAAAAAAAAGAGAGAGAGAGAGAGAGAGATTGATCAGTTGCCTCCTGTAGGTGCCCCAACCATGACTGGTGATTGAACTCACAAGCTAGGCATGTGCCCTGACCAGGAATCAAACAAGCAACCCTTCAATTCACATGGGACAACACCCAACCAACTGAGCCACACCAGTCAGAGTAAGTTGCAGGTTTTTGTTTTTCATCACTTTGAATAATTCATGCCAATCCCTTCTGGCCTGAAATGTTGCGGTTGGAAAATCAGCTGACAGTCTTATGGGAGCCTCCTTATAGGTAACTAACTGCTTTCTCTTGCTGCTTTTTTGTTGTTGTTGTTAATACTCATTTGAGGATATTTTTCTGTGGGTTTTTTAGAGAGAGTGGAGGGAGGGTGAGAGGCAAAGAGAAAGAAACATTGATGTAAGAGAGATAAATGATTGGTGGCCTGCCACCCACACTATGATTGGGGCCAGGGATAAAGCCTGCAACGAAGGTACATGCCCTTGACCGTAATTAAACCCATGACCCTTTAGTCTGAGGGCTGATGCTTTAACCACTGAGCCAAACCAGCTAGAGCTCTCTTACTGCTTTTAAGATTCTCTCTTTGTCTTTAACCATTGACATTTTAATTATAATGTATCTTGGTATGGGCCTCTTTGGGTTCGTCTTGA
The DNA here is from genome assembly GCF_951640355.1 of Cnephaeus nilssonii. NCBI lineage: Eukaryota > Metazoa > Chordata > Mammalia > Chiroptera > Vespertilionidae > Cnephaeus > Cnephaeus nilssonii. The sequence continues at coordinate 65,897,144 of NC_137085.1, read as the reverse complement.
TTTGGACTCTGTGCTTCCAGGACTTGTGTCCTTTTCCTTCTACCAGGTTAGAGAAATTTTTGGTCATTATTTCTTCCAAGAGGTTCTTGATCCCTTGTTCTCTCTCTCTTCTCCTCTGGTTCCCCTATGATGTGAATGATGTTATGCTTCATATTGTACCAAAGGTCCCTTAAACCATCTTCATTTTATTTAATTCTTTTTTCTTTTTGCTGCTCCGATTAGGTGTGTTTCTTTTTACCTTGTTTTCCAAATTGCAGATTTGATCCTCTGCTTCATCCAGCCTCCCATTTATTCCTTCTAGTGTAGTCTTAATTTCACATATTTTTTCTTCATTTCTGACTAGTTCCATTTTATGGTGTCTATGTTTTTTCATGCTGTTGAGCATCCTTATAACCATTGCTTTGAACCCTATATCTGATAAATGGCTTGCCTCCATTTCATTTAGCTCTTTTTTTCTGGAGATTTCTCCTGTTCTTTTATTTGGAGCATGATTTTTGTGTCCCCATTTTGGCTGCCTCTTTGTGTTTGCTTCTATATATGAGATAGATCTTCTATGACTCCTAGTCTCAGTGGGGTGGCCTTATGTAGTATATGTCCGGTGGGATCCATTGGTGCATTTTTGTGATCACCTGAGCTGGGTGCTCTGGTAAGGTCCATGGTGTGGGCTCCCCTGCTGTATTTGAATCTTGATTGCTATTGGCCCATTTGTACATGGGATCAGCTCTCAGTCTGCTGACTGTAGGCTCATCCTCAACCACGATGTGTGATCTTTGAGGTGCTGACCACATGAGGTGGAATTTGCCTAGCAGGTTCCGGTGCCTGCCGTGATCTCCCTTTGGATATGCCACTTGTGAAGCTTATTAGATCCTGCTTTGATGTTATCTGAAGTTAGCCATTGGGTGTGTTGCTTCTGGGCTTCTTGGGAGGGACTCTGGTGCAGGCTAATGTCAGATGCTGTCTGTGATTGGCCTGGCAACCTTTTTGGAGCTAGAAGCAACCCCCAGTTTATGGTTGCCTCTGCTGAGCCTAAGTGTGCCCATGAAAGACCAAGCTGTGCATCGAGGCTGGCTTTAACTAGCATTGGGCCCAGGGGCAGGTCAGCAAAAGTCCCAAGAGATCTTCACCTGCCAGCAACCTGTTAGGCTCAGTCACTGAAAAAGCCACTGGTGGTACTAGAGTTGCATGAGGTAGGTTCTTTGTGAGTCATCATGTAGGGGTGAGTGGTGTTCACCAGACTGATATAGGTTCAAACTTGGTACCAGTGCTGGTCTGAGGCCACTCAGCAAATGTCCCCTGGTAGATCAAGTCTAGCTGCCATCTGCTGGAAGCTTGCACACCTTATGTTGGGGAAGAGTCCCAGGGAATCATTAAGGCGAAGCCAATAGAATTTATCAGGTCCTAACAGACCAAGGTTTGGCTATGTAAAGGGAAGGCTCTGCTTTGGGTGGGTGTGAGAGGGAAAAATGGCCCCTTTCTAAAGACACAACTCAGTCTATTCTAGATTCTGCTGGGAGGAGACAGTGCTTAGCAGGGTGGGGCACCAGGAGTAGGGAGGATGGGCTTACAGTTCTGTGAGGTGAAAGCTCCAACATGTTCATGGGAAAGAGGGAGGAATGTCCCCCAACTCAAAGCCACACAACTCAATCACTGCCCAGACCTCTACACCCTGGCCAAGGCAGCAGACTCCTCTGTTTGGTGTAAGTTCTGCAGGGTGGGATGGGAGGGAATCCAAATGGTGGGGATATTGCTTTTTTCTAGGCTGATGCCATCCTGAGGGGCATGCTGCACCCAAGAAAAATGGCACCTGCAGTATGGGAGAGGGCCTCAGCACAGGGATTCTGGTGCCTGTCCCTTCAGTTCTCTTTTGAAAACCACAAGCCTCAGACTCTCCTCACGTGACTGTAGTTCACTTCACCCTCCCTCCGCTGGATCCCCTGTTGAGTGGCTGTGAACAAAACTTTGTGTGTTGGCCCTTTAATAGGGCACTAGTGTCTCTAGCAAACTCCTGTCTTTTCCTGACCAACTGAAAACCTGCTGCTTTTCACAGCCAGATGTTATGTGGGTGCCTCTTCCTGGCTCTACTGCTCTGGACTGGGAAGCCCAACTTGGGGTTGAGACCCCACACTTTTCAGGAGGAACCCCCTGCAGCTGAGAAATCCCTCAAAACCTCAGCCGCCACCTGCAGGAGTGGAGCCAGCTCTTTTTGCATCTCCACCCTTCCTACCAGTCTCGACGTGGCTTCTTCTGTAATTCCTTGGTTATGAGACTTCTGTTCCACTAGTCTTTAGTTGGTTATTCAGGATGATTGTTTATAATTTAGTTGTAATTCCAGTTTGGTCCTGTGAGTGTAACTTCCACCTACTCTGCCGCCATCTTGGATGCCCTGAAGCACATTCTTAATTGTTCACTCTGCTTTCAGGCTCTTCATGTTATTCCATCTTCAGTACTTTCCAATAAATAAACATCATCACGGGACTCTTTTGTGTCCATATCTCTGTTATCTTCAAGACGAAATGGAAACTTCTGAGGAATGTCATTCCAGGCTTTTTGCCCTATTCCCCAAATTCACTATTCCAGCGACTTTTCCTGGCCACCTCCATCCACCCCAACTCCTCTGAATGTCTCATCCATTCCCAGTCTCAGTGACCTCTTTTTATGTCTCCAGCCTGTTCACTAGACACTTCCTACTATTACTTTCGCTTTTATCTCTCTAGGAAATATCTAATTATCACTCAAAATTCAGCTCATGTACTGTAATAATAGGTACTTTTTTTTTGGAGTACTTAGCAGATTCTGGACACTGTGCTATAAACTTGACATGTCTCATTTAGTCCTCATGACAGCCCTAAGAGATGAGCCTTTTACTATTGTCCCCATTCTAAAGATGAAACAAAGAAAGATTAAATACTTTGCATAAGGTCATACAGGTCAGGTACATATAGATGGTAGAACCAGTTTATTAAGCCTGAACAGTCTGACTCTAAAATGCATGCTCTGAACCATGAAAGATATTTTGCCTCCCTCTTAGCATGTTTTATTCAGTTGCCCATAATATAACCTCCTCTCTAAAGCTTTCCCTTATTGGCCCACCTCTGTAATTCTACAGTATTTGTTCTTGCTTAATAGGTGTTCTGTGAATGACTTATTTGTCTACCTTCTCCTCTAAGAGTCTGTGGCACCCCCCACAGCTGACATATCTCTCCGAGACTTCAGTTGTCATCTGTGGGTGCCTGGCCAGCCCTTTTGTGCCTCTGCCCCTCATACCAGTCTCTATGCGGTTTCCACCTTCAGTCCTTGGGTATCAGGGTTATCTCCTGTGAGTTTTCCATTGATTATTCAGGAAGCCTTTCCATATTTCACTTATAATTACAGCTTGTTCCTGGGAGCATGTCCATGCAGCATCCTCCTACTCTGCCGCCATTTTTAATCTCTCTTCTAAGAGTCTGTAAACTTTTCAGGGCTGGGGTTATAGCTTCTCTATTTTGTAACCCCAGAATTAGTAAAGTTCCCCAGAACAATAAAAAATCACAATAAAGTTTATAAATTAAAATGTTTAAGCCTAAATAACAATCAAATATGAATATAAAAACTTGAATCTTTTAATACATATTGAAACTTTTCTTCTTTTGCACAGCCCCCCACAACTTCAGTTGTTAACCTAATTTTAACAACTTTCTAATTAACCTTTGCCTGTAGATTGCCCCCTTCAAATCACTCTCCACTTATCCATCAGTGATCTCTCCACAACATGTATGATTATGTTACCCTCCTGTGTACAATCCTCCATGAACCCCCACAGCTTTCATGATAAAATTCCAACTCTCAGGATGACAGATAGTGTCCCTCCAGATTTGAACTTGCCTATCTTCCCAATTTTACCTTTCCTCACTCTGGAATTTGTACTCTTCTCTCTAGCTGCATGAAACAACCTCTAGTGCCCAACTAAAAGCCAGGTGTAATTCTTTCTTGCCTTTTCTGCCTCCCTGTGTCCATCGGTGTTCGTTAAGCTTTAAAGTGCTATGAAACACCTGGGGGCCTGGTTAAATTGCAGAGTCTGATTCAGTAGGTCTGTGGTGAGGTCTGCCATTCTGAATTTCTAACAAGCTCCCTGGAGATGGTAATGCTGCTGCTGCTGCTGACATGCACACCACATGTTGAGTATCACAGATCTAGAGTGAGTCCTTCTAAACCTGCACACTGACCACAGATACTTCTTCTTCCAGGAATCTCTAGATGACTCCCTATCTAGTACAATGAGACAGTAACATTCACCTCCATATGCTCAGATCCTAGTTCCCTACCTGGAACAGAGAGGATGTTCAACACATTTTCACCACATGAATTTTGAGTATTCATTTAGTGGGAAGAGTATTTATGGAATGGAAGCCTAGGCTAAAGACATGTGCATGGTGCAGTGGGACACAGTCCAATTCACAAACTAACACCTTGGGAGACTATCCTATGTACAAAGGACTGTGATTGATGTTTGAGGTACAGAAAAAAGAAAGATAAAACCTCTGCTTACAGGGTCATATAGGGATACAGACCAGCATCTAGATCACTATACTTGACATTGTATGATGCATGGCAAAAAATGACTTATTGACCTACCAATGATGAATACTCTGAAGAAGGGATGGTTTGTTCTTCACAGGTGATTGGGGATGTGATCATGGCCATATAAATTGGGATTGGAGGGAAAAGTGGACATCTAACAAGAGATTGATGTAAGAGATGTTCCAGTTAAAGGGAACAGGATGAGGAAACTTCTCAGCCTTTTTCCCCACTGAAACGCACATAATCCAGTGGTATTCCCACACGTTACTACGGGTATGTGTTATTATGGGTATGCAGCTCTTCCCTCCTTTCTTTTATCCCTCAGATCTCAAGTAAGTGAGTGCTGTGTGATTGCAGAGATAATCTTTGAATCTGCTCTAATTTATTTAAAAAATAAATTGAAAACATAGCACTCATGCTATTCTTAGTAATAAACAGTATATGAGATTTCTCATAATTGATTGGAATATTATAGCAATGAATTTGCCCTGCAGCTGAGAATCCATCAATAAATGCAAAGTGGTGTGAGAATGCATACCTTTGGAGCATTATCAAGAAACAAAGTGGCAGTAAAACAGAACGGTTAGGAGTAGTAGAGGTCTACATTCTGACTGTCTGGGGACCAACATCAACTCTACTGCCCACTATTTATGTGTCCTTGGGCACAGTGGAGATAAAGCTAGTGTTTTTATCCACAGAACTGTGTGATAATTAAATGAATATACTAGTATACAAGCTAAACGTTTAGAATGGTTCTTGGCTCATGGTACACGTGCAGTGATTGTTGACAATTGTTATTCCAGCATGCATGGTGTGTAGATAGGCTGACCATATTATTTATTGTCCTACTCAGGCCCCTTTGAGAGTGAAAAGGGGAACTATCTATCATTACAGTGGGACAATAGGCATAAACCAAGACGTGTCAGGAAAACCGGATGTGTAATATCCTAAGTGTAAGATATATTGTAAAAGATGAAGTTTTAAAGGTGAACTGGGGTCATTTGTTGATTATTCATATTTTGGAAGCATGAAAAAATATTAGACTTCTTATTCTTTTAATGTTAACACTTTGGCATTTGAGCCTTGGCCCGTGTTTCTCAGTGGTGAGAGTGTCAGTCCGCACACCAGTCAAGGGCACATGCCTGGGTTGCAGATTCAATTCCTGGCCCCGGTCAGGATGCATGTAAGAGGCAACCAATTGAGTGCCTTTCTCACATTAATGTCTCTCTCTGTCTCCCTCCTTCCCTCCCTCCCTTCCACTCTCTCTAAAAAAAAAATTAATGGGAAAAATATCCTCGTGTGAGGATTAACAAAAAATAAAAATAAGTAATAAAACCTTGACATTTGAGTGTGTACCACCTAGTTAGGAAATGATAATTATAATAGTAGTAATAATAATAATAATTACTATTTATGGAATGAACATTTTGTTCCAGGTTCCCCACCTACATTCTCACTGATTCTCACATTGACCCTGTAAGATCCATTATCCCAGCACTCATTTCTTGTGGTTGATGTCACAAATTGCCACAAACCTTGTGGCTGAAAGAGACAGAAATTTATTCTCTGATAGTTCTGGCCACTTAAAATCAAGGGGCCAACAGGGCCACACTCCCTCTGGGGGTTCCAGGGGATAATACATTCCTTGCTTCTTTCAGATTCTGGTAAATCCCAGACTTCCTTGGCTTCTAGCCACATCACGCCAAGCTCTGCCTCAGCGGCTACATTGGCTCCTCCTCTTCGTGTGTCTGTCCCCCAAACTCCCTCTGTCTTTCTCTTAGAAGAATGCATGCAGGCCCGCTCAGATTATACTGGATAAACCCCCCCGCCCCCCCCCCCCCCCCCCCCCCCCCCGCCGCTCAAGATTCTTAATTTAGTCACATCTTTTGCCATATAAGGAAGTATTCACAGATTGTGGATATTAGGGCGAGGACATGTGTTTTGTTTATTTTATTTTTTTTTTTGGGGGGGGTTATATTCAACTCACTACAATTCATATTTTATAGAAGAGAAACTAGATCTTAGAAATTTCATTCACTGGCCCAAGATTGTCCAGGTAGCAAGGAGATGCACCCCAATGGTAAACTGTTACATTTACAAATGCATGTTCCCTAATGTGGCTTTGAGGCTCCGGGCTGTGGATATGGAGCAAGAATAGGTAGCACTGAGCTCCATCCAGTGCTGTCTTAGTCCTTCGGAGAAAAGGAAACCATAAGAAATTCACAACAAGCAGTGTAACCCTTGCACAATCCCCTAATTCAACAGTTATGGTCAATCAGAATCATGGGCATTAACGCTCAAAACAAGGGAAGCAAACTTCCCATGTTAAGTTCCTCACAGAATAAGCTCCGAGTCCTAGTCACAGGGACAGATGCCATGAGATTTTGATATTTTTCATATTTTACATCAACTAGTTTTATGAAAGCAACGCAAGTGATTTTGTTTTATTTTGTCAGTCTGAGGGGATACAGGAGAGGGACCCAGAGGAACACACCTCGCCACAGGTACCGACTTTGCTGGGAATGAAAGGGATGGTGAGTATGAGGTGGAAGAGAATCGAGTTTATCGGATTTCTTTAGAACAAGATCTCGCTCTCTGCCGAGGGCATCCCTGTGTAAAATGTTCCATCCCACTCTACACAGATACTTGAAAAACAGCCACAACAGGAATCTGACTCAGCCAAAGTGAAAGACATCCACCTCTTGTCCTTGGCCGTCTCGGGGACTGCTCAGATCCTGCGTCCATCCTGCGCTCCCACCCCCACTCTCTGTGCTCAGCCTGGAGCCACGTTCCTTTCTCTGTCATCGCATCTTCTGCTGGGCCTGTCTTCCCTCTCAGGCCCCGAGAAACCTAGGGCGTTGGAACGGTGCCTGGCATGCATATGTTGGTTGAATTAAATAATAATACAGTGTTTATTCTCAATGCTCAGGATGGGTCCAATGCAAAGAAGAAACAAAAATAAATGTTGTCTGAAGGAAAGGCTGAACCAACCAGAAACACGCCGTTAAGAGGCTGAGAGTATCCAGAGGAGCTCATTTAGGAAAAACTGAAGATGGGTGATGAGAGGAAAGGTGAGCAGAGGGAGGGGGCTGGAGGACACTGCAGTGCGAGGCTCAGGCTGCATTCCTTTGGCTGCCAATTCACAGGCATACACGTGGCACAGGGAGGTGGGCATTTCTCGGAGGAGGCACATCCAAGTGAAGAAAAGGACAGCCCGAGCACAAGGAGCGAAGGTCTCTGTTTTCCCGGGAATGTATGCGAGTAGCCTTGCCTAGCGAGCAGGCGGATCTGCTCTCTCTCTCAAACCTGCAGCAGAAGAGAGGAGAAATGCCAAGACAAGAAGGAAAATTAGAAAAGACCCAGACAAGGCAGGTGAGGTGACTGAAATTTCTGAGCAGCTGTCACCTGGAGGTGGGATGAAGAACAATGTCAAATGGAGCTAACCCCTGCAATAGTTGCCCACCGTTTTCTCAAAAACCTTGGTGTTCTGGTAGCCCACACGCACTAACGTTACCAGGGGATTCTGGTAACCCACGTCCCACGGTGGGGCGAGTATTGGTGTGAGGCAAGGGTAAACGGGCTTGACACGGTCAGGGTACCTGTGTCTGTGGTGAACTTTGAGAGGCCCAAGACCAAAGGATATACATACTGGTTAGCCCAGCGAGTGGCCAAGGGAGGGGCCCCACCAGCTCCCAGACCATGGAACCCACTCTCCCTCAGAAGCCGTGATGCAGAATCAGGCACAGGGGCGTCAAGATGAGCCAGCTCCGACCAAATAAGGAAGTGTAGAGAGCACAGGGGACACCGGACTAACCTGCATATACGTGTTAATTCTCCAGAGTTGCCATCTTCATCTTTGACTGTTACCACATCCGGCCTTACTGGGACAGTCCTGCTCAAGTGCCAAGCTGTGGGTTTGAGAAGCCGAATATTAATAGATCAGAACAGTCCAGCTGCTATTTCTTCTTTCTCCATTGGAATTCATTGGAACAAATGGAAGAACTAGCCATCGTCTTTGGCACTCGGCTTTTCCTCACCATCCAAACTGAACATTGATGTCTCAAGAAGGAATAAAAAGGTTGTGTGGTGTAAGTACCAGCATCATGCTTTCTCATTTCCTCCTTTCTATCCCCGACTGAACCCAGAGCAGCTCAGAACACAGAGACCAGACTTGCTAATAATAACTTCATTGTGGCCCAGTCCTAGGGCGTGGACACAAATTGCATGACTCCCTGGGGCTCGGTCAGTGTGTAAGTGGGTGAGCACAGCAACCCCCAAAGAATCCTCACTCCTGTCCCTGTGGGTCAGGCTGCTTCTTTCAGCAGATTTTCTTGGAGGACTACCTCACGTGAACAACTAGTGATCCGCTGGCAAAGAAGCTTCCGGTCCTCTAACAGCCCATCCATTTCTGCCAGCCTGGGAATATTTACAGCACGTGAGCGAATAATACTGAGGCGTTTGCAATTTGTTACAAGGAATTTTACCTCCAAATGAATATTCTTACTCATGCCAAAGATCTCTTGGGAATCTACCCCCATTCCCATGAGCCTTGATAGCTCAGGAATATTTGTGAACTTGAACTCATTACTGTTCATTGCTTGCATTTCATCTCCTACCATCTGGCAGGAGCAATCTACTTTTCATTTGGGGTACCACCCATTCCCCATTTCATGTTGTCCCTCAAAAAGCTCCTCCACCTGGCTGGCCAATCAGATCATTCCCTTCCCCTGGCCATAGCGATTCAGGGCTGCCTGGGCTGATGCAACAAGGAGGACCACACGAAGATAAACACCGCATTCTCTGAGATGGCAAAGGGCTATCTAATCAGAAACGAACATTAGAACTCGGATGGGCACAGCAGAATCAGTCCATTTGGAAACTTATCTAAGGGGAACTCATCAATTTATGACCTCGAATCCCATCTGGCCTGCTTTGCCTTGAGAAGGATTTGATCCAAACTAAATAGAGCAAATCCCCAGGCTACTGGCAGACACCTTTCCTATAACGTATGCCTAATCCTTTAAATCCATGGTTGATAAGAACATTCTGGTAAAATGGGTACTCTTGCTCCACCCCTTAGGAAAAAAAAAATTAATTGTCTCACAGGGGACATGGAAAGCTGAGGGGATAGGATCCTGTTCATGAAACAGGATTGGGAAGAAATGCACGGTTTGATTTTTTTGTTTGCTACAGTTGCTACTGTGTTAACAGTTGCTTCTTGGCAGAGAATAAGGGATATAAAGAAAGCCTAAGGTTTGTTTCTCAAGAAGTCATACAAGAAACAAAAGAAAGCTGTTTTTACAGACTGGAGTGCTTTTGCCAGCAATTATGTTTTGTAAAAAATAAATAATGCATTCTGTTTCCAAAAGGCCCTGACAAACTATGATAGGGAAAAAACCCATCAAATCTTTTTCACTGGTTTTAGGGTGGCGAGTTTCATGACGGAAATAAAGTGAGTCTGTGTTCGCTAAGTAATTTATTAGAGCATCTTGGCACAGCAGCACTAATGGGCTTGCTGCCAGGTATTCCGAGCTGCAGTTTGTCATGTCTGACTCTTTAGTTCTTTCAAGCAATTGAAGAAATGGCCTTCTGCAGGCTGTCAGTGACAGATTCTAGCTCACTCACATAGATAAAGCTCAATTAGCTCCTGGAAGAAACATCTTTTAAAAATGCAATGAGCTGCACCATGAAAGATAGGTAGACAACGGCACCCGAAACAAAATAAAATGTTACTGTTGAGGGGAGGACGTGTCCACAATGAGCAAGTGCACAGCTGTTTTATTGGACAGTTCCCTTCCCTGAGAACAATGGGACGGTCATTTTTAATGACTTCAAGTGTTACAATAGATCTTTGCTGTAGAAGCCTGATAAGGTCAGCAATGCTGACCAGTTAGCATGTCATTCATTCATTCACTCATGACCAAGGCCCATACTCTGTAGCCTGCAAGGAAGTCTAGCCTAAAGTAGAGGTATGAGAATCTCTCTCCTGTTAAGTATAGCTTGCAAGTGTGCTTTTTAATCCATGTAGTATTTTAGATGTTGAGCTAACATTTTAAAAATGATAGTATTTTGCACCTACAAAAATTCAGGCTTTTGGAATCTTTTAAAATATCGAAATACCTGGAAACTGGATATCTATTTCTTTGGGGCAAAAACTGACTTCTGCTAAGTGCATCCTGCACCCTGAAGGAGAGGCCTGGCTCCCTTTGCTCACCACAGTCCCCACCAAGCTTGCTTCATTCACTTCTGGGACCTGCCTCGCCCTGGTCTAGGCTAGTTTGAGTTTGCAAACCTATGATCTCCAACAGCAATTCTGAAGGCTTCAAAAGTACGTAAGATTCTTATTAAAAATGGAGACTCCTAATTCCCTGCTCTGGACTAAAGAATAAAAATGTGTGCTGTAAAACATGGTGAATCTTTTATAAACTAAAGTTGTTGGAAATCACTGTTATCAATGACCAGATAGAATTACAGTCTTTAAAAAACAGATGAAAATGTTAATACCGTAAATGGACTCTTATTTGGACGCTATATAGGACCATATTTTTCTCCTAACAATGTTATCTTACTCTTAATGGCTACTTTTCCTCTGTAAACACCGGGGAACCAAAATTGACCTTCTGAGCAAAAAACAATCAAATGACTTTGTGTCTGTTACTGACTTAGGCCAAAGTTTCAATTTGGAGATAAGATCCACTACATTTTATGAACTAATTTGTTCTCTGTGCAAGTGGTTGAACTTGATAGCTGTATTTGTTTCTGGCACTGCTAAATCATAATTGTAGGAAATAATTCTAGAGTTAGAATTCAATTGGCACAAAGCCTAAATGAATTAGTAAAAATATGTTCCACCCCCAACCCCCAATATGCTTCTCTGAAGGTCCTGACTAGGAAGAGTCTATAGTAACTATTATAATAACAACAATAATAACCCCTTATGTTTGCATAGTGTATCGGAGTTTGCAAAGCACTCTCAGATACATCGTTCTGTTTGATGCTCTCTGCCACCCTGTGAGATAGGGACAAGTACGGTGAAAGCCAGGGGGAGGGGTGGAAGTGGGGTTCAGTGGGGAAAAAGGGGGGCATCTGTAATCCTTTCAACAATAAAGAGCAATTTAAAAAAAGAAATGGAGACTGAGCTCCTACTGCAGATAGCTGTGGAGTGAGCAGCAGATTCTTAGGTTTTAAAAATTCAGAATTGATTTTGTTTTATTACATTGGATCCAAATGTGTCATACAAAACCTGTCTCTTATCAAAATATCTTTGTAGGTTTATCCCAAGCAGGTGCCACGCCTGGTGCAAATAAACCCCTGAGCATCATTCACGGAATCCTTTCAGTTGCCTCTCTTGTTCACCGACATAATCCTGGGGACACAGTCACCGTGTCTTTGGGGATCTGCTCATTTTTCACCATTGATTTCAAGTTCTAACCCCTTTCCATGTAGTTTTTCTTTAATTGCCCCATCTCCTTGTTTTCTATATTTTGGTAAAAAATCTGGTAAAAAAATGATAACAAATATGACAAATTCTGTGAGATCTCATCATTCAGCATCCTCCCTCCATTCCAAGGACACTGGTCCTCGTTAACTGTGCCCTAGACATTGGGAACGGTCCACAGTGCTGGGGTGTTGACTCTCCTCTGGCTTTCCAGAAGGGTTCTCATCTTACAAAGCGTATGTTTTGGGAGTTTAATGCTTGAGTTCGTGTTTGAGAATAGGAAGGCAATGACCAAACAAAACTTGAACTATGCTCACGGTAAAACCAGTGTAACTTGAAAGCTGTTCAAACTGCTGTGTGAACTGAAACAGGAAGTCACCTCTGACATCCCCACGTGCCAAACACACCGGCCTCGTCCTAGCTTTGACTTGCACCTCAACCATTAAATGGGAAATGCTCTGAAAGGTTGGTTTCTGGAATCAGGCCTCATGGGCAACCTCGGAGCTGCCAGCCGCACGTTTGTGACTCTGAGTCAGGTGCGTGACCTTCGTTTCTCATGGGTAGAATGCTTTGTGAGAACTGAGGTCACATGTAATAAGCACTGAGAACATGCTCAGCACGTTTTAGTACAAGATCTTCTCCTTATTTTGAGATGGTTACTACTAAGTTATTCATGTCTGTTAGCATCAAGCAAAAATGAATTTTTTAAAAAAATGTATTTTACTGATTTTTTAAAGAGAGGAAGGGAGAGGGACAGAGAGTTAGAAACATCCATGAGAGAGAAACATCAATCAGCTGCCTCCTGCACACCCCCTACTGGAGACGTGCCCGCAACCAAGGTACATGCCCTTGCCCGGAATTGAACCTGGGACCCTTCAGTCTGCAGGCAGACGCTCTATCCACTGAGCCAAACCAGTTAGGGCATGAATTTCTTCTTCTTTTTTTTTAATCCTTACCTGAGGGTATTTTCCCATTGATCTGTTAGAGAGTGGAAGAGAGAGGGAAAGACAGAGAAAAACATCGATGTGAGAGAAACACATGGATTGGTTGCCTCCTGCACACGCCCCGATCAGGGCCCAGGCCGGGGAGGAGGTATTTTATTTTCTCAGTTCTCCTGCAATCAAGGTACACGACCTTGACCAGAATCGAACCTGAGACCCTTTGGTCCGCAGGCCGCCTCTCTATCCACTGAGCCAAACTGGCTAAGGCAAAAGGAATTTATTCTTCTCTCAAGAAAGGATGTAGAAGGGAGGAGAGAACACTGGGAAGGGAAGTTTCGATGGGCTATAAGGGAGGCAAGTCAAGTCCAGATCCCAGCCAGAGGGACAGTGTCTCAAGTGAGCTGTGAGACTCCATGCAGGAGTGGGCTCCGGACAGTGGGGCTATTAAAGGCAAGACAGGGCCACAGCAGAGGGATGGAGTGACTCACGCTGCGTGCTGATGGAGTGAGAGCAGCATGGATTTACAGTGAGACGGGCCTGAGCTGGCCTTCCGCCTCCTAAAGCCCAGTATCACTATGACTTCCTAGAGAAAATCCGTTTCCTACGTTGTGAAATTTAAATTATTTTGAATTGCAGGATTGTGGAGCCAGTTTGCAATAACATATACAAAGCACTTGTTACATGGTGAGTACCCAATAAATGGTAACTTTAAAAACACCTGCGTCTTTTAATTTCGCAACTTTGCTGTAGAGCTGCTTTTGTTTAAGAAAACTGAACAATATATGTTAGGATTTCCAGAATTATCTGAATTCCTGCCTCTGACTTTAAGGAGGCCATTGCTTTAAATGGTAGAAGGAAAAGATGGTAAAGAATTTGGCCCAGGCTTTGGGAGACCTGAAGATATGCTAATATACTATTTAGCAGGTACTTGCTGTGTGCTTAGAAATCAGCTAATTACTTTGTATGCATTATTTTCGTTGGAGCCTCATAACAATCCCAGCCCAGTTTATAGAGGCGCAAACAGACACAGAGAGGTTTCCTAAATTATCCAAGGCCACACAGAGTGTAAGTGGTGGAATTTAAAACCAGACTGCCTGACTCCCAGAGCCTGCTCTCTAAACTAGTTTGGTAAGAAAGGCATTTCAGCCAAAGAGAACTACCCTTTGCTTTGTTAGAATTCCGGCCGAATTGCTGGAGTCAGCAAACTTTTCACCAGGGAAAGCTGCTCTGCGAATGTCAGGAGGCAAATGAGGTTATAGATCTCTTCCTGTCCGGGGCTTATATTTATTGTACAGTAGAATGTAATCTAAATTATTCACATTATATATTTTATGGAAATTTTACCTTCTGTAAATCTGAGATTTCAGGACTAGAGTTATGTGTCATAAAGTTCTTACAAAATCCATTTAAAAGATTAATGATAGATGCATGGGTAGGAAATTAAATCTGGGCATTTTATTTTTTTCAGTTCTCCTGGGTCTTCCAAGTTCACTCGCAGAGACTGTCTTTGTGACAAAATCTCTTTCTGTCCTGTGGGCAAAGCCAAGAGCAAAGCGGCTTTGTCTGCGGATCCTGTGGACACAGACTATTCTTTTAGGAAGACGAGGTTAGGTAGTTCTCCTTGGAATAGGTTTCTTCTAAGATTTCTTTGTCAATTCTCCTTTGCAGACTTGGAATTAGACATTCTGGGGTAAAATCTGGTTTCTACCGCCTATTAGCTGTGAGCGAATTGATGGAAATCACAAAAACATCTCCGAGCCCCTGTTCCTTCAACTGCAAAATGAGGATCCATGCATCTCACTGATAGGTGCTCATCAGAATGACATAAACACCAGTTTGAATGGAAATGGGAAAGGTGGGTCTTGAGTTGGAACTTGAAGCACAAACGGGTCCATATAGGGAGACAGATAAATGCCACCAGTGTTTAATATTCTGGAATCATGTTGCTGGTTGATGGGTTTAACACATGCGGAGTTTACCGGACAGTATACTTTCCTCCACTTAATTTCACCAGACCATTTATTCAAAGCAAATGGGAACATTCCGCTTTTCACTCCTTTCATCGCTATTAGCATCAGCGAGGGTCTTCCCCTGGGTTAGGCACTGGGTTAAGTTCTGAAGACCCACAGACGAGTAAGGCATGGACTCCTCGAAGATGCTCAGAACCGCATCACAGGCCTGGTGGGAATTTGGCTTGAGAATGAGCTTTTCGGTTAAAGAACTGGTGGTCTCTGGTCATGATAAATGAAAACCCATTGAAGAGAATGTATGTTCCTTCAGTGCACATTTGCTGTAGTGATAAAGGCCCCTTAGCAACATGCAATTATCATTTAAACGCGTTTTGATTGCTGATCATGTGCAGATGAGCTGCGATTCAGGGAAAGTGTGGCAGGAAAAGGGATGAAAAGGGATCCATGAGGAGAGGCAGTCCGGAGCTGAGGACAGAACACGGACTTTGGACTCAGTCCTAAATTCAAATCCTGGCTCTGTGCTTAATCAGGGATGTGCCATTGGCCAAGTTGTTTTTCTTCCTGGAGATGGTTTCTTCACCTGTTAAATGGTGACAACAGCATCTCACCTGCGAGATTATTGTGATGATTAAATGAGATAGCATATCAGGCAGACAGCCGTACCTTATTTTAAGAAGCACATGTTGTGATGGTATGGGTTATACAAAGATGATTACCATGTTACTAAGCAGAACTCTTCTACGTCCATCAGCGCTCACCACCTCTCTCTGTTAAAAACCTAACCAGCCTCAAAAGCTCAGGGTAAACCTCCTCTGTCTTGATTTTCGCTGGTCAGCTTTGGTAATAGTGGTCTCTTCTGCATGGTATCTATTTCTATCCCACTTATTGTGGCTTTTCTCATATTCTGCCTTCATCATGGCCACGTATCTACATGTTTCACCGCTGTGGCTAGATTGCCAGCTCCCAAGGGCAGGCCTGTGTCTCTGCATCTTTATAGCCTTCACTGAGTATACTGCCCACACATAGTAGGTGATTGGTGAATGTGGACGGATGCAGCAGAGCTAGTTGTAAAGGAAATAACAGCCATCAGCAGGAATTTCCTCATATTTTGAACCTTTCTCCCTCTCTAGCCAACCTTTCCTTCCCCCTAAACCCTTTGTGCCTTTCCTTTCATTGCGGCAGACAAGCCTTCACTCCGCCAGCCAACACTGCTCGCCTTTCCGCCGCCGGCTCCAGGACCACGCTCACATCAATTACCTGCTCTCTGTTCTCCCTCCCCTCCTCTCCTCCCCCTTTAATCTCTTTATGCCATCACACTGCATAGAACAGAGTCTCATACACAGAAGCTACCCAATAAACGTCTGCACAAGAAATGAGCAGTTCTTTGGTTTAGGGGAAGTTTTGCCAAAGGATTCCTTTAAATGGTTTGTCCCCTCAGTGCAGTGATTGTAAAAGCTTCCAGCTGGAAAAGCCTTTGCTCAAACGCAGTCTTACCTGAAGACCCTATTTGCAAACTGCACAAGCCCACCTGCTCTCACTGGGTAGGGAGAGGCAGGGGGAGGGGGCTGAGCTTTGCACGCGCACTCCCTGCCTTTGCGCACTTTGGTGATGGGGTTTCCAAGCAGGGCGTTTGGCATATCACAGGCGTGTTGAGAATGAGATTGACTTACAAACATTACTTACCGCAACGTCTCTGAGGCTTAGTCACTTGCATTTCGGTAGCCTGACTCTCAGAGCCCGTTTCTCGTTTCTGAGTTGTTCGCATTGTTGCCATCTGCTGTCATTGGTGGGCAGCTCTTCTAGTGTGGTCAGCTTCCACAGGAAGTCTGACCATCGAACACAGAGTGGTGCTGGGAAGGGTTGGCGGGGCGATGGCTGGGACATTCTCTCATGGCGTCTTAGGATATAAGCAAATAGTGATAAATACATGGTCATCCTTGAGAAACGAGTCACTTCCATTAGCCCCTCGCCTTTGATGAGGAAGAGACACAAAACGCTCTGCGCACACCGTTTCCTCAGTCCTCGCAGGCGTTTTATTCAGCCGCAAAGCCTCATCAGGCCGAGTTTTCTTTGCTTCCCTGTAAACCAGTGACTGCCCGGGATGAATGGGATGCTGTTATTTGCTGGTTGCTAGGTTTTCTCTGCTCTTGTTGCTATCTCTCATTTGTTCCCTCATTTTTTTGCGCCTGCTGCGTTTCCTTTGTTGGGATGCCTGAGGAATATTTGGAATCCTTGTGTCAGATTCACAAAAACCTGGGTTGCTTTATGAGCTCCACGACAATGGAAATCAACAGAAATTCAACTCCATGTCCTCCCAGAAAGCTAAGGAGACACGTACGTTGAGCCTTGGGTAGCTGTCCCCAGCTGTCCCCATTGAAGGTGGGTTGGCTGCAGCGAGTAAAAAGACGATTTGTTAAAAGTAAACAACCTCTCCCAATGCCCCGAATGTACCAGCTTCGTGGAGCCTCCCGCCTCCCTGCGCCGGCCTCAGGAAAGCCTTGTTGCTCCTGCTTCAGGAACACAGGGGGACACTGCCATCCCTCTCACCTCCACGCTGCTCTTATCGTGATTTATTTTTTATTTTATTTTTTTCTTCTTTTCAGAGGAGAAGGCTCTTGCTTCTGTGTCATCCTACTCTTCCTGCCTCCTTTCAGACCTGCACTCACCAGTTATTCTTTTTGACAGTTTGATTTGCGATTCTTATCTGGCTTGATCTCTTTCTCTCTCTTTCTATCAAACCTGCAACTAAAAGGTGTGAGTGTGTGTGTATACATACGGACTCTACCACCTGTAAATCACTAGGCAACCTTTTACCTTCCTTTCACTGATGAACTTCTTGAAAGACACGCCTACCTGTCCTGACTCCACTTACTCATGTCCCAGCTGCTCCGCCAGAAGGGCTTCCCACCGCACTGCAGAGACTTCCTGTGCTCACCAAGGTCACGGTTACCTGTGTATTGCCTTGCGCATTCTCTCCTTTTTAGCCCCCGGCTGACACAACCTCTGCAGTAATTGGCACTTCAGCCACTCGCCTTGCTCTAAGAATAATCTTCTCCGCTGTAGTGACATTGGTCAGGGCCTGCCAGGAAACAGGTGGCCCTGCCAAGTAGGGTAACCAGGGAGCGTCAATGGGAGCCTCTTTACAAAGGTGTGAGCGGGGTTGAGAGAAAACAACAAAGGATGTCGCAGCTTATGGGGGCTGCGAGGCCTTGAACCTGCCCTTCCGTGCACTGAGGCCTGAAGGGGCCAGGGAGGAGCATTTATTAGATGTGGCTCAGCTGTAAGAGAATGGGCTGTGGTCTTTGGCAGATGAACTTGGCCAACCCCATGGCCACCAGGTGGGGAAAGACCTAGGGGAGGTACATACTCCAACCCCACAGCCTCCCCTCATGCCCTCCCTGCTGCCCTGGCCAAACTCAATGACAAGCTCCAGGGAAGGCAGCAGTTGTCGCTGTCCCTAAAGACCAGCCTCCCCAGGGCACAGAGCGTTGTCGACAAAGACAGAGTAACCGAAGAGACACATTGAAAATACCAGCAGAGGAAACCTGAACGTGTATGTACAAATTAGTGTAGAATATAAAGAATAAGAACACAGCAAATACATTTCTACCGCACATCTCACCCGAGGGTGAGAGCTGGCTCAGGGCACTGCTAACCTGCATCGCCTCTTGCACTTAACCTTTGGCCCCGAGAATGTCTTAATTTTTGCCAGCTCACTGGTACATGTTATTTGTATTTTTCCATTTCCAGCATTCTTTGCTGTTTTCAGTGTCAGAATCCATCAGGGCATCTGGTCTGCGAATCTGCTGGAAACAGCAGCTCTTTGTTCCTGTCGGAATGCTTTCGCCTCGACAGTGTGGAGGGATGGAATATTCACCTTATTGCCATTTTCATTCCCCCAGGTGGGAGAAGAACTCTGGCTTTGTCAAAGACGAGCAGAGAGACAGGTTTTTGTAAACATATCCTAAACCAAAACCATGCTCACGCTTTGTGAGGGTCTCAATATGAGCAAGAGAGAGGTTTCTTTGTTCTCAGAGCTCTTCCCTCACCTGAGCTCTCTTCTGCACGTTCACTCACCGGATGGACTCCCCGGTGTAATTAGAGCTGTTCCAAGCTGTTCCTGTCTGCTTCCGCTTCTCTTCCTGTCTTCTCCTCTTTGCTTTGGGTACCACTGTCTGGCCAGTCATTAAACGAGACACCTTCTGTTAATAATAGGACTTCCTTTTCATATACTGATCATTTCCTTGAGGGGGTGAGAGTTGATTGCCATTTTCAAGATACAGCATGGCGTGCTTCTCTTTCTCCATGGGACTCGGCACGGTCATGTTGACCGCGGCTCATGGGAGAGGCTGATGGGCTTCTCAGAAGCCAGGTAGGCCTTATGAACCCTCCCTCTTTTCACCCTTGTAATTGTGCTTTCCACGATGTTTGCAGACACTGGCACAGCCTATGCATATGGTCCATACTCGATGTGCTAGCATACGCAGAGAAGCGGGGTGATCTAGGAGAAGGCTGGTTGTGAGTATTAGCAGGACTGTTATGACCCCGTCTTCATTTTGGTGTCATGCTTTCTCTTTGAACTCTGTGTAACTAACCTTCCATTCCTCTTTCAGCATCATTTTCACCAATCAAGTGAGGTGATCCGTACTTCATGTATTTTGTATTTTGTCTGTTTGTACCAATTGATGACCCTGATACTTGAACATCTTAGGGTTAGAGTTTCCTTCATTTTCTCTTTGCCATCCCACATCCTGTCAGTCACCAGTTCCTTTCCCTAAAATACCTCTCAATGATAACTTATTTTCCCTTCCACTCCAACTCTCTTACACGGGCTCTCATGGTGTCTCCTGACTTTCTACAACAGCCTCCTAACTGATGTCTGTTCCCAGCAGATCTCAGCCTCAGATGGTGCCTCCTGCCTCCAGGGGCATGCTTTCCAAAATGTCAATAGACCCAGCACCTGAGAGGTCTGTTGAAATCCCGGGGGTGGAGCTATTGCTGGAGGGTGGGGTCTCCTCCTCCAGCTGGCACCGGATGTTGCCATCATGTCTCTGTGGGAGAAAGATCCCGGGATACCTGTCCACCCTCGTGGCCTCTGGGATTCCTGAGTCGCCTTGTGGTTTTCACAAGCCTGCACATACGTGGCCTGCTGCTTGCAGGTCTTCACTACTGCTTCAATTTTTGCCCCGCATTAAATTGCAAATAATGTAAGCTAATCTGATTATAACTACATTTCTTGTGCGTGTGAGCCAACAACACAGTTAAGTGTCCCCGGGAACAACAATTTTCCTTCCTTATGTTACAGAGACACATCCTTTTATTTAAGGGGTATTTCTCTCCTCAGCTGTAGAATACTATTTAATACTGCCAACCCATTTCTCCTCAAAATAAGCAAGTCTGTATTGTCTCTGACTTCTGTTTTTCAAAAAGATAGAGTGAATTGGAGGATAACTTCTGGAAAGCTCTGAGAGACCACCTTCTCTAAGCCACTCTAAGCCTAACTATTCCCATTTCTAATCTAGAAGAAACTGAGGATTATCGTTCAAACTCAGTAAAATTTTGATTAATCTTTTTTTTCCTTTTTTGTTGTTGTTATTCTGAATCTCCTTCAAGTCCTGCTTCTCAGAAATCCTTCATATTTCTAACTTGGTTTCATCCTCAATTCAAAGGCTTCTTTTCAATATACTCTAACTCCTCTCTCTCTCTCACTTTCTCTCTCTTTCTCGCTCTCTCTCTCTCTCAATGTTAGCTAATTGATGTTTTCTTTAATTTCTAGAACAACTCCAGATGATAGGTAAATGACAGGGATACTTGTGTTAGCTTTGTGTAAGGCAACAAAAATGACAACCTTATGTATGCTCAAGGTTAAATAGATATTTGAATGAGTTTAAATGTTTTGACTGAAAGGGAGTGGAAAAGCTATTCATACAATTAAAAAAGAAGAAAAGAAAAAGAACAGCAACCATTTCTAGTAGAGTTAATAGTTAGAAATTTTTAAAATGCCTTGAATATGTTTTTCTAAAACAACCCAGCAAATCTGTGAATTTAGATAAATGTGCCCAGGTTACCTAATGCCCACGTTAGTTTCATGTGCTTTAGGCCACTTGCTTCCTTTTGTAAACCCAAATTGTCAATCTATCCATTTCTTAAAATAAGATATATACTGTAGGTTAAAAAAAAAAACAACTCACAAAAGTTGTACTTTTGAGTCACAAGGCAGGGTGAAATTTAATCGGAGTTATAAACCCTCCAAGCATGGGTTTATCTGGAATTGCCAACATAACCCCAAGTTCAGCAATGCAAATGACACTGCTATAATAAAAGAAATAAGAAAGCTTTCAATATGTTGTCTAAGAACTTGAGCACATTGAAAGTGATTTATGAGCAAGCCGACTAAACATTTAAATGCCTTTGCTAGCAATGGTATGTTTTTCAATACAACTGGCACTCTCCTACGCGATTCTGTATTCCACGACAGCACCGCGCCTGACAATATAAGCCCTTTCTGATAGGGTAACATTTCCAATCCAAGATTAAAATCTCAGAGACTTGTCAACAGAAAAGGATGATAATATGAGTGAAACTGCAGCTATCAAAGAAAAATGCCTTGCAAGTAATTTCTGTAATGGTTAACTTCGAGTAATTTTCTCTTTCCCATTCACTCATAAGTAAAGGGGTTGGCCTGAAGGTCATTTTAATATTTTGGATAAGTAGAGTTACAAACCAGAAATTCATGAACACAGGAAATGCGAGTCATTTAATACCACAAAAACCAACTTTTCACATTGCCTTTTATATTCCCATTTCTAAGGCAGATTAGAGGGAATGTTTTTCTTTTGATGAGTAGGGGTTTAAGCAATGAGTCGACAATAAACCCTTGAACTTCATGAGGCACTAGAAATGAGAGGATCAGAGAGTCTTAAGTTTTCTTGAGTATATTTCCATAATTTTTCTATGTTACTTTATTTAATCTTCCACTACTCTAAGAGACTGGGACTGGATGACCTGCTAAGTCTTTTCCATATTTTTCTTCTTATAATTCTCCTTTTCTGTTTAGGATGTGGGTGACTTCTGTAAGCTCTGGTGTGCCCTTGGCTATCCTGCAGGTAAATTGGGGTGATACTCGGTTTTACCAGCTACACAGGATGGAGTATTAAAAGGCATCCGTGGGCCAAATAGTTCATCTGACAGAGTTGAAACCATTTGTACATTATTGTTACTGTGATCTGTCTAAAATATTGTATTGCCATCGTATACATGTAGTAGTGAAAGTGAATTTCAGATTCTAATTTCTTTTTTTTCCTTTGGTTAGACATGTCTTGCATCTTTAATGTTCTTTTCTTTCCTGAAAGCACAGTATTTTCCTTATCGGTGTCTGAGTACTTCAGGCCACCAATATAGTTCTGCACACACACTACACATGCACACACACACACACACACACACATTCTGTCTCTTCCTCAAAACTTACATTTCACTGGTTTAATGAAACACAATTATTAGCCATCTACTACTCTTCGCCAGCCCTGTGCTGCGCCTGGAGGATGCAGTGCTAAATTAGAAGTGTGCTTGTTTCCCATAGCTCAAGGTCAAATAGAGGAGTTAGATGTGTGCATCAGCCATCATAGTTCAGCATGGTAACCCTAGGAGAGGGTAACAGAGATGGGGAGGGAGGCTTACAGAGGAGCGAAGTCCTCAGTCTCAGGGCTCAGAGAGATCTTCCTAGAGCAGCACGTCCCCAAGTGTGGTCCCTGGACGGCAGCCGCAGCATCGCCTGGGAACCTGTGCACATGCAAATTCTCAGGCCCCATCCCAGACCTACTGCATGGAAAACTCACCGGGTGGGTCTTCTGTTTGTTTTGTGACAAGTCCTCGGGTGATTCTGATACATGTACAAGTTAATAACCACTGTCTCAGAGGAAGGAACTATTTTGTAAGGAAAAGATGCTTTATTTACCATCAGGCTCATTTACATAATTGATACCTCTTGATAATTAAGTCATCTAAATCTCCCGTTGTTCTGTCTCTAAACCGTACCAATAAATGAAACAGCTTCCATTTTTAACAAATGTTACTTTCTTACACTCTGTCTGTCCAGCACACATTAAAATGGTTGAAAGGTAAAAGGCAAATGACTAATTACGTTAGAGCCACACATTGCAAACAACATCATTAACAACAGCAACAACACATGTTTCTTCTGAAAACTAAATAGACTGGATTGACCAAATTAATCAAATGAGTGTTCCTGGAAATCTAATTTGGTTTGTGAATGTGAGAACATCTGTGTCTGGTCCCCAGCATTTTGGAGCACTCTCCTGAGCTATTTCTGGGAGCTGATGGAGGAGTCAGATTTCCATCTTATCCTTATGCAATAAAAGCAAAATCCACTCTCTTCTTACCCCATATCCTTTTCTCCATGGGAGTGTAGGCAAATGGGAGAAAAAAAACAAACTTAACAAAAAGAGCTGGGCTAATTAAGCTATGTTTTCAATTACAGTTTACATTGATATGATATAATTTACTTGTCATTTAAAATGTATATTTATTTTCATGTATAAGAACCAACTAAATAAAAATACTAGTAAATTGTTTTATAAAGAATTACTCAATGATTAAATGGATATCTTAAACAAGACTCGAAAGTTGTTCATGGTAATATGACAGTTTTTCTTAATATTCATAAATATTATGCTATATTATATGACATCTTATTTAATGTTCTTAATAATCTAGTACACTCTTATAATAATTAAGATATGTCATTTTACAAATTATTCCTTGAAATATAATTACCAGTCTAGCAGGTAACTAAGTTCTTTAAATATCTCCCGCCATTATTGAAAATATGCCCTTGTATACACAATAATATTAAAGATGTTTTAAATCTGTCCTCTTCATCCGGATTTATTTTAAGCTCCAATTATCCCTTTGTTGGACTTCTTTAATACTCACTAACTTGACTCCCAGCCCTCTGTCTTTATAGCCCCAGCCTCCCCTCCATTCCAACCACATCACCACCAAGTTTATCTCTCTAACCTGCATACAAGTCATATTATCTCCATAATGAAAATGCTGAAGTGGCCCTCTCTGAAACAAAGCCTTTCATAATTGGGTCCTTGTTGATTTCTCAATTTTCATCTCCTCACACTCTCAACTTTCCTTTTCTTTCAAGTGATATGAACTCATTTGCAGTGGGGTTGTTGTTGTTTTTTAAATTTCAACTCTTTTGCTGTTTCTGTGAGGTTGAGGCTGCTGTTTCCTCTATCTGGAATGCCCTCCTTTTCCTACAAAACCTGGACAACTCATACCTTCCACACTAGGCATCATCCCTTTTGTGAAGGTTTCCTAACTCCTCCACTAAACTGGACTCCTTTGTATTTGTTTCATTATAATAATGATGAGTTATTTATGGAGATAAACACGTATCATATAAATAAAGTGTGTGACAGGATACACACACACCATCTTTAAGATAATGCTATTTCTGGGTGAGGAGGAAGAAAACACAACTATATTTATAATGATTTATTCCTTAAAAAATAATTTGAAGCCCAAATGGCAAAATATTCAAATAAAATAAACTTGGGTAGTGGATATGTGAGTGTTGGTTCTAGTTTTCTCTGTATTTTAAAAATGATGTTCAATATATTTCATAATTTAAAATAATTTTTAAAAATATAGTTGCTTACAGTTCAATTATAAAATAGATAGCCAAGGGAGGTTGTACACTCTTTAATTTTGGGAGATTACAGATCCATGATTTGAAGAAAGAAACTTTAAGATTACAAGTTATGGGTTCCAACCACTCACTCTATATTTGTTTCCAGTCCACACTTCAGCCACTCTGTTTATAAAAACCCTAGCCCCTTGCGAGTAGCGCATCTGGAATTCCTACTCTGTCTCACTTCTACTTCATGGAAGGCACTGAGGCAGCTGTGGGTTCCCTCTTTTTAACATTTCATTCTGTTTTCCCAATACAATTTTAGTCATGTCTTTTCATCTTCCTGATCACTCTTCTCGGGATAATATCCAGAGTCTTTCTTCACGTGTGGAGCTCCAGGTGAGCATGACCTGCGTGGAGAGGAACAGAAACAACTGCCTCACTCATTGTAGACACTTTCCTTGTCTGACTTAGCTCAGGTTGATATTGACACTTTGGAAAGTCAGATCACACAGATGGAGACTTTGAAGGTTGCTGCTGCCAAGTCTGGTTTCCTCCCGTCTTTGTCTATATAGTCGAAGCACTAGCCCTCGGCCTAGTGGTTAGCACAGGACGTTGGAAAAAAGTTAATTGAATGAAAATGTTTTCTTGAATTTATAACTACTTCTTAATTCTTTTCCGGTACTAATATTTCATTGACTATAAGCCTATGCAATTGTTATGTCATTCAGGTTGCTTTGCCCTCAAGGGTATCACGTGAACTTGTCAAAAGCTTTTCGGAAATCTAGAAATGCTGTTTCTACTCGGTTTCTCTGATCTCCCAGTGTAGTAACTCTGTCAGTAGGAAATGAGGTTAGTCTGACAGGACTATTCTTAGTGAGCTCATGCTGAGTTTACCACTTCCTCTTCTAAGTGCTCAGAAGCCATTGTTTTAAAAAAATTTATTCTAGGATCTTGCCTCAGATTGATGTCAAGCTCAGTGCTCTGTGGTTCACGAATACACATTCCTTCTCTTTTATAAAACCAAATGACACTTACCTGTATCCAATTTTCCAGGAGCTCTTTGCCACTGCAGGGCTCCCCAAGTTCACTGACAGTGATTTAGACGTATCTGCAAGTTCTCTTCATACACAGGGACATACTCCTGGGTTAAGAGACTAGGATTCATTTGGAGCAGCACCTTTTAATCGCCTCACCTGTATTTAAGAATACATCTATCATCTATGTGAGAAGAAATAGAAAATTGATTGGCCCAAACTATAGTTGAGGCCCTGTTTGGTTTTATGGTCAATATCAAAATGAATCAAGTCAAGAGAACAAAGTGCTATTAAGGGCGAGAGGCATGTGCTGCACTTATTCTAGGTGTGTAGAGAATACAATAAAATTAAGATAAAACCCCGCCCTTGTAAATCTGATAGCCACGTTGGGGGAAATAAGACTTGTAATGCCATATCCATATAGTTCAAGATGAGTGCAAAGCTGCCCTAACCGGTTTGGCTCAGTGGATAGAGCGTCAGCCTGCGGACTCAAGGGTCCCAGGTTTGATTCCAGTCAAGGGCATGTACCTTGGTTGCGGGCACATCCCCAATGGGGGTGTGCAGGAGGCAGCTAATTGATGTTTCTCTCTCATTGATGTTTCTAACTCTCTCTCCCTCTCCCTTCCTCTCTGTAAAAATACCAATAAAATATATATTTTTAAAAAGATGAGTGCAAAGCTGAGTTCCAAAGAACACAATCCTTGCCATCGAAAGGAATTTAGAAATAATTCAAGTTGCCCACATATATTCCTTGAATACTATCAAGTGCTTTTAAACACTCTAGAAATACTTCTTAAAATTTTCTTCATTTCACTCCCCTCATATTGCAATTGATCCCACTCCCATCTCTTCAGCGCTCCTGAAAATCTTCTCTGGCCCCCAGAAGTGACTCTCTACACTTCTCTTGCATGTCTCCTCATTTCTCCTCCCGTCTTTTGATTGTCCATCTCAAAAGCCTCAGAGCTGATTTGTAAGCCTGGCTCCTCTTGGAGGGAGAGGACAGGGAAGAGATGGAAAGGAGCCGAGCCAAAGATCTCATTAGTGGCATAGTATGAATGTTGACAACACTCACAGGTTAACAACTTTTATTCTGCCCTAATTACATGCAAGAAATAATAATAAAAAAAAAAGATGGCATCAGATAATGTAAATAAAGATGGATTGTGTGGCAGGAGATAATTTGTAGAGAAGTGAAAAGTCAACTGAAGCTCAAGAAGTCAAGTCATTTTGCATGGTGGCACAATGTACTCATGGTTATGAATTGGCAAAGAGAAGGGAGACAGTGTATAAAAAATCTTCCTTTAAGGGTTGCAATATAGCTAAGGTGTCTGTTGACTGCTTCAATGACCAGAGATTGTTAGCAAGTCCAAAGCCTGAATGTATGTTAAGATAAACCTTCATTTATGGTCAAATCTGCTTTTGAGTTGATATTTTTGCATGGCAGTAGGAGAAGGAAGGGGTAATATTTCTACTGCTAAGCCAGTCACTCATGCTACGGGATTGTTGGGGGAGGGACAGAAGCAGAGCAGTGGAAGTGCAGGTGATAAACAGAGAAGCAGTGCCTTGGGTCTTTCCTATGTGCCATCTCCTATGTAAAGGGGTGTCTACTTATTGAACACCTTCCTTGTGCCAGGAATGCTACTAGGTACTTCATATAACTTATCTTCCTTATTTCTTCACAACGTTATAAGATAGTGAGTTAATATATTTATTTCTCAGGTGAAGAGACTGAACCTAGAGATGTCAAGTAATTTGCTTAAGGGTCACAGCACTGCTAAAGGGCAGAACCAGGCTTTTGTCTCAGATATGTCTGATTTCAAAGCTATTCCCTGGCTATTGCATGGCATTATCTAGATCAAAACAAATGGGCACTTGAAGATACTTTTCTTCTTGTTCTTATAAAATGTCTTGTCACTGAAAGACAAGGCAGAATTCCATGCCATCTTTCAAATAGACTGACATGTTCTGCTAGTCTTGCTCAACATAGGTTTCCCTTTTTATGTTATAGGGTGAGTTCAATATAATTATTTCAGAGAAGGAATGTCATTCCATTACCATGTACAGAGGAAATGTGTTTTCACAGACATTCTCTCTGTTTGGGAGTTAGTAATATCAGGAAAGTGTAATCTGCAAAGATAACTCCTTGCTACCTGGTTATTGACTGCCTGAGAGCAATGCTTGGTGAATGCCTGGCCCTTGGCTGAACTGAGTTTTCTAGCTATTAATGCAACAGGTGCTGCAGAATGAGCTCTGTGAACTGAAGGCCAATTTCAGTGCCGAGGATAAAATGTGAAGTGATAGATAGCTCGGGAGAGGACATGGTATATGGGGATATAGTGTCCCTGCAAAGGACAGACGCATCCTGCTGAGCAAGGGCTCTTCCAAAGCACCTGGCTGTTAAGCCAATCAGAACCCAGAGGCTGGAAGGGGACGAGCTCTAAATTAAAGCAGGAAAAGACCAGCAGAAAGACAGAGCACCCATAACCCAGAGCAGAAAGGCCCTTGAAGAGAGCACTGCAGGGGCAATACGCCTCTTTTTCTGTTTGTTTCTGCTTGCTTCCATTGCCTTACAGGGATTGGGATGACTGGGCAGAGGGCCTGGGTTAGTGGGATTAGCTTTCAGGAGGCAACCGGCTGTAGATAACTAGTGATGCCAGGATATTCCCATGTGAACATATGTTCTCTCTCTCTCTCTCTCTCTCTCTCTCTCTCTCTCTCTGTATGTGTATGTGTATGTCTCTCTCTCTCTCTCTCTCTCTCTCTCTCTCTCTCTCTCTCTGTGTGTGTGTGTGTGTGTGTGTCTGTCTCTCTCTCTCTCTCTCTGTTGTTAGGTAAGAGGCAGCTCCTTCGGTAGAATAAGAAAGGGATGCCAGGATCAATCCTCGAAAGCACAGTGATGCTGCAGCCTTTATATTGGAGCTTGTCCACTCTTTTGCTCAATTCCTCCCCTGGCCACCATGGATGCCTGGGCATGACATTAACCTTCACAATTCATGTTCAGACAACATATCTAACAGTGACCTATGTGGATTTTCACATAGTGGGTCCTTCATAAATGTTTTATTCATCCACTTGTTAATTTACAAACTTTTACTGACTTTCTACCGTGTGTAGGTAGCAGTTCTAGGCACTGGGGATCGATATCAAGTAAACACCTGTTCTCAAGACTTCACAATGTCATGGAGGAGTGAGGCAAGTAAAAATGTAATTAATAGCCTGAAGGTGGTGCCATAACGCAGCTGCATAAAGACACAAAGAAGTCGGCACAATGAAGGGTATGGCCAATACTGCTTGCATGAGCCTGAAAATGCTCTAGAAATTTTTATGGTTCAGATATAAGAATCAGACAGAGTTCAAATCCTGCTTGTACCACGTTTGAGCTGAATAAACTTGGATATATTCCTTAACTAATCTTGAATGGCCTGCATAAAATGCAGAACTGGCAGTTCTCTCATGGGGTTCTTAGGATAATTAAGTGTGATGATGTTGGCGCAATTCCTGGCATATGGAAATTACTCAGTCAATGTTATTATATTATTATTATTATTATTATTATTATTATTATTATTATTGAAAGAATAAGGCTTCCAATAGGACACAGACCAGCTGAGACTGGAAGGGTAAGTTGTGGTCGCTAGGCCAGTGAGCGTAGTGTCTGTGGTGGGGGGAGAGGGCTTTACGGAAGAGGAGACAGAACCTGCAATAGCCTGGGGGACTCAATGAGCATAAGACTTTGGAAGGAGTCAGCTTTCCCTGACTTCTCAGGCACCATTAGTGTGGATCCCAGCACTTTACTAAGCCCTCCATTCTATTACTTATACCACCTTGTAGTTGTTTGGACCTAAATCTGTCTTATTTCCTCCCCTGGTGAACCACTCATTCTTCTGATTCACCTGTTCTGATTCAAGTCATCTTTTCTGGGTGCCTGAGGCCGACTTACTCCCCCGCCCCCCTCCTGCCCCTGCACCTGCCCCGTTGCATTGTGCTTGCTTGGTGAGTGTGCCTTTCTTCCCCCGCAGGATTCCAGAATGTCTTAGTCAGCTCTGTCTACGCGGCACCTAGCCTAATGCTGGCACCTAGAGCTGTGGACCTGTGAAAACCGCTTTTGTGAATTAAGATAAAAAGCATAATGATGAGAAATTATCCACGTTAGAACATCTCATTCTTGCCTGGAAGCTCTGAGAAACTCTGAGACAGAGAAACAGACTGGTTTCGACAGCAGGTGCAGTGTCAGATAGGGCTTTTTCACACCTAACTCTCTGCATTTATAAGAACTTGTCGTAACCAAGGAAATAGAACCCTGAGTCCAGTATTGAACCCAGGCCTCGTGTTAATCCTCTATACATTGTGCTGCCTGGCTTTGAGCCTATCAAATAATGGCTCCCCTTTACTTACCTTCCATCCTTTCTCCCAATCCCGTGATCGTCCTATCCTTTGGCTGGTGAGATGCCCCACGGACTCCCTTCATATATGGTCTCCTTGCTGCCACAAGTTAATGAGGAGTGTCCTCGGTGGTCTTTATCCGATGAGCGTTCACAGTATACTCGGATGGACATACGACTCAGAAAACATGGATTCTGGACCTACCTCCCAGCTAACCAAGAGACCTCAGGCAAAAGAGCAGACGGTTAGAAATATGTGGGCTCTGTGTCAGGCCGAGCCTCGTGGATGCTTCCTAATGATGAAACCTAGACAAGTGCCTGAGATCTTTGAGCACTCTCTTTTGCTCCTTTGTGAAGTGTGGGCAATAATAATGCCAACTTCATAAGGACTAAATAAGATAAAGGAACTATGATGGCTAATTTGATGTGTAATCTGACTGGGCCCTGGTGTCCAGTTGTTTAGTCAAATACCAAACATCTAGATATGCTGAGAAGGTACTTATAATATGTGTCGATTCTGAGTAAAGCAGGTTACCCTCAATAATGTGAGTGGGCCTCATCCAATCAAGTGAAGATCTTACTAGAAGCAAAGACTGAGATTTCCCAAAGAATAAGCAATTCTGCATCAAGACTGCAACCGAGTTTCCAGCTTGCAGGTTTCAGATTCAAGATTATAACATCAACTCCTGAGTCCTTGCTTGTCAGCCTGCTC
This sequence comes from Cnephaeus nilssonii, assembly GCF_951640355.1. NCBI lineage: Eukaryota > Metazoa > Chordata > Mammalia > Chiroptera > Vespertilionidae > Cnephaeus > Cnephaeus nilssonii. The sequence goes on along the minus strand of NC_137085.1, from coordinate 65,866,443 downwards.
TATAAATTCCAATTCGTTGGGAGTCAATTCCTTAAAAGCTTTTTTTTTCTTCTCTCTCCTTCTCTTTCTTTATCTCGCTCCCTCTCTGTCTCATACTCTCTCTCTCGAAATATATATATTCAACACACACACACACACACACACACACACACACACACACCCTATTGGTTATTAGTAAAGAACCTTTATTAATACAGAGAATAAAGCACTTGGCATACTTCCAGGCACATAGGCCTCCGTTAATATAAGCAGCTATTATTATTAAACTTTCTGGACCTCCGCTCCCCACTTATACAATGAGGGCGTTGAGTCAGTAGTGCCTAGGGTATTATCCAGCTCAATACTCAAAAAACTTAATGCAGAGTTCTGCATCATAAAAGCTATCCTTATGGGGAGAGGAAACAAATTAAAGTGCCTAAATCCTTTTCTATTGATTTTTCTGACTTGGTTGTAGTACCATTAATGCATTTCTGCAGGTTTTAAGTTTCAAGGTGTGCTTAAAAGTATGTCCAATATGTTCTTGATAAATTGAATATGACAGAAATTTTCTAATGTCCCCAAAGATTTTCACATTCAGAGAGAGCTGTGCTCTTATGTTTGTTATATCATAGTTGGGAATTGTTGGCCCAGAGGGAAAATTCAAAGGGAAGGTGGGGAAGAAAGTCTCATTCTTTAGAAACCTCAGTGCTGTGTGTTAGTAGATTTCACAGGGGAAAAGTGTAATGGGAGATGGGAATTATGAACATAAAGGCAGGGTCTCAATTTCTGAGCTTGCTTGTTGTTCGGTTTGGGTTTTTTGTTTTGTTTTGTTTTTCTTTTAAAGAAAACAAAGCAATTCTTTTGGTTTGGGGTATGATGTGGATGCTTATTTACTGGAGATCTCCTTATCTATGTCAGCACACTCCCTGCCCCACTGAGGATCTACTCTTATATTTCTCTTCTTTTGCTTCATTTTTATTAAGAGAATTTATCACCTTCTGATATATATTCCCCACTTTGTTTATTGTTTGTCATTCCTGGTAGAATATAAAGTCCATGAGAGCAGAGATTTTGCCATGCTGTATTCAGTGCTATATCCTGAAAGTACAGAACTGTCTCAAGGATATAGTAGATGTTTAATAGGTATTTTTTAATGCACAACAGGATTGTTGAGGGGAGGGACAGAGGATGCTACCTGGTTATTTATGCAACCACCCCTGGAAACACATTTCCTATTCTCTGCCACTCTAATAGTAATCACTGTTATGCACGAGGGTAAACTTCTCCATGGTGGCATTATTCTTTCTTTTTCTTTGCAAAATAGAAGTCTTGGTGGAGATCATGGCACACCTGGTTTCATCTTCCCTCAACAGAGATTTAAGAAATTCCAAGTTGCAAATTCCTGAGGAGCTGGGAGTAGTGTTGTTCGCAGGTTTGTGCTGTGATTATAGTGAAGTTGCTCCTGTTGCGTCATCTTGTGACAAGGTATCACAACCTTCAGAATCCCAACCTGAAGTGACTGGAATTTGTCATGCAATGACCCAGGTTCCCGTCACACCCTACCTAGGTAAACCCTCAGTACCTACCTGTCTCCATCTTCCTGTGCACATCATGGAGCATTCAATGAGATAGGCATATAAAAATTCATTGAATGGCAAGCTCACTGTACAAAGATTCATTACTGTAATACAAAGACTGCAAGAGGAAAGAAAGGGAAAGTTAAATTTTCTGAACATCTACTATGTACTTATTTGTTGTTTAACTTGGTCCTTATGTCAATATTGTCAGTTTTGCATTATTATCCTCACTTTAACGATTACTAATCATCGGGAAAATGCCAATCAAAACCACCTCACACCAGTCAGAATGGCTTTTATAAAAAGTCAACAAATAATATGTGTTTGTGAAAATGTGGAGAAAAGGGAACTAATTAAAAAATATATATTCACCTCCTTGTTCATTGCAGCATTATTTACAATAACCACGATATGGAAGCAGCCTAGCTATCCATCACTAGATGAATGCATAAGGAAGACGTGGGTGTATATACAATGAAATATTATACAGCAATAAAAAGAATGAAATCTTGCCATTTATGGCAAGCTGGATGAATCTAGAGGGCATATGCTAAGTGAAATAAGTCAGAGGAAGATAAATACCATATGGTTTTGTTTATATGTGGAATAAGAAAATAAAGAAAACAAAAGCAGACTCATAGAAACAGAAACCTAGGGGATGGTTACCAGAAGGGAGAGGGTGGGAGATGGGAGAAAATGGGAAGGGAAATACATATAGTCAAGAATATTGTGATAAGTTTGCACAGTGACAGATGATTCTTAGAATTATTGGGGTGATCACATTGTGAGGTGTAAAAGTGTATTGTATACCTGAAACGAATATAGCCAGTATAAGATTGTATAGAAACTACACTTAAATAAAGTTAAAAATAAGTAACAAAGATGAGGAGGCTGAAGCTCAGAGACATACTCAAGTTTCCCACGGTCAGGTGAGTGGCTCAGAGGGTGCGTTGAAGGTTTTGAAGACTCCCAAGCCGTTGCTCTTCTCACCATGTCACACTAACCGACAGCAGGGAGGTCACCCGGCTGCTCCCAAGGCGATCTGACTTACAGGCTTGGGTTACTCCTCTAACCTGCGGATTGGCGGGAGCCTCCTCGGACCCGCGGCAGGAGGAGCGCTGGGAGGCCAGGGCGCTGTCAAGTCCTGACCCTCTGGGACCTCAGTGATGGGGCAGTCACGTGCTATTCCTCACTGACCGCAGACCTCCAAGCCAGCGTCAGCTGCGGGGCCAGTTCTGGCTGCGGGGAACGTTGGGGAGCCTGCTCACTGCCAACACCATGACCCTGCAGAGGTGCCCTTTCTTCATTTTCAGGAAGCGTGGCCAAAGGGGAGGGCGTGCCAGGCTAACACCAACACGCAGCTCTGCTCTGAGATGCGACCCTGGGGTCCTTTGTGGCACTGGTGAGCTCACGCCAAGGAGCGATGGAAGGCTGGCAAGTGCCTTGGCAGGTCCTCGCAGAGGTTGCCCTGTGTCTGGAGTCAGCCACCCCAGGAAACCTGCAGGGTCAGTGGGGCTCCGGGCTGCAGACCGGGTTCTTTTCCTCCCCTGAGCACTGCCTGGCTGTGGTTGTGAGGAGGTCCCTGGGCGGGATGTGCAGACGCTCCACCCGGCCACACCTGCAGGCCTCTGCCTGTGGGCACCCTCGTGCTATTGGAGTGCTTGCAGCCACAGGAACCTGTCAGCCATTCCTTAGCTTAGCTTTCACACCTCATTCAACAACGGAGAACTGATGCTACTTCGAACAGATACCTGAGGGGGGCTAACCCGCTGGTTGGTTATCTTCACCTTTACTGTGGCTGATCTGCTAAAATATTCATGAGGATTTTTTTTTTCATAACCCATTTTACTTACACATGAAAAGTACCCAGCCCATTCCTACAGAGGGCGAAGCCGTTCCCAGGGCCTGTCTAGAACGTTTGCTTTTCCAGCTTCTCCACTGGCATGGTTATTCCACCATGCCCTCACTGAACCCCTCCAACAGACCTACACATCGCTCACGCCTTTTACTGTTCTGACCAATGATGGATTTGCTAACAAAACTGGGAGATGTGGAGAGTGCTGGTTTTGAGGGACAAGTCATGTGTATGTTTCAAACGTCATTTTTTTTAAAAAATATATTTTATTGATTTTTTTTTTTTTTTTTACAGAGAGGAAGAGAGAGGGATAGAGAGTTAGAAACATCGATGAGAGAGAAACATCGATCAGCTGCCTCTTGCACACCCCCTACTGGGGATGTGCCCGCAACCAAGGTACATGCCCTTGACCGGAATCGAACCTGGGACCCTTGAGTCCGCAGGCCGACGCTCTATCCACTGAGCCAAACCGGTTTCGGCTCAAAAGTCATTTTTAAAATAAGTTGATACAAAAGAATATTTTAAACGAGGTATGAAGAATAAGGACATAACGAGCCCCTCTATACAAATGACACAGTTTAAGAAAAGCAATATTGACATTACTTCAGAGGTTTCCTGAACGCCTCCCACCACTTACTGCTCCCAGGGCGTCTTTACTCACAGGTGACTGCTCTTCCAAATGTTATTTCCTTTTCCTCTTGCTTTTAATAAGCAGTTGAAAGATATTTACAAATAGCCTTAGAATATATTGTTTAGTTTTGCATTTTTAAATGTTAAGCAACTGAATACAGGAGGTGTGCTTTGCTCAACAGCAGGCGCTGAAGCTTCGTCCATGTGGCAATTAGTTCATTTTGATGGTGGAGACTCTGCAACAATTTACCCAGATGCGTTGGTGGCCACTTAGGTTGCCTCCAGTGTTTTGCTCTTTCCAGCACGCCGCAGTGAACATTCTTGCTCACGGCTCTTGGAGTTCACGTGCAAGAGTTTCTCTGGGGTACATCCCCACGGGAGGGATTGCTGTAGCACAGAGAATGTGCACACGCCCCCTGTGGGGGCGGTACTGACCAGCTGACATTTCTAACAGCGGCACATACGTGTTTCCTTCCTCCCAGTCTTGTCAACTCGGGATTTGGCGGACTGTTTTCCTAATCTTATGAATGTGCAATATCATGTCATAGTCATTTTAACTTGTTCTTCTTCAATTATATGAGAGAAAATAATTTAAAATATACTTGCTGACATTTTTGTTTCCTTTGATGTGGTATTTTTAAGGTTTGGTCTACATTTTAATTTGTTTCATTTTTATATATTCTAAACACTAACCTTTTGTGAGTTATATGAGCCGCAATGTCTTCCTTCAGCGGTGGCTTTTTTTTAATATAAATTCTTAAAATGATGTCTTTGGAGAACACGTTTGTAATTTAAGATAGTTGAGCTTATCAATGTTTCTTTTATGGTTTACACTTTTTAATCCTTGTTTAAGACATTTTCTTTCTAACACCATAGTCTTAAAAATATTCCCTGCATTTTCTTTTAAAAGTTTAGCTTGCTTTTACCAGTATATTTAAGTCCACTTGGTACTATTTTTTAAAATATAGTTTTTATTGATTTCAGAGAGGAAGGGAGAGGGGGAGAGAGATAGATACACCAATGATAAGAGAGAATCATTGATTGGCTGCCTCTGGGGATTGAGCCCGAAACCTGGGCATGTGCCCCTGACCGGGAATCCAACCATGACATTGTGGTTCATAGGTGGACACTCAGCCACTGAGCCATGACAGTGAGGACCAAGCGGGTACTGATTTTTGAGCGTGTAGTAAAGCTGAGGTACAGAATGTTTCATATGGATACTCATTGTCTCAGCATCTCTGAAAAGCCCATTGCTTCCCGCTCATCTCCACTTCTCTCTGCAAGAATCGCATTAGTCAACATGTCGGTCAGTTTCTGGACTCTCTTCTCCACTGAACAGTGTGTCTAGACATGGCAATCCCACGGTCTTAGTTCTAGAGCTTTCTATTAGTTTTGATATCTGTTCATTCCTCTTTGGGAGTTTTCTTTGCTTTTTCCTATCAATTTTATTATTGATTTTTCAAGTTATAACAAAAAAGTGGCATTTTATTAGAGTTGCTTTGAATTTATAGATAAATTCTAGGAGAATTGACATCTTTATGATATTGCATGTTGAAGTCAATGAAAATGATATACCTCTCTATTTTAGGTCTTCCTTAATGTCTTTCAATAAAGTTGCATAATGCTCTCACACAACTTTGGTGAGATTTATTCAAAATGTATTCCAAATATATTTTTTATATTATCAAAGTGGTCACTTTTAAAACACCACATTTCGAAACGTCTTATAGATATGATGAATGCGATTGATTTTTGTACATTGATTCTGAATTCAGTGAAGTTGCTCTACTCATTTACTTTCATTCTTTCAGTATGAAAAATAGTTTGTTTCCTCCTCTTTAACTCATATCTGTATCTGCTGTCGGTCAATGATGAATAGACGCGGACACAGCAGACAATCTTTCTGAGCTCCAAAACAAAACTTTCAGCATTTTACCATTCAGATGATGTTTCCTGTATGTTGTAGACAATTTAGTTATGAATGGATGTTGAGTTATATTGAGTGCATTTTCTTTATCTATTGAGATCATGATTTATCACCTTTAAACTTTGAATGTGGTGAATTACATTAATTTATTTTCTAATGTTAAAATAACGTTAACATTTCTGAGATAAATCCAACTTGGTTAAAATGTATTATCTTACAGTATATTATACACACATGGATTTGGTTTGTTGATATTTTACTTAGGATTTTTTTATGTAGGTTCCTGAATGACTTTATTTATAATTTTATTGTCTCTTATGGTTCTTGTCAGATTTTAGTACCAAAGTTATGTTAGCGTCACAAAAATGAGTTAGAGAATGTTTTCTCTCTTACCTACTTGAAGTGCTCCTAAATGATTGGAATTCCTTGATTGTTTTGTATAACTCATGGGCAAATTGTCTGACGCTGGTGTTTTCTCTGTGGTGAGACTTTAAAGTAGTGTTTCAATTACTTTTAATGGCTATCAGGTTGCTCAGATTCTTTTTATTTCTTTTCAATCAGTTTTGGTGTACTATATTTTCTCAGAATTTTTTTTATCTCATCAAAGTTTTCATATTTATTGACATCAAGTTGTTCATATTTTCCTTTTAGTACCTTTTTAATCTTTGTAGCATCTGTACTTTTGTATTTATTTGTTCATAATGTGGCTTCGGTGCTCATTCTCTCTTTATTTTCTTGATTAGACTTGCCAGAAGTTGGTTTGTCTTTTCAGTTAACAGCTTTTCAATTTATTGTTTTCTATTTCATTTATTCTTGCTCTTATCTTTATTATTTCCTATTTTCTACTGTTTTTGCATTGTTTCTCCCCCCTTCCCTCCACCCGCAATATCTTAAGTTGGATGCTTGGATCATTCATTTGTAGGCTTCTTCTTTTCTAGTGTAAGAAGCCTACAAATTTTTCTTTTTACTATCTCTTTAGCTATACCCCACTGGATTTTAAACATAGTATTTTTTGTGACCATTCAGTTATGAATATTATTTGATTTCATTAATAATTTCTTCTTTGACCCAGGAGATATTAAGAGATGTATTTCTTTTTTAAAAAAATATATTTTTATTGATTTCAGGAAAGAAGGGAGAGGGAGAGAGAGAGATAGAAATATCAATGATGAGAGAGAATCATTGATTGGCTTCCTTCTGCATGCCCCCTACTGGGGGGCCCACAACCCAGGCATGTGCCCTTGACCGGGAATCAAACCTGGGGACCCTTCTGTCCGCAGGCTGATGCTCTATCCACTGAGCCAAACCGGCTAGGGCATGAATTTCTTAATTCCCAAACTTTTAGATTTTTCTAGTTATATATTTTGTATTAATTTCCAATGTAATTGGTGACAAGATGATGTGATTTATTTGATTTCAACATTTGAAATTTGTTCAACTTACTGTGGGGCCAGTTTTTGGTAAATTTTCTGTACATGCTTGAAATGCCGGACGGTGGGGTTATTTGAGGCCATTTCAGAGGCTGGCTACCACAGCAATGAAATCTATCTACTGAGTTTTTAATGAAAATGATTATATTTTTCATTTGGGGGGACTGTTTTTTTTATTTCAAATATGCTTACTTGCCTTATATTTTTAATGTCTTATTTCATATTTTGTTTGTGGTAACTCCAGTATCTAAAGATTTTGTTGGTCTGAATTTGCTACCTATTGTTTTTTCTGGCTGTCACTCAAGTTGTCTTGATCACAAGCCTGTAGTGTTGTTGTAGTTGTTGTTTTAAATATAAGTTTATTTTTCTTTTTTTAAAAATATATTTTATTAATTTTTTACAGAGCGGAATGGAGAGGGAGAGGGATAGAGAGTTAGAAACATCAATGAGAGAGAAACATCGATTCAGCTGCCTCCTACACTCCCTATTGGGGATGTGTCCCCAACCAAGGTACATGCCCCTTGACTGGAATCGAACCTGGGACCCTTCAGTCCACAGGCCGATGCTCTATCCACCGAGCCAAACCAGTTAGGGCTAACTTTATTTTTCTTAAAAGTCCAGCTATAGAAATACTGCGAGCACACTGTCTCTCCGCAGTGCTCTCCCACGGAGGGTCTGCATTTGATGCTGTTAGGTGCCAGGGGGCACTTTTAGCCTCAAACCACTTTAAGCTAAATGTCAGGCTTGCGGTTTGTTTAGTTTTTAATATCACCCAGATAATGTAAAATCAGGCTCTCAGACTTCATGAAGATTAGCTTATGTTTCTAAATCATGAGGGAAACTTTCCCCCTCTCAATCAGTATTAAATGTGAGATTAACACTTATCCTTACACTTTCTTGACTTGGTTTATTTCCAGTTTAACCTTACGTTGCGGTCACATGCATTTGGAATTGCAATGCCATGCAGCAGAATCTTCTACTAGACTGCCCACCGTGGGGGGCCGTGGCTTTTCTTTGTCCTTGTGCCCTTCAATGGTGTGAAAACTGAGGCTCAAGTTCACTTTCAGCAAATGTGCTCAGTGCAATGCTTAGCTTCTTTATTTTGCCTAGTTTCTGGACTCTGAGTATAACTTGCTAGCCCATCAATGCATTAAAAAAACACACACACAACTCACAAAAACACATATCTTAAAAGTGTATTTTATTCAGCATTTCCAATTATTTTCAGTTGGAGGGATTGGTCAAGAAACATCTTCCCCGTGTTTCTGGAAATTAATTTTCTCCTATTTTGAATTTTATTAAAGTATATGGCTTAATATAGTGATAGCCTGCATGCTGTCTTTTGACTATTTTTGGCTGATTATTCCAGAACCATATGCAAAGAGTATTCTCTAGCTTTCCATGTTTTTTTTTCAGTAGAAATTATAAAGGATGTCCTAATTTATTGGGATTCCATAAGATTTTTACAGCAGAACTTGCTAGCCTTGGAGAAGTTTAACTTCTTTATTTTAATTAGCATACACACCGAAGTTAAACGTTTTTTAGACGAGACAATGATCTCAATGAGAATCTGAACTATCATTCTTTCCAAACACAGAAGGATGGGCTAATGATGACAGAGAACCTTTTAAACCGGTGAGTTCTCATTCTTGATATTGCACTTTCTCTTTCTTGGTTCCATCTTTCACATTAAATGTCCAATTTTAAATTCCGTTGTCTAATTGATTTAATGATTAAGGAAATGTTCTTGATATCAGCCTAAATTTTTCTTCCTAACTTATTCCCATTACTCCTGGTTAAATCTCAAATAACTAGGATTGATGAGGCACTGAGAACTAATTAATTGATCGCTAAAGCAGCATGGTATTCCCCAACTCTGCAGTGAATTCTCTTAGTTTTAGAAACACTTTTAAAAGTAAACCTCATGGTAAAGCTGTTTGTGTGTTATTTCTGCGTGTTTTTTAGAGAGGTTAAGTTTAATACTTTCCCCAAATATGTTACATGCAGCCATAAACTAAGAAAAGGCTCAATTTTTAGACATTCACTTGCTCCTCTAGTGTAGAGTTTATCATATTTGCGGAAAAGGCTTTCAAACCTAAGTGACCATCAGGGAACCACATTCTGGATGATACTTTGTGGGTACCCCTAGAACATCAAATGACTCTCACTGAGCCTGCTACCCACTCCTGGGTCCAAGGCTTACTCACTCAGTTGCTTCTTTCTCTGGATTATTCTTGCACTCGGCATTGCACCAGTGCGCACAGGCCTGCCTGGCCTCCTTTGGTGACTCGCACAGCCCCAATGTGATGAAAACTCCTTGAATGAGAATCTTGTGGCAACTTTCATTTTCTAAGGACTTTGTTGGAAAATGCAGTAAGTTCTTAGTTGGGGGCAGTGTGTGCCCTTACTATGCGGAATAGTGATAGTAACCGAGATTCTAAAATTAGGAAAAGCTCCATAACGTAAGTGGGGTTTGACCTGAATCTAGAGGGTAGAATAGGATTTAGGCAGGTGGAGAAGAGAAGACAGGCTTTTTAAACAGAGGGCACAAATGTGTCAATTCCCTGAATCAGCAGAAGTTTGGGCAATTGCTGGTGACAGAACCAAGTATAGGCTGGCAGGGTCAAGTCACAGCACGCTGTTGCCATCATTAGAGCTTAGATTTTATCTTGAATGTGATGGAAGGTCCGTAATAGGAAGCTCCATAGCTATTGGTTGTGGGTAATGAGATTTTGTTTCAAAGGAGTGGTTTGAGGGGAAGAAAAACCATTGGATCTTTCATCTGTCACATGTATTTGGTTTACAAGTTGCTGTAAGGTTCCTCTTCAAACACTGCTGGACTTGTCCCTGTCCAGGTGTTCACTGTACGATTAATGAGAGCACCTGTGGGAACGCCAGCCCAGCCCCTCACCCCCAATGAAAATGCAGCATGAAATTTCCTATGTGGACGTGGGAAAAATAAAAAACAAGACAAGACAATGAGGATTTGACAGTTCTGGAACACATGGGCTGACCCGGAGGGCATCACTTCTCACACTTGTTTGACAGACAGCTGAAACATATCACTTGTTGAATAATATTAATAGTTGGATGGAAATGGGATATGTTTTTATTAATTTATAACTTTCTTTTCAAATTTTATTTGTTAAACTTTAGAAAAACAGCTTCTTTTGTTTTTCTCATTAAAAAATAGTGTGTAATACTGAAGTCTATCTTTTCAGTAGCCTTCTAGAATTTTAAGTGTTCTGTCTTCATTCTGATGAGATCGGGGAAACATTGCTTTGTAAGTGCCTTATCTCGGTATCGTATTAAAACATGAATGTGGCATTTCTGAAATTACCTCCAAGCAGTGCCCAAAGGATTCCTCTGGCGCAGCCTTTCCCTGCTAATGAGCAGTGTGTGGGAAGCAAGCAGGGTCAGGGCTATTCAGTCACGTTCTGCGTAGAGCTTTTGTTGGCCAATGTGGGATTTACCATGATGCACTCAGAATTTATTGGTTGGCAACTATATTAATATAGAAAAATCATGTTTTTTTTTTCCTTCTGGGAGCTATGTTGGAATCGCTGTGAGTTCTTTCATGTGTTGTTAATTTCATTTTAGAGGGTCACCGATGTTCCACACCTTTCCCTTCAGCTCTTCCTGGCTGCTTACAGGTATGTGGGGGAGGTAAAAAGAAGGCATTCAAGGAGAGAGAATATGGAAGATGGGAGATGGCATTGTTAGAAGAGAGGAGAGAGAGGAGGGAAAATAAGCAAGCATAAAAAAAAGGGAGGAAAGGGGAGAGAGAAAACAAGAAAAGAGAAACTCTTCTCTATCTTTCCTCATTTCAATTTGCCAGACACATATTCATGGAGCAGTGCCTTGGGAACACAGAGGAATAAAGGTTGACTTACTGGTTACTAAGCAAGAAAATTCAAACTAACTCATGGCCTCTGAAACACTTTGGGACAGCCGCTGTAAGGAAAAGTAATAGAACTAAAATGCATTGGGCACGCGGTTGTAACTTTCATTCATGTGAAGGTAAAATGTATTCATGATTTATGTCCTTTTTGATTAACACCTTGAAATGTATGTGAACACGCATAGGCATCGTATATTTACAGCTTTGAAGGCAGTCATCTGGCATCTAAACTGCCTTTTGAAATATTGCATAAGGCCAAAGAGACAATTCTAAAGTTGGTAATCATAGAAATTAAAAGGTAAAGGAAATGGAAGAAGGCAGTTTACCACAGAGACATCAAATTTTATTTTAATTTTCAGCCTGAAGTTAACACAAAAGATAAATCTTTCCTGACAAGATAGGCCAAGGAATATATATCAACTCGCAGGTTATTAACTGAGGGTTTTTTTTTTGAGACAGATATCACCTCGGTAACTGTTCCAAATACATTTACTTTATTTTAAAGGTTGTTCTGTCCATTATTAATGCCACACTGAATCACAGAGCCATTTGTGGTGAAATGTGCTTCTCTAAAATTCCTGTAAATGCATCTGCAATGGTTGCTGATGTTTCAACTCATCCTAAAATATACTGTACATTTTTGGAAGATTTTTAAAAATCTTACTGTATATTCTCTGCAGACTATTAGAATTCAATTTATTAACTCTCTGCAAGTTGGAAGCTATGCTTGAATAAAGTGATACTAACACAGGGTGAGGCAAAAGTAGGTTTACAGTTGTGAGTATGCGATGCATAGTTTATTCTTGTATTATTATTTACTAGAGGCCTGTTGCATGAAGATTCATACAAGAATAGGCCTTCCTTCCCCTGGCTTCGCTCCCAGCCACCTGGGAGCCTGCAGGTCCTCGCTTCTGGCCAGAGCACCACTCCTGTAGCTCCCTCCGGCCCCCATCCTCCCCTTCATAGCAGGCATCCCTCCCCACCAGGCCACTCCGCGCCTGTGTCTGCAAATTAACCTGCCATCTTTGTTGGGTTAATTTGCATACTGACTCCTGATTGGCTGATGGGTGTTATGGAGGTCTGGTCAATTTGCATATTTCTCTTTTATTAGTGTAGATTAATTATAGTATTGTTTTCCATAAAAACAAATGTAAACCTACTTTTTGCCCCACCCTGTATTTGACAGGATTAACTCAAATTATGTGCTCTATGAGATAATAGAACAATGCCAGACTTCAGATAGCTTATATCAGTAATGGTTCTGGTAGGGGTAGTGTAGTCAGATTTTAACAAGCTTCAAATGATGTTTGTTTGTTTTTCTCCTCTTTAAAGACAGAAAATAGCTCTCCTCTGCCTGGCTGTCATGGCTCAGTGATTGAGCACTGACCTAGGAACCAGGGGGTCACAGTTCAATTTCTGGCCAGGGCACATGCCTGGGTTGCAAGCTCAATCCCCAATAGGGGTGTTCAGGAGGTAACTGATCAGTGATTCTCTCTCATCATTGATGCTTCTATCTCTCTCTACCTCTCCCTTCCTCTCTGAAATCAATAATAATTTTTTTTTAAAATAAAACAAAAAGAAAATAGCTCTCCTCTAGTACTTGCACTGTTTCCACTAAAACTGGGCAATTTTACTTAAGAAAAAAAAAAAGGCTTTAATTCATCCTGTAAATGATTTTACAACTTAACCCAGTTGTAAAGAAGATGTAGAGAGTAGAAAACCTTTGCTGGGATCCCAGAGACCTGAGTTCAAATACCGTTTTTTCTTTTTCTTTTACTGGCTGGACAATTTAGGCTGTCAATTAAACGCTATGAGACTCAGTTGCCTTAAGTATTAAACAGGGAAGCTGAATATGCTGGTCTTTACCTCAGGACATTTTGTCTGAAATAACAAGTATCTTTTTATTTATTATTACTTTTAAAAAAATATTTTTATTGATTTCAGAGAGGAAGAGAGAGGGAGAGAAAGATAGAAACATCAATGATGAGAGAGAATCATTGATCGGCTGCCTCCTGCACGCCCCACACAGAAGATCCAGCCCACAACCTGGGCATGTGCCCTGACCTGAAATTAAACCACAACCTCATGGTTCACAGTTGGACGCTCAACCACTGAACCATGCTGACCAGGGAGACAAGTTTCATTTTAGACCATGTGGGATTTCCCAAAGCTCTCTAAGAACAATAACAGAGTAAGTGTGCGGTAAGTGGGTCACCTGCCTGTGTAACATCAAGGCCACTTCAGCAGAACCAGGAAGTAGACGGTGCTCATCTAGATTCCAGATTTGGATTCCAGGGCCATGAAATGTAAGAGGAGTGGTCTTAGGGCTCTTCTCAGGATCACCAAGATTAGATTTGAATTCATGCTTCTCACTTTTCAGATGAGAAAGCTGAGTCCTAGAAAGAATGAGGGCCTGGAAAACCTCACACATCAAGTCCAGGTGACCAGGCCTGGACCAGACTCCCAATGCCTGGATATTATTTGGCAATCCCTTTTCCCTTTCCTGCTCCCCCTCCAAAACTTGCTCTCAGGACAGGACATCACAATATCGTTTTAGGTGCAGCTATGAATGACTGATGAGTGCTCAGTTATTTTTCTATTGGGCACAATAGTGAAATTCAATTACTAAGCAATAAACTGAGGGGGGGGGTCTGTATTTGGAGGGCACATGAACACTTTTCCCCAACATCTCTCGATGTAGCCCTTCATGCTTTCTTACTAACCTTATCATCATCTTTCCCCTCTGCTTACTGTTCAAATAAAAATAGATCTCTACTCAAGCATGAGCTGAAAAGTTTACAGGCCTTGATCTTCATGTTTTCAGAGTGTGAAGACCAAGCTTTTATTTCTTTAACAAGTATTTATTGAGGCTCTATTATCTCCAGGTACTTTCTGGGTCTTGGCACTACAGATGAGAAAGACTCAGTTCCTGACCTGATAAGTTTCTACAGCGACAGAGGTCATCTCTGTCTCTCGAGCTAGCAGAAGAGGAATCAGCTATGAGATTATACACTGAGTGGCATAATAATATGGCCACTCAGTGTATATGTTCAGCAGTTCCCGAGTGAGTCTTTTCCATCTTGTTCTTCTCACCTGCTCTTTTCAGAAATAGAAATTCCTTTAGGAGGGTAAAACGTAAATAAGATAGAATTCTCACTCATTTTTTTTTTATGTGCCTTCTAAGTATCAGAAGATTATCCTAAAATAATGACTTTATGGTCAATACATTCCTCCCAGTTTTTTTGCAATGAATGTTGAACCTAAACTGAAGAATACAAAAGTGGGCATCTTAGGAATCTCAAAATTCAGAAGGGATATATAAATATTGAATATGCAAAGAAAAGCATAAGACAGACTGTATCTAGGATATTTTCCAAACCCACAGCTCACAGTCTTTGTTACTGCAATATTTTGGTTCTGTTTCAAACAATTTCTCTACCTTATATAATCATGGCACTGAATAAATGGTCAGCATGAAGACAGCTGCTGCCGTGCCGCTGCAGGACAGCTGGGTTTCAGGACTGAGGGAAGCGTGTGCCTTCTGGGTGAAAGGTGGAGTAGAAATGAAACATTACCATTTCAGGCAGAATTCCCAGGATGGCATTTAGCAATTAAAAAAGCAAAGCTAACCACGCCCAGGAGATCAGCATTTCCTTTTCTTCCAACCCCAGTTGCTCGGTTACTGTGCACAAAGAGCTAGAAGTCCCCACTAGCCTTTGTTGACTCTCTTTGGAGCCTCAATAGCACGGCAGGCTGGAAGTGAGAGAATTATTTTTTTGTTTCCATTAATCAATGGAGAGTCTAAATGAAGAGGTACAAATGACTTTCAAGAACTAGTCAAAGCAAAATTCCCTTTAGAAAAAACGTACCAATTTTCCCCTTTCAACTGAAAAATCTCTCTTGATAGTTCCAAGCCTTTATCTTCCCTTCAAAGAATACTCTGTTCTGGACTTAGCTTTCCTAGGTGCTGGGTGAGTGAAAGCTTAACCTTCAGAGGAAAATAGAGTTAGAAAGATATACTTCCATTTAGCAAAATGGACATTTTCCTAACTCAAATAAAATAAATTCTACATTTTCAAAACCTCGTGTGCTGGTGATTCTTCAGTGATGGATGCAAAGGACTCTTTTCGGAGATGCACATTTCCCCGTTTGGATGCAGGGCTTTGCTCTGAGACAATTTTTTTTTCTCCCAAACGCTGTTACCTTTAAATATTCAGTATTGATTTCTGCCTATTCTCTTTCCCAAGTTCAAGGTTATGCACTCTTCAACCAGTTTGTAAAGTATCTGTAAAGGAAATGTGAGGTCTCCTTTCCAGGGACTGCTGTAATCTTCTCTAATTCTGTCGATATAATCAACCTGGGAACTGTAACCTTAAGGCCAAGTAATTTACCATTAGCAGCCTGTATTTGAGGAAGAAATACCAACAGAGAAATGACAATAATTTTTGTTATCAGAACAAGTACATTGGTTACAAGTATGTGAACCTAAATTTTTCTTGAACATATTTTAAAATCTTTTCTTTATAAATTTTCTCCAGAATAAGCAACAATAGAATAGAAATATATACTAAAGGGAAAAAATATTTCAAACGAAAATGTTGTCTTTTTAACATTTTGTTCTCTTTGCTATTGATTAGATATCATAAATGTGAACTGGGTTTCAATCTTTCCTCAAGGCTTAAGCTCAGGGTGTTTTCCCTGGAGGGCAGCAACCCACCCCTTTACGTGCTAAAGGGCACGTGTGAGTGTTACATACCCCTAGAAAGGCACATACAAATATTCAGTTACAGCTGTTACTTCACAGTTAATACTTGTGATTTGTCTATTGCTCTAAGGCTTAATTTAAGGCAGTTAGATCAAACAAAGTAGGCATTGGGAGGACAGTGCATCCACTGAGAACATTTGAATGAAGCAACAGCACAAAATCTAGGTAGAACCATCCTGTGTGACACTATAATGAATACACTACACATTTATAGCACAAAGAATGAGCCTTAATGGATGCAAATTAAAAATATTATTTGGGAGGTCACAGGATTCTACGTGGAATGCAGTGTCTGACAAATGAATCTACTGCATTACATATGTCTGAAACAACATCACTAAAGGGGTTGGAGGAAAAAGGTACTGGCAATACCCAGGTGAAGTGGCTCACCTAAGAGAGGACCAGATGCACCACAGATGTACAGTGTGTTTTGAGCAAGGACTTGTCTCAAAGTCACTTGTGTCACTTTTTAATTCTATTTTTAAATAAACATGACCATTTCCAGAGATTCTGTGTCAGTAGATGTTGGGTGGGTCATTTATTAATGAAGTCAGTACATGTTAATTTAATGAAAGCCTAATATTAATCACATTAGAGGCTTATATTCATACAGAACTGGGGTGAATTATGTAGACAGATTTTATATCTGCTTATTCTCCCTTTCATCTGGGCTTCAGTCAGAAATCTACGTGAGTTACACATCCCCGAAGGCTGAATTGACTTGTTTGTGTAATTGTCCATTTTTTTCTTCAAGTTAAAATTTTTTTTTATGATAGAAAATACCTTTCACCTTATTCTGTAATTTTTCCCTCCTATCAAGGCAAATTTTTGCATTAGATTGCAATGGATATAGAACAGGAAAAAATGTATATTTTTAATTTTGTTATAAAATCTATATAAATGACGATTTTTGGTACATGGGTACAGTCCTTATAAGTAATATATAAGAAATTAAAATATTTGAACACACCAAGAATTTGGAAGAGTTATACATGTGATCTATGTAGGGCTTCATTTAAAGATTGGGCGGTGGTAGAGTTCATAAAGAAGCTCAGACCCCGACAACGCAAACTTTACAAAGCTCTTCCTCCCGGTTCTGGTGTCAATAATTATAGCTGTTTTCAGTGCAGTTTAGATGATTTTAGTGATGAGACTGGGAGGAATGGGGAGATAACAATTTAAAAATCTGTAACATTGGTCAGCACTTCTTTGCAAAAATCTCACAAAAGTTCTTTTTTTCTTTTCTGTTTCTGTTAGTCTTGAGATGGGGCTGAATGGTTTTAATTGGGATAACTCTCGATTCCAATAATTACAGGCTGTTGTTGTTCTTTGTGATTAAGCCCCGGTAAGGCATCATGAGGTCAACTAAACCTCCCAACAAACTCTGTCTAAGTGGCCTATGATCGCCTCTGTGTTGTGCAGACCATCCTTGGGGGCCGAAGGGGAAGAGCTCTGACATCTCCCCTGAGTCCATCTCTGGACTGGCCCGGGAGATACTGAAGTAGACAGCAGTTTGAAAGTCTTCTGAGTGCCTTTCACTCATTGAAACCTTGGTGTATTACGTGAAACTGTATTTGTATGATGGTTCTTATCTCTGTGAAATTGCTATAGACTTGTGTTCTGGGAATTAAACATATACTTCCTAAATTCACACACAACAGTAAGGCATCACAAGTGTTTTATACTACATTTTGACTTACTTATATGGGAGTGACTTTAGAAATTATCTGTTCAGGAAATCTGATTTTACAAGGAGGCAATTGAAATTCCTGGAAGAAGCATGGTTGCAATTCTTATTCCCATTAGAATAGGAGAAGGCAGGGATTGAATCCCTCTCTGTGCCTTGAAACAGTGTGCATGCACTGACATACAGATATGAATGCAAAAATAGAGAAATATACCCGAAACTCAGGTTGGAAACAAATAATTTCCCATCGATCCAGTCTGTAAAAAAACCCTCTAATTCTAGCTTGAGTCTAGGTAGCTTATCCTTTATTATTTTTCCATACTGAACACATATATCGCACAAAAAGAAGCCAGCACTTAGAAGGCCAGATGATTATGTTATAACTGATCAAAAGGGGCTTCAACAAATGCCTTAATTTTGTAACATTTTGTGTAATAAGCCTTTGTAATCTTTACAGTATCTACCAGACTTTTGTAGTGCTCAGTAAATCTATGTTAATTAAGTGAAAGGATGAAATACATGCAGAGCTGAAATACACAATTTATTGTCAATGAGTGAAAAAATTTCTCTCATCACAGACTTATATGGAGTTGCCATGTAGATGAATTGCATCTTCATATGTTTAAAGAAAAAATTTAAAAAGCTACATAGTAAGGAATGCCTACTAAGTGCCAGTCACTTTATAGTCATTGTCTCATGTAATCTTCAGCACATCCATATACTATAAGAATATGATCTCTACTTATAGGTGAAAAAAAAAAATGAGTCTTAGACAAAACAACAAGAAGCATAGTCAGGATTGGAACCACATCCTATCTGACCATAAAGCCTATCCATTTCTCATACTATAGTCAGATCTGTGCTATATTAAAGCAGCTTCATTCTATGCCTTTCCGAGAGCGATTTTCGAATGCCTCAGTGTTTGGGTGGGTCCTAAGGAGAAGGAACAGCAGAGTCCCGTTCCCTGCAGACAAGGTTTCCAGTCCAAATGGTCTATGCGGTTCTTTGTTTGCATGACTTCACAGTGCAGCCCAATACCGCGCAGCGCTGTTCCTCTCCAGGCGTATGGAAGGAGTTTTATGCTTTAAGCAATTAGACGTGACAGCGCTATTGCTTCTTTCTTATTTAATATCCCTCAGCCTGGAGACCAGCCAGAATCTGTATTCTCTCTCCAAATTTAATTCTCAGACCTCGTACATATCACTTAGTTGTCAGGAGACAGCAAGTTAATGGCATTTGTTCCTGTGGCCTAGGAGCATCTGGGTTATGTCGGTTTTTAGGTGGCCTGCTTAACTCAGAGGGAGTAAAGCTCTTTGTCTAATGATCTTTCTGGGGCCCTTGTCACTGGTGATTTTGCTTTCCAGATCCTATGCTGTTCTGTAAATGTCATGGGATGATAGGATTTCTAGATATTAATTTGTTTCTGCTCAAAGATGGAAGGCAGTTATAAATATGGAAGGAGCAGAAAACAAGGATATGATAGAGGAGAAACGAATGAAGTCACAGTTGTTGTGTGTAACTAGGAGGTTTGGTAAGTCTGAAACTCCAGGGGAAATGGAAACATGGGCTATGTGTGGAGTAGGCAAAGGAATGTGTCATTTTATTTGTGTAATTTTGTGTCATTTCAATTCAACTAAACTATTTCAATTCAAATCAGTTGACCTCAATCAATTCAGTTCAGTTCAATTCGACAGATATTTCTTTGAGCACCTCACGAAAAGCAGGTAGTGTGCTAGATGCTGAAACAACTTAGATGTCTTTAAGGTTTTGTATGACCACGCAAAACAGAACTAATAACGTGGATAGCTTTGAGAAAGTCACTTCATCTCCCGGGGCCTCTGTTTCCTCATCTGTTAAATGGTGGTCTCTTCCAATCATTCAATATATTTTATTGTACTTTTATTTTTTTAAATTTTTATACGATTTTTTTAAGCTGAGCTAACAACATATGCTGGGGAGCAAGATCTCAAATGCTCCTCCAGTGATTTATATTTTAGTCCTGGCTCTGCTCTTATTTAGCTGTTTGAACTTGGTAAGTTACTTGGTTTTCTGGGTTCTCATCTGAGAGGTCAGAGTTATCGATTTCGAAGCTTCCCTTTTGACCATGTTTTCTTATGCAGTTGGAAAGGACCTCAGCTGGGCATGTTAACATTTTGCATAGAGTAAGCAATCAAATCATGGAGATTTTGTAGTCATTGTGGCTCTTAAATCCAATTGTTATTCTATACTCAAAAGTGGTGTATGGTATGGCTCGTAAACTCTGACCACATACATGTGCACCTCGTGTCTGTGGCAGGAAACACGGCTCTGACCAGAACAAGAGTGATTTTAATTTCCAAACATGAATATTTATGAATACAGAGAAGTTTCTGGCAAGGTTTTCATTGGTGGGGGAATTATGTTTGTCAACTTGCAGTGAAAAATATTTTATTAAGCTAACATTTATTGAGATCTGTAGCATCTACTATTAGTTCACTAAATATTGTAGTTTCCCTCACTATAGGGCCCTTTCTGCATAAGAATTTTCCACCTGATTGACATCAGGCTTTGCCACGTGACTTGCTTTAGCCAATAAACTGTGAGGAGGAATTGGATGTGCCACTTGGGAATGGAAGCTTTAAGAGAGGCAGTGAGGCCTAGCTGGTTTGGGTCAGTGGATAGAGGGTTGGCCTGTGGACTGAAGGGTCTGGGGTTCAATTCCAGTCAAGGGCACATGCCAGGGTTGTGGGCTTGATCCCCAGCAGGGGCATGTAGGAAGCAGCCAATCAATGATTCTCTCTCATCATTGATGTTTCTCTCTCTCTCTCTCTCCCTCTCCCTTCCTCTCTGAAATCAATAAAATATATATTTTTTAAAAGAGGCAGTGAATAGTTACTGTGTTCCTTTCTCTCTGCCATGAAACCAGCAATGTTTCAGGGCCTGTGGTGTCCATCATGAAAATACTGTGGAACTAGTCTGTCACTAATTGTAGTGTGATCAAGGACAAATCTTTTGCCAATGTAACCTGCTAAGGTTTATTTTTCCATTGCATTATATTTCCATCCACCCCGACTACACTACGCTTGCTACTGAGAAATACTGTGGTGAGCAAGGCAGGTCTACTCTTTATGGACATTTCAGCAAGAGGCAATAGTAAGTATGATGCATACTAGCGCACAGGAAGCATGTAGTGCATGCTTATATTGCGGGAAGCAGACTTGGCCTTGGGTCAGAGACGGCCATCTTGATAATATGCACTTAAGCTGACAGTTTATAAATTAATAGGAGTGAAATTGACCAAGGGCCAAGAAGACGAAGAGGGTGTTGTAAACAGAAAGAAAACCACAAGCCAAGGCGTAAAGGCAGAAAGGTTTGGGGAGATTTGAGGAGCTCATTGTCCAGGGTGGCTGCAAGACAGAGCAGAGAGGGAATGAGAAGGAGCGTGGCTGGTGAGATAGCATCCATAATACTAATACTGAGCATTCATTAGCTCCGTGCTAAGTGCTTTACATATGGTTCCCTCACGATTATTATCACCATTGTATCGAGGAGGAAATTGAGCCAGAGAGAGCTTTAATAACTTGCCTGTAGCCACACAGCAGGGATGTGATTTTATCTGAAAGGCAATAGGAAATCACCGAATGGTGTTGCACAGGGGAACCTCATCATCAGATTCACATTTTAGAAAGATCATCTGGCGGCAGTAGTGGCCCCACTCTGATTCCCGTTCTGGTTGGAGGGAGCGTAGGCCTCGACTTCTTACCAACCCGACTCCATCGACGAAGGGGAGGGAGGGAAGCTGATAGCTGGACCACCGCAGGAAGGCCACTTTTTAAAAAATGCTTTTAATAAATTAATAAACTTTATTATTTTTTAAATTAAAAATGGTGGAATGCTTCATGAATTTGCGAGTCATCCTTGCCCAGGAACCATGCTATTCTTCTCTGTGTTGTTGCATTTATTATATGCACTGGCAAAGCAAGCACAGAAAAGTTCAAGTTTGCCCTAGCTGGTTTGACTCAGTGCATACAGCGTCGGCCTACAAACGGAAGGGTCCCAAGTTCGATTCCGGTCAAGGGCACGTACTTACTTAACTCAGTTGCAGGCTCGATCCCAGGCCATGATCCCAGGCCGCATGTGTGGAAGACAACCAATCAATGTGTCTCTCTCACATCAATGTTTCTCTCTCTCTGTCTCATGCCCTCCCTTCCACTCTCTCTAAATATCCAGGGAAAAATATCCTCTAGTGAGAATTCACATAAAAAAAAAGTTTAAGTTTTTAAGGAGAGGGGGTGGTATATGCAAGGAAAAATAAATTGTGGGTCTCAAGAGCATTGATTGATATTTGGGTAGTAGTTTTAATAACAATAAAATGTAATAAATTGATCCCCAAATGAGCTCTTGTGCCTAATTCAGATAATGGATATGATATTACATCCATATTTTGAGCATTTCAATTTACTTTTGACTGTAAAATAGATACTACAGCGAGTAAATTCAAGGCAAAGCCGATATCTTTAAGTAGATTTGGTTAGTGGTCCCTGTATCCTTGCCTCCTGTGTGCTGAAGTTGAATAATGGTGGTCATGATTTGTATTTCTCTTTGTCATAGATGTATCGAGCAAGAGCGGAAAGCGTCCTTCCTAAGTGACAGTGACGTCTCGGGCAGTTATTTCCTATGACTTGTTTGCTATCCATCAGGAGCCCCTAGAGACCTGGCCTTGACTGGAGAGGTCCCCAAGTCAAGATGCCAGGGACTGCGATTAGCATGAAGGCTATTCAGATCTTTGTAGAATGCCTCTGTTCCAGCAGAATCCAAAGGAAGAATTGTAGGTAATTTTGATGTTCCCTGTTTGCCTCCTATACCCTCCTCTATACACTACCCTCAGAACCCCAACTCTTTCTCTCCCCCTTTTTCCATTTCCTCCTTTCCCTTCTTTCCTTTTTCTTCCCCTTCCCTGCTTGCTCCCTTGACTAGTCTTTTTTCGCTTTTAAATCAGTGCGTGTCTGCAGAAAACAATATGCTAGAAATGAGCTCACTGCCAATAGGCGTAAGATTTACTGCCACAGAGAAAGGACGTTATGAGGCATCGCACAGATTAATCTTCCTGTTTTTGTCTATAAAGACCCGGATTAGGCTACTTTCATTTATGTGCTTTTAAGGAGACGCAGTTGGATCAGGGCAGGAGATTTGGGGGGTGGGAGAGATTTACAGCTCAAGGGTCCAGGAATACAGGTCTGCTCTGTAACTGTGGCTTCTCGCCGGCAGCCCCAGGCATGCGTGCTTTGAGGTGCCATTCGGAGGGGCCAGCCTGGCAGAGGTTTTTAATGCTGCTCTTTGCAAACAAACCGCCCGGTCAGGGAAGTTGTCAGAAAAGATCAGTGCAGGTTTAGGGATGGTTTTTTGAAGTTTTTTCCTGAAATAACCAATAATGAGTTGCCGGCTTTGATAGCTCTTTTTATAGATCGTGCAGCAGCTGGATCAAAGTCTGATGAAGATGTTTGCCTCTGACAACGGCAGGCCTGCACACCGCTCTCCGGTTTCTTGAGTGCGCAAATGCATTTCATTTGGGAACATGAAAGGCATATTTAGTGACAACTGATGGCTCTTTGTTTTTTAATTCCCAATAATGTCTTCAGTAAGTGCTTTTGTTAACATTTTTTTTTTCCATTATACAATAGGTGACACAGGAAGATAATCGGTGTGCTGAAAGCAATTAAAGAGTTTCTATCCAACTTGTTCTGCCTATTAAATGGATCCGTTCGGCACAGAAGCACATTAGCATCTTTACAGTGAAAGGATTGTGGAAATAGGTTATTCACGGGGCCTGAGCATCTTCCTCCTGCTGCAATAAGACATATCTCCAAGATTGGAGAAAAGGAACGAGCCGTTTTTCTCCTCCCCTCGGAACCGTAAACAGAAGTAAAACTATTAATAGATGCTGTAGCTAATCCCAAGAAGCTGCAACTGAGAGATTAAATAATGTCGTGACGAGAGAAAGCCGGGGTGGAGGGAGGGGCGGAGGGAGGCGAGTTCCCTATCTCTGAGCTACGTTAGACAAGGGCAAACTGAAGGACTCTCGCTGATCACAGGACTGACAGTCGGTAAAACTGTTCATTCCTGCTTTCAGCAAAATAAATATCACTTCATCTATGTCCCGAGAACTGTTCTAATGGAGAGATGTATGTTTTATTTCTTAAGGAGTAGTCGGGATCGTTTTCAATGGGGCTTGGATGCCATGGAGATGCAGCTGAGCTTAAAGAGGACAAATGGACGAGGTGAGGGAAAAAAGAAAAAAGGTGTATTTTATGATTTAAAAAATAAACAGAGAACTGAGAGATCGGTAAGTTCAAAATTTGAGCCTAGGACCCCATCTTTATAGCCACATTGAATATATTAGAGATGACTAAATGTCCCCAAGGTTTATTCCTACTAACACCCTTGGACTTTTGTCCATCCTCCTCAATGAACACATGTAGATGGAGGGGCATAATGAGTCAGCATCTCTGCTAAGCAGCATTGCATCTCTGCGAATCCTCACACAAACTGTGAGGTTGGCATTATTGATACAATTTAGGGCTATTTACTCAACGTGTGGTCCATGGACATCATCATCATCATCACCATGACTTGGAAACGTATCAGAAATGCAAATTCTCTGGCCCTATACCAGACTTACTACATCGGAATCTCTAAGAACGGGCCCCAACAATGCGTTTTATCGAGCTCTATGGGTAACTTGTATGCCCACCACAGTTCGAAAAGCAATGTTTTATAGTTGAGAAACCTGAAGCTCAGAGTGTTTGGGGTGATATGGTAAGGTAACATATCATCAGAGAAATAGACTTGAATTTTGACTGAGGTTTTCTTATTATGTCTCAAGCTGGGATCTTTTACAGGATCATTGAAATACTAGGTCATCCCCTGCTGGGATCAGGAGTACACCTGGTCTCTGAACATGGTCCTTCATTAGATTTTGTGACCCAGGATGCTTGGAATCTGTGACTGACCTGAGCTGTTGTTTTCCTGCCAGAATATAAATCCTATTGTCTCTACCAGTGCCCTAGCTTTCCATACAGGCAAGACAGACCCCCTCCCCGCCCTGCTTCTGGTGTGTAAAGAGACAAGAAAAATTCAAACAGTGACTGGCAGGTGGGCCAAAGGACAAGAGTGGTGGTGGGGGGGCACTATTTCACCCCCGAAACACCATGGAGAGGACTGAATGCTGATGGTCTCTCAACATTCCTATACCTCTTCAACCCTGGGAGAAAGAATAGACCCTGGCATGTTATAAAGTGAATCAAATTTTTTTGTGTGTGATTGCAACTCGCTAAAACTCAGTAGTGAATTGACCTAGAGTAAGGAATTCATTGAGTGCGTGAGAATTTGGACCAGCACATGGGAGGAAATGTTTGCTGATGCCTGGCCCGATGGCCTGTCACCCTCCCTGCTTAGCACTCGTCTGCCTGGAGCCCTCAGGAGCTGGCTGCTCACTAAGATATGACTCCTTTTACTAGCACCATGTTGCTTTCTCTTTACCCACTTTTTAAACTCCTTTTTCTTGATAGCAGTTGGAAGGCCCGGAGTTGAAATATGTGATTCATTCAATAAAGTCAGGCTTTCAAAGGAAACTTAACGCTGTTATTTGGCAGCCGATATCATGACTAAAACATTGCACGCAGGGAGTAGGTAGAGGAAAATACCTCTAGCATGGAACAAACTGTGGTTCCTACCCCGGGTCGCCACTTGCTGGTTTGTCTGTCTGTGGGTTTGTTACTTTTAACCTCGAGTGTTTTATATCTCCCAGAGTGATTGCGTGACCACACATCCAGTCTGCCCAGGACCCCCCAGGTTTACACTTGTTTGGATGTCATTATGTAGAGCGTTCCCTTTCACTCTGCAAGTGTCCTGACTCAGGTGATAAATTACACAGTCGCACTAATCCAATGGGATACTGTGTAGAATGTGTCACATTCCACCGGCACTCAGCAAATGAGAGCTCTTATTTGAAATATTGCATCTGGGAGCCGGTTGTATCTTCTCACTAAACCAGCCTTAGCTCTCCTCCCTGGAAAACGAGGGCCGGCACCCCCAGAACTGTGCCTGTCGATGCTGGAGGGTCTGACAAGCCTTCTCTCCCCGGGTCCCTCCCTGGGCAAGAGCCTGGGGTAAAACTCACTGGTCCCTTCTGCAGAATCAAGTGATGCTGTCACCTGGGTGCAATCGGTCCATTGGTGTAGTGTTCTGGAGCTTTTAGTACCTGTTCAATGCCAGGTGCTCTAAATCTCTGAAGTAAAGGTGGGCATCATCAGTCTCATCTTACAATAAAGAGCCCAGATTCAGAGTAGTTAAGAAACAGGTTTGCCCTAGCCGGGTTGCTCAGTGGATAGAGCGTCGGCCAGCAGATCAAAGAGTCCCGGGTTTGCTTCTGGGCAAGGACACATACCTTGGTTGCAGGCTTCTCCCCAGCCTGGCTCTGGTTGGGGCTCGTGCAAGAGGCAACCAATCAATGTGTTTCTCTCACATCGATGTTTCTCTGTCTTTCCCATCTCTCTTCTACTCTCCCTAAAAATCAATGGGAAAATATCCTCAGGTGAGGATTAACAAAAAAAAAAAAAAAAAGAAGAAAAAAAAAAGAAGAAGAACAAAGAAAGAAAGAAAAAGAAAAAAAGAAACATGTTTAAGGGTTGTTTAAGGGTCATGCATTTGATATGTGGATGAAAGGAGCCACATGCTAGCCTGACAAGCACAGGGATGGCCTGCATGACAGTATTACAAACTCCAAGACCTAAAGTAACCACAAAAGATGGTCTGAAATTAAAACTTTAAAAGCAGTTTATAGTCAGTATTCATGTCCTAGACCAGTGTCTTCCCTGGTAAAGGTCAATCTTTACCTTAACTGGGCCTATTGGCTTTTTGCATCTAAGATAATATACCTGTGAAATGTCAGGGTAACTTGTAACTCCCCTTTTTCCAGACCCCTCAGGGCACAACCAAATGTGCCTTGGTGCCAGGGACACAGACCATAAATTCCTTCATTGTTATTGTTACCTTGTTAATTGTTACTGTTAACTATCCTGTACCCACCTAAGTAAAATAAGTATGTGTCTATCATTTTACTTTTTATCCAATCTCAGAGGTCCCCCCCCCCGCCACCCCCCGCTTTTGCTTTCTCCCTCCTCTCTAATCACCAATGGATTTCATATAATTCACTTATGTCTCCTTCTTTGATTGTAATGTATAAAACAAGGTGAAGAAGCTTGCCATTCTCCGGAGCATTATCCTAATAAGATTCTGCTTCCCAGCAATTGTCGACAGTTTGGCTCAAATAAACTCACAAAAAATTCTTTACAGGTTTGAATGTTTTTACGTTAACAGATAAGAGGAGAAGCTAGGAGCGAAACTCTTACTTTTCTCTCTCCTTGGCTCTTTCTACAACAAAGCTCAAATGCCATTAATGAGGAAGAAGTCTAAGGCCACGTGAAATGATGAGGGATGCCAACCAGTGTGATGTCCTTTTTGGCTTTCTGTCTTTGCCAGGTGGAACACAAACCCTCTGTCTCAAGGAGGGAGAATATTTCTAAAACCGACCTGCTGCTTCTCAGATCTGAATGTTTTTCCCCAGATGCCCATCATGGATCCAGCTTTTCCATAGACTATTGAGCATCCGGATATTAATTGCTGCTGTCCTGCTGCCTCTGCCAACCATCCCCAAATTAAGGCTATTAGAAAGCAGAAGGTTTGATTTGGCCTTGATGTGGGAGACAACTAATGGCTGAAATGGGAGGAAAAGAAAGAGGGAGAAAGGCAGGAACTGTCAGATCAGACCCATCATCTCTGCACAAACAGGTGGGGACTTTTGGGAGAAACCAATTTCTTCCCACTTCCCTAACCATTTTAGGTTAATTTTGACCTGCATTAGGTAGATAAAGATAAATGTGAATTTTAAATTATATTTAATCTTCATTAAAGTAATTATCTCTCTTAATGAAAAATTTGCTGGGTTGTGATTGTGCAATGGAGTAGAAAATCCTAAGTGAATAAAATCAATTTCATTTTCAGGCTGGCTTTTCTGTCCATTAATAAACAAGGCACAGAAAACACATTTGCTCTGAGTCATGCAGCCTGCTCCTCGCTCCGGCAAAGCCGGCACCACTTACCAAAGCATGAATGCTGGCTCTGTTCCTGACCCTTCATTTTTCAACCTAAAGGAGAACCTTCACCCTAAAGACGTCCCGTGAGTGTTCATATTGGGGCTGTTTACTGGGCTCAGCAGTGAGACAAGTGCGGGTGATAACTCACACCCAAACGACTGCTCTAATGGAACAGAGTTTGTGTGGTGTGGTGTATTTCATCTCAGTGCTCTGGCTTATTAATCACATAAGTATGAATTAGACTCTGGCATGCTTATGTTTCCTAATGTATGAAAATTGCTTATTTATTTCCGTGCTGGTACGATGGAAAGAAACAGACTGGTTCTAAATAGCAGGGTACTGTAGTGTGAAGCAATTAAATGAGTGCTGCATGCCCTTCAGAAGGAGGTAATGGGGACTTGGTGCCAACTAATCCTCACTGCTGCTGGTAACATGGAAAAGGACGTGTCAGGGACGAGCAGAGATTTGTCCATATTTCAGTGTGAACATGGGAGCCTCTTATTGTAGTTAAATCTTAAAATTCAGCTCATATGAACTGTGCTGATTGGCTTAGTTGAAATTTTTGAAAAAACACACAAAAGAGGTAAAAAAGAGCATCACCCATTTGGAGGCAAGAATTAAAAATGCTGATGACAAACTTTACATGTAGTTCTCTTCCTTTTACGCACCCATGGGAACCCTGGCCAGAAGACACCGGATGTTCAAGGCCAGTTGGAGTGTAGAGGCCCTGTCCAGAGGACACCGGATGTTCAAGGCCACTCTGAGTGTAGGAATCCTAATCAGAGTGTTCAAGGCTACTTTGCTGTACAAAAGCAAGGACACAGCAATCTATACACTGGGCAGCCGTGCCCTTCTATAACCCAAAAGACTGATGTCACTATTTTGGCAAGAAACCTCTTTTGTCTAAGTTAGTATGAAGTAAGTTACTGACGGGCCTGTGTGGGGCTGCACAGTGGGGAAGATGTATTACTGACCAGCTGGTGCTGGCTGTTTTTACTAGGATGGCTCCAGTGTTTACTTCTGTATTAGTAAGAGCTGCCTCTGCAAGGCTATTTTGAAGAACTGCTTTGTCTAATGGCTCCTTGGGCTGCAATAAAGACTCTTTCATACGCCTACAACTTCTTATGTTTTCTCTGTCTGATGCCTGGCATCCAAGGAGATCCAGCCTCTGGCAGAGGGACTTGGACCCAACAGTTTGCATAGAGGCACAGGATAAAGGAGTGAGTACTCACTCCCACAATTGCTGCACCGAGCAGGGTCAAGGAAGAATTGACTCCGACAGCACCACTCTCCCCCTAAAACTTAACAATAACAGATGCAAACCGTAGTGTCCACATACTCCCACTCCTGCTGGTTGAGGCAGCTTGAGTGCGGAGTGTGGAGCCGCTCTACACATCCTCCCATTGAGTATGGATTTCCATAGATTGAGTCAGTGACTTACCTGTTACCAATTATGAATTAAATTACATGATACCTACTATGGGCCAGGTTCTGTTCAAAGTACTTCTTTATGAAACCTTCATAGCAACCCTATGAAATAGTTACCCTTCCTGTTCTCATTTTACATATGATAAAATGGAGGCCTAGAGAGATTATACAAAATGCCTGAAGCTACACAGCTGGTAAGTGGCAGAGCCAGGATTCAAACCTGGCCAAACTGGCCCTAGAGTCCATGCTCATAATTGCCCTGCCTCCTCGATTCTATCGTTTCTGGGTGACCAAAGTCATATCATTGAACCCCTCAGACTCTGGTCCCCCGTGAAAGGGCAGAGGTAACATTTACTGAGGTCCTATTTAGGGACCCTGCGAGGCTCTTTAGAGATGTCATCTCATCTGACCTTTACCATGACCCTTTCCCAAGGCAAGCCAATTCTCTCCATTTACATGTGAGAAAACTGGCTCGAGGACATTTTGTAGCTCCAAGGTCACAGGAGTGTAAGGGATGGAACAAAGTTTCAGAGCCAGGTTTCCCTATTCTAGAGCTTATATTTCTTCTGCTATATTATGCAGTGGAGCATTGAAGGGACCATATGACACAATGGATGTGAAAGCAACTAACACCTCCTGGCACATTAAACACCCAACAAAAGCTGACGTGGCAAGTGCTTGACAAACTGGAATGTTGTCATTATTGTCGGCACCTTGGTCTGATGGCAGCAGAGGAAAGTGTGCTGAATGGGAAGTTGTGCCACCTAGGAGGCTGACCTACTACCAGCCAATCGTACGTTTACTGCACTTATCACTAGGAGACTTTAGTTCAGAAAGTTCTGAAATAGAAAAGACTGATCTAAATTGCTTAATCACAAGATGTTCCTCTTGATTTTGTCCTAAACACACGGCTTCTGTAACTATAAGGAACAGGATAGGCAAATTGCTCTCTGAATCTTTGTTTCAGATCGATAATAATAAAGAACCATATAAAGGACACTGCAACAAACACCATGTACTCACTTCCCAAGATGAGTACGTTTTGGCAATATTGGTCCCAGATCATTTTTTAAAATGTAAGTAACTACAGATAGATTAAATTCCCCCTACCAATCATATTAACCTTTCCTCTTTCTTTCCTTCTATCCAACTGCCATCATGAATTTGTGAATTTCCAATCCATATATTTTACTTTTTCATTAATATGTATGTGGATGACATTATTTAAAGTATTTCCATAAGTAGTAATGTACTTCAACTTACTACTTTCATAATTTCATGTTAGTGAGATTTAACCATATCAATATACACATCTCTAGTTTACACACTAATTGCCATATAGTATTTGATACTCTGAATATGTCATTTTTCTTTTATAAAAGTTCAAAAAAAGATTACATTATGAACTATAGCACAAAGAAGGAAATTAAACAGTAACATCAGTAGCCCTGCTCAACATTATAAGTTTCTATTCAATTTCTTGTGCAATGTAATACACATCTTATTTTGGGGGTCTAAGTATGTCTTTAATTTTAATTTTAAGTGCTTTATCTTGCCCTGGCTGGTGTTGCTCAGTTGGTTGAGCATCGTCCTATGCACCAAAAGGTTGCTGGTTCGATTCCCAGTCAGAGCACATATCCAGGTTGCCGGTTTGATCCCCAGTCAGGGTGTGTGCTGGAGGCAGCCAATTGATGTTTCTCTCTCACTCCCTTTCTCTCTCTATCTCTCAAATCAATAAAAATATATTTTAAAATAAGAATTTATCTTTCATTTTTTATTTTGGAGCAATATTAAGAACTCAAAACATAAACTCACAGAATCATATTTATTTGGAGTCTCCTCTCCTTTTCTTTCCCAAGACATCAATGACAAATGGCTTCATTCTTATTACACAGCAAAAACATTAAGCTAAGTGAAGTAAGCCAGTCAGAGGAAGACGAGTACCATATGATCTCACTCATATGTAGAATCTAATGAACAAAATGAACTAACAAGTGAAATAGAGACAGAGTCATAGATAGAGATCAGGCTGACAGCTGTGGGGTGGGGGTAAGGCTGGGTGGGGGGAGTGGAGGGATTGAGTAAAATAGAAAGAGAAAGGACTCATGGACAAGGACAACAGTGTGGTGACTGCTGAAGGAAGGGGGAGGGGAATGGGGAGGAGAGCATGAGGGGGTGACTGGTGATTGACAGAGACTTGACTTGGGGTGGTAAGCACACAGTACAGTGTACAGATGCTGTGTTGTAGAATTGTGCACCTGAAACCTGTATAATTTTGTTAACCAGTGTCACTCCAATAAATTTAATAAAAAGGGGGAAAAATCTAAAATGAAAAGTCACCAAAAAAGTGGGTGGAACTGTCTTGACTTTGTTCCTAAAGATTCTTATTTGTGAGGTGGATTTCCTCAATCCCATATACATTTCCCTCTCAGTACAAGAATTTCAGAAGCAGAAAATCAATTACAGGTCTGCGATGACCTACACTGTAGAGTAGTTAAGGATGATTGGTAGGTTTTTTTAATAGTTACATTTTAAATTTAAAATGGAATTGAACTGGAAAAAATAAATTACAGAGACATGCCCTTCTCTCTGTACAAGATAAACTGTTCGGTAGAGTGAGAAACAAATCCAAGCCATTTCTGGATGTTCTGGTCCTCTCCCCAGAATTAGCACTTCATGTCTTAAGATTCCCATTGCCAATCTCTGCTTTTCCAATGAGGGCTCTCACAATTATGGGAAATGTTCTTTTTTAACTTAGAAGAAACAAGTTGTCTGTTTCCATCATGTGTAGTACTGTAATGCATCTCTTTTATTTCCTTACATAAGCTGGAGGTGGAGGGAAAGAAACACCTCATTTCTGTCATTCTCTTTTTCAGCAAACGCTCACATCCTCATTAAAGCTGCACAAACATGACAACACCTGCATCGGGCCACCTGCTTCTGTTTGTGTGACACAAATAAATTCCTCTCAGAGGTGACATTGGAACTACTACAAAACCTCGGAAGTTTTGGGGGATTCTTGATCTGGTTTCTTCTGGAAAGGAGTTTGCTTGCCTTGTTAGAATTTAGGCCTTGGTACGTGGAGTCCTAATAGTTTAAGAAAAATAGCTTAGATTAAAGGTGACAAAAAAAATCTTCATTAAAACACTGAATTATTTAGCAATGATGAACAAGTGCTTTTCTGAGATGATCTGGATATTTAGCCATTGTCTTTTTGGGAGTTTCCAAGAGTATGGGTTCTGGAGCCAGACTACTTAAGCTCAAAAGGCTTTGCCATTTATTAGCTGTGTGGCCTTGAGCAACTTACCTAACCCCTGTGTGCCTGCCTTGCTTCCCTCATCTGTAAAGTGACATGTGAGAATATAGTGCTTCATAAATTAATATATGCAAAATTCTTTAACAATGCCTGGTGCTAACACAGTAGATGAAGTTACTTTTTTCATTGTTGTGTTTTGTTTTTTTTAAATCATATATGATGTGTTAAGCCTTATTTAGGCACTAGGGAAACATTGGTGAGCATAATATACATGTTTCTGTTGTCAAAGGACTCCTATTCTAGTGGGGAGAACAGAGTAAATAAGTAAAATAAATAATTGAGATAAAATAATGTTCATAATTCCTTATACTGAAATTGGAAATTGCTAACTGAATGATTATTTTGAAGTTGAGCTAAATATATAAGCCCTTCTCCTTAGTTGTATCATAAATTCTCGGAATTGTACAGTTTGGCCTGGGCTATATATAAAATATGGATAATGGTTCCAGAACTTGAACCTAATGCTGTGCTTGCCACACTCTTACGTTGGAGAGTTGTGCCTTTATCTTTTGTCAACCCTCTTTATGGAGATGGACCACGCCCCTGTAAGGATTTCCTTAGGCTTAGACCATCTACTTTGATCAATTTTAACTTGACAATTTACATGTAAGGAGATCGCTTCTTCCAATTCACCATTGCCATGGACTGCAATAGATGAGGGCTGAATCAGTCTCATTTGATCTTATGTTCTATCTCGCATTATGCTTGATTCCTAAAGGTATATATCATAACTGATTGGCCCAGAAGACATGGAAATGGAATTACTTCAAGAATATATTAAACATAAAAATCTGTAACTGAAACATGGCGAGGCATTGTAATTTGCCAATTGTGCGAATGGTGGACTCATAAGATGCAAAATAATAGTACTTCTGAATCCATAGTTTATTATCAGAAAAGGACACATAATAGCAACAGTGAATTGTATCAGAACAGCAGTAAGATACCATTGCAGCCAGAGCCGGCTTCACAGCAAAGGGTCTGGCGAGGCCAGGAGTCGGCTGCGTTGTCCTCCGCCTGCAGGGCCGTATCAGATGTCCCTGCACTGTGAGATCAGGAACAAGTTAGAGGATCAACTCAGAACCAGAAGGCCCAAGATGGAGTCCCAGGTGGGGCTCTCACACCCCTGTTGAGTACGTAGGTAAATTATTGCTATATGATCAGATCCAATGTCTGAGTCCTCTGGGAGTCCCACGGAAACTGGGTGCAAACCATCTGTCTTGTTCTAATTAATAAAGAATGCTGAAGTACACTGCCCCCAAACTTCCTCCAAAACAACATTATTAAAAACTACATTTCATAGCGATGGCCCGTGTTTCCCGCTGGTTACAGCGTCGGCCTGCCCACCATAAGGTCTCTGGTTTGATAACCAGTCAAGGGCATGTACTTGGGTTGCAAGTTCCACCCCCAGCCCTGGTCAGGGTGCATGCAGGAGGCAACCAATGGATGTGTCTCTCTCACATCAATGTTTCTCTCTCCCTCCCTTCCACTCTTTCAAAAAAAAAAATCGATGGGAAAAATATCTTTGGGTGATTAACAAAACAAAACAAACAAAAAAACTACACTTCATGCCTTGGCCAGATGTCAGTACCATGCATGTATTTCAGAAAAAGAGCTCAGGCCAATTCCAGACCAGCTGGAATTAACCCCTGAGCACATCTATTTTAATGAGTTAAATTAAGATTTCCACAGTTGTTTCTGTATTTCGAATAGAAACAATAACTACATATTTCTGAGTAAAAGTATTGTTTAGAATATAAGTGTAGCTCTGTTCTGACGACTATGGACAATAGAAATGCAGAGCAGTGGATTTTAACTGATGTCTGTCAATCCTTAAACAGAGTGTGAAGACATTTGGGAAGACTTCGAGAAAGCACTGATCTCCAGCAGCATCATTGGGAGGTCATGAGAACAAGTCACACTATTGAAATGAATTTTATTTTCTGATGTCTAAATAATATAGAAACCTTCTGTATTTTTAATTTGCAAAGCACTGACACAGAGTTTTATGGTATTTTTGTGGGTAAGATAGAGGAATATAGTACCTACAAGTGGAAATTATATCTGGGGGGGAAATTGTGTTCAAATTGTTCTTGTTAATAAATGCAGCTAATTTGAGAGAGTTCTGTGGAGGCATGCCACCTGAGACTCGACAAGATGCAAACGTGGAAGAGGCAGCTAATATGCACCACACATGCAGAGATGTAGAAAAGCACTAAACTGGGCAAAAAACGATTAAAACTGAACTCAATTGGTATAAATTTCTTATTTAACAACTAGAGGCCCGATGCATGAAATTCGTGCAAGAGTAGGCCTTCCTTCCCCTGGCTGCCGGCACCAGTTTCCCTCTGGCACCTGGGACCCGGGCTTCCCTCTCAGCCCCGGCTTTATCGGGAAGGTTGTCCAGAAGGATGTCCAGTCTAATTAGCATATTACAATTTTATTATTATAGTTATTATGGGGTGGGGCAAAAAGTAGGTTTACAGTTGTTCATATGGAAAATAACATAATAATTAATAAATAATAATACAAGAATAAACTCTGTGTTTTGCATACTTACAACTGTAAACCTACTCTGGCCCCACCGAGTATAGGTTGCATCATTTTGGAACAGACTATGGAATCTCAGAGGGAAGGGGGCGGTGGGGGGCAGGAAGAGATTAACCAAAGAACTTATATGCATATTTGCAAAACCCATGGGCAGAGAATAGGGTAGTAAAGGCCTGGGGAGGGGGGTGGAGGTGGAGGTGGTCAATGGGGGTTCAAGGGGGACATCCGTAATACTTTCAACAATAAAGATTTTAAAAATAGCACTATAAAAAAAGAGTAGGTAATACGGTCTGGTTCTGATGGTGTTGTTTCTTTGCAGAAAAACTTTTGATAGCTGTCTATTGCTTACGTCAATTCTTTTGCTCAACTTTCATTCTAGCCTCATCTCCTCTTACTCTTACCACACTGCAAACTAGGCACACAAATTTGTCCTGGACATTCCTGATCCCTTGCAAATTGAACTATTGAATATTAGTTTGATTTAAAGACCTTCTTTGACTAAGTCCCAGGTCAAATGCTCTCTCCTCCAGGGTAGTGAGGCTGAGAGAACTATATAACAAGAGTAGAAATTACTGTCGTGATTATTACGTATTAATTATTGATGTGCCAAAGGATACCACACACTTTGTAGTTCAGCCACCCACTGAGTCTCAGTCCTGCTTTCTCTTGAAAGAAATTGGACTCACATATGCTGGTCCTTTATACAAACTGGATAAAGCATGAGCACAGTCTATCTAAGGCTGTTTCAAGAATGCCACCCATGAACGGATGATATTTGTGCTGTCACAAAGCTTCCTGAGCACTATAGCTATGCGGTGGGTCCAGCTACGTAGTCCTGTGTGATGCCCTCAGGGATTTAGAAGTGAGTATAGATGTGATTCTTCTTTTTCTTACTGCAACTCCCACCCGGGATTGTCTTATATTTAACTAGACATTCAGACTCACCAGACTCCCATAGGATACCCTTGACATTAGTCTAATCAGAAGGTGTAGGATGAAACCACAGCAGGAGTCCCTGTAGACTCATTTACAAGGAAATGAAATCTACTTTGGAAAGCTGCCTTGGCTTAAAAGCCTCATGCCAGGAGCCAGGATCTCTTGTGACATCTCCAGAGGCATCGCTTCCAGAGTCCCCACAGGGGTCAGAGCAGAGTCACCACATGCAGAGAAGCCTGAAGATGGGCAGCACGTAGGACTTATGGCGCTTCCAGGTTAGATCCATCTGTCTTTCAGAGGCAATCTTTTTGGTTATAATCAATGTTGCCTAATATCATAGTTGACATATACCATATTTATGCATTTCCACGGAAACAACTAGGAAGTGAGCAAAGTTCAGACCCTCACCCAGAAGGGGATAGTTTTTATTTATTTTTACTATTTTTAAAAAATATTTTTTATTGATTTTAAAGAGGCAGGGAGATGGGGAGAGAGAGAAATATCAATGATGAGAGAGAAACATTGGTTGGCTTGCTTCCTACATGGCCCTTACTGGGATGGAACCTGCAACCCGGGCATGTGTCCTGACCAGGAATTGAACCATGAGGTCTTGGTTCATAGGTCGCCCCTCAACCACTGAGCATTACTGGCTGGGGAGGAGATATTTTTTCCAAAATTAGGAACATTGTGGATTTTATTTTTTGGGTAGGTTGTTTTTATTTCTTTGGGTTGATTACTAGGAGGTTTGAAGAATTGTGAGGAGAAGCCAAGGTACGAAGTGAGGGATTTATGATCATGCAGCATTAATTTGTTTCATTGGAATTTGAATGATTGTGGTTAACACAATTTTCTGTGGTAGTGTAAAAGTAGTAGTTTCACAATTTAGGAAGAAAATTAAAGAAAGAAAGGTATCTTCTGTATCTTCCCTAATTATAACAGGTTTGTTGAGAAATGATTACAAGCAAATCACTTTATTTATGCTAACTCATGAAATCTTCACAATGATAAAAATTAACCCTATTTTATCATTAGACATTAGAATTCAGAGAGACTATACCATTTTCTAATTCCTACAGAAAAACCACACACATTATTAATCAGATGATTTAAGGTATTGCCTCTTGAGCTTGCCAATAAGTACACATAGTTTACCAAAGCTGTACAATTTTGTCTTATTTTTTCATTTAACATTATATCAAAGACATTCCCAAAAATTTCACCTAGCTTTAATTGTCATAATTTACAAATGCATGTATACTGTTCTAACACATTGAAATAAAATAATGTACTAACAATACCCTGTTCGTATGCATATATTTTATTTTTGACATTTTATTTCCACAGTTAATGTTGCCAGGACATCTTCTTCTATGTAACTTTTTTTTTGGTTCTCCAGTTGTTTTATTTTATTTTTATTGTAATTTGTTCTATTGTAATGCAGAGAAAATGATTATTTCTCTTGATATCTGAGAAATAGTAGCACATTATATTCTCCTAATTTTAGTATGGTTTGATTTTTTTACTCTATATGAAGATTATATTGCTTTTCAGAAATAGATATAGATCTAATTTGTTCTTTTTCCTATTGCTTACCAATAATCTCAGCTCTATATTTAAAATAATTATTTTCTACTTGTTTTTAAAAGTGCAATTATAATGGAGCGTGTTCTTACATGTGTTTGGGCCCAGTTCTGATCTCTCTCTTCTAATCCTGAACAATATGTCCATTTGGACAGTAGTGACATGGAGTTTTAATTATTGTTTCTGTATAACAAATTCCATTATCTGCTAAGATACTCCTTCCCTTTCCCCTTACATACTGTTATATTAGTATATTGCTTGATATTTTCATTTGTTTATTTTTCAAAATAAATTTCACTGTCATTTGGCTAAGTTCCACACATATGCAAAAATGTTGATGCTATTATAATTGGATTTCATTAACTATAAATTAACTAGACTAGTTAATGTTTGCAACTTTCATCTTTTAAAAAATTTTTTTCTCTCTTAATCTTCCTTTATTTTGTCTTTTTTTAAAAAGTTTTACATGTCTTTTTTTTTTTTTTTTTTTTTTTTTGCTATTCTGAATAAAACATTTTTTTCCCATTTGTTTAATTTCTTGTTATATCAAAGCACTAAGTATAATTTTGGGGTGTAATTATGTTGCATTCATGTGTTTCTTTTTGTTTAAAAAATTTAGCATTTAAAAAGTTTTCAGGTATAACGATTTAAAAATAATTATTTTTTAGTTTTCTAATACTTAACTTGATAATATTAGTTTTCATTCTTACTGAATTTCCCAGAACTCTACGTAACACCATAGAATAATATCATACTTAACATACTTACTTTGTCCTTGATTTAAAATCATATAATTTAAAAGTGAATGGTGGGACCCTGGCCAGGTAGCTCACTTGGTTAGAGCATCATCCTGATACACTAAGGTTGCAGGTTTGATTCCCTGTCAGGGTACATATAAGAATCAACCAATACCCGGGTCCGGGTGAGGCCGTGGGCCCCTGGATCCGGGTGAGCCTGGGTCCCGGGTCCGGGTGAGGCCGTGGACCCCTGGATCCGGGTGAGGCCACGCAACCCTGGGTCTGGGAGAGGCCACGCGCCCCTGGGTCCGGGTGAGGCCACGTGCCCCTGGGTCCGGGGGAAGCTAGATCCCGGGTCCGGGTGAGGCCGTGGGCCCCTGGATCCGGGTGAGCCTGGGTCCCGGATCCGGGTGAGGCCACATGCCCCTGGGTCTGGGTGAAGCCGTGCCCCTGGGTCCGGCCGAGACCAGGCCAGAGGGAGTCGGACCTGCATTGCCACCATTTGTCCACCATCCAGAGCTGAGGGGTCGGTGCCGACATGTACTCATAAGGAACTGGTGGACATTGATATTGGGTCTCAAAAGAACTGTTGGTCCAGAAAGAAACTCACTACAGACTGATTCATTTGCCTGTCAGCATAACTATTATTGCTCCTCGCACATTCAATTCCTATCAGTATATCTCTAGTGACACATGATTTCGCTCATCTAGGGGAAATGATGAACAACATAGACTGATGAACAAGAACAGAACCAGAAACAAGGAGGCATCGATCGGACTATCGGGCCTCAGAGGGAGGATAGGGGAGGGTGGGGGGAGGGGGGAGAGATCAACCAAAGGTCTTGTGTGCACGCATATGAGCCTAACCAATGGTTAAGTTCAACAGGGGGTTGGGGCATCCATGGGGAGGGGTGTGGGAGGGGAATGGGGGGATGAGGACAAATATGTGACACCTTAATCAATAAAGAAATTAAAAAAAAAATCAACCAATAAAAGCATAAATTTCAGTCTCTTAAATCAATAAAAAGTGAATGGTGGGATGTGTATTCTTTGTTTAATAAAAATACTTTTTAAATAATATAAGTGAAATTTTATCACTGAGTTGGTTTTGTTTTAGAAAAAGATGCTCTTCAACAAAAAGATGAATTATTCTATTCTATTTCCTATACATTTATTAAAGGGGTAAAAATTATCAAATGTATTTTTGTATTTATTGAAAAATTATGTGATCTCTTTCCTTTAGCCTATTTATATTGTATATTACAGTTATAGATTTCCTAATGTGAGCTATTCTGCCTTATACTCTGAATTAACATTCCTAATGTAATGTTACTTAGTCAAGGTATAAAAACAACATTTTAAGAGGTCATTTTTAAACAACTGAGAGTAAATTTACAGATGGGTGTTAGGATGGTGAAAGATGTGGAAATGACATCGAATGAGAATTAGAATATTTAGCCTGGAGAAGACAATACTTAAATTATCTCTCTTAGGGGCAAGAATGGTGGTTGAAATTTAAGTTTAAAAGCCTTATATCTGAAAATGTTATTTTTTGATTAAAAAAATGTCCAGAGGGAATAATTAAATAAGAAGTAACAGAAATAAAGACTTAAAAAGCATTTTACTGTTAGTCACAGAGCTTTGAAAGGTAAATGTTCTGTTTTATAAGCAAGTGAGTCTTATCATCAGCACAGGTGTTGCAGCAGAGACTGGGTGACCGCTGGATGACCTCTGATCTGGAGCAAAGCTGCTCTGCTGGTTGGTGGGGGGAGAGGTTGGCCTGGGTGGTCTTCGGGGTACTTTTCACTTGCAAAACTATACATCTATGCTACATTATCTCTATTCCACAAGTATTTTCTTGACTGAGGCAGTAGACAGAATTCTAAAATTGCCGTCCTGATCCCTTGCCTTTGGTACTTTTATGCAAGAGGGTAGGAAAACTTAGCTGCCATAGACCTCTTTCTAGTAAAGCAGTGTACTAGTAGAGGTCCTCAAAACATCAGAGGGAGGGAAAGTCTCAGAAACTTAGATATCTGGACAGAGCAAATTATCTACACTAATAAAAGAGAAAGATGCAAATGGACCATACCTTTGCGATGCCCACCAGCCAATCAGGAGTGAGTATGCAAATTAACCCAACAAAGATGGTGGGTTAATTTGCATACACAGGCACCGAGCAGCTGGGGGCGGGATACAGGTGTTCAGCACTGCCCCAGACACTCTGGGCCTCTGGGCAACGTGGGAAGGCAGAAAGGCGGCTCCGGCTGGAGTGAAGGCGGTGCCGGCAGCCAGGGGAAGGAAGGCCCATTCTTGCACAAATCTTTATGCATTGAGCCTCTAAAAAATGAGGACTGAAGTAGTCTTAAAGAGACTACTAAAGTTGTTCTTTCATCCTGAATTCAGGATAGAGAGTTGTGAGCATATCTGAACCCAAACTAGCACTGAAAGCAAGAGCACCTTAACTGGCCAGGTGAGCTCATTCAGCTGAACCACTGACAACATGAAGATTCCTGAAAAAGAAACAAATGTTTCCTGTTGAAAACCAGAGATTTTAAGTTAATTGTAGCTTCTTTATTTAAGCAAAACCTGACTCATACG
The DNA here is from genome assembly GCF_951640355.1 of Cnephaeus nilssonii. Classification (NCBI taxonomy): domain Eukaryota; kingdom Metazoa; phylum Chordata; class Mammalia; order Chiroptera; family Vespertilionidae; genus Cnephaeus; species Cnephaeus nilssonii. Next base: position 65,825,413 of record NC_137085.1, on the reverse strand, counting down.
AATGTCTAATTTTCTAGGTATTAAGCTAGAAACATTAAATGTCAACCTTACAAAAAATATTATAATAAACTATTATATCAATGTTATAATTATTAAAATAAAGTGATATTAATTTTTAAATTAATAAATGAAGTGACATTTTCAGAAAAATTAGAAAATTTAACCTAGCCCTGGCCAGTGTTGCTCAGTGGTTAGAATGTTGGCCCAGACACAGAAGGGTCTCAGGTTTGATTCCTGGTCAAGCGCACCTACCTGGGATGCAGGTTCATCCCCACCCCAGTTGGGGTGCATGCAGGAGGCAACCAGTTGATGTGTCTCTCTCACATTGATGTCTCTCTCTCTCTCTCTCTCTCTCTCTCTCTCCCCCCTTCCCTCCCACTCTATCAAAAATCAATGGAAAAATATCCACAGTTGAGGATTAACAACAATAAAAAATTAACCTATGCCATGCAGGTAATCAGTGGCTTAACTGACATGGGAATCTGAATCATGTCTGAATTCAACAGCAGTGTTCTTCTTCTTCTAATATATTAAGGAAAGGGGCTTAATTACTTTTCCTTGTGGCCATTAAAAAGCCGTGATCAAATATGCTTCATGCTGTGAGGGCCGGAAGTTTTTCTATTTTTGAAAAAGAGATTTTATCTTTTTGAATCAAATAGCACTTTTTGAGTATAGCTTATCCATAAGAAGGTGTAAGGAAATGCATAAATTTTGGCTCCTGATGAATTATGAAATAAAAATGTACATTGAAGTTACTTGGAAAATGCAATCCATGTTAGAGAATAATGTGTGGCAACTATATGCAATCAGTGGAGATGAGATGAGAACATCATTCTGTTACACTTACATTAACTCTAATCACATTTTGTAGCTGATGCTCTTATGAGGGCTGCCAACTAACATTTTAGGCAAATGAAGAGCTAGGATATATAGCCTTCAGAAAGCAGGCACCTCTCCTGTCAAATAGGTAATTACAGAGGCTATGACTCCATTAGGAAAATGCTGGCAAATCAATGTAAGCCCTAAGAGCTCAGATCCTTTGTAATTGATTGAGAGATTCAGTGACTTCAATGCAATTGAGTTTCAAATGGAAGAAGCCAATATTTGGCCAGATGGCTGCCATGAATTCCGGAGGGAGTTTATGAATTTTAATGAGAGCAATGGCTACACAATTTGAGTCACAAGTGCTAATACTAAATGAAATATGCAGATCAATATCGAAATTGCAACTTGGGCTATCTATCCATGCATTCATTTGTTGTATCCTGATACTCATATTTATTTCTGCAGGTATGCAATTGCTTATCATACAAGGTCTGGAGGGACTTGTTGATGCAAATCACAATTGATATTTGGAATTATAGCCTACTTCTTATTTCTGCTGAGATGACCCATTGCATAGTTTAGGATAATTTAGAGATTAAGTGTCCAGTTTGTGCAAACAAGAAACATTTAAGTTTATTTATTCACTCAACAGTTTCTACAAGGTTAATGTGAATAAAATATAGGATATGGGGATACTATATAGATGAATCAGATATGGTTATTAATTGTGTCTTAGGAGAACTTAAAAGTTAATAAAGTTGAAGAGAGAAATAATTTTAAGAAATGATTATAATACAAGGTTGGAAGTGATAAGTATCCTAAGAGAGGCCCATGTAATAAAGCTGTAATGCTGTTCAGTAAGTAGGTTCATCTATTGTACACAATTACATAAATAGCAATAAGGGTGGAGACTTTTACTTCTGATAATATCACTCTAGGTAATTCTAACTAACCTTTGGAATAAAAATAACAGTTTTAAAGAGACATGTACTTGAAACTATAGAAGAGCCAAAAATATACTGAAGGATTGTGGAGCCAAGAGCTGGGTGAAGACATATTGAGAGCGATGAGAGCAGCGTTCAGGTTGCTTACATTTGCAGATTATTGAAGAGATAGTCAAAATGCTGAGAAGTGCTTTTGACAGCCTTGCAGGGCTAAAGGGACAAAGTTAGAGCCCAGGGTCTGTCAGAAGTAGGGGCCAGAGTAACAAACCTGAAGGGCCACACCTTCCAGGAGTAAGAGTGACTGGGGTGCCAGTTAGGCCAGCCTTACTAAGGGGGAAACCCAGAAAAACACAACCCCCAGAAGGAGATTAAGGTAATTTCTGGTACCTCCAGGTGGCTGGCTCAAGCAACAGAAAATCATTTCTGAAGAAAGATAGTATCATTGGAAGCTTAAACTTATTTCTCAAAATACCATGCCCATCACATGATAAAAACTGACCTGGCACACTGAGAAAAAGGGGATATGAATGAGACCATGCAGAATTTTATTCACGGAGATAAAAGGCAAGCTTGAAAACTTGTAACAGTAGAAAATGATATAAAAATAATGGAGAAATTCCAAAAAGAAGCAAAGAAAAATTTCTAAGAGTTAAAATTCTGAGTAGTGCTACTTCCTTTAAATAATGTATTCAGCTGTGCATTTATATGTAATATACATTTTTCTATATGTAATATATTTCACAAAAAATGTATATGTGTGTGTGGGTGCTAATAACATGTTTTGATCAGATTCCAAAGAATATGTTAAGTCTCTGAAAGTATGATTTTATTCAAACTTTCACGGCAATCTTAAGAGAGAGAGATGATACTATTATTTTACCATGCAGATGGGTAAGCAAAACAACTAAGGTGAGTTTAAGGCCACACAGCTGGGACGTAGCAGAGTCAGATTACACCTTGGCTTCACCTGCAGCTCATAACTTGAGGCCAGCGAAGGCTGATGCTTCTGTGAAGAGAGTGCGTTTCTTAAACACGGCTAGGCTAGAAGTGTTGCTGACAATGGCTAAATCTTCTCCAGCCACTGATACCAGAAGTTCTTGAAGAGATGATGATCTTACTCTGCTGGTATTATTCTCAGCCAAGAGATCTCTGTGACAAGTCAACTGGCGCCTCTAAACAAACTTACAGTTTCTTAGTTTTATCCACAAAATCACCTCTTTACAGCCTACATATGTCTCTGGTGTGAGGGTGTGGGCCACTGGGTCCCAAAGAATGAAAACTCCCATTTCTCTTTTCTTTTTTGACTGCAAGGAGGAACCAACCCTCTGGTCATGTTGTGTAGCTCCATGGTTATTTTATTTCCGGAGCTTAGTGGCTTTTTCCTCCCCTTAGGTCCTCTGTGGGATTGGTCCTTTCCCTCTCAGAAAGTGCCCCCTAGTCTTTATGCAAATTGCTCTTTCCCCCACTCCCCATCAGAGCTGGCTTCTCCAGGCAGATGTTTGGAGAAACAGATTTGGCCAACCTATAGAAAAAAAAATACTGTTTTATACTTTTCTCCATGGTGATGGGGACCTAAATGTCTTAGAATTTTGTAACTAATGCCATCTAAGTGATTCTTCAAAAAAAGTAAAATAAAGAAGTCTTCAGAGGTCATTTGGTGGTTCTAATGTGGCTGGCATTTTTAGTTCTCACCTCTCTGGTTTAAGAAAGAAAAAGTTACCCTCACTAGGCACTCTGCCACACATCATAAACAATGAGGCTCTGCTCTAACCCAAATAACTTCCAACAGCAGCTGTGTCTGTTTTCCAATAACTTGGTATTCAGTAGAACATAGTAAAGCCACACTGTCCAGGCCATGGTAATCAGTGGCCTACTGGGCTAGCCACACACATCTGGTTCTCTCTACCTGCATACATCACGTTACACAAATGACATTGAAAATGAAACAGAGCAGCCCGGCCGGCATGGCTCAGTGGTTGAGCGTCAACCTATGAACCAGGAGGTCACAGTTGGATTTCTGGTTAGGGCATATGCCCAGGTTGCGGGCTCATACCCAGTGTGGGGCGTGCAGGAGGCATCTGATCAATGATTCTCCGTCATCATTGATGTTTCTATCTCTCTCCCTCTCCCTTCCTCTCTGACATCCATAAAAATGTATATTGAAAAAAAAATGAAATGGAGCAGATTCAGGGACATAGGGGCAAGAATCCACATTAGGAGCAATGATTCGAGGAACTGGGCACCTTCCTTGTGGAGAGGTGCAGCCAAAAGGAGCAGGGCATAAAACTGGGCTGTCTTAGGAGCCATGAGCTCTGTTAGTAAAGGTGCTTAAACACTGGGCAGTTAGCTGCCTGCTAAGATTAGGTACATGGTTTTTGCTATAAAGGTGTAATCGGTGTGGACCCCTCTCAAGTCAACAGCTACTATTTCCTCGAGAAATGTGTTCTGAGTGTTCATCAGTCAATGTGCAAGTTTTAGACCACAGCTCACTTGTAAGTGGGAGTTGCTTATATAAAGTGGATGTTTCCTATTATTAGGAAAAAAGGGGAAGCCTTTCCTTTTGGATAACCGTATTTTACCCTACAGCATTGACTCAGGAAAGAACTGGTACTGTTGTTTCTAGGCAGCAGAAAACTTGAGGCCCAGGCAAGAACATGGAGTCTGAATTTATTTCTTTATTCCCCTGTCCATCTTAGATACGTATCTTTATTTCTGGTTAATTCTCTAGCTAAACTGTATAGTGGTCAGGATACGCCATGTGGGTCACTAAGAATTCGCTTTGCAGTTGAGCCAATCAATGACCCGGCACAGGCCCCCTTTAACCCAGAGTCTGTTGGAAGATTTGTGCTTTTGAGCGTTGTGTGGGAAAGAAAGAAAATACGCTTAGAGGCATTGTTTTCTGAATACTGGTGCCGAGTAAACAAGGCTTTCACTTACCAAAGTAACTCATTTAATACTAGGAGAGTGGGAAGAGCTCCAAGCTCTCTGATTTCTGCTTCTCTGACCTGTTTGGTGTTACAGAGGCTTAGCCTTTCTAATCAGTTTTATCTCAATAATCTCTGACTTCCGAGATAGCAGTAACAGAACTAACTGGGCAGAAAAAAATTCCTCTGAGAACCATTTCAATTTGTAAACCTTGGGTAAGCAGTTTAGCGAGAGGATCTTCAACCCTGGAGGAATCATATCAGGGTTTAATAAACCTGAGCACAATGGAGACGCTTAGATCCACAAGGTTTTATTTGAAGGCAAAAGTGAAGACAGTGGAGAAGGTGGACCTCTGGTTTCAGCTGTAGAACATAAGTCATGGATGGTTTTAATTTTAAACTCAATCACAGCTTAAAAGAGTGATAATTCAGGGTAGGTTTTTGTTTTTTCCTTCCTGTGCTCCAAGACCTGAGCTCCCAAGAATCTTAATCATACGCCCCTGAGTAGGCAGATTAGCCAAGGAAAGAGTAGTTCTCTTTTTCCAGGACAGAAAAAAAGAAAAAAAAAAGTTAGATATGAAATGTGAGTTCCTTTGACTACATTGCCCAATTCCTTTACTTCTCCTGATGAAAGATCCATATTTTACATTTGTAATACGCAAGACACAAAGGCTTCAGATCAAAGTTTCTGGTGGCTTAAAATATTTCTTGAGTCTGATCACTAGGCATTTTTCCCCCTTTGAAATTTCCGCCATTTACAGTCTTAGCTCTGAGTGTTACAAGCTCTGGAATGACTGCTTTTATACTCGGGTTTTGGATATGTCCTTTGCTACTTGTATATGCATTAAGCAATACAGGCAATTCAGAATCTTGGCAGAGGTTCCCTTTTAAAATTATTTCCCAGGAGGAAGGTATAAATGAGAACAGAGAGGAGGATGGGAGAGAGAGAGAGAGAGAGAGAGTACACAGGGTGATGGATCAATCCAAGGGAAAAGATTGAAGTTTTAAAAGGTAAATGGTTATTTAGTTGCATTTTGGAGATTAATTCCATGTTGTTCAACTGGTTGACCACAGCCATTTTACCCTAGGCTGTGGCTGTAGCATTGTCTTAACTTTCAGCAACTCTGTCAGCTGGGATCTTACATTTTACAAACAATTTACGGTGGAAACCATTTCCTTTGGGATGGCTTTCACAGGCTCCAGGAGTGATTAGATTCAGGGGTATTTTTGTAAGTCTCATTTGTATAGATGAGGTACATTAAAGCAGCAGGAATATACAGAGAGCAATATGAAAAACGATCCTGTTTTTTATATTAGTGAATTTATAACTGCCCTCAAGAAGAGAAGTCAACCCCCTTTTAATCACTTTAATGCTTTTTTCTAATGTCTCCTTTTTTATATTTTGGAATAATTTCTGATATACACATAGTAGTTTGAGAGCACTATTGAATTCTTATGACATGCCAGCTAATATGCTAAGCACTTTTACATGAGTTACATCAATTAATCCTCCTAAGAGGATCATTATTTAATCACACGTGGTAGGTTCTGTCATTATTTTGATTTTCTAGATGAAGTCACTGGGGCTGAGTTGCCTATGGTCATGGAGAAAGTGCTCATACATCTGGTACGTTGAGGTTCGAGGATTGGCTGCCAGGCAGTCTAGCTTCCAAACTTGTGCACGAATCGCTCTGCTCTACTGCCTCTTGATCAATGGTTGCTTTGATAACGGATAACGGGAAGGTTGAGGTATATATAATGTGTCTTTTTATCTGTGCACAGTATATACGTACACAAATAATATAATCAGTGTCTTTCATATTATTTTCTGTCAGAGCCTACAACTTCTTTTGGAGCATGCTTTTTCTTCCTTACTAATAGGCTCTGTGCACTTTGTCATGAGACTGGACACATCACTGTTATCTAGATCTCCCTCTGGCAAGTGTATTTTATAAGCTTCGTCAGGGCCTCTCTTTCGAGGAGTTGCTTTATCTTCCTTTTCTCCCAGGGCTACATCAGTCCTACTTCTGGCAGAGACTAGAAGGGAAACAAATAAAAACAACTTTTAATTTTGAGATCACATACATATGAACTAGGATTAGATTGTGCTTTGGCACATGTTTTGCTTTAGTGTGTGCATACATGTGCGTGTATAGGCACATATGTGTTTGTTTTTGTGTTAGTATGTGCACTCATGAGTGAGTGGGAGCATATATGTTTTTGTGTTAGCGTGTGCATATGTGTACGTATGGGCACATATATTTTTTACAGAGCAAATATTTTTAGTATTTTCTTGATTCCAGGCACTTTTAAGTAGTATATAGCGTGCTGTATGCCTTTCTTCAAGAAGCTCATCAATAAATATCTGACCTCTTCATTATCTGGAATTCTGTTGAACAATATAAACTCAAAAAATAATCATTTCAGTCTTGTATCTCAGTTCTTTCTTCAGGATTTTGTTTGTCTCCCTCACATGACCCCAGCTTTCCCATCTCCCATCTCCTAAATCTTGATCGTTTTTTTGTTTGTTTTTGTTTGTTTGAATTTCTTTGTTTCTTTTTATTTAATGACTCTCCCTTACCCATGCTTTTACACTGTTCTTCCAGCCTCTTCTTCCTTTTTTCCCCTTGGGAATTCCTATATTTCCTTGAAGCCTTTGCTTAGACAGTCTTTTTACTGAGCCTTCTACAATCTTGCTCCCACTAGCTTGGCCCAGAAGAGCTCTCTGAGCCCCACAGTATCCTGGGCACACAGAATACCTGTAGGAGCTATTTTATGGCACTTGAGTGATCTGTCTACATGTTTGATTCCCCCTTTAGACACTTAGCTTCTTGATCACATCACACTGCTTTTCTAATCTCCACAGTCCCAGGGCGCAGAGGAGGGACACATGGTAGGAGTTGGTGAATATTTGTTGAATTAATAAATGTTTAGATACACAGCTCTCATGCCCCCTCAGCCTCTTCTCTTCAGAAGTCCTTCCTTACCTGAACTCCCGTGACAGGTTCAAACTGTACCACTGACTTGGGAATTAATCATATGTTGCTCTGGGACTCTCCCTTATGTTACCAATATTTAAATCCTACAGTGTTTTAAAATATTTTCTCTATGTTCTCAACTGAATTTTGAACTAGTTGGGGTTAGAGGAAGATTTTTATAATTTGGGGTGTCCTCAAAGTACCCTAAGTACTACTTTGTATATATTACCTTCTTGACAACATGGGTTATGAATCGTTAAAAAAGCACTTCAGAGACCTGTGAGTAAGAGCTCCCTCCAAAGCCCAGATTTCACTGCCATTGCCCTTTCACTCTTCATTTCCTCAAACACTGGGCACATGTGTGAAACAGACACTTCAGAGAAGCCCTTTCATTTCTCAGCAGAATCACAGGAAACTCGCAGTGGGAGAGGATGGAAGTTGCCTTTTTCTTATAGAAAGATAAAACACAGTGACTGTGGAAATCTTCATTTCTGAGCCTCAGTCTTTTTCTCTGTGAATGTGCTGTGACAGGTAATATATTTCCATGATAGGGTTGTGGTGAAGAGTAAGTGAGATCATGTATGCAAAGCATGGAACAGTGCTTGGGACAAGGTGAGTCATCACTAAATGTTAGCCACTGTTATTATGAGCATTCACCATGGGCACAATTATTTGGAGGTGTTCCATAGAAAATACCACCTGGGGCTTATTCTGTTGGTTTATTTATTTATTTTTATTTAATTATTTTTATTTTTATAAACAACAAGAAACGTAGAGTGCTTCCTGTGTTCAGGTACTGTTCTAAGTGCTTTACAGCTTTACATCAATCAACTCATTTAAACCTGTCGACAACCCGATTAAATACATTCCTTTATTATCTCCATTTCAGAAATTACCTATGAAAGTACAAGAATTGCCCAGTCATACAGCTAATAAGCAGCACAGCTGGAATTGGAACGCAGGCTCTTTGGTTACAGCATCCATGCCCTTAACCATAATAAAATAAAGGGGCCTTTTATAGAAACATCTATTCAACATCTAATCTGTGATGAGTAACCACAGCCCTGCCTAGGTGGCTTCCACAGCCTAGGGCGGGAGAGAGACAAGCTAGTACGCAATTACCAATGGATTAATATAATAGGGGCGATAAATAGAGTGACATGATGTTCCAGTTTGCCTGGGATAGCTCTAGTTGACACCTGTCACCCAGCATCATTATCAATAATGTTTTCTTTTACACTCAATAGTGGGTTGGAATGAGGTACCATCTCATACCTGTCAGAATGACCATCATCAACAAGTGCTGGCGAGGATTCGGAGAAAAAGGAACCCTCATGCACTGCTGGTGGGAATGCAGACTGGTGCAGCCACTGTGGAGAACAGTATGGGGTTTCCTCAAAAAATTAAAAATGGAACTTCCATTTGACCCAGTGATCCCACTCCTAGGAATATATCCCAAGAAAACAGAAACACCAAACAGAAAGGATATATGCACCCGTATGTTCATAGCAGCACAGTTTACAATAGCTAAGATTTGGAAACAGCCTAAGTGCCCATCAGCAGATGAGTGGATTAGAAAACTGTGGTACATCTACACAATGGAATACTACACTGCTGCAAAAAAGAAGGAATTCTTACCATTTGCAACAGCATGAATGGAACTGGAAAGCATTATGCTAAGCAAAATAAGCCAGTCAGAGAAAGATAAATATCACATGATCTCACTCATTTGTGGAATATAATGAACAACATAAACTGATAAACAAAAATAGAACCAGAGTCATAGATGCATTGAACAGACTGTCTAACCTATGAGGGATGGCGGGGGGGGGGTGAGGGGATAAGAGATCAACCAAAGGACTTGTATGCATGCATATGAGCATAACCAATGGACACAGACAGTAGGGAGGTGGGGGAGGGAAGGCATGTGATGAGGGGTGGGGGCAGTCTGGGAGGTCAATGGGGGGGAAAAGGAGACTTATGTAATACTTTAAACAATAAAGAATTTTAAAAAAGAGAATGTAACCCTGAATAAATAAATATATATATATATATATATATATATATATATATATATATATATTTAAAAGGCTAAAAAATTAGTGGGTTGGTTGGATGATAACTTATATGGTCTCTATTAGCGCTATTAAGGGGATGCATAAGAGAGCCTGGGGGTCTGAAAATGAGTAGACCTGACTGTCTGGGACAGGGCTTCATCAGACCAAGCCTTATGGTTGAGAAGTTTGCCAGGTAGGAGAGAAACATTTGAAGCAAAAGGCCTATGAGTGTGAGAGCGCTGGCTGTGTCCAGGAAGGAGCCATAGATTGGGGCTGTTCTAGCGACTGCTGATTCTCAAACCTGGCTGGGGAACGTTCAAAACTCCCCATGCTCAGGCTGTAGAAATAAAATCGGAATCTCTGGAGCTGAACTTTAAAACTCTTCAGGTGATTACAATGTGGTTTGAGAACCTTGCAGGTGAGAAGCCCTTGAGAGGTCAGAGAGAGGTGATAGGTGGGTGGGTGGGAGTGGAGCCAGGCAAAGATGGCTCATGGAGGGAGGTGGTCATAACCAGAAGCGCTCCTGCTGTTCCTGAATGGCTCATCTTCAGGAAGAGCCTCATCTGGCCCGGGCAGGTGTGGTGAGGCCCTTTCACCCAACGCTTTTCTGTCACACCAGCGACGTGAGCCGATGAGCCCTGGGTAGTAGCTTTCACCCTCCATGTACAACCTTCCAAAAGGGAGCATTATAGCGATAACACAGCTTGCAAAAATTCTCTCCACGGCCCAGAAAACCTTTCAGCAGTGCTAAGAATGCCAAGGAATTTAGACATGTGAGGCACGACCTTGCTTTTATATAATAAGGGTGGCCACAAAAACACCTTAGAACAATTCTTTATATGAAAAAAAAATCTCTAAAAGTATATTATATATTTAAAAATTCTCCATAGGTACCTGTGAAGAAAATGGAAGGTTAATTGTCTTTTCCTGTCTGTTGACTATTTACTAGTCTAGCTAATTGTTTAGAAGGGGGAACCGGCTAATGCTAAAGACTGATTTAATGCATAAAGTGAAATTAGAAGTGATATTAATATTGCCCACGCTTTCCATTGCAGAGGGGCCATTCGTTCTGGAGTCACTGTGGGTAGTGTCCAGTGAATATGCTATCTGCCCTTCAGAGTGGCCACTGGGATGATAAGGAGATAAGTCAACTCGACTGAATAAGTAGGTTTTACAAGCCAGGTAAAGGGACCTCTGCATTGGGCTCTGTGTGTTAGGTGGCTCTTTGTCCTCAGGGCCACCCGGAGTCTTCGTGGCCCCCTGGAGCCTGCCTCCCCCACTTCTGGGCAACTCTTTGGGTATTTGTGACAATTTCCAACCTGAGCAGTCCTTAGCCTGCTCCCAGGGCTCACACGAGCTTTTCTCCTGGGGAGGACTATCATGCTGTTGGTGGGCACACCAGGAAGCTTGATCGGTATAAGCATGGTGAGGGTGGAAAGTGAACTTGGAGCTTGGATGTGAGAATTGGAGTGTCCACATGCATTCACAGTGCATTTCACAGTGTAGGACAGAGCTCCGGATGATGGGGGAGGGCTGGCTGCCATGTTCTGGCACAGGACTCCAAAGGTTCTGGGGATTATACATTGGCATCTAACCTTTCAGGTCATTGTTAAATACTTGTGCTTAGGCAAGGTGATAGAAGCTGCTTCATTTACATTTTTTGAACTATTTTATATGTTCTAAATATTTAGGGGTATGGTTTTTCATTTGGACTCTGGCCCTGGGCCCTTAAAAAGTTGAGGATAAACCGGGAGCTGGGTCACATAAATGGTACAGAGAAACTTGGGTCACCTAAGGGGGGTGACAGCCCTCATACCTGCTTCTTCCTAATTAGCTGAACCTCATTTGTCCTGTATTATAAATAACACCAAGTTAAACAACTCACCCGACTATAGTCCCAGCACTGGATACAGGTGAGAAAAGGACACGTCATAACATTTGTGACTAGATTAGGTCCTTGCAGAACCAGTGAGAGAAGACCATGCTTATACACTAGCACTTTCTGGTGAATCAGCTAAAGGGTGAAATCAATGGCAACTGAGTGCCTCCCGAGTCTCAGGCACTGAATTAACCTCTTGGCTTTTATCTTTTATTCTTTACAAAGCAGGTATTAAAGACGTAGAAACCTTTGTTTGGGAGACAAACAACACGCCTCATACCCTATAACAAATAATAGGGTTTATTTGTTGATCCCCAACCAAGACCCAGCTTCTTGAGGTCACACTTCTTTTTCCTAACCCTGACTCCCTCCCATCAGAGTGGGAGATAGCTTTTAAGGCAAAATTATGCTAAGATGCTGATTTTGGTTTCTTAGAAATGACTTTATTTTCTTTCTCTCTTTTCATCCCCTCCTCAGCTGTTTCTTTTCCTTCTTCTCCCTGCCCTGCCTTTTGAGTAAATCACCCTAATTATTAACTTTGTAAATGAAGCTCTAAATAACCTATTTAAGTTTATTCCTATTAGATGGGACAACAGATTAGCAATCCAGTGCCACCTGGGGTGGGAACATGTTAGATTTCCATGCTAATGCCTCATGCATGTTTTATGCCTTAGATTAGTAGCTAATGTGGTCATTGATCATCTCCTGTCATATGAGCTACAAACCTGCTGCTTTGAGCTAATTCTTTTCAAAACTTGTTTCCAAATCAGTATTCAAAGTCCAGACAAAGGTTTCTGGTTTGGAAATGAGGTCATATTCGCTTTTGGTAAGGGTCAAAAACATTTTTCTAACTAGTTGTGCTCTTTGTAGATAATAAACAGGGCGTAATACATCATTTGAGCAAGTTAGGTTTGAGAAATCGGCAAAGGACAAATATTCACTAACATGTAGGCCTGGAAATCCTTTTTGTATCCTATATAGCTTACTTCTGTGCTATTTATAAGTTAAAAAATGAGTCGAAAGTTACCATTTGAAAGCCCATTACATTTCTATGGGAATTACCTAAGCATTTATCCCATTAGGGAGGAAATGGAGAGCATTTTTACTTCCCGTTATGTAGCTCTGCAATTAGTGAGGTCTAGTTTAAATTCTGGTCTGCTCCCTTTGCAACTGCGGGACCTTAAACAAAGCCCTTATCATCTCTGAGTCTCAGTTCCTCTATGGGAAACGTGAGGCTCATGATAGTACTTGAGGTGGTTATGAGGATTGAAGGAGGCAATGAATGGAACACATTTAGTAACGTCTGTCACTTAGTAAATACTCATACAAACATTGGTGATTATTTCATTCCTCTTCTATGTAGAAAGTCAACTTGGCTAAAATATGGTGAATAAAAATTTCACTGATGAAGTCATGTAGTAATAGCTCACCTCCTCTTTTTATTGGGCAGGTGTAGAAATTCAGTCCTAGCCATTGGAAAACTGGTGGTGGGTTGCCAAAGAGTTATGTTTATGCTTCAAGGACCTTTTCAATCTCTTCACAATATGAGAAAACCCAAACCCTGGAGGGACCTTCTCAACCCTGAGCAGGGACACCACAATTTCAGTCTAGAAGGAGGGCAAGTTCAAACTGTGACTCACACAGTCGGCCATGGAGAGGTATGGTTCATCACTCTGCTACCACCATTACCGGAAGAAACTGAAAGTTGGCTGATGCCAATTCCTTCTCGCTTTTCTATGCTGATGCCAAGTCCCTACCTAGTCTTTCTTTTCCCCACTCTTTATACACACATCTCTGCAAACCTTGAAATTAATTCATTCCTAAGGAAAATGGACAGGTGTAGCAATTTGTCTGGATTTCTTGGGAATTTGTCCAGGAGCACCGGGGGGAGGCGCGGCTGCCCCGGTGCTGGCAGCGTGCAGGCCAGGCTTGCTGGGCTCTGGGCTTGGCTTGCACCGCTCCCTTGCAGCTGCATCACAAGCGCCGGGGAGCATTAGGCAGCCATGTGAGGCTCTGAATGGCTCTCTGGCTGCCAATAGCCTCTTGTGTTTGAGGCTGAAGAGCAGAAGCTTTGGTGATAAGGGAATTTAGATTCAACAGTAAACTTCCCGAAGTACAGTGGAACCCGCCATGACTAGTGGCAGGGGTGGGTGGTCTGCGTGAGACAATAAGCCTAAAAGTGTTTACTGGGCAACATCTACTATATATCTTTGTTTTTTATTAATTTGTGTTATGGTCAAAGGCATTGGGATGAAACTGTGTGACCAAACCTACAAACTATTGCAGAATTCACTTAATTAGGTTTGCTCTTGCCTGTGGTGGACCTTTGCGGTGCCCTTTAAATTATAATAGAATGTTTCAGAGACAATTAGAGGATAGTTTCCTTACAGGAAATCTGAGGTTTTCTTGATTCATTTTATTCCTCTAACTACAAAGAGTGACGTTAAACATACAAATATGTGCATGTTTGTGAGTCAGGCTTTTTTTCTTTTAAATAGAGACTAGATATACTGTATATTTTCTCAGTCATTGAGAACAACTTTGCTTAAACATGTCCTCTCTGTTGAATGTGTAATTAAGATCTTCACAAACACCTTTTCCATTTGGAAACGCTATTCAAGCTCTTAGCACAATGCTGAGAACATGGCCCATGCTTAGCACATTGATAAATGAGCAAGGTTGGACTTCATAGAGAAAAATGCAAGGCATTAAGCTTGAGAAAGGAGAAATATTCAGAGACTCAAGATGATAATGGGCTTAGCAGGTCATAGAGTTGAAGGAAATGCTCTAGAAGTGTTAGACTGCAAAAATAAATCAGAATAAAACTATGGTTGCAATTGTTATTGGGGGGAAATATGGAGGCTGGAAATTGCCTCCTGTCTGGAGGACTGTCACAGAGCACGGGCCCTGGAGACAGACTGCTGGGTATGGATCCTGAGATTGCTCTTTCAATCTATGGGATTCTGGGCAAGTAATGTAGTTTCCTCTTTTGTAAAATGGGCATCATCATAATAATATCTGCCTCAGGGGGTTGGTGAGGATTGGAAGCAGGAGCTTACATGAAGGTCCTGGGCCATTATAAGCACTTAATAATGGGGGTCATTATCATTATTACCATGATCTGGAAGCATGATACATTTTTCATTGAGGACATCTTGAGACTCATGTTTCTCTTGGGTTAATGATGTTTGAAATGTGATTTTTACAGATGCCAGAGACAGACGGTTGGGCTGGCTGATAGTCTCCGTAGTGGCCTAAGAGAACACTGGATCTCCTACTGACTCCAGGTCCTGCGCTGGCCCACTTCCTCATTTCCCTTACTGTGCTGATCCTTGTCCAAGTGGCTTTTTGGGGCCCAGATGCTGCTTTAGTGCCATAGCCAGGACTGTGACATTGGTCCCACTTCCTCTTTTTCTACCAAACCTTGAAAATAGTAAAGCTAGCATGCCTATCACATTTGAGGATAACGCTGCCCTGAGAGGGAGAGCTAAGGTCCTGGGTAACAACCAAGTAAGGACTCGGAGGTCACAACTAAAAGATGAAATTTACTAAAGAATACATAGTCTATTGCTTACCTTAAAATAAAAAAGGAAACCAGTAAGCGTGAGCTTGGGAACAGTGACTCAATCTAGAGAATTATTTTTTTTATTTTAAGGTCAGAATGAGATAGTAGCATGGCCTGATGCCGGCTACACTCTGCACCCACGTTGGCCATTGCCATCCATGCAGGAGTTTGCTTGAGCCCCTCAGATCCCCAGATCTAACATGACCGTCACCAGCCTGGGAGGAGGCAGCAGCTGGCCAGGCTCACTCATTAGGAAGGTAGCTTCCTGCTAAACACTGGTCTTGAAGAGCATGCAATATGCACTTACATGTGTACATTCATGAGCTGCCATGTGAGCCACACATTTTAAAGATAAAATTATTTTGTTAAATTAAAGCAGCCTATAATATACATATGCATATCTTCATATTGGTATGCATGTCATGGATCTGCTGCTTGCCTTTTAAAAAGTCAAAGGAAGTAACATTCAGTCTAAAATGCTAAGGGTCTCTGGTCAACCACCCAGGACAAGGGCGGGGAGAGACCTGGGAGATTCTCTAATGGTCAGCTCACATCGGAAATACGTGCTTCAGTTTTGATGACACAAATTAAAACGCTTGTTGACAAACAACTGTAGTGAGGGGAGAGCAATCAGAATGTGATGAGGCTAGGGGCTGTCATAAGGAAAAGAAAAAAACGACAACTTGAAGAAACTGAGAAATATTTAGTGTGAGGGGGAGAGAAAAGGTTTGGAGGAAATGTGACCACCTTTTCCATGTACTTGAATGTATGTCATGAATAGAGGTATTTGATTTATTCTGTGCTCCTCCAAGGAATTGAGCCAGAACCAAGAGTTTTAAGTATCATTACATAGATTCGATATAAGAAAGGACTTAAATTGGAGTTGTTCAAAAATACTTACAGGTGGCCCAGAGAGAAAACGATCATCTCTTCTTCAGAATTGCTTAAGCAGAGACTGCTGATCCACAGATGCTGAAAAGCTGCCACCAGAGCATCCGGATGCTCTTCTGGGCTTGTCTCTGCTACTTACTGGCTGGGAGGTCATGGGGAAGGAGCTCTTTGACTCTGTGTTGCAGCACCAACTCATAAATCCTCATGTGGGTGGAAAGTAATGCATGGTAACAACTCAGAGAGTATTAGCATTTCTTATCCTTATCATCTAGGAACATTGCAGAGAGATTTTGGTAAAGAGTAAAAGGTTTGCTGGGGCTCTTTCCGGCTGCAGTAAAACTCTTAATTTTATGGGTGGCCCATTGAGCCTTTAAAACACCATATATTCTTAAACAGGGTCAATATGACATATTTCACTTCGCCACTATAAATACAGCCCAAGTACAAATGGAGACATACAGACAGAAGGAAAGAGGTGGGCATGTATTTTATAAGGCTGATACATTGATAGCTGTTCTGAACATACTGGCTTACACATTAATGTTGGCAATTTCAATTGCCCATTCCTTCGATGAGTTATAGTCTACATAAACAGCATAAGGTGTTTTATGTTAATTGTTGAGAGTGGTGTTTTAAATTTCATGTGAGTAAACCAGGCATATTGTTAACAATATAATTTGGGCTAAATTGAGCTCCCGCTAAATTGTGAGTGGTTTATTATTATTCACGGGAATGCATTTACCCTGCTAATGCAATATTGCAGCTTTTAAAAATTATGTTAATAGTTTAACAGCCAAAGTTAAGTGATACTAATAAAATGGTATATGTAAAAGATCTCATGTGTACTATCCTATAATTTTTCTCAACATTTTATTATTAAAGTAGAAAAACGAAGTGTGACAAAAAGAATACACAACAAAAGCAATAGAAATGGTGAAACAATTGAAATGTGTGCTCTCAGCTAAAGCAAAGCAAGATGTAGTACAGTGCCTGGTGCATTGCTCTACAACAGCTGAGTGAACAGTGGTTGATGAAGAAACAATTCTATTGCCAGCTTCCTTCCCTTAAATTAGAACTTCTGTTCAAACTGTGTCTATACAGGTAAAATAAAGCAAAGCACTGATCTTTTAGTAAGTTAAGTGAAAAGGAAAAAGAATATGAATAACATTGCTTCTCTTCATTTTTAGTTTCTTAAATGAAAATTCTATAAATAGAAAATATATTCTTTTTATAAGGACTTCAATGAAAGAAAGATAAATAGAGCCATATGTAGCACTCATTTTCTCTTTTCAACATGATAAACTATAGAAATAGTGAATATTTTAGGCAGTAATAGGTTTTGATTATATTATGTTAGGTTATAAACATAGAAATGTCTTTACTAATTAAAATTCTAGGCAGTTATTTTCTTATGGGCTCTTTGTCCCTTTCCACCATACATCCCTCAGAAGGTCGCACTATTATTGATATAAGTACTGTCAAAGCTAATAGACTTTGTGGTCATAAAAGTAAACATTGATTTGTGTGTGTGTACTTTGAGGGAGAAAGAGGGAGGTAAGTAGAAATTGTTATCAAAATAATCACAGTGATATACATATAGATGTGAACATAGATATGAGAATACGGATATGATGTGAATGTCATCACTGATACTGAATATAAAAAATTAACCATACCAGAAGCTGGTATGGATTTCTACCAAATAAACCAGCAGTATGATGTAATGGTGTGCTGGTTGCTGTTCTTTTCTCTGGAATCATGTCTCTTCACACATCTGGGCTGTTATAAAACGTGTTTTGGTCAGTGTGGTGCATTTTAATATCATATAAACCCTTTAATATCTATGTACAATATTTTCTTAGTGAGACTTTGACACAACTCTCTTTCTTGTACCTTCAGACTACTGACCTGAGAAATTAGGATTCACTTAAAATCGTTGCACTGACCAGAACGTTTTTAGCCTTCCTTGGCCACTTATTAGAGCTTTTCTGGGTTATCTGTGTGGCCTGGGCTTTGTTTCTTTGGACCGAAAAATTTGCTATCATGATCCACAGAGTTTGCATGTCTAATTGAAAATTTCTATTTAAAACACGAAAACAATTTTTACTGTGGAGAAATAAAAAAAAAGTAGACTTCAAGAATTTTCTGATGTGAGGTGTATGTAGACATGGACTCAGGAAGCGGGTTATTTAGTTTGTGATAATAAGACAAATAAAACCTTGAAAATCAGCAGATTCCTAAATAACTTTTTATTTAATTCAAAAATTTTGTACAATACACTTATTACCATGAGTGAGGCTTACACATAACATTAATTGTAGTCCTTTTTTTATTCTCTAATACTTTTATTAAAGTTTTTAAAGACAGAGTATTGGATAATGATAACATTAACCTAAGATAATTTAAGCAACTATCAATTTTATAATACAGAAAGTTCTTATCTATTACATGCATTATATATCTATATTTAGAAATGATTTAAATTTTAGACATTCATACACATTTCAAAACATGTCAATTGAGAAAAAGATCCAGACATAAAAAGGTATTTGAAAAAGAATTGCTTCATACTTTATAAGATAACTGGTTACAAACATATAAATGAAAAGTTAACTGCATTGAAGGTGATTTTAAAAAATATTAAACTCACTTGCCTGTATTCATGCATTAATTAAGCTTGGCAACTTGACTTTCATGAGGTTTTATTTTTTTTGTGATTTTTGTGTATTTGTTTTCCCTCATATACAATCAAAAAAAGGTTTGATTATTTTCTTTCTCTTCTATTAAATCTTTTAAAAATAATATTTTGATTTTATTGATTATTTCTATTGTACTGATATTTTTTATTCATTGATTTCTGCTCTTCATTTTCTTTCTTGTACTTTTTATAGGTGTGATGTTTCTTAGGTTATGTTTCAACTTATCTTCTTTTCCATAACATCCAATAAAGGTATACATTTCCCTCTAAGCACTGCTTTAGCTGCATCCCCCAAATATTGATATGTCCCATCTTCATTATTGTTCAATTCAAATTATTTTCTAATTTCCATTGTTATTTATTCTTTGACCCATTATATGAAAGAGTATTGGCTAAATTCTAGATAATTAGGAATTTCTAGTTATCTAGTTATCTTGTCTGCCTTAATTACACAGTGGTCAGAGAATGTAGTCTGAATAATCTCAATCTTTTGAACATTGTGGAGGCTTTCTTTAAAGCTTCTAATATGTCAATTTTGGTAAATATTCCATGTGAACTTGAGTGAGACGTGAATTCTATTGTTATGTGAAAAGTCTTCTATCAGCTTATATTTGCCATTTGGATCTATGTTAATTGTGTTCAATTCTTCTCTAGATTTACTGATTTTTAGCAGCTTATTGAGGTATAATTGACATATGGAAATGTAAAGTGTACATATTTGAAGTGTACAATTTTATAAGCTTTGATATTTCTATACCTTCATGAAACCATGACCACAGCTCTCCCTCCTACTTATCCCCTCTTCCCTCCTGTCCCCAGGCAACCACTGATCTGCTTTGTTTCACTACAGATTATTTGAATTTTTTAGAATCCTGTATAATAAAAGGCTAATATACAAATTGACCGAATGGTGGAACGACCAGTCGCTATGATGTGCACTGATCACCAGGGGACAGATGCTCAACACAAGAGCTGCCCTCTGGTGGTCAGTGTGCTCCCACAGGGGGAGTGCCACTCAGCCAGAAGCCCTGAGCCGGGCTCATGGCTGACGAGCACAAGGGATGTGGTGGGAGCCTCTCCTGGACTGCAAGAGGGCACAGGCCGGGCTGAGAGACTTCCCCCCCGCCCCTCCCCCACCAAATGCATGAATTTTTGTGCACCAGGCCTCTAGCTTTATATAAATGAAATGTATAGTGTATATTCACTTTTGTCTACTTTCTTTGACTTGGTATATAACTTTGCTGTTTATTCATATTGTTTCATGTACCAATAGTTAATTTCTTTTTTTTGTGGGTGGTACTCCATGGTATGGTTGTACCCAATTTGTTTATCAGTCCATCTGTCTTAGGGATTTTTTGTTTGCTTCTCTTATCACCTGTTGAGAGAAATGTTTTTAAGTCTGGCAATATGATTTGGATTTGTTTGTGTTTTTAGACTAGCAATTTTTAAAATATATTTTGAAACTGTTATTGGGTACATACAGATTTAGGACTATGCCATTTTTCTGGTGATTAACTCATTTATCCTTTTTTTGTTGTTGTTAATCCTCACCTGAGGGTATTTTTTCCTTCTTTCCATTTTTTTTTTTTTTTTTTTTTTTTTTTTTTTTTAGCGAGAATGAAAGGAAGGGAGGCAGGGGGAGAGACAGAGAGAAACATCCATGTGAGACAGACATATCGATTGGTTGTCTTCCACATGCACCCTGACCTGGGGCTGGGAATCACACCTGCAACCCAGGTTTATGCCCTTGCCTGGGAATCAAACCTGCAAACCTTCAGTAAGTGGAGTGATGCTCTACCAGGGGTGGGGAATGTCCAGCTGTGTAAGGCCTGCAAAATCATTTGGTCTGGCCCTGCCAAGACATTAGGAATGAATTAATGAAATGTTTGACCAAATATAGCTAAATTTTAAGTTGATAAATTTGTATGGCCTGCAAAGGATGTTATAAATATCCAAATGGCCCTTGGCAGAAAAAAGGTTCCCTACTCCTGCAACCACTGAGCCACACTGGCCAGGGCTCACTTACCTTTTCAAAAATATTTTTGAAAAATCTCTAGTAATGCTTGTTACATTCATTATATTAGATTTATTTTGGTTAATATTTTCATAGCATATCTTTTTCTATAATTTTACTTTCAACCTTTCCGAGTACTAATATTTAAGGTATCTCTTTTTGAAGGAAATATTTTTTAAAAACTAATAAGACAATTTTAGTTTTATTTTGAATATATATTTTTGTTTGTTTAATGTAATTGCCAATATAACTAGTTTGAAAGTGGTTATCCTAAAGATTACTGAAAAGATTCATGACTTGTTACAAACTGATGTATATTATTACTTTTTCAATGATCTGATAATACTGGAACCTTAGCATCTCTTAACTCCATTTATAATTCTACTTTTTAATGCATTTTAATTCCCTCTACCTTTTGAACATTGGTACTATTATTTTATATATTAAATATTAATTTACATACATATTTAGCTTTTCCATTTTCTTTCTTTTAAAAAAATATATTTTTACTGATTTCAGAGAGGAAGTTAGAGGAAGAGAGAGAGAGAGAAACATCAATGATAAGAGAGAATCATTGATTGGCTGCCTCTTGCGCACCCTACATTGAGGATTGAGCCTGCAACCCTTGCATGTACCCTGACTGGAAATTAAACCATGACTTGATTCATAGGTTGACACTCAATGACTGAGCAATATCAGCCGGGCTCCATTTTCTCAATTCCTGTTCATTTCTATGTTTTGGATAATTTTTCCTTCTACCTGAAAAACTCTTTTTAGTACTTATATTTCAGATCTACTAGTGATGAAATCTATTAGTCTTTGTTTCTTTGATAATAGATTTGTGTCAACATGAATTTTGAAAGATAATTTTGCTAGGCATAGAACTCCTGGTTGGCAGTAATTTCCTTCCCACATTGTAGAGATGTTGATTTAGCTGTCTTTTGGCTTATATTGTTTCCTTTGAGAAGTCAGTTGCCAGACTTACTCTTGCTCTTTTGAAGCTAACACAGATCTCTTTTTCTCTGGCTGTCTTAATGATTTTGTTTGTTTCTGGGTTTTAGCATTTTGACTATGATGTTGTCAGATGGCATTAAAAAAAAAGAAATGTTGTATATGCTCTGCTGAGTTTCTTATATATGTAAACTGGAGTCTTATCAGTTTTGGAAAATTCTGGGCGGTTATTTGTTCATATATAATATTATTCCTATGTTCTATCTCTCCTCTCCTTGTAGAACTCCAATGACACCATCTACATTTTCTAACTTAAAATTCTTTTCTGTCTAAGCTTCAGTTATACATTTTTTATTAACTGTCAGCTCAGACTTGTCTTCTGGTTCTTTTGGTATGCTATGAAACACATTCTTTGAATTCTTAATTTCAGGTATTGTGGTTTCAATTCTAGACTACCTATTTGAGTATTTAAAATGTTTTCATTTTCTTAAAAGTTGTTATCTTTTCATTTATTTCACTTATCTTTTAAATTGTTTATTGAACAAATTAATCATAACTATTTTAAATCCTTTCCTGTTAACCTCTCTGTGGGGAATATCTGTGGGTCAGCTTCTGTTGTTTGTTTGTATTTCCTATTGGGCAGTGGTCATATGATTCTGTCTCTTCATATGTCCAGTTATTTTTTTATTGCATGTTGGATGCTGTAACATCTATGGAGGCTCCAGATGATATTATTTCCCACTAAAGATGAATTGTCTTTTCTTTTGATAGAGGAAGATGTTCAGCTCAACTCTGGAGCCTCCACTCCTTATAGTTTACCTACTTAGAAGTTATAGAAATTGTGATCTTAGAAATCTTATTCTCCTTATTCTTTGTTGTTTTCACATTTTGTGGTTTAATACAGTCATTCTTCTACTTTACCTGGCTTTTCTAGTTGTCCTCATTGGAGCATTCATCTGCAGCAAATTACTTCATTATACCTAAATACAGAAATTTGTGTCCCTATTTCAAAATAAAAATATAGGGACATAGTCCCTCCTCTGCACCAAATATGCAAGATTATAAAATTAAACCTAGAGTTTTACTTATGTCACGCTGAACTTAGGCAGAATTATAACTGTGGCTGTGTTACTTTTAGCAATTTGTTTTTGCCTTTTAAATTTCATATTCATTTTATGGCTATCCCATAAAATTGTAAATCCAGTGCTCTAAATTTATTTGCATTGTTTGTCTTTGTAGATGTATTAGACTTCTTCGACCTTGCGTCTCTTTCCTTCAAAACTTGCTTAACTATGTTTATTATTTCAAGATCCTCCTTGGGAGCTGGATAATTACTTGGATGAATCAGTTGCAAACAAGGAGTTTGTGACTTATAACCTGCTATATCAAAATGACATTTTTATTTTTATGTGATTTATCCTTATTAAAGTGTACATAATGTGGGCTTTCTTACACTAGGGTAGGAGCAATGGTGAGATATATGGGAAGTGTATTCCTTTAACCATTCACATAATGTAAACAAACACTAGAAAATTTATATTCTTTTATTCATTGGTCTATTTATTCAGTCAACAAACATTTATTAACCCCTTACTATTTACAAGCCATTTTGAAAGCCACTACAGGAATTACAGAGATAAGACAGATCCCTTCTCTTATGAATATTCCAGTCTAATAAAAAATATAGGACAAATGTACAATTAAGAATAGTAGAAGGCAGTGGTCGGCAAACTCATTAGTCAACAGAGCCAAATATCAACAGTACAACGATTGAAATTTCTTTTGAGAGCCAAATTTTTTAAACTTAAACTTCTTCTAATGCCACTTCTTCAAAATAGACTCGCCCAGGCCATGGTATTTTGTGGAAGAGCCACACTCAAGGGGCCAAAGAGCTGCATGTGGCTCGCGAGCCACAGTTTGCCGACCACGGGTATAAGGCATAGTAGAATAAGGACCATAGAAGAAGAAAGAAAATGAAGTAATGTAGGCATATTGAGAAAGGGATCTTCTGTCAATTACACAGTAAGTGATTCATTCATAAATAAAGTAGCTTTTGGGTTTTAAAAGATGGATGGGCCCTGGCTGGTGTGCTCAGTGGTTAGAGCTTCATATTCCCCCCCACCCCTCCACTCTCCCCCAACCTAAGGGTCCTAGGTCCGATTCTGGTCAAGGACATGTACCTGGTTTGTGGGTTCCCTCCCTGCCCCTGGTCAAAGTGTGTGAAGGAGGTAACCAGTCGATGAGTCTCCCCCTCCCTCCCATTCTCTCTGAAAAACAATGGGGAAAATATCCTCAAGTAAGGAAGAAAGAAAGACAGGAAGGGAGGGAGGGAGGGAGGGAGGGAGGGAGGGAGAGAGAAAGGTGTGTGGATTTCTGATGCAGATGTATGTGGAGGTTTGGAAGGGCATTCCAGGTGAGAGGCCATTAGAGTAGTCCCACTATTCACAGTTTCACTTTCCATGATTTCTGTTACCCACAGTCAACCTCAGCCCAAAAATATTTAATGGAAAACTTCAGAAATAAAGAGTTCGTAAGTTTTAAACAGCACACCATTCTGAGTAGTGAGACGACACCTCTGCTCCCACTCGGGATGTGAGTCAGCCCTTTGTCCAGCCTTTTCAGTTATCAGCTTGTCAGTCATGGTATCACAGTGCTACCGTTCAAGTAACTCCTATTTTACTTAATGATGGCCCCCAACACAAGTGTATTTATGCTGGCAATTTGGATATTGCCAAAGAGAAGCTGTAAAGGTATGTATATACACTGAGTGGCCAGATTTATTATGGTCTCTGAACACATAATAATCTGGCCACTCAGTGTATATCCTATATAATAAAAGGCTAATATGCAAATTGTCCCCTCCACCAGGAGTTCGACCAGCAGGCAGGCTGGCCAACCACCCATGTCCCCTCCCCCTGGCCAGGCTGGCCAGATCCCACCCATGCACGAATTCATGGACCAGGCCTCTAATGCACACACACACACACACACACACACACACACACACACACACACACACTGAGTGGCCAGATTATTATGCGTTCAGAGATCATAATAATCTGGCCACTCAGTGTATAGTAAAAACAGTATAAATAAGGTTTGGTACTATCTGCGAATTCTGCCATCCATGGAGGTGGGAGTCTTATGACATATCTTCTCCCCCTCTCCCCTGCCCCTCTACTGTAGGAACAACTATAGGGAATGTGAAAAGTACAGGGAGCAGTTCTGCCATGGGGTACTGCTTGTGGGAAGATCAGTGACCTTTACGTGGCTTCTGGATTATTATAGATTGAATCCTGGTTATCCGTAGCGATGAGCGTAGCCTGGACTACTGTTGAATATCAACGGGCACTGCACTATGAACTGAGGATACATAGTCCTTGACATTTCAGAGCTCATGGTGTAGTGAGATTTTATTCAGGTATTTTATTTTATTTACTACAGAGTAAAGAGAGAAAAGTGCTATCAGAAATGTGAACGAAGCGCTATTCCACCAAAGAGACCCTCTTGCCCATGGGGTTTTCCCCTTATTAACAGACCATAGAAATCCTCACAAAAAGTTTTAGAATTATGCGTGTACTGATAGTATCTGTTTTATTTTATCAGTGCTCCCAGCCCAAATGAATAATTTGGGTGAAAATATTCACTTAGTGCATCTCAACTTTTATTGATTTGTTTATTATTTATTTACTCCTTCCCTCCCATGACCCCTCCATCCCTCCCACCCACTCTTCCTTCCCTTTACTAATGTTTACTAAGTGAACGTGTGTGCCAGATACTGCAATGGCAGCTGAGGATTCAGTCATGTATGAGGCAATCCCTGGTCTCTGGTGACATCAGCCCAGATCAAGCTGATGGGTTCTTATACTCAAAAGAGTAGCAAAAGTCTAGAGATCAATATTTCATTCTTCCCCAATAACTGAAGTGTGCTTTCAGTGCCCATGTAGCATGCTCATAGTTTCTCTGAATATGGAGCCCCTTGGAGAGCTTCCCAAAATATCTGCTAAACCATCTTTCTGTCTTTAGATTACCTTATCCCTGTAACTGCCAGCAACAAGGTTGAAAGCAACGTTTTCAAGCCTCTCATCAGGGATGTGAGGCTTATTCCCCTGGTCTGAATTCCATTTATCCTTGTGTCCACTTAAAACCAGGTGTATTTAAAACTCAGGCTTCTTCCTGGAAGCTTTATTTGTAGTATCCCAAACTGGAACAACCCAAATATCCATCACAGGCAAGTAGAAAAATGAATTGTGTTATATTCCTACAATGGAGTACTATTCAGCAATAAACAATGTATACACATAAAATTTTAATAAATCTTAAAATAATTATACTGATTGAAAGAAGCTGTATAAAAAAGAATGTATACTCTATTTCATTGATGTAGAACTCTAAAAAATGTGAACTTACCCATGTGACAGAGAACAGATCAGTGAGGAAGCAAGAGGGGGTTAGTCAAGAAGAAAGGATTACAAAGGGGTCTGAGAAGATTTTGGGGAGGTGACAGATCTGTTCACTCTCTTAAGTGTGGTGTTATATTGATTGGTATATATATACTAGAGGCCGGGTTCATGAAATTTGTGCAAGGGTAGGGTCCCTAGCCCTGGCTGGCGATCAGGGCCTATCAGGTTCCCTGCTTCCCCACCTCCCACCTCCCCGCCTCCTCCTTCCCTCACTCCCTCAGCACCCCGCTGCCACTGCTGGTTGCCCACATGCTCTATGCCGCCCCCTGGTGGTCAGCACAGGTCATAGTGAGCGATCAAATTCCCTTTCTCCAGGTAGAACTCCTGAGGGGACACTTCGCATATTAGCCTTTTATATATATAGAATAGAGGCCCATTGCACAAAGATTTGTGCAATAGGCTTTCCTTCCCCTGGCTGCCAGCACTGGTTTTCCCCTGGCACCCAGGACCCAGGCCTTCGTTCTGGCCACTGCCTTCGATCTTTGCTCTAGCTGGAGTCTTTGCTCCGGCTGGAGCCTTCAGTGTTTCTCTGGCCGGAGGCTTCAGTCTTCTCTGCTCTGGCCAGAACGCCGCACCTGTAGATCCCTCTGTCCCCTGCCCACCCCCCTCATAGCAGGCGTCCCGCCCCGCCCAGTTGCTCCACACCTGCATATGCAAACTAAACCGCCATCTTTGTTGGGTTAATTTGCATACTCACTCCTGTTTGGCTGGTGGGCATTGTGGAGGTATGGCAATTTGCATATTTCTCTTTTATTAGTGTAGATGTCAGAATTATCAGATGGTATACTCTATGTGCCATTTATTGAATGTCAATTACACCTCAATAAAGTCACTATTATATGAAAACAAACACTGGCTCCTATTTGTAATTGTTTGTTTAAACTCTGACTCACTTAACAGACTAAGTAACATGATGAGAGTGATCAGGACTCTCTCATTCAATGATATCTCCTGCTGTGGCTGATTCAAGGAGGGCTTTCAATAAATCCCTATTAGAAGAATAAAGAAATGGTTAAGATATACTGTCACTGAGCTATGTGATATTTTGGCCTTGCTGCGATTCACGTATTGAATAGCTGATCAGGTTGCAGTGTCAGACATTAACCATATCATTTCCCTTGTTCTAAAGCCAACTGGAGTGTAAATGTCCTTGAAGTATGTTTTTATTTTTAAAGGCAACTGCATTCTCAAACGAAAATAAGCTCAAATGCAACTGCCAATTTTGATAGGAATTTATGTTAGAAATGAAAGCCACGAAAGGTTAGCAAACATCAAGAGACAGCTAAAACATCTTGCTTGTGATATTTAAAGATAAGTTCGCTTCTAAAGGAATCCCACAGTGTGCAATCCCATCTGGGTAGGTGAATTCGTGTCATAGTGAAATGACTAACTTCTGTTTCACCAAATGTTTATGACTACAAATGATGTCCGTCACCACAGTGGGAGGCTTGTTTAACTTTCCTGGGCCTAT
Source organism: Cnephaeus nilssonii (assembly GCF_951640355.1). Lineage (NCBI taxonomy): Eukaryota > Metazoa > Chordata > Mammalia > Chiroptera > Vespertilionidae > Cnephaeus > Cnephaeus nilssonii. Next base: position 65,797,753 of record NC_137085.1, on the reverse strand, counting down.
GATGAGAGTCTCCGAACAGTGAAGTGAAGCAAAACTCAGTTAAGAGTCTCTGTGCTTCCCTTTCGATTGCTTCCAAGGTCATCATTTTTAAATTCTGATTTTTTTTTTATTAAGGCTTAGAGGTTGTTAGTCATTCAGACGAACCCTCTACAAAAATTCCAACCCTGAGCCATTTGCGAAATGATGAGAGAGCTAACCCTGGAGTCTGTCTTGGAAATGGGCTTGTCATTTCCTTCCCAGTACGCTCAGTGGCAACACCGTAGGGCATTAAAATGGTAAAAAAACACACAACATCACCACAATCCCATCAGCAGCCTTCTATATAAATGTAAACACAGAGGCCGAATTGCCTCGAAAGGCGCAGCTCTTACTCTTTAGCAGTGTTTTATATTCTTCATACTTATTCATTTCACCTACTCCCTACTGCAAACTTACTCAGTCTGCCAGCTTCCCTCGCTTTAAAATAGTTGTTGGAGCAGCTGTGAATGTTCTCCATGACAATTGCTTTTGTGATTTACTCAAAATCTGACAATTTTTAGGCCTGGAAGAATAAAAAGCCCACGATCTCTGGGGATATCGCTGCTCAAGATCATATTTAATCTCCCTGTGCCGTCTTCCCCGAGTACGTTTCTGTTTCAGCACACTGCCAGGGCGCTGGGAAAGACATCTCCGCCGTGGCCCCTCTGACAGGCATTATCTTGAAGCTCTGTTCTTTCATTTTGTTTGGTGCCCAATAACATCTCAAAATTTTCTTTGGCTGTATTCACCAAGAAGAATAGATATGCCCTCAGCTTGCAGGGTGGAATTTGTCCTCTTGCATCCAGGCTCTAAGTTAACATTAATTTTTCTGTTGGATATGTAAGGATTAAAAAAAAAAATTGCTGGTCACTAATACTGACCCATCTTTGGTTAACAGCAGGAAACAGGTGATTAACAAGAAATAGTTGGCCCTGGATCTTGAAAGTCTAAATCCATTATGAGATGGCGGGACTTCTCATTGATAGAGTTTGTCTGTGTGGTCTTACAACATCTTGACAAGGAATAATTACATTGTCTGACTTTTAAAGTTAGCCCGGCCTGTGTGGCTCAGTGATTGAGCGTCGGCCTAGGAACCAGAAGGTCATGGTTTGATTCCCGGTCAGAGCACATGCCCAGGTTGCAGGCTCCATCCCCGGTGTGGGGCGTGCTGGAGGCAGTGATCAATGATTCTCTCTCATCACTGATGTTTCTATCTCTCTCTCCCTCTCCCTTCCTCTCTGAAATCAATAAAAATATATATTTAAAAAGTCACCACTTTTCCACAGGCATATTAGTTAAGAAAAAGTCCATTATCATTTGGTGAAAAGTCTACAAATATACATAGATGTCAGAAATTTGATATTAGCATAAAAGGTTTTAAAAAGGGTCCAAACAGATCAAGTGTGTGCTACCCCATTTGCATGATCACATTCTTTGTAATTTTCAAATTATTTACATAGATTCCATTTCCTTATGAGTTATGAGAGTTGTGCAAATCTTTTAGAGTATTTCTCAGTTAACTTCTATAGAAAGATAATTGACAATGGGTAGAGTTGCCTTAAAAAAGCTGGAAGAAATAATATCTGCAATTTATCCTAAGTGTTTACATATTTCATTTTATTACAGAAAAAAATATTGAGTTTGTACATTGATGATTCTTATTTTACAGATGTGAAAATGGGAAAACCGAAGCTTGAAAAATTTATAACACGTTCTCAAGGATTCATGCCCAATACCTAAACACTAGGCTGAACTGAGTTCTGTAGCCCCTAGTCCTGTGTCCAGGCTAGCCACAATACCCCCCTGGTATGCTGAACTTCCACTGCAGATGCTACCCAAGGGGGAACCAGTGGGTTCCCTCTCTGTTTTAGAAGCTTGCCTTGAAGCAAGTCATGAATTGTTAGAACTGCTTTCACAGTGAGTTTAAACATGGCATTGGAGTGGGAGAGATGCCGTGAATTATTGTTGCATTTTCAAGTTTAACAGTGAACAAGAGTAACTTGGGCATCTTTAGAAAGATCTTCATCAGCATCATGTTTGAATATGACAATTCATGTGGCCTTAGGGCCCAGAGGGTTTGGAGCTATTTAAAATTTTCCTGGTATGATTCTCAAACTCGCTCAGACTGGGGGCCATTGGGTTTGGTGTCTTCTATGGGGCCATTTAAACTTGTGATTTTATTAGTGTGACTTGCAGGAATGTAGCGGTTGGTCTCATCTCCCTAATCTGGACCCTTACCACTATTTCCCAGTCTCAGGAAAGCATTCTTTTGTTATACAGCTCTTTCTCTTATTCAGATGCTGACATTGTTGGGCGTCTGATCAGTTATGTGTAATTTGGAGAGGTGGGATGTTATCTGAAAGATAACTCTAAACATCAGAAGCCTTTTTTCACCACCACAAAATGACCTTCTTTTGTTATCTTTTATATCTAGTACTCAACCTAAAGAAGAGTAGATTTTCAAAATTGTTTTTCTGTTAAATTGGCATATTATAAAATCTACTGTCATCAACATTCATTCAATAAACATCCCCCCCCCCCCCCGGCAGTTATCAGTTGAGAATAACTTGATGAGCAACCTGGATTCAGCTCTGGCTCTGACCATGTGTAAGAAACTGTTACTTGTCTCCTGATATTTGTTTTTCTTACCTTTCACAATAATTGAAATTGTATACTACTCTTAATGAAGCAAACATTTACCAACCTTTTTTATTTCCAATGGAGGTGGCCATGCAACAAAGTCCTGATCAACAGGATCGATATGAAAATATCAGGTGGCAGTTTCTAGCAATTCTCCCAAGGAGCATCTGGTGCGTGTCCTTTGCCCCTTGTTTTGTCTCTTTCTCTGTCCTGATGATTGTAATGTAGATATTGGTTGGAGCTGCATTATGGATCAAGAGAAAGAGGGAAACTCTCTAGATATAGTGAAAAAGACTGGAGGGGACCTGAGACCCTAAGAAGTTTAGGGAACAGAGCTATCATACCACTAGGGAGTTTTATAGGGCATGCTGGGGATACATTATAGGGAAACGAGATCTGATCTAATCTGGGAGTCCAGAAAGGCTTCCCCAGAAGTGACATTGTGGCATGTGTTTGTAGATTAGATGTGTTGTGTGGAGGATGAGGTGAAGCAGAAGGGATGAAGGGGTAATGGAGGATTTCCATCTAGAGAAACAAGGTTACTGTGAGGGAATAATGCATGGGGAAGTGATTTACAGAGTAGCATTGCTCTCATCATAAGACATTCTCATTATGAAGCCCACACTGCTCAGCACATGCTTCAAAGTCTGCTGTCATTAACTACCTGCCCACGTGGCACCACTTTCATCTCTCATTGCTCCCCGCCATGACATTCAGACTAGGCTCCTCAATCTGTAGTTCCCTTCCAGCATTCTTCTCTACCACCCAGGCCATTTTCAGAGAACACTTTCAACTCTGCCTCCTCACAGAAAAGTTTCTGAATTATCCTGGCTCCCTCAAGAGCTCTGATAGCGAGGGCCCTTCCATCCACTTCCACGTGTACTCACTCTTAGGCTCTGTGACTTTCCCTCTAGTTCTCTTCTTCCACTTACTGCACTTCCCATACGTGTTACCCAAGACCAAGGACTATGCCCTGTATTTTCGTGTCTATCTGGGAATGCCTCGCTCAAACCTCTGCTGTAAAACATTTGGTGACGGAATGGCTTGAGTCCAGATTGAAAGTCCCTTCCAGATCTGCCTTGCCCATCAAAGTGGCCCATTTAGTGATGAGATTCTTTGAGGACCAGTCCAATGTAATCGTTTCTCATCTTGAAAGCTCCAATATTAAGAGTGGCCCTGAAAAATTCATCAGGGAATAAAATTTTGCTCATCACTTCTGATGGCCTGAAGGCCTTTGAGTAAATGATGGCGGATGGTTTGGAGCTATGATGGCCAAATACAATATTAAAGCTACATTCTGTCTCTCTCTGGTCTGCCTGGTGGAGTTTGATGTATTGAATTTTACATGTAAGAACCAATTTACTTTTGATAAATTCATACTCTGAGCTATATAGCTCTGACTACTACATTAGGGACATTCTGACAAATGAACAGGTATGCAGACAGAGCATGTCACCCAAGAATGTGGGTGTCTTCTGGGGTCCTTGATCCTGGAGAGATTTTTAACTCTTTTTACTCACTGCTGGTTGTCAAATAGATAAATAAAGTCTTCCATCTTTGGGGACTTTCCCCCTCACCTTCATTGAACCATTACATTTAAGTTCTCCCCAAAAATGTGATGTCAGCCCTGAGAAACCAAAACCTCAACTATACTGAGTCATAGGGAAAAGAAACTATTGTAGATAGCTGAGCTTCTGTCTTAATCAAGAGCTGATCAAGCTAATACATTTTTTTCTCATTTAAACATTTTTGAAGAGACTTTCTCTAAATTTTTTCATTTGCTCATTACCTTTTACATATTTCCTTTTCCCCCCATTCACTTATTCAACTAATATTTGCTGTGTAACTAGTAAATATTAAGTACTAAGAACAAAAGAAAATAAATGGTCTCTGACCTCAAAGGGCTTATAATCTAGATATTGGCAAACGTTTTCTGCAAAGGGGCGGGTAGTAGATATTTTTGGTTTTGCAAGCCAGAGTCTGTCACAACTATTCTGCTTTCATAGTGCAAAAGCAGCTATCAACCCTAAATTTCATGTTATTTGTCTGTCAGACACCTACTCATCATTAACACTGTTCAAAGGAAGCACTTCATATGCAACCTTTCCTGACCAGGATAATTGGAAAAATTTACTCCCTCCGCTGTGTCCTGCCATATTCTGTGTAGCTCTTCCTCAGAGCACCTCTAACCCATGACTGCACCCGTTTGTTCCTACTTGTGAAAGGCAGTCCAGACAGAGGGAACAATGGGAGCAAAGGCATACAGGCCTGTCCTGTCCTAAAATGTTTGCTAAACTGTTTGGCTGGATCAGAAGCTGTGAGGAATGGAGTGAAGACAGAAGGTGTGAGTGCGGTGAAGACACGTGCTGGGAGGAGATGCGATCACGAGGGCCAGGAGCTGGCCAGGCCACTTGAACTTGATTCCGTGTAGAATAAGGTCTACTCCAGGGCTTTCCAAAGGGAAATGCAGGATGAATTTCATGTTCAGAAAGATCATTCCAGGAGCCTTGTGAAGTGGGTGAAGGCTGGCGATGAGGAGACCAGATGGCCGGACACAGCTTGTTAGGATGGCGGCCGAGGAAGCCAGAAGAGTGTTTCCAGTGCGGGCACCTTTGTTGCCACCGTTCTGGAAGCTCGCATTGCACAAGACAGCCATGGTTTCAGTCGGCCCTAACACAGGAACCAGAAGTGCTTCTAGATTTAATCTCAGCATTCTTTCATGTAAGGCTCTGGAAAAGCCACTATCCTCTCTTGAGTTAACACCCTCCGTTGCAACACAAGTGAAGTAGTTTAAGTGATTTCTAGGCTATTTTCTAGCTCGACATGCCTGAATTTTAATTGCTTGGTCCCTGGTTATTGTTTTCCATATGAGAATGAGTCCCTGTCCCCTTGCCCCTCCCTTTTTAAAATTTGGGAAACCTTAATCTAATTGTAATATTTTAGAGTGTGCAGATTAGGACTTCATTTTATGAAGACTATGTTGAGGAAACTGAAGATACCCTGAAATATTTTCATTTTTCTTCTCTCCACCCTCGCTTCCCATTGGTTCTCCCTGTAAAATATTTTATGAATCTACTTCTCCCCCCCCCCCCCCCCCCCCCGCAATTCCACATCCAGCTTTTGAGTCTTTAGTTCACTGCTCCTGTACTCTGGCACTAACCTATCTTTCCATGCTTATTTTTCCTTCTCCCTCATGCTTAAGCCAAAAATGCTCTCTGCCTCGAACCTAATTCTCTTGGCATAAGTCTCATAGTCTTATAATTGGTTCACTTGTCTGTCTCTTCCATGGGGGTGTGACTTATTCTGTATTTCTAGAGACCAGCACAATGCCTGGTACATACAATGAATCCAATCAATGTGTGAACCCCGGGAAGGTTTTAGTTTATACCAATTCTCCCCTCTTCCTTGAGTGTCTTTTTCATCACTCCTTCCCTGCCCACAGCCAGGATGCAAATACAACAATCTTCGGTGTGGTGCTTTTGCTGAGGGTCTCCACATGGTGTCAACTCTCCTTTCTCAGAGTTTCTTGCAGCACAATTTTTACTTTTCTTTCGCATTAATTTCTTTCTTGTTTATATTTTACTTATTCTGTAGGGGTCTCCTCTCTCTAAAAGACAGGATTATCTGTGAAACACAGCAACTGTGCCTACTTTGCTTCTCCTGAAGCATCGAAGGCAATGCTTGTAATTACGAGGTGCTCAACTAAGGCAGCATGGGTAGAATGAGGAATCAAGCTTCCTGCAAGAAAGACACTACGTGCATCAGGTTGTCTGTTTTGTGCCAGACAAACACGATTTTTTCCAAAATGAAAAGCCTTAGCTGCCCTCTTCCATTGTGTCTGGTTCTATAACCTGGGAACAATGGAAGATAGACTACCTAAAGGAAAAAGAGAGAGCCCACAGTTTCTGCATTTTAAATGCTGGAAGGGATTTACCTGTGGGGTCCACGAGCAACAATTTGCATCTTGGTTTCTGTGAGGGACAGAAAGGCCAGCATCCGAGTGGGGCTGCTGACACAGCGGGGACGGAGGAGCAGCCAGGGGAGTAGGAGCAGGGGCTCCGGGCAGGAGGGAGAAATCAATAATCCACTTATTATTCAGAAGACCGGATGGCTGCAGGCTACTGGCAAGAGGTTCAGCAATTATCTGATTAACTGCTAATGTTACACCAAGAAACCTCTCCAAGACTGCACTTTTTTTGATAAGTGACACCGAATGGCAAGAAGCTGATATTTTGTGCAAAAAGCTGAGAGTCGCAGGTAGGTGGGCCATATGGAGGCCCTGGTGGGCCATCACTCTTTCAAACTTGGAAGCAAATGGCCCTTTTTTGCTGCTGTTATAACTCTTCTTGGAAATACCAGCTTCTCTATAGCACCATAACTCAAATTTAATATGAGAGCTGAAGTTGTTTTCCTTTTCATTTTGAGCTCTTGCTTAGAACAGGAGGGCCAGGTATCTATCTTTTCAGTGGGACCTTAGAAAACAGCCTTGCCTCTCTCTCCTGGTGATACCCAGGCTATACCTGGTCAGGAAGGTATCTCTCTTTGCTTTGTAACTGTGGGTGCAAAGCTCACCAGCCTCTGCTGTCTGCTCTAGTTACTCCCAAGAAATTGCCTTCGTTTTAAAGTCAGATGCCACCACCCTGGCATATAAGTCCTCTATTTGCCCTCTACTATCCCTACCCCCACCCGCCCCCGCCATTCCTGCTTTCTTTATGGCACTGAAGTAGTCACCAAAAGACTTGGGAAGCCCACGCTGTCTTGAGGGAAGAGCTTGATTAAGATTCATCAAGACTAGACTGTGTGGGTTGATAGTAAGCCACCTTTCCCAACATATTTTAAAAAAAACCTCAGTTCTCATTTGTATAAAAATAAATGTGAAAGTACTTCTTTCTAACTGGCAGTGATAACCAGAATCGTGATCACAATAGACCACCTTAGTGTGTGCTCCTGATGATTCAGGAATCTGTAGGCTGTCTCTGTAACAATGTTGAAAAGTAATTTCCTACTTCTACTGATAATATCCTGAGTATTCTCGGTGATTCCTGCTCTATCCCTCAATTCCCACCTTCCATTCCTCCCACTCGCCCTCGAATCTATGGGGGAAAGTGACTTCTCCAAAGCCTGTATCAGGCAAAAGTTAACCAAGAGAATGTTCACATAAAAACCTTGCACTTTGTCACAATTCGTGAAACAGGGGTGCTTTGAATGCAAAGGCTTTGACTTTTGCAGCTGAAAGGGCTTTAAGTTAGAAAATCAAATCCTGCATAGCAGTATTACAGTCGCTTTATTTCCAACATTGGTTAATGGAAAGCCTTTTATGTGGATATCAATTATACCATGGTAAAAAGCCAATTATACAGTAATTGGAGGATAAAATAATAGATTTACCTTAGGTAAATTCAAAGTCGTGTTTGAAATGTAGCTCCTCATTATTGCATCTTTGATGTATGAAATTAATTTTATCTATATAATGGTGTTCATTAAATGTAAAGGTTTAGTGATAAATATCATATAAATTTTAAAAGCACAGTATAAAAACAAAGAGGGGGGTCAAATTTTAAACTGATTCTACATACTCTTTTTTTTCCCATTACTAACCTCACTTGTTAACCCACTCCTTTTCATCAGTCACCTAAAATGAATATGATTATCAAGTTGAGACTGTAATTTTAACAAAATACATTAAGGGTAAAATATTGTCATTACTCAAGCTTTGTTTCCCTGCTTGGTGAGTCCCAGCGAGAAGAGGAAGAAGAGGCGAGGTTTAGCTGAGTCCGGGTGCTGTTCCATGCTCATCACTTCTGCAGCCTTGCTCTGACACTCCCACCGCTCCCCTGTATAAGCAGACTGTCTTGTTACAAAGGCAGCAAAAGATCTTGTCAGAACAGGAGGCTCAGTAAGGGCTGTTCTTGCAACACTTGAGAGAGAAGAGAGCCCCTGCTGGTCTCCTGAATAACAGATATTTCCAGGAAATCAGGAAGTGATACCACGTATTCTTAGGCTCTACAGCTGTGGGTCGAGACCCACAGGTTGAGAACCGCTAGCAGGGTCGCCTAAGACCATCGGAAAACATAGATATTTACATTACGATTCATTAACAGTAGCAAAATTATAGTTATGAAGTAGCATCGAAAATAATTTTATGGTTGGGGGTCACCACAACATGAGGAACTGTATTAAAGGGTCGCGGCATTAAAAAGGTTGAGAACCACTGTTTTAGATGCCAACTGGATGATCAGTTTATGACATCTGAGCTACAATTCCAATTGCAACACATTGCAGCCTGTGTCTGTTTGGCCTTCTCGGTTGTAAGGGCATCATTTGTGTCAGAGTCCTTGTTCATTGTTGTCATCATGAGGAAGTCCTTTGCATATGGTAGGAAGCATATACCGCTTTTGAGTTGAGTGGTAAAGATTTTGCAGACCTGCCATTGGGCTTTAATTCCCCTCAAGATGTCCTTTGGTGAGCCTATGTGGCAAGCCCCTGCCCAACGTAGCCATGACAGAAAAGGAGAGGCAGCAGGAAAGGCTCTATGTATGGAGAATGTGAGCTGGGGTCAGTGGTACAGCACCCATGGCATGGGATGATGAAAGACACACGCTGGTCAACCCGTGAGTGAATGGAGAGGAGACAGGGATGCCTCTTGGTTGCCCTGACTTGAAATTTCATGAATCTTGAGAAGTGTTCTTTGATTGCTTTGCATCTGGTAATTGCTCTGATGTTGACTGACTTTACCAGCTATCAAGACAAAACTTTAATTTTGTAGTGAAAATTTACAATGTAGAAACATGTTAAAAATAAAGCTTCAGTTTCTCAAGACAGACATTTTCATAATGGAAAACTTGCAGAGTTAATGGAAAACTTACTGAGAAGTACTAGAGTGTTGAAAGAGTTTACTGGGCTGTGTGCTCACCCAATTCTGCTATTGAATGACCAGCTTCAGGATCTATTGGCCAGATCCCGAGCACCTCCGTGTGTCCTCCATCTGTAAAGTGAATGGCCCAGATCAGAAGCATGTCCATCTGTTTGAAATGGCTTGGCTCCTCTCATTTGTATTTTTGGACTTATGATTTACTGAGGCAAACTAGGCCAATATGGGATATAATTTACCTATTCTCCAGAATATTCCTCCAAATAATCATTAAAGGGTGATATTCCACTCAGGGGTAGTGGGGTACTTAAACTGAGTATTTAAGGGTAGTCAAATGCCCATGGTAATAACGTGAATCTTTTTTTGCCTTTGCTATTCTGCAAAACTGAATCAATACCAGATTTGGTGAATTTCTGCATGTCTCTGTGTGTATCGATTTTCATGTTTAAAGGAAGATAGTGACCCTTAATGCCGAATGCTAAAGAGCCAAAACGTAGCAATTTAACCAACAGTGTGAGGTGCCCCTACTTGTGTTATGTAGACCTAAAAAAACAGTTGCTTTGCAATAACAGGAGCCATATTTGCACGGAATATGCTTATCTTCTTTGTCAGGAAATCGCTCCAGTTTTTCCAAATGATATGCATTTGGCTAAAAAATTGTTGACAGAAAACCTGGAGTTTACTGTTTTTAATTTTGTGAGCCAACATTTCAGCAATTGATGATTCATTCAATAAAAATTGGATCTATACTTGAAATTGAAGTGCCCAAAAGAACTTATCAATTTGGAATACTGAGTTAAAGATAAAATATTCAAACTCAAAATAATTGCAATTAAGCATAATATACTTGAATAATAAAAATGCCCAGCTACTATAGAAAATATAGTTGATTCTTTGGTTAGAGATATGGATATCACAAAGTATCTTTAATGTTCATTCATCTGTTCAGCAAATAACGACCTGGACTCACTTTGGGAAAGAGGAGGCAGGAGGTGCACACAACATTGTTTAAAGAATCCAAGGGGATGGGAGTGGAGCACACTGTTTTATTCTTTCCTTTCTTTCATCTACAGTATCCTGTTTATCAGCAAAAACTGTCAATACTAACTGTAAAGATATATTCATTCTCAACTCAGCAGAAAGATGTTCTTCGAATATTAATCATATTGTGTCCTTCCTTGACTTGGAATACCATCCAAATTCCTCATATAGCTCTTAAGTTCTGCTCCTATCTCTTCGACCTACGTGGTCTCACTCATCCCCTCACTATTTTCTCTAGCAGAGTTTTAGTTGAAGGTTGTGAGCATGCCCAGTTACTTCCCGCCTCAGGATTTCTCTGCCAGGAGAAGTCTCCCCATTCCCTGCTGCTCAGAAACTCCCAACTGCCACCTTTGCAATGGGGGATTCTTTGCGCTATGTAAAACCGGTTCCCACCACCATTACTATCACCACTTGTCCTTGTTATTTCCAGTGCATGGTTTGGTTCCTTTATAGCATTTTCATTTTGATTATTTCTGTTTATTGGTGTGTTCCTTCTACTGCAATGTACGTAAGCCTCATGAAGACAGTGACTGTTGTATCACAGTTGACACTTAGTAAATGATTCTTGGACTAGTGGGTTCATGTCTGGATGGATGGCCTACTGGCTATTGTTTTCTTGTTGTTGGCAAGATTTACTTCCTCTTAGATATTCCTGATAGAGATTCTTCTTTTTAGAACGGAGTGAGCCTGCATTTAAAGCCTGAAGACTTCTAGAGGTGCCAAACACTACACCTACCAGCTCCTGTGGCCTTGGCATAACTGGCCAGGAAGTGAAAAGGCTGTGGATGTCTGAGGATTTTCATAGGTTTTATTATTGTGTTAATTACATCATTATTACTTAATGGGTACAATAAACAAATCGATTATTTGCGCTTTTGAACATTACTAATATTTTGTGATATATTTATTTGTTGCTATACAAATGATTTAAGCACTGGAAATTTTGAAGTACAAACTACTACCCTTGTAATTTTAGCTCATAAATAGATATTTGGAGAAAAACTTTTTGGAGACCAAATCACAATTCACTCAGTCATTTAATTGGATTTCTATAGATTATTGCCTAATGATGGAAAGAGCCAAAGTGTTTTAAGGTATAAGTTAAAATAATTAGAAATGTTAATTAAAAAGACACTAGGAGCCTTGCATGAAACGTCCAAGTCTCATCTCTAGTGACGAATGAATTGTATCTGTTCTCTAACATGAAATATATAGTTACCAGCGACTAGAGTATAGATCATTCTTAAGGCATCATTTTATTTTAACTATCTAGAGGGAAACCCTGATACCACCTTTTTCATTTTGTACTCATGAAGCTGATTGATTTCTGAATTACTTTGTTACGATGATCCAATTTCAGATTTAAAATCCCACAAAGACAAGATTTTCAGGTTATGAGGAAATTTTAATGCTCAGTGCCCGAGTCACTTTTTGTTATTAAGCTAGACACTCGGGGAGACCATCAGTTCTTTTCACTGCCAGAAACCATTGGTGCATTACAGCTGCACTCAATCTAACTGTGGTCTGACCTCGCATGAAATTTCAAGAATCCTGGCTTTGGACATGGAAGCAATATGTTTGTTTACGACTCTGTGTGCACGGTGTAGGCTCAGAGGGCCTGCTCTCTCCCACTACAAACTGTTCAAGGCTTCAGCAACATTGACATCTATGAGAAGCTGATATATACGGGGAAGAAATCCAAATTCCACTGATCAAACAGGGTGGTGTTGTTGTTTTTTTAACCTTATTGAGGTATAACATACACACTAGAAAATTCACTCATTTTAAGTGTACAATTCAATGTGGTTTTTTAAAATGTTTTTATTGATTTTTAGAGAGAGAGAAAGGGAGAGGGAGAGAGATAGAAATATCGATGAGAGAGAAACATCATCAATCAGATGCCTCCTGCATGCCCCTTACTAGGGATCAAGCCTGCAACCTGGCATGTGCCCTGTTTGGGAATTGATCAAATGACCTCCTGGTTCATGGGTCAATACTCAACCACTCAGTCACACCGGCCAGGCTCAATGGTTTTTACTAAACTCACAGAGTTGTGAAATATTTGTATTGCACCTATAAGATCCCTCATGCCCAAAGTAAATCCCCATTCCTGTCCCCAGCCCAGGTGACCACTAATCTACTTTATATCTCTATGGGTTTGTCTTCGCTGCACAGTTAATATAAATGGAATCCTACAATGTCATCTTCTGAGTCTGGCTTCCTTCACTTAGCATAATGTTTGTGAGGTTCATTTGTGTTTGAGCTACATCAGTGCTTTTTCATTGTGAATAGCATTCCATTGTGTGGATATTCTACTTTTTGGTTATTCATTCATAACGTGATGAACTTTTGGGTTTCCCCAGTTTGGGGCTATTATTAATGATTGCCATGAACATTCATATGCAACTCTGTGTGAACATGTCTTCACTTCCATAGGAGTGGAATTGTTTGGTCTCATGGTAAGTTGAACTTTGTAGAAACTAAAGGGGAAAAAAACAATTTTGAGAACACGGTTTGGTGAGCTGCAGAGTTTGCAAAGATAAATGCAAAGAAACAATCCTTTCTTCAAGAAGCTTACAATTTATAGAAGATAAACTAATTTTAAAAATCAGTAGATTCCTATAAATCACAGGACTATGGGGGAGAATGTGAATATTATAGAAGGCCTAAGCGTTTCTTTAAATAGAGCTCTTCTCAGTTTGTGAGTAGAGACAGAATGTGTTTTGAAAAGTCCTTTGAGATATAGCTTTGGGAATGGTTTAAAGATTTTAGGTTGATGACAAAATAATCAAAGTAAGAAGAAAGGAAAATGGAGCAAGTGGTGAATAAACTGTAAGCAGCCTAGTATGGTAGGGTATTCAGAGGGAACTTTCTGGTCTCTTTCAGTTGAGACCCAAAGGCCTGAATTGCAACTGTAGAGGCCAGAATCCAATATTCTAAATTGGGTTGCCATGAAATATGCAAACATGCTAAGAAATTATGAAAGCTATTCTGCCAGCAGCCAGCCATCAAAGAATAGGATCTAAGGCCTGGAAGAGAAATGAAATAGTTGGATGAGGGAGCATTTTCTCAACTGTAATTGTCTCTGATCTTTTTATATCTCTTGTCCACTCCATCAGCGGGAAAGGAGGGAAAGACCTTTATCAGATCCAGGTAAGTTAGAGGTACTTCAAGGAGGCCACCCGCTTGCCTTTGTGTGTGCCTCCTCGGGTATCAGAGTGAGGGAGCAGAGCAAAAATTAAAAAGGGCTGCCCTGGGTGCCAACTGGACTGCGATGGGTAGTGTGCCAGATTTTCATGGGTAGATGAGTTGGCCAGGGGCTATTTTAAAAAGGATGGTGCCCAAGAGGACTGTCTGGTAGAGCAAAGGACTGTGATAGATAGCTTGGATGGGACAAATTGCCTGAATCCCAGAGACTGAGGCTGGGGTCTTAAGGAGCCAGCAAGAGAAGGGGCATTGGTCATGTAATGGGTTCTCCCCAAAAGAGGAAGAACCAGTGCTTGTGCCTTCTTTGCTTTCAAAGGGAGCCTTCTCAGCACCACCACGTAACACTGTGTGGAATTTTCTTCCATGAACCCCTCACCTACATGGCCCAACCCCTGGAGTCAGAGACCATGGCCAGTGAGGGGTGGAAACAGGTTGAGTTGAAAGAAAGAGAGAACAGAAGCTGTGCACACTGCCCTTCCCTCACTGCAGGCTTCTGACCCTGAGGTCCTCACCACCAGGAGAGCAAATACAAGCTTTAGTTTGAATGAAGGGACTGGGTGGAAGTTCTGATGATCACTGCGGATGACACTTTTAATATTAAAATAAAATTGTTCTTGAGACTGAATGAAACTAGAGGACTGTTAATGATCCACAATGACCAAGTGAGCTATGAGACCTGCCTCGGCTTTCTCACAAGAACTGTTGGCAGCATGTTTAATGGTGGAGCGGTGGGGGGACAGGGGGGCTCTAGGCTTGTGCCCTATATCCCTACCTACTTCCGGCTCCTTCTATATAATGATTTAGGACTGACATTGTTAGTGGGAGCGGAGCCCACAAAGATAAATCGGGAGCAAACTTGGAAAGAGCGTAGAGCCACTTGGAAGAATTTACACGGGCAGAGAATAGGTACATAACAATAGTTACATGTTAAGAAGATTAACTTGGAAGTTGTATGTAGGGTGCTTTAATAAGACAGAATCCAAAATCCAAAAAAGTTCTGAAGATCATGTACTAGTCAGAAACATGAGGAGATTATGGTGGTGGTAAAAAAAAAAAAAAATGTTGACTTCTTTTTTAAGAGATATTTACAAGAAAACTTTGCCTTTCAAAGCGAGCAGACGGTTGCACAACCATTTCTTCCCTTCATTGTATTTAAGGTCTTACTTTCCCCAGAGGACCCCTGGTAGCCTGCAAGAGTTAATGTTCCATTCTAAGCACCTCAGCACAAGGGACTTCTTAAAATGGGTGGCAAGTAGGAGAGAATTTAGTCCATTTATTCACTGAGCTCTCACGGGGCTGTAAGGAAACGGAGTAGGAAAAGAATCCAAGGAGGGCAGGTAGATCGGTATTCGATATAGATCACCTCACTGTCAAAATTTCAATCCAAACAGCATGTTTCTACACATCTCTACTCCCCCAAAGACTGAGCAGAAATGGGAAAGTTCAGACTGTAAATGTCAGTGACTGCGAGATTATAGAGTTAGTAGAAAAACATATTTGCAACTCCTAATGCAGTTAAGCAGAGCTTCAGGGAGAAGGGAACTTTCTAATAGAAGTTTTGACTTGTAATCAGTGTGCTCAGGCTATTATTAGAAGAAAGGCTTGATGTGGTGTGGGGATGGGGGTACTCCAGGTTCCCATTTAAACAAAGCTTCTCTTTCACTTTTCCCAGAGAGCTGAGGTCTCCTCAGTACCCATTCTACTTTTGTAGGGATATTAGCATATGTTTGTAGATGAAAAGGGGCCACATTCTAACCTGATTAACTCATGGAAGGCCTGTGTGGTGGTCTTGCAAACTCAGAAACCTAAAGTAACCACAAAGGATGGTCTGAAATTAAAACCTTTTAATTAAAAAGCAGTTTAAAGTGAGTAGTCATGTCCTAGGTCAGTATCTTCCGTGACAAAGATCAACTTCTGTCTTTACTGAGCCTATTGTCTTTTTGCATCTAAGACAACATACTTGGGGAATGTCAGGGTAACTTGTAACTTCTATTTCCAATATGCTCAGGACACAATAAATGGCACCAGGGCAGAGACCACAAATTCCCTCACTGTTGTTGTTATCTTGTTAATTGTTGACTGTTAACTATCCTGTACCCACTTATGTAAAAGAAGTAAGTATCTATCATTTTACTTTTTATCCAATCCCAGAGGTTCCCCCACCCCCTTCTCACTTGGCTTTATCCCGCCTCCCTAATCTATCACCAACAGATTTCATATAACCCACTTAGGTTTCCTCCTTTGGTTGTAATGTATAAAACAAGGTGAAAACTGCCATTCCTCCAGAGCATTATTTCAATACATCGAGATTCTGCTTCCCATTGAGATTCTGCTTCCTGGCAATTGTCAACAGTTTGGCTCAAATAAACTCACAAAAATTCTTTACAGGTCTGAATGTTTAAGTTTATAATTTGAATGAGTAGGCTTACATGATTTTATATCTATGCCTTCCAGGATCCTTTAATTTCACAAATCAACATACCTGACACACAACCAGCTCTCCCCTCAGTTTCTTCATTTGAAAAAGGTAAGTCCTTGTAGTTCCCACATAAGACTGTTAATAGCAGTGGCTACCGTTTATTGAGCACATGACAAAACTTGATGTCCACCCTGTCATTTAATTCTGGTGGGACCCAGAAAGGAAGGTGCTTTACAGGCGAGGAAACAGATTCTGGGAGAGATTCTGAGACTTGTCTGAAAGCACCCAAGTTAAACAAATGGTGGATCAGGATTAAAACCAGTTGTTTTACTCCAGGATCTGCCCTGTCTACAGTGAGTCACAGCCAGAAACAAATCCATGAGGACCTCAGAGACCCAGAAGTGGTCCCCACTGCTGGAGAGAGTCATTGCCACACTAACCCCATACCCAGAGGCTTCCTGTGGTGGAGAATGAACCCTCCTGTTTGTATAAGCACATTTTACAGGTATTTTTGCATAAGAGTATATGCTACCTATTTACATCCTATCTATAAGGGTCTCCAAGAATGCATAGTAATATATCCATATTCTTCCCTTCTCTTTTTCTAAAATGCTTAATTCCTAAGGAATTTCTTTAGTCTTCCAGGTCCCAAAGTTACTGTTATTTGTGCTTTTATTTCAGGGATGTTTAACTCATGCATATTGAGGTTAAAATTCCCCCTTTTTTTCTTTTCTCATGTACAAGTTTTTTTCTACCTCTTCTAAACCTATTTCTTTTATTTCTGTTTATTGTATGTCGTTTTCCCTGACTTCTTGATTGCCTGCTATGCTGTGTTTGTCAAAGTTTTTTTCCTCCTCTTTCATCTACTTTAATGTCACAAGGTATTGGAGAGCTTACCTAACATCTTTAACCAAAGTTATCCCATGAATAATGTAAGAATATTTACTTCATAGTGTTGTTGAGAATATAAAACACATAATATATGTAATGTTTCTGGTTTATAGCAAATTTTCCTCTTTTCTGTTTTCTATGCCTTCTTTTCCTTATCCTATTTTTACACTTCTTCCTACGGGTTCTATATTCTTTTTCAAATGATAGCTGACCCTGACCATGGTTTAAGACATAGATCTATGTTTTGCACTGCTATTCTGAGCGGACCTATTATCTCCTGTACCTGTTTTTATAGTTTTAAAAATTAATTATTGATTTTTAAAACACATGACAGGCACTGGAGATATAATAACAAACAGAACAAGCAAAAATCCTTGCCCTCTTGAAGTTTACATTCTATTGGGGTTGGAGAAGGGAAGATGGACAATATAAATAATTAAAAATGTAGAATGGAGCTGGTGGGTTGGTGAACACATTGAGTGCTGAAAGGGTGTTGCACCCCATACCTCGTCCTATGCATCTCTTAGATTTGGCTGTGCCTGAGATACATTCACAAGTGAAAACAAAAGGAATTTATACACAGAGCTTACATTCTTCAAAAATCATCTCAACATAGATCATAGGCCTAAATGTAAATGCAAAATCATAAAACTCTTAGAAGATAACACTGGAGAGACTTTAGGTGTCTTTGGGTTTGTTGATGACATTTTAGGTAGAACGCAAAGTCGTGATCCATAAAAGAAATAGTAAGTGGAACTTCATTATAATTAAAAGCTTCTGTTCAGCCCTGGCCGGTTTGGCTCAGTGGATAGAGCGTCGGCCTGCGGACTGAAGGGTCCCGGGTTCGATTCCGGCCAGGGGCATGTACCTTGGTTGCGGGCACATCCCCAGTGGGGAGTGTGCAGGAGGCAGCTGATGGATGTTTTTCTCTCATCGATGTTTCTAGCTCTCTATCCCTCTCCTTTCCTCTCTGTAAGAAATCAATAAAATATATTTAAAAAAAAATAAAAGCTTCTGTTCTGTGAAGGACACCACCAAGGGAATGAGAAGACAAGCCACAGATTCGGAGAAAATATTTGAAAAAGTCATTTCTGATAAAGGAATGCTATCCAAAATATACAAAGGCCATGGCCAGTATTACTAAATGGTTTGACCATCAGCCCATGCATGGAAGGGTTTGGGTTTGATTTCCCATCAAGGGCATGTACCTATGTTGCGGGTTCAAACCCCAGCCCAGGTCGGGGCACGTGTGAGAGGCAACCAATTGATATTTCTCTCCCTCTTTCTCTTCCCCCCACCCCACCCCATCTCTAAAAATCAATAAAAAATATCCTTGGATGATAAAACTCAAAAATAAGAAAACAAACAATCTGATTAAAAATGGGCAAAAGACCTGAACAGAGGGGCTTCAACAAAGATACACAGATGATAAATGAGCATGTAAAAAACTGCTCAACATCGGATGCCTCAGGAAATTGCAAATTAAAACAACAGTGAGATACCACTACACATCAAAGGATGGTGAGAATGTGGAGCAACAAGAACTCTCATTCATTGCTAGTGGGAATACAAAATGGTGCAGTCACTTTGGAAGATAGTTTGACAGTTTCTTACAAAACTAAACATACTCTTACCATATGATTCAGCAATCACCCTCCTGGTCTTTACTCAGAGTTGAAAACTCTGTCCACACAATAACCTGCACGTAGGTGTTTACAGTAGCTCTATTTGTAATAGCCCAAACTTGAAATGAATCAAGATGTCCTTCAGTGGGTAAATGAACTGGACATATTGTGTTACATTCATTCAATGGAATATCATTTAGTGCTAAAAAGAAATGAGCTATTACATCACAATGAGATATGGAGGAAACTTAAAATGCATGTTACTCAATGAGAAAAGCTAATAAGAAAGGCTATGTTTTGTGTAATTCCAACTATAAGACATTCTTGAAAAGGCAAAATTACAGAGATAGTAAAAAGATCAATGGTTGCCAGGGTTTATGGTGAGGAAGAGATGAATAGGACAAGCACAGATAATTTTTAGGGTGGTGAAATTATTCTATGTGATACTATAATGGTGTCATTATGCATTTGTCCAATGCAGAAAATGTACAACAACAAGAATGAACCCTAATGTAACCTATGGACTGTGAGTGATAATGATGCATCAATGTAGGTTTATCGATTTTAAAAAATGTACCACTCTGGTGTGGGATACTGATAATAGGGGAGGTTGTGCATCTTGAGGTGGGGGTGGAGGAGTGGATAGGTGGTGTATACTAATTCTTTATAGTTTCCACTCAATTTTAAGGTGAACCTATAACTGATATATATATATATATATATATATATATATATATATATATATATATATATTCTATTTAAAAACACAGAATACAAATCTTTTGCATGTTTTCTGACCATGTTCTAATCTCACCTATTTTCTGACCTGTTGCCATGAGTGACTATGGAGTGTTCACATTCTACCACTTTTTGTTGCCAAATGCTTTCCTCTTGGCAATAATTACTCCCTCAATTTACTCCCTCAGTGAGTGGTTCCAGGAAATGTATTTAGGTTTCATAATAACTTTGTAAGGCAGGTGGAACACCTGACATTTTCTCTGTCTGATAAAGGAGGAAACTGGTTTGCAGAGAAGTTAAGTGGCTTGTTCCAGGTCATGCTCACTGTTGGTGGCAGAGTCAGATTAGACCTCTGAGCCTCTGCTCAGTCCTGGCCTCTTTCTCTAAGATTATGCACTAAGAAAACATAGTAAATGAATCTACTTCTACTTTCTGTAACATGTGGTATAATTTATAAATAGTGCTTTTGTTACAAAACAGAGAGTTGGAATATTTAACAACTACATTCAGGACTGGTTGATAGTAATACCGGAGGGTATTACAACCCTTCTGTTTTTTTACAAAAAAGTAACTTCTCTTAGATCAGATTCAATATGTGTATTGCACTTCTTTGAAAAGCTGCTAACGTTTCCTCTTTCTGAAAGGCGACAGAAGAGAAATCCTCAGAGTCCTGAACACAGAGAAAGCACAGCAGGGTATGTAAGTAAAGGGAGGACGTTCCCTATCACCTCCCTAATAACAGACAATTAAAGATTGAATTCTCAGCAATTGCTGACAGAGGGAGAGTATTTTATGCAACCAGCAAATGAAGAAATGCTGGGAAGTGACATTTTAATGCCCAGGTCTTAAAACAGCGGCACAACAGAATACTGTTTGGATCAAACCGGGAACAATTCCCTAGCAATGCCTGCTAAGGATTGCACCTTCATTGTGGTAGGATTAACAGTCACAGCAGAATATCCATGTTTCCTTAGTAATAGGATAATAGCTGTGTACGCAGTCACCTGATTAAAGACCATTTTCCCTAGGCTTCTTGGAAGGTTTATGTGACCATGTGACTAAAGTCTGGCCAATGGGCTGTTATTGGAAGTTATATGTGCAAGTTTCCTGTTGTGCTTGAGAAAGGAAGGAGCTAGACTTCCCCTTCACAGGCTAGAATGAACATGTGATCATGGAGCAGCCTTGTGGAGCGGGTGTGGAGGAGGCAGGGCCTTGTGAGAGAAATAAACTTGTCTTCTTTAACCCAGTATCATTTTTGGTCTATCTAATACAGCAGCTGAAAGAGTTCCTAACTAATACAGAAGTTGATGTAAAAACTATATTATATTCAATTTGTAATTTTTTACATATTACTCTTCCAAAACTAACAGTGGCAAACCATGCATATTTTCCTCTCTCCTGAGTATTATTTCATGCATTCTCATTTTTTGGATGCCCTTATAAATGTTAGAGTTCAGAGTACCTTCTCTGCATTATTATAGATCGTTATTTGGATTGAGTGGACCTCTGAATGAGAAAGGAAGCAGGAGCGAATGAGAGAGCATGCTCAAATGATAAAAAGCTGGCAGCTGAGCCTCCAGTGCCCCATGCAGCCTGAGTAACTGAGCCTCCAGTGCCCCATGCAGCCTGGGTAACTGAGCCTCCAGTGCCCCATGCAGCCTGGGTAACTGAGCCTCCAGTGCCCCATGCAGCCTGGGTAACTGAGCCTCCAGAGCTCCATGCAGCCTGGGTAACTGAGCCTCCAGTGCTCCATGCAGCCTGGGTAACTGAGCCTCCAGTGCCCCATGCAGCCTGGGTAACTGAGCAACTAGTGCTCCATGCAGCCTGGGTAACCGAGCCTCCAGTGCTCCATGCAGCCTGGGTAACCGAGCCTCCAGTGCCCCATGCAGCCTGGGTAACCGAGCCTCCAGTGCTCCATGCAGCCTGGGTAACTGAGCTTCTAGAGCTCCATGCAGCCTGGGTAACCGAGCCTCCAGTGCCCAATGCAGCCTGGGTAACCGAGCCTCCAGTGCTCCATGCAGCCTGGGTAACTGAGCCTCCAGTGCTCCATGCAGCCTGGGTAACTGAGCTTCTAGAGCTCCATGCAGCCTGGGTAACCGAGCCTCCAGTGCCCCATGCAGCCTGGGTAACCGAGCCTCCAGTGCTCCATGCAGCCTGGGTAACTGAGCCTCCAGTGCCCCATGCAGCCTGGGTAACTGAGCCTCCAGTGCCCCATGCAGCCTGGGTAACTGAGCCTCCAGTGCTCCATGCAGCCTGGGTAACTGAGCCTCCAGTACTCCATGCAGCCTGGGTAACTGAGCCTCCAGTGCTCCATGCAGCCTGGGTAACTGAGCCTCCAGTGCCCCATGCAGCCTGGGTAACCGAGCCTCCAGTGCTCCATGCAGCCTGGGTAACTGAGCCTCCAGAGCTCCATGCAGCCTGGGTAACTGAGCCTCCAGAGCTCCATGCAGCCTGGGTAACTGAGCCTCCAGAGCTCCATGCAGCCTGGGTAACTGAGCCTCCAGTTCTCCATGCAGCCTGGGTAACTGAGCCTCCAGTGCTCCATGCAGCCTGGGTAACCGAGCCTCCAGTGCTCCATGCAGCCTGGGTAACTGAGCCTCCAGTGCCCCATGCAGCCTGGGTAACTGAGCCTCCAGTGCTCCATGCAGCCTGGGTAACTGAGCCTCCAGAGCTCCATGCAGCCTGGGTAACCGAGCCTCCAGTGCCCTATGCAGCCTGAGTAACTGAGCCTCCAGAGCTCCATGCAGCCTGGGTAACTGAGCCTCCAGAGCTCCATGCAGCCTGGGTAACCGAGCCTCCAGTGCTCCATGCAGCCTGGGTAACTGAGCCTCCAGTGCCCCATGCAGCCTGGGTAACTGAGCCTCCAGTGCTCCATGCAGCCTGGGTAACTGAGCCTCCAGTGCCCCATGCAGCCTGAGTAACCGAGCTTCCAGTACTCCATGCAGCCTGGGTAACTGAGCCTCCAGTGCTCCATGCAGCCTGGGTAACTGAGCCTCCAGTGCCCCATGCAGCCTGGGTAACTGAGCCTCCAGTGCTCCATGCAGCCTGGGTAACTGAGCCTCCAGTACTCCATGCAGCCTAGGTAACTGAGCCTCCAGTGCCCCATGCAGCCTGGGTAACTGAGCCTCCAGTGCTCCATGCAGCCTGGGTAACCAAGCCTCCAGTACTCCATGCAGCCTGGGTAACTGAGCCTCCAGTGCCCCATGCAGCCTGGGTAACTGAGCCTCCAGAGCTCCATGCAGCCTGGGTAACCGAGCCTCCAGTGCCCCATGCAGCTTGGGTAACTGAGCCTCCAGTGCCCCATGCAGCCTGGGTAACTGAGCCTCCAGAGCTCCATGCAGCCTGGGTAACCGAGCCTCCAGTGCCCCATGCAGCCTGGGTAACTGAGCCTCCAGAGCTCCATGCAGCCTGGGTAACCGAGCCTCCAGTGCCCCATGCAGCCTGGGTAACTGAGCCTCCAGTGCCCCATGCAGCCTGGGTAACTGAGCCTCCAGTGCCCCATGCAGCCTGGGTAACTGAGCTTCCAGTACTCCATGCAGCCTGGGTAACTGAGCCTCCAGTGCCCCATGCAGCCTGGGTAACTGAGCCTCCAGAGCTCCATGCAGCCTGGGTAACCGAGCCTCCAGTGCCCCATGCAGCCTGGGTAACTGAGCTTCCAGTACTCCATGCAGCCTGGGTAACTGAGCCTCCAGTGCCCCATGCAGCCTGGTGTGTTCCTAGGCCTTTTTATCTAAGTGATCCAAATGCAACACTCTCCTAAATTTCTCCATTTCATTAAAATCTTGCTGTGTTATATACATAGTTTCAATTTAAATAACATTTCTCATATTTTGTTTCCTTATCTTTCAAATGAGGATCATACCTTTCACAGTTCCCTCAAGCAGGGTGTGGTCCTTACATGGTGCTCCACTAATGTTAGCATCTTATCATGAGCATACAAACATTCAGCACTCAATGGCAACACATAAAAACACAGAAAAGGGTAGCAACATTGTTTGTTTTCTATTAAAGAATTGAGTCAGTTTTCAGAAAAACAAATGGCAGGGAGAAGGAGAGAAATGTTGGCTGCTAATGCCCAAATGCAACCACTTTTACAGGCTGGGACTAGAACCTTACTGTAGTGGGCCTTAATTTAGGCTGCCAGTTCCACGAGAGGAAAGCAGGCGCATTGTGGAAAAACGTTTCATTTAACCTGCATCTGTTTCGGATGTGTTAGTTGGAGCTGAAAGGAGTAAGGACGCCAGCTGAGAATCTATTGATTTAAGCAGTACCATTCTCATGTTCTCTTTCTTCCTACCACTTTCTCATTATTCTTGCCTTTTTATTTGCTCTTCAGACCTCTGTTACTTAATGAGTTCACATCTTTGAATTCTCCACCAGGATGCTTATTTCCTGATCAAGGGAAGTTCATTAACATGTACAATATAGAGACTTGGGATAGAAACTTCCAGAGCAATGGATATGCTCCTTGTCACAGGCTGTTAGTCTTTCCCATCCCCTGACCTCTGTACTGCTTTTTGTCTTTAGGGAAAGTTCAAGAACAAGTCTGGAAAGAAAAAAAGCCGGGAAAAGCTGGAGGGTATTGTGTGAAGGTAGCGGGTCCATTAGAATGTAAGAACAGAATTAAAGTTGCAGCTTGAAAATCTTGACATGTATAAGATTTTTTTTAAAAATATGCTTCCCACATTTTGAGATTTCATGCATTCAAAACATTTTAAAAGAAATTTGAAGACTGGCATTTGGTCATCACCCTTTTTTCTTTCCCTGAGTGACTAGAAGAACTGCAACAAGCATGCAGAATAAACTTTTATCATCTTAAGTCACAGAAATTTCAAGTTAGTTAGAGCAGAGAGGAGAGAATATTAGCGTATTATCCTAATATAACCAACCCCAAAGTAAGAAAGATACAATCTTAACATAATAAGGGACAGTCCTTTGAGTTGAATAAACTTGTCTCTATGTAAAATTTCTATGTGGGTCCTTTAAAAAAATTTTAATTTTAGCCAGGGATTGGTGAAATATCTCTCTCCCCCATTAACGTATAAGCAGATTATGGACAAATATTATGAATTACTCGTGTAAACCAGTCCTTGTACTGAGAGTTATTTGTGCCTGATTTCTTTCTTGTAACTTTTGCCCAATTACCCAGTCAGATGTGCATTCTTTCTGAGGCCCCTCACTTCTTGGTCTGGACCTGACCTTCAAATGTTGGCACATTCTGCCTTCTCACTTTCTGGCCCTTTGCTATCCTTGAGATGTTAATAACGCTATTGAACACCATCACGCTGCAGTTCATCCATCAGTTTAACCTTACGTCTCCCAAGAACCTGAGATACAGCCCCACCGAGCTCGGGTTGAAAGTCAGTTTTTACAAATCACTGTGACCAGTTACTTGCTAAGGCAGGGAACCTTGACAGCCATGACAGAATGCTTCTGTGGATAAAAGGCAGTGGGGGGATGGCTGAAGCCATCCTTTTAAAGAGAATCAATGTGTGTCAGCTGCGTTACCGTCTTTACCGTCTTGTGTACCAACATACATTGGTAGCTAGAACTCAAGTCTCTTATCATAAATACCTCTCCTCAGACCCCTTTTCCTCCAACAAATAACTTAAAATAACATAAGAAAAGTGATCCCAATGAACAATGCTAACCAACAATAGAAATATCATTTTAAAACTCTTTATGCTTATCCTTATTAGTTAACTGAAATTCCTTGTTGGGGAGCTACAGCAAGCAACATGTAAGAAAACATTTCTTAGAATTCTGTTGCTAATAAGTTGGGGGTCACACAAGCTTATAGCTATTACATGATATCTATACATTTTATTTACAACACATCTTTTTTTTTTTTTTAGACCAAAAATGGTTGGTCTATACGCCTTTTCCTGCCGTTCCTCTTTTGCTATTAACCATGTGGGAGCTGCAAAGCCAGAATATTAGGGACTTTGCTACTTTTCATTATGAGAGCTTTAATAACGAAAACAAAACAACTGTGGTCAGGGAAGAAAAACAAACACAGTAAGACAAATCTCAGGATGAATTCCAGAAACACTAGGGAACATTTATATTGTCACACCTGAAAATTTCATTCAAAGGAAAATTAATTCTGAAATTAGTTCCCCTTTCATCTTTTCCTCTGAAAGGAAAAGGTTGTGGAAATCATGACTTGGGAAGCCCCAGACAAAATTTCCTTCATGTACTCGACTTAGAAAGTCCTCCTGTCCTTGCTTGTTGTTTCATATCTAATGGCAAGGAAGTAATCAACTCTCTTGATTTCAAAGAAAGTACTTAAAACATTGCTCTTTCCTAACTATTGGCCTATAAAACTGAAGTAGCAATGGCAAGAAAAGTATTATTTAAGTAGAAGGAGATAAAAGTTAAAACATTTTAATTTCATTATTTATTAACCAATTCACATGCCAGTTCAGTTACTTTCAAGGTTGATGGAGAAGCAGACATGTCTAATATACTCCCTCTTTCTTCAGTGAGCATAGATTCAATAGAGTTCATGATATATGCATTCTCAGCTGAGACATATATTTATCAGACATAGCACTTACATTCTTCAGAATTTTATAGGAGTGACTTGGATTCACTTGAAAGCAGAGCTTGAAACAAAGGCTTTCATGCAGGTAGTTTACTTGGGAACTGATATCAGAGATCGAGAGTGAGCAGAATAGCAGAGAAAGGAACAGTGTAAGAATGGCTCCTGGACAGGCAACCTCCATGACATACAATACAAGGGATGTAGAGAAGGAGATGTGGCTTTTATAATTAAGTACTGGAGATACAAAATTACTACTCTAAAACTACAGTAAAGAATACAGGCAACATATGATTGTGCACCAAATTGTTTCATATGGACCAGTGGTTCTCACTGGGGTTGATTCACACATCTGCAGGTGATAAATGGCAAGATCTGGAGACACATCTCATTATCAGGATGATGTGTGGTGGAGGTGAGGGGTAGGGGCTATGGGTGCGTGAGAGGGGATGCTACTGGCATCTCCTGGGTAGAGTCCAGGGATGCTGCTAGACATCCCAGAATATACAGGGCAGCCTTCCTAATACAAAGAATCTGGCACCAAGTGCCAATCATGCTGCTGTTAAGAAACGCCCCTCAAACATTAAAATGCCCGCATCACTGGGAATCTAGTTGAAATGTGGACTCTATTCAGTAGGTCCAGGGTGGAGCCTGACATTTTGCTCTTTCTCACTATCTCCCAGGTGATGTTGGCTGGTGGAGCATGCTGAGTAACAGGACTATGGATAGAAGACTAAAAGGTGAGAGACTAATGACAAGTAGAACAACTTTATAAGGGGAACCCCTTAGAAAAGGTGGAGTTTCTGATGGCTGAGATTTCTTGATAGGTAGGGTGGTGAGGAAAAGCACATGCAGTATGAATAAAGAAGTAAGGGTGAAAAAACTAGGGTTTCAAGGCTTGTTTCACCTTGAACATTATTCTGTGGCCCTAAGCAAGTTACATATTCTTTTGGACCTCAGTTTCCACATTGTAAAACAAATACTTCAGAGTATTATTATTTTTCAATTGATTTTAGAGAGAATTGAGGGGAGAGAGAGAGAGAGAGAGAGAGAGAGAGAGAGAGAGAGGTTTGTTCCACTTACTTGTGTACTCATTGGTTGATACTTTTATGTGCCCTGACCAGAGATGGAACTTGAAACCTGGTCGTGGCCCAGAGTATCATTAAATGTAGGTTTACGAGAAATGAAAGCCCACTTGTAAAGTTTGTTCCTCCAGATGTAATTTCTATAGCCAGCCTGCCCAGGTTTGAGTCTCAGCTATGCTTCATTCATACTGTGTGACCTAGAACAATGCTTTCCTGGTTTTTACAATTTTATTGAACAGGACTTCAGTAAAAAATAATTCTTATATGGGTTATGACGTGGGATTTTACAAAACTAATGCTCACAGGTAGTTGGCATTTGTTCGTTTCTTACTATGTGCCACTCTTCTAAGTACTTTACCTGTATTCTGTCTGACATTTTAGTTTCCCTAAATTACAGGATGCAGGTCATTGTTGTGACCTCCATTTTACAAATTAACCAAGGTTAGGTAACTTGCCCAGGGGCATACAGTGAGTAAATGGCACAGCTGTGGGGTAAGTACAGACTGTAGAAGATGCTTGTAGCAACTATATTGCTGGGATTTTTCTTAAACACACATATTCTGTCCTTTATTTCCAGCTTTTGTTTCGTACAAGCATTTTGCTGTGACTACTGGCTGGTTCAAGAAACTTTGGTAGTTTCGTATTTTCAGGGCACTAGAGAGGATTCAGCAAACGAGCTTAATATGTCAGAACTTGGAAGTTTTTCTATCTATGGGGAGGGACATGCCCTGGACTCTTCTAGATTGGTTATTTTTTACCTGCATTTTTCATGAGCTTAAGATTTCATGGAAGCAGTAATAGGTATTTGCCACCTATCCTCAAAATTTAAAGTGTTTAATGTATAGCAGGTATTCACCTTATGATCATATGGCACTGCTCTACAAAAATGTCAATGTGGTGGTTTTTGAATGGACTTATACAACTCGTAGCTTCCCGATATGTACCCCATACTAGTAATAAGATGATGATGATAATAATAATAATAATAATAATAATAATAAAAGTTCTTATAGAAAGCTTGGGAATCATTGATCTATAATATTGTCCATCCCAGTCAAGACTAGGTCAAACCAATTTACACATATAATGTTTTGCTCTATGAAGATCTTTTCCTTCATTAAACAGAATTTTCCATTTTCCTGCCTCTTAGGGACATTTTTTGATTCATCTGAAAACAACAACAACAAAAACAGCTAAGTTGGCAACCTCTCTTAACTCAGCCCATTTCAGCCTATGTCACCCCCCCCACCACCACCACCCACGTGCTCCGCCCCCACTGCCCTGGAAACGAGGAGTGCCCTGTTCCCTTGTCAGCAGCAGCAGCAGCGCTCATGCTGGGGCAGAATGTGACGTTGCTGATTCCCACTTTGTATATTCTCTGAGGGGGATGTGGGTGTGACAAGAGCATACCAGGGATTTCTTTTAATAAACTTGTCACAAAATCTCTTGTGACCGGCTTTAAACAAGTCCCTGGAACTGGGGGAAATGACATGACAGCCCTGGGGGACTGGACAGAGGCACATCAGCCCCGTGACTGTCTTTATTTCCGTTGCCTTTGTTTCTCCCGCTGAGTTGAAATGTTGCTCCCACAGAGCCTTCGGTGCTTGCTGAGTGAAAGGTCTGTGGCACTCCAAATCAAATACCCTCCAACAGCCTCCAGTCCCTAAATAAGAGGCAATTACAGCCCCTCTTTCCTGCGAAGTGTCAGTCATAAAGGCAAAGGAGCCTTTGGAGATGGGTTGGAGTGTGTCAGTCATTCAGAGAGTAAACTCTGGCATTGAACAAATGGTGCGTTCCTTCATGCAGTGCCAGCAGGCAGCTTCTGGCTACAGACTCTTTTGCAGGGATGAAAGCCTTCCTAGTGGAGTTCTAGCGATTCTAAATATTTCATGCCTGTGCTAGATCAAAACGTTGCCATGGGAAGGCTGGCTTGAAGATGTATTATCAGCTTGGTATTTCCCAAGATAAAGTTGCTCATTAGCTTGTCCTTCTCTGCCCCATTCCCACCCAAGTCAGAAACTCCAATAGCAGGCATTCTTTAGGAATTAGAATTCCTATCTTGGGTATCTTCTCTATTGAGGTCTGTCAGCTCTGCCTTACAAATCCTGCTAAAGACATCACACACGCTAACAGGAGAGGAGGCAGAAGCTGCTGTATCTTATGATGTGTTTTTGAAGTATTGGTGGAAACCAAGTTGTATGAGTTATCTATTGTATAACTGCCCCCAAACTAAGTAGCTTAGAAATAATAGAAACAGGGAACAGACTGTCGAATCTCAGAGGGAAGGTGAGGGTGGGTGGGTGGGTGGGAAGAGATTATTAACCAAAGAACTTGTATGCATATATGCATAACCCATGGACACAGACAATAGTGTGGTGAAGGCCTGGTGTGGGGGACGGGGACGGGCTAGAAGAGGTCAATGGGAAAAAAAGGATCTGTAATCCTCTCAACAATAAAAATGTTTAAAATATATTTATTATCTCTTCATTTTCTGTGAGTCAGGACTTCAGATAAGGCTCAGTGCGGATGTCTTTGTTCTACAGTGCCTGACCGCAGGTGGAGTATTTGAAGACTGGGGACTACACTCATCTGAAGGCTCATTTACTCGCCTATCTAGCAGTTGACACTAGCTTTTGGCTGAGAAACCAGCAATGATGAACATATGACATCAGCTTGCTCATATCCCAGGTGGCTGGATTTCAAGGGCACGTGTCTCATAAGAGATATGGATTTTTATGACCTATGGAAGTTATGCAGGGTCACCTTCACCACATGCTATTGGTTAATACAGTTGTAATGTCTACCCAAGTTCAAGGTAAAGTCCCTCTGAAGGTATATCAACATCACATTATAAAAAGAAAGAAGAGCTGGAAGGATTATATATATATATATATATTCAGTTGCTATAATCTATCATAGCAATGTAGTGCTTTCTAATATTTCTGTTGCTTTTATATTTAATATTAGTTTTAAGTATCACTTGAAGTTGATAAGTCAAGAATTCTCACCTGCACATTATGAATAAAGATGCCAAGGCTCAGAGAGATGTAGATATCTTAAAATCACCCAGCTATTTAATGGTAGATTTGGGACTAGAATGCAGCTTCTCCAACTGCTGGACCGCTGCTCTTTTCATTAGAATTTATAACATCTACAGCTTGTAACATCTCAGCAAATGATCATTTATCGAGTACTTTCAGTAAT
Source organism: Cnephaeus nilssonii (assembly GCF_951640355.1). Classification (NCBI taxonomy): domain Eukaryota; kingdom Metazoa; phylum Chordata; class Mammalia; order Chiroptera; family Vespertilionidae; genus Cnephaeus; species Cnephaeus nilssonii. Next base: position 65,767,470 of record NC_137085.1, on the reverse strand, counting down.
GGAGGCCCAGTGGTAGACCCGGAGCTTTAAAGGTGAATATGACACAGCTACTGCTGTTAGAGAACGCGCAGTCACATAGAGAAGGGGAGCACGTAAATGCAAATGTTCAAAAGAATAGGATGTGTGCAGAAATGAAAGAAAGCAAAGGTGCTGTTTGAGCAAAGAGAGAATCCTTTAGTTCATTTTAGCATCAGGGGTGACTTCCGGGGCTGGAGGGATGGGGTAAACATTTACGCTGACATTGTCATTGCTCAGCTCACTAAACCAGATGGCTCTCTGAAAATAAAAAAGCACACTGGGTACTGATATTTCAATATATATATTTTAAAAAATAAGTCTTATCTGATATATGGTAAGGCAATTTCCTTTTTGTTTTGTCCTTCAATAAATGTATACATTTGTTATATCTTGATTACGGGTGTGTCTTACTTTTTCTCACTATTTTGAATAGTATTGTTAAATACTGTGGTTTCTAATTGGCATTGCTAGTATATAAAACTTCCCTTATTTTTCTCATACAGATATTTTATGCTACGGTCCTGCTGAGTCTTTCTACCTTCTTAAGTAGGATGCCTAGCTTATTGATTTTCAGCTTTCCTTCTTTCCTAATGTATGCATTTTAATGCTACATGTTTCCCTTTTATCATTGCTTTAGCCACATCCCAGTTAGGTATGCAGAAATGATTTTATTTTTGCTCAGTTCTGTATATTATAGTTTCCATTATGAACTCTTCCTGAAAATAGTGTATTTTTAGAAGTGTTTCTTTTAATGTCTTTTCTCTCCCCCGCCCCCCCCATTGATTTTTAGAGAGAGTAGAAGGAAGTGAGAGTGACAGAGAGAAACATCGATGTGAGAGAGACACATCAATTGGTGCTTCCCACAGGAGCCCTGACCAGGGCCGGGGAACGAGCCCACAACCGAGGTCCATGACCTTGACTGGAATCAAACCTGGGAACCTTCAGTCCACAGGTTCTATCTATTGAGCCAAACCTGCTAGGGCTCTTTTAATATCTTTTAATGTTTAATGTATAATACACACACAGTTGTACTATTGGTTCTGCTTCTCTGAAGAACCTTGACTAATATACTTGGCAATAATGTTTATCCTTCTTCTATAATGCTGGATTTACTTTTCTAATGTTTTGGTGACAATTTCTATGTTTATATTCACGAGAGATAGTACTATAAATTGTTATTATTTTAATATTTTTGTTAAGTTTTGGTATCAGAGTGGTGCTGGTATCATAAAACAACTTGGGAAATGTTGCCTCCTTCCATATTGCTTGAAAAGGTTTGTGTAAGATTAGTTTTTCTTGAAATATTTGATAGCACTCACCAGTAAAGCCACCTGAATATGGAAATTCTTTTGTGGAAATTTTTAAATTACAAAGTCTTTTCTAAAAAAAGTATAATGACTGTTCAGATTTTTTATATTTTCTTGTGTCAGTTTTGATAAGTTAAATTTTTCAAGGAAAGTTTCCATTTTATTTAAATTATTCCATATACTGTCACATAGTTGGTTATATTATCCTTTTATTTTCCTATTAATGACTGTAGGATCTGTGTTTATAATCTCTAATTCATTCTTCATATTGATAATTTGTTTTTCACCCAGGGTCAGTTTTTCTTAGGGTTTATTACTCTTTTTCAGACAACCAACTTGTATGATTTTGTTATCTTTCTTATTTCCTTCATTCTGTTTTCTTTGTCAAAGTTTCAGGGTTTTTTTGTGTTTTTTTTTTTTTACTTCTGAGATATAAATTTAGATAATTAATCTTAAATGTTTCTCTTTTCTAATATAAGCATTTAAAGGCAAAATTTTCCCCTCAAGGGTTTTATATAGCTGCATTCTCAATTTTTTGATACATTGTGTTTTCATCATAATTCAAGCTGAAATATTTTCTGATTTTCTTTGTAATGTCTTATTTGACCTATTGGTATTTAGAAGAAAGTTGGTTAATTTCTAAATATTTGAAGATTTTCTAGATATTTTATGGGTTTTGACTTATAATTTAATTAATATATTAGAGAATATATTCTGAATTATTTTAATTCTTTGGGAAATTTTTGAGATTTGTTTTATGGCTCAAATGATGGTCTTTGTGAACACTTTTGTTTACTTGAAAAGAACATATCTTCTTCAGTTTTTTTGGGGGGGGAGTGTAATGTTTTAAGCACATTCAATGTGCTTAAATATTTTATATTCTGATTTTCTCTATTTGTTTGTTTTTTTCTTAATTGCTGAGAGAAGGTTTAAAAACCTCTAACTATGATTGTGAGTCTCTCTGTTTCCTTTTCATTCTGCCAGTTTTCCTAATTTCCTGTTACTTTAATTTCCCATTAGTGTTTTGCCATTGTATAACATGGGCAGCTGTGTTTCTTGCCCATCACCACCTTATTGCTAAACAAACACTACATACTCTAAGTTTTGTTATGAAATTATTACATGTCAAGGTACCAATTTCTCTATTAGTTCCAGTAGGCTAAGTGCTCTACTAATCCAAAAATTGCAGTGATTTAAGGTTTATTTTGTGCTCATGTTACAGTCCAGTGTGTGTTGCCAGGAAAAGGGCTTTTGTCCACAAATCAGTCAGGACATTGACTCCTTCTTTGAGTGGCTCCTCCCTTCCCCATGACCCCAGAGGCAAAACTGGATTTCTTGAATCTAGCTAACAAAAGAGAGAAAAGAGTTAGTAGTATTGCATACTCAGTGTTGGGGATGGGTCTAGAAAAAATGTATCTCCCTTTGCCTATATTCCATTACCTGAACTCAGTTACCCAGCCACTCGAACTGAAGGAGAAGCTGACAATATAAACTGGTGTGTGACCAGGAGAAGGAAATGCATTTTGGTGCTGTGTAACGTTATCTCTACAACATACTTCAGTTCCACCAAGATCAGCTCAACACTGTCTTTTAAGCTACATTATATAACATTTCATTTCCATTCTAAGCACTGAAGCAAAAATAAAGCTTAGTGCAGTGGGTTACATAATATATTGAATTCCTGCTCGCATAAAATGCCATGTCTTCCATTACTTTGGTTGAAATTATTCTCACCTCTGTCATTTTATGGCCTTTGCTTTGAAACTTGGTTATAATATTTACCATGGTCTTTCTTGCATTAAAGAAAGTTATGGATTCTTTTTTCTCTTTCCCTATAGCTGAGCCCCTTGAGGTAAGGCAATTATGATTATTAATCTTTGTATCCCTACAGGTGCCTAGAACAGTGTTTCAACATTTGATTCATAGGCAATCTATACATTTGTTGAACTGAATTGAAAGATTATAATTCAAGAAGCTATCAAGAAGTGTGCAGGTTATATATATATATATATATATATATATATATATATATATAGACATATATATAGACATATACATGGAAATATATAATTTTTTATACGTCAAGGTTCTCCATAAAAGAGAAACCAAAAGGATGTGTGTGCATGTATTCACTTGACAATTACAACTTTGAACACTATGTTCTAAAATAGTTCTACCAAACATTCCTACAAAAGGGGCAACAAATCTACATTTTCAAGATAATGAAGAGTTAAGTGAACTTTTTTTGACAAACACCTGTGAAGAAATTACGATTGGGGTCTTCTAGAAATCACAATGCTCACATGTAAAATTCTAAATAAAAATATAATTGCCAAGCAATTCCCCTTGATTAGCACCTCATGAGGAGTGAGGATTCTCTGATAATGTTAGAAGAATGACACTTAGTCAAAAGTTCAAGTGATGTGCCACAAGTATGAGCAGTGTAATCCGGATCTCTTCAATTAAGTATGATTAACAGTAGGTGGGTTCTTATTTTTCTCCACAGAAATAGAATGAAGGTCTTCCTGATGATAAAACTGGTTGTTTTCTCAACAGCCTATCCAAACTAAAAATCTTACCTTGAAAGGCCCTAATGGTTAGTGGTTTGTTCTTCCATGTATCGTGTTTAGGAAGCAAGAATAGTGGGTTATTTTTGTGTATTGTGATGAGGAGTTATGCTGTTAAAGCATGAGCAACCAACACCCTCACTCGACTGAGAGGAAATGACCATGTTCAAGCTTGGGTTATTGAGTTTGTGTGTGTGTGTGTGTGTGTGTGTGTGTGTGTGTGTGTGTGTTCCAACTCCAAGTGACTGTGAGTTGGATTAACATTGGCATTATCATTTTCTCGTAGATAAACCTAGTCTTAAAGGTCTATTGATTAAAACCCTGAGTGTATGGCTTGAATTTTCTTCAAAGGCTTGCTCAGCCCTAGGTTTATTGTGTTCTGTTATAAACAGAATGAGGAGACTCAGGGTGCAGGTTTGAAGGTTCATCTGATTTCAGTACATCTTTTCCTCTGACCGATAATAAAATCTTAATAGAAAAGATCATTTACTTTACATGTTTTTCTCCTTTGCTTTGGAGGATGCACCTTGGGAAATTTCCTGCTATAAAATATTGCCTCCCAAGTTACTAGCTCCCTTTTGAGACACAAAATCTACTTTGTGAGCTTTCCTGAAACTCAAATGCAGTTCTATTTCTCTCGTTATTTTTTCTTGAAAACCTCATTCATGTCAAACAATGTGTGCATAATCCTATCTAATAAAAAAGTAATATGCAAATTAACCATCACTCTACTACACCCACAAGCCACGTCCACCAGCCAATCAGGAGCGAGTATGCAAATTAACCCAACCAAGATGACTGCGGCCAGGTAGCAAGCAGGAAGCTTGGGTTTCCCCGGCAATGGAGGAAGCCAAGCTTTCCACACACCCTGGCGGGCCCAGGCCTCCACTAAAGGCTACAAAGTTTCAATTATAGAAGATAAATAAATCCCAACAAAACTGGCAGCAGCCATGGATCTGGAGAGAGCAGGAGGCTTGAGTTGCCCCCGGCAATGGAGAAAGCCAAGCTTTCCGCAGCCCTGGCCTGCCTTGGCCTCTGCTTAAGGCTACAACATTTCAATTATAGAAGATAAATAAATCCCAGATACCAGGGCCTCTGCTTGGGTCGCTGGGGGACATGGCCGGCCTGCAAACCACCACAGGCCCCTCGCCCAGGCCTCCCCACACCCCAAGGGAACCCCCACCCTGATCCGGGACACCATTCAGGGCAAACCAGCTGGCCCCCACCCATGCACCAGGCCTCTATTCTATCTAATAAAAGAGTAATGTGCAAATTGACTGTCACTCCAACACAGAAGATGGCTGCCCCTATGTGGTCAAAGATCCTGCCCCCATGTTGACACAAGATGGCCACCACAAGATGGCCAGGATGGGAGGGCAGTTGGGAGGGACCAGGCCTGCAAGGCAGGGCAGTTGTGCATGATCAGGCCAGCAGGGGAGGGCAGATGGGAGGGACCAGGCCTGCAAGGGAGGGCAGTTGGGGGCAATCAAGCCTGCAGGGGAGGGCAGTTAGGGTTGACCAGGCCAGCAGAGGAGGGAAGTTGGGGGCAACCGGGCCTGCAGGGAAGGGCAGTTGAGGGGGACCCAGGCCTGCAGGGGAGGGCAGTTAGGGGAAAACAGGCTGGCAGGGGAGCAGTTAGGCATCAATCAGGCTGGCAGGGGAGTAGTTAGGGGGTGATCAGGCTGGCAAGCAGAAGCGGTTAGGGGCAATCAGGAAGGCAGGCAGGTCAGCAGTTGGGAGCCAGCAGTCCTGGATTGTGAGAGGGATCCCAGATTGGAGAGGGTGCAGGCTGGGCTGAGGGACACCCCGCCCCCCCCGTGCACGAATTTTGTGCACCAGGCCTCTAGTCTATATATATAAAAGGCTAAGTGACCGTCCAACTATCCGACCAGTTGCTATGACATGCAATGACCACCAGGGGGCAGACGCTCCATGCAGGAGCTGCCAAGGTGCGGTGACTTGGCAGCAGCGGTTCTCAGATGATGCACCCTGGAAACAGAGAGGAGGGAGCCCGATTCCAGGGTGTGTCTCCTGAGAACTGCCCTCTCACAACCTTGGACCGTTTGGGGGATATCGGAGAGTCAGTTTTGGCCAGATCTCCACAGGCTAGGCTGAGGGACGCCCCACCTGCCTGAGGGACCCCACTCACTCCACAGAAGCCTATCCAGCCACAGTGCTGCTCCAGGTGTGGCCGGACAGCAGGAGGTTGGCTTCAGGGCGTGTCCAGCCCATCTTGCCCAGTCCTGCCCTGCTGCCCACCTTCTAATTAATTTCCTTTCCATGTGCACGAATCTGTGCACCAGGCCACTAGTTGATTATAATGACTTATTACACATTTGAACAAATAACTACAAGCATGCTGTCAGAATGAAATATTCAATCCAACAAATATTTATTGATTAGCTAATATGTGTCAAGAAACATCTTTGGCCCAAGTTGGGTCACACCAAGTTGGATAACTTTCATTTTTTGATTTTATAAAGATGACAGTATATTGGTGGTATATTTTGTGATTACTGCTTTAAATAATGGTGGAGTAATTTTGTTAAATAACCTTCTCACAGGTAACAATTACAAAATCCAGAAATAATGTATGCATATGCATTTCTGTATCTTATATGTGTGTGTAAATGTGTGAATATATATGCATATATGTAAATCTACATTTACATATCTATATCTACCATGCAACTTGAAGGCAGCAGGTAATGACCTAAAGTAGGCAAAAATTTCAGTCTGTTACCCTTGAGAGAAGAAATGTAACAGGTGAGATTTGCTATTTTGAGGCTCTTTGCTTGAGTGCATGCCCATACCTACTCAAATTTCTGAAGACAGCTGAAACCGGTTTGGCTCAGTGGATAGAGCATCGGCCTGCGGACTCAAGGGTCCCAGGTTCGATTCCGGTCAGGGGCATGTACCTTGGTTGCGGGCACATCCCCAGTAGGGGGTGTGCAAGAGGCAGCTGATCGATGTTTCTCTCTCATCGATGTTTCTAACTCTCTGTCCCTCTCCCTGCCTCTCTGTAAAAAATCAATAAAATATATTTAAAAAAAATTTTTCTGAAGACAGAAAGCCACTGTCTTACTGGGTTGAGGCATCAGAGAACAGATTTGGAACTAGAGAAATAGCCAGAAGTCAGGGAGAAATCCTGGAAGAAAGAGACACAGAGTGGTTCAGCCCCCAAACCTGCATTTAAAATCCACTAAATGCTAGCTCCTCAATGGGCCAAACTAGTTGTCATGTTTGGGGAAAATCCCATGGGGTCCAGCAAAAAAATCAAAGAACTATGCGGAAGTATCAGATGGTCTCTGCAAGAAGATAGAATTTGGAGTTGAATCCAGCCAAGTTATTTGGTTCTAGAAAAGAGATCACTCATCACAGTAACATAGCAATATCTCATTTCTACAATTTATTATCTAGAATATGTTGTACATGGAAAATAAATGTGAAGAAACTAAAAATGTGACCCATACTCAAGAACAAAGCAGCTAATGTAAATTGATCTTGCACTAACCCAGATGTTGCAATTAGCAGAAAAGGACTTTAAAGCAGAGGCTATAAATATTCTTAAGGACATAAAGGTCTATTTATTAGAACCCTGAGAGTATGGCTGGGAATTTCATGGTGTAGATCTCAACAGAGAAATATAAATGAAAGAAAAGGGATATTCTAGAGCTTAAATATACAATAACTTTAATATATAATTACTAAACATTAAAGGTGACAAGAAAAAAGTAAGTATATTTAAAGATGAATTAATTGAAACTATCAATGTGAAGAATAGAAAGAAAAAGGATTGATGTTTAAAGAATAGAGCCTTAAAAATATGTGAGCAATAATAAGTAGCTTAACGTATAAGAAATTCGAGTACCAGAAGGAGAAGATAGAATATGGAAGAAAAAAGTAAAATCTTTATTCCACAGCGTAGGGCCTCTGAGTCTTTCTTGTTCACAGTTGTATTCCCAGCACCTAGGATACAACTTGCAAATATTATACAAGAACATATTTGATATTTATTAACACCTTGAGGAATAAATATATAGTGCCAGGTACTAAAAAATACATTGCCTATGTCCTTGCTTTATAAAATCCTGGTGAACAATTGGGACATAGGTAATAATGCTGGTGAACTGGGTGGTGGGTGGGGTTCAGTAATGTCTGACTTTTTAGAATATTAAAGAGGAAATTCTGGGTGCTATGGAGAACACTTCTGGTTAATTTCACTGTTCCAAATAATTTACTCCTCTATTTACTAGTATTTCCTGATTTTTCATGGATCAGCTTTATTTCTCCTCCTTGTTCTATTTCTAAGGCCTAAGCTGGGTGCTAAAATAGAAGTGTACCACTAATTATTGAGTAGCATTGGCTATCTGGTCTATATAATGACATTCAAATTGTATTGTCTTGACACACTTGGGTCAAGGACTTAAAAAGCAAAATACGTAAAATATGAAATAGGGATACAGTGTAAGGACAGAAACTGATAGGAAAAGAGACCAAGTATGATGTCTCATTGGTGCACAGTAAAGACCTGGGATCCTTACGTGGGTTTATTTCAAGAATTGTTGTTTAAGCTCTGGACCTTTAAAAGTGCATGCATGTGAGTCCTAGAAAGATAGATTGAATCTGAGAGTCTTGGTGCCTCTAATTCTGAGAAAAATCAAAGCTGAGGGCATATAGACCAAATGAATTCATGGTCTTTTAAATGGTGCTTGAACAAATATAGGAGAGCTGAATATTGTGAGGAGAGGGCAAACATTTACAAGAAAGAAAAACACTACAAATTTTGTAAAGGAAAGTGACTTTTAAAAAATTGATTTTAGAGAGAGAGAAAAGGAAAGGGAGAGAGAGGTAGAAGCAACCATGAGAAAGAAACATCAATTGGCTTCCTCCTGCACCCCTACTGGGGATCAAGCCCGCAACCTAGGCATGTGCCCTGACCAGCAATCAAACTTCAGTGCTCAACCATTGAGCCACATCAGCCAGGCATGACTCTATTTTTGGTGAGTTCATATATCTGCGGTGTAGACCTCTTCAGTATCTTAAAAATCCATTCTAATAACAGGTTAAAATAAACCCAAATGTTTGTGGTACATTTTGTATGCAGGAAAGAAAGTGAGGGAGAGTTTCACATATGATAGAATGACAATAACACTTGACCTAAAGTCAAGCGATCTGGCCACATGCCTGCTTTCCCCTAAATAGTTGTATGACTTTGGGCAAGCATGTCCACTTCCTAACCTTAAATTCCTCACATATCACATACAAATTTCTTTAGTCCCTTTCAGTATTTTAAAAGAGACAAAAGAAAAACATATTAAAATTGTTTGTGATTATTTTCCATAATGAAAATCTTAGAATTACTCCAAGAACAGCTTCTGCTCTTTTGAGCCCACCAAAACCACTAGTATTATATTTAACAGGTGCATATATAGCTAAGGCATAGACCTCTTTGGGTAATCTTGGGGTTATCTAGTAAACTGAATACTTGAGGGATGAGGTGTAAACACTTTCCATAAAAAGAAGCCTTAGGGATGTGAGTAAATACTGGGGAATCTCTTTTCCTCTTTGTTCTTGCTGTGGTGTTTCTTTGGAGGCCTTTGTGATTACTGCTTTAAATAATGGTGGAGTAATTTGGTTAAATATGTTTTGTTATTCATTCAACAAATATTCATTGAGCACCTACTGCATACTAAGCACGTTTTAGGAGCTGTGAATAGAACAGAAATCCAGGCTGTCATAGCACTTGCAGTTTGAGACTTACTCCCTTTTTTTTTACCTGTCCTGTTAATGCCATTAATTGATCCTCATTCCTTTTAAAGTTAAATCCAGTATTAACAAAAGCTAGGGAAAATGTTCAGTACCGAGTAAAGAAATGTTCTGCCTGGGAAATAAAATGGTAACAGACAAAACTGCCTCTAAGGAATCTGAGAGGACTGAAATACACAAGCCCTGAGTCACATTTTGTGCCTGTAGGTGGGAAGCGCCAACACACTCAAAGCCCGATCCATCCAAAGTCACCCGTTTTTGTATAAAGCCATCTAGCACAGACACAGCCGTCATATGCTACAATTTTCCCTGCCAAAAAATTAATTGGCTCAGGCTGACTTTGAATTCATCCCAGATTTGCACAAAACTTGCTGAAAGGTTTGTCTACCTCAAGAAAACTTTTGATAAGCCCTGTTCCAAGTTTCAGATTTTTACAAAAACCTGAAACCAAGCAAGATTTTCTTGGTTTCCAATTTGGTGCGGAGGTACTGCAAGCTCTAACTACGACGCCTCTAGGGAACATAGGGAGACAGACATAAAAAGGAAAATCTTTGAAACAGGTAATTAAAGAGGAAAAAGACAGCAGGAAAACAAATAAGAACCGGAAGCTTAGCTGAAATTGTAAAGTTATTAATAATCGATTTACACTGAGATGTTTCCGTGGTATTACGGCATTTGAGAAGTATGCAGTTCTGGATTGTTATTGTTAAAAGTTAGAATTTTCAGAGGGAATGCCAAACCTGTATAGAGTGATTCATAAATAGAAAATACGAAACAAAACACTGTCTCTCCTACCCTCAGTCCTACAGAGTTTCACATTTTTTTTCTCTTATTTACTGGCATTCAAAGATGAGTTAGCATAAAATGGAAAAATAATTTAATTAGAAATGGTGTTTTAGTCATATGCAGGGCATTCCACACAGTTGAGACTTAAATGATCAAAATAATTTACCTTTGGGTGACTTAAAGAACAAAATCAGTCCCAATATTTGATTTCAGTCTTTTTATTCAAACAATCCAATTTTGTTATGACTTTTCCCCATCCATCCTTAGTTTTAGGTCAAGGTAGACCAAGAGAGTGGACTCAGATTGCTTTTGTTCTTGTCTATGACTTTGTAAGATCTTTTTCATTTGGAGACAATGGAACTATTTTTATTTTCAAGTCAGAGAAGATTATTTTATGAAAGTGTTGTTTTGATAGTGAAGATCCTTTGGGTTTCTCATTGAAATGGAAATAACTGTGATTATTTTATTTCACTAATGAAGTAGATTTTGAACACCTACTATATGTCCAATCATAGGAGATATGTAAACTCAAGGAATTACTCACTTTATGAAAATGAGAGCAGTCCTAGAGCATAAAATCAGATGACATGTTATGTTGAATTTATACATTATTTAACCAAATTTGGAGAATGAAAAAGGGAGTAGTATAACTGAGGATGGGTGAAATGTGGGGTGAGAAGGGTGTGATTAAGATACCAAGTCAAGAAAATGGTAAAATTAAAGGGAAGAATGAAAGAGGAAGCAAATTGACTGCACTCCCATATTTAATGCAGCATTATTCATAATTGTCCAGATATAGAAACAACTTAAGTGCCCATCAATGGATGAATGTGTAAAGAAAATGTGGTATATATAATATACACACGAGAAAGAAGGACATCCTGCCATTTGCAATAGTATGGATGGAACTTGAAAGCATTATGCTAAGTAAAATAAGCAAGACAGAAAAAGACAAATACTGCATGGTATCACTTATGTGAAATCTAAAAAAAATTTAAAAATGTAAAATGTGAACCTCAGAGACACAGAAAAATTAGAAAAGTGGTTGCCTAAGATTACATCGTAAGTAGTGGAGTTGAGATCAGGATCCAGGTAGTCCCATTCTGTTCTCTTCCTCATTACAGAAATCAATACTTAGGAATGGGCATGTATTAATTTACTTATAGGTGCAAAAGGAAGCATATTTGCAATCGAGACTATCCCCCAAGTTAGGAATACAAGGTCACTATAATTAGGAAGTATCTTCTTCCTCAAAGTCAAGTTTTAATTCTAATTCTGGTCATGCTATGGATTTTCTAATTCAGCAGAAAGAAATGATAAAAGATGGATGAAAAGAGGCATGGCTTAGATGTAGAAAAATTGCTTCAGCTTTTTTATGATATTAGGTACATAGAGACTTTGAAAGGTAGGATGTTTATTTCAAATAAAAGAGATTATCATGAGAGTTTTCAAAGATAGCCAAGAGCACATGTACTGTTGCTCTGTGAAAATGATGCATTTTAGGTCTGAGATTACTCCCAGTTGGGAGCTAAATAATTCAAAGGACTCTCCTTCCTGGTGTTTACTAGTAATACATGTTTCTGTCAATTTACTAAGCAGAGATAAGGAACTTTTTTCATATAATTTTTTTTGGGGGGGATTAAAATTTCAACTAAAATTGAGATACTAAAATTTGGCTTATCCACAATGACACCCTAAAATATGGCTTTTATTATCAAAATGACACAAGAAAGCTCAGGGACTTGAAAAATGTCTAATATTTATATTTTGTAATATTCTGTACAGCATTTTTCTTTTATTTGTTGTTGTTTTTTTGCCTGTCAAATAACTTTCTGTCTTCAATATAATTAATGAAAAAAAATCTCAGAAATAACCATCTAATAAGAGTCTGAGGACTCTCTTACTTGCTGGCTCATTTCCGTTGGTCCTTTAAATGTTTGCTTCAAGTGTTATCTGCAGTGAGGCTTTCTTTATTCTGATCGTTTTGTTACTTTCCTCCTCCACAAGCACCCTGACACACACATCATTGTATTCGTCTCCTTGACTTGTAGCTGTCCGTTTGTGGATATCTCATATACCAGTACTTGACCCTTAGGGTTTTAAGGACAAAGGTTATGACTTATTTATCTCTGTAGCACAGGTTTCACATGACATAGACATATTATAAATGTTTAAATTTGAAAAGCTAAATTGACACTATTAGTGATGCAGTCATGGTCATAATCAAATTGTACTTCTATTTAGAGTTCTTTTTATTCAACGAAGTATTTATTATTTATCAGACGCTTTAGAACACAATAGAACTGTTTAGCTGGGTTCCCTGGTGTGAAGTTCAGAGCTTGTAGCATTTAAGCATATCTTTGCATAGAAAAATTTCTTTGCATAAGTTTATGTAAAAAATGACAAATGGCCCTGCATGGTAAAAGAAAATGACAAATGGCCTTGCAATTAGAGTAGATTAAATAGAATATATATATATATATATATATATATATATATATATATATATATGCATCCCTATGTTCATAGCAGCACAATTTACAATAGCTAAGATTTGGAAACAGCCTAAGTGCCCATCAGCAGATGAGTGGATTAAAAAACTGTGGTACATCTATACAATGAAATACTACACTGTTGTAAGAAAGAAAGAACTCTTACCATCAGCATGGATGGACCTGGAGAGCATTATGCTAAGCAAAATAAGCCAGTCAGAGAAAGATAAGTATCACCTGATCTCACTCATTTGTGGACTATAATGAACAACATAAACTGATGAACAGAAATAGAGCCAGAGACACAGAAGCATCAAACAGACTATCACACCTCAGAGGGAAGGTGGCAGGGAGGGGAGGGGATGATAAGCACCCAAAGGACTTGTATGCATGCATATGAGCATAAGCAATGGACACAGACACCATGGGGGTGAGGGCATGTGCTGGGGTGTGGGAGTGGCCAGGGAGAGGTCAATGGGGGGGAGAGGAGGGAAAGGAGACATATGTAATACTTTAAACTAAAGAATTTAAAAGTATACTAGTATATTGATTTCAAAGAGGGAGGGAGAGGGAGAGAAAGATAGAAACATCAATGATGAGAGGGAATAATTGATTGGCTGCCTTCTGTATGCCCCCACTGGGGACCGAGCTCAGAACCAAGGCATGTGCAATTGATGGAAATAAAACCCTGGACCCTTCAGTAGGCATGCTGATGCTCTATCCAGTGAGCCAAACTGCCTAGGGCAATAAAACCTATTAAAGGCATTAAATGGATCTTTTAAAAATAAAGATATATACAAGTATTATAATACTTGTATTATATTAATATTATATGTATAATATTTGTAAATAAGTATTTGAAAAATGCATAAATACACAATTGTAAAATAGTGGCATAAAGAAGTCATTAATTTAGTGGAGTAATATGAAGACCCATTTTTTTTTCTTTTTAATGCACAGGATTTACATTTAGACAGACATAGACTTGAACTCTGAGTCTGTAATTAGAAGCTATGTGATTCTGGACATGTGATGTGGGACCAATAATATATATCCTACAAAATTGTGATTAGGAGTGAATAAGATATTATACTTAAAGTGCTTACCCTTTAGCGCATGGTCAATAAATGGTGGTCTTGTTGCTTTTGCGGTTAATGTTGCAGTAAAAGAACAGTAATTGCATAATTTTACTTTGTTTCCCTGACATAGGTTTCCTCATCTGTCCAATGCTAATCATGCTTTTTACCTCATTGTTGCTTATGAATGTCAAACAGGTAATGTCTCTGAATTCTAAAATATAAAGTGTTGTTGCACAAGTTAAAGTAACCATTAAAACTATTTTGTTTTTATTTTAAAGAGTGGAATATTGGCTCAAGACAATGTGCTCTTTGAAAATGTTACTGACCTGGATTTCTATAAGTTACCAACACACACACACACACACACACACACACCACCACCACCACCACCACCACCACCACCAAACAAACAAACAAACAAACAAACAAACAAACAAAAAAACAACTCTGTAAATTTCCTGCCTCAACTTCGTTTTCATTTCCTGCTATTTGGTCACCAGGCTCCTTTGGCTCCTTTGTTTCCCTGTGTGGGAGACCTAATCACTGCTGAAGCAGGCTTTGCCAATTATGTAACTAGAGGAAGCACTTGTCTCTTCTTCTGATTGTGTACAAACCCTTGGCTCTGTTTTATCCGTTTAAACAGGTTTGCCACGTCACTGGATCTTCAAAAATGCCAGTAAGTGCATCCTAAATTTTTAACATGTTTAGGCCCAAGGGAAGGTTTATTTATTCCTGTTAAACATTCTTTCCAAGTCTCCAGGTGTCACTTTTTATCGTATTTCTAATGTTTCAGTCAAACTTGGTTTGGTCCTTTAAACCTTTCTCAAATTCATTCTTCTTCCTGGCATTGGCATTTATGGAATCACACGAAGCCTGAGCATTACAACTTGACAAAATTCTTGCCCCAGAAAACGACAGCCTTCGTTTTCTTCAAGAGCTGCTTTAAACTCTTGGAATTTAATAGCACAATTTAGTGTCCTTTAAAGGTTTGTTAAATGCATTGTATAGCAAAAAAAGCCAACAGATGTTATATCTATACTTGTTTCTGAGCAAGAAAACTCCCAGGAGTTGAAAGTGGCTTTAAAATTATTATTTGTTAGTAATGCCCTTCCCAGGAGTCTCAAGATACCTATCATACTTTTTATTTTTGAGTTTTCAAATGCCTCCCTTTTCCACATATTTACAAATGGAGCACAAAATCAACAAGATCTTGACGTCCCTGAACATTATTGACTACTTTTTTTTGGAATTACCAGGCTGTGTTCTTATGTCCTCACTTGGAATTGGAATTACTATGATATTGTTTGCCAGTAAAAGAAAAATGAAAATAAGAAACAACAGTGAAGTGAGATTCCCCTGTGTTCCTGAGTAGTTCTAAAATACAACACTCCTCTCATGGCATTTGATTCAGTCAGGGGTGCTTTTCAATCCACACAACAGGACCCCCAACCATTCTGGCTTATGCAAACATGGGTTTGTTTGTTTGTTTGTTTGTTTGTTTCACTAAACAGCCAAGATGTAGACATCATGCCTTTGTTGATCTTGGTTTACAAGCTAATGACATCAGAATCAATATCTCCTAGAATTTTCTTGTATTTACCTCATGGTTGCAAATATGTTGCTGCAACCCCAGCTATTACAGAGATTAAAAAATCATTAACAGAATATTACCAAAATGAATCAAGTAATATATAAAAAGTACAAAACATCATGACTAGGTGATATTTTTCCCAGCAAGGTTCTTATATCGTGAACATTTACAATATTCATGTAAGCAACTATATTAAATATTTTCTAAAACATTATAAAATCTATAGGATCATCTTAATAGGTGTAGGAAAAGAATTTGATGAAATTAAACATTCACCACCCAGGATATAAAAGGAACTTTCTCAACCAATTAATAGCATCCACAAAATCTATAGCTGACATAACACTAATGGCAAAACATTGAATGATTTTCCCCTGACATTGAGACTAAGACAGGATGTTCATTTTTATAATTCCTATTATACATTGCAATGGAGGTCCTAGTCAGTGCACTGATGGAAGAAAAAAGAAATAAAAGCCATGCAGATTGGAAAGGGAGAAATAAACTGTCCCTCTTCACAGATGATATAATTCTTTATGTAGAATGTCTTAAGAAATCAACCAAAAAGCTGCTAGAAAAAGTGAATTTACAAAGGTCACAGGATACAAAGTCATATAAAAATCAATTGGATTTCTGTATGCTACTAATGAACAATTAGAAAAAAGAGTACCATCTACAAGAGCATCAAAAGATAAACTACTCAGAGATAAATTTCACAAAAGGTATCCAAGAAAAATGGAAATATATATCTACAGAAATACTGGCATATTCATAAGAGTCCCAAACTAGAAATAACCTAAATATTCTACAGATAACTAGGTAATCAAATTATACATTCCAACAATGTAATGCTATCAGGCAATAAGCAGGAACAGGATACTTATACACTCAACAACATGGAGGAATCTGACAGACCTTGTCCTAAGTCTGAAATCACACATGTGGTAAATGCGGCACTCACATCCTCCCACAACTACATCAAAATTACAACTAAAATACAGAGTAACCATCATTCAGAACTGCCTGAAATATGGCTGAACGGAAGTCCTACAACTAGAAAAGTAAAGAAGAAAGTACATTGAGACTGATAGGAGGGGCTGAGGTGCCAAATGGGCTGGTCCAACACCAAGTGTGGTGTTTTTGTTTGTTTGTTTGTTTTTTAATAGGGAGGGATATCTAGGCTGCGGAGGCCTCCCATGAGGAGCAAGGGGTCCCAGACCTACCAGATTCCCAGCCCAGGGTTTTAGTGCTGTGAAGAGAAGCCCCTGTAACTTCAAGCTGTAAAAACCAGCCAGGATTGCGGCTGAGTGACACAGAGACCACTGGAGACCCAGAAAGTTCCTCTTAAGGGTCAGCACATGGACTTACTCAAACTCACTTGATCTGAGCTCCAGCACTGGGGCAGCAGCTTGAAAGGATCCGGGGACATACCGGAAGGAACTAAATTGTCAGGCATCAGAGCAAGAACTGGAAGGCAGCTTTCTCCCAGACAAAAGTGCTGGCAGAGGTCATTGTTCCTTTGCTGAGACCTCCCCCATCATAGAGCTGACTGGCAGGCACCATATCTGAGTCTCCATCAACCTGGCTTACACTGTTCTCCCTGCTCTGATGATTCCCGGGGACACTGTCCCATCCAATTTGCAGTCCTACCCAAGCTGTTTGCAGCAGCTTTTCTATATGAATGGCCTGTCCTGGCTTAGGCTTCAGAGTTTCCTAAAATCTCTCAAACAAGATTAAAAATCTACACACCCACAAGCTATACACTCAAGGGGCAGGCTCAGTTAACACCAAAGCCCCACTGAAGCAAGTCCTGCTCCATAGGGGTTTCTCCTGCACAACACCTCTTCTGCTACAGTCACAGCTGGTCCTCACAGCTAATTGGTCTGGGGGTAAACTCCTCCCAGTGACATCAACAACAGTCAAGGCTCAACTACAATAAGACAGTGCACACAGCCCACACAGGGGCGTACCTAGAGTGCCCAGCTCAGGTGACAGGGGGAGGCTGAGCCACTGGGCTCTACAGGACAACTACTACACAAGACCACTCTACAAATTACAGGAGACATAGCAGCTCTACCCAATACAAAGAAACCAACATAGGGAAGTAGCCAAAATGCAGAGACAAAGAAACATGTCACAAATAAAAGAACAGAAGGAATCTCCAGAAAAAGAATTAAATGAAATGGAAGCAAGCAAACTACTAGATACAGAGTTCAAAACAATGGTTATAAGGATGCTCGAGGAACTTAATGAGAGCTTCAAGGGATTTAATGAGAATTTCAAGAATTAAATAAATTTCAGTTATTTAATGAGAATGTCAAAGATATTAAAAAGTACCAGTCAGAAATTAAGCATACACTAACTGAAATAAAGAATAATTTACAGGGATTAAACAGTAGAATAGAGGACACTGAGAATCAAATCAATCTGGAATATGAAGAAACAAAAACACCCAACCTAAAGAGCAAAAAGAAAAAAGAATCCAAAAATATGAAAATAGTGTAAAAAGCATCTGGGACAACTCAAGCACACCAACACTCACATCATGGGTGCCGGAAACCAATCACTGTTTCACTAATAGAGAGATGTGGACAGGAAGCCGGGAAGGCTGATCAACAACCTTAATTGCTGTAACCACTCACCGTTTAGTTGAGACATTGTTAGGTGACGCAGCCTCCACCTCTGTTTGTCTTATGTATATTTCTGTTATTTCCTGCCTAAAGGCTATGGGTGTTTCCCCATAGCCTCAATAAAAGGGATAGCAGTGGGTAGTCCTCCCACTAGAGGTGGGCTCCCAATATTGCCAAATTTGGCCCCCAATATTGCCAAATTAATACATTTTCTAGTCTCTTTTCATTTGTGTGCGGCCTTCTCCAGAATCTGAACCCTGAACCAGAACCCTGAACCACGCGGGACGTGGAAGGGGATCCTACACATGTGGATGCCAGAAGGAGAAGAGAGAGAGAGCAAGATATTGAAAGCCTATTTGAAGAAATAATGACAGAAAACTTCTCCTACATAGTGAAAGAAATAGACTTACATGTCCTGGAAGCACAGAGAGTCCCAGACAAGATAAATCCAAAGAGGTCCTCACCAAGACACATCATAATTAAAATATCAAAGTTTAAAAACAAAGAGAGAATCTTAAAAACAGCAAGAGAAAAGCAGTTAGTTGCCTACAAGGGAGCGCCCATATGACTGTCAGCTGATTTCTCAACAGAAACTTTGCAGGCCAGAGGAGTGGCAAGAGTTATTCCAAGTGATGAATAGCAAAGACCTACAACCAAGATTACTTTACCCAGCAAAGTTATCATTTAAGAACTGAAGGTAAGATAAAGAGCTTCACATATAAGAAAAACCTAAAGTAGTTCATCTTCACCAAACCAGTATAATATGACGTGTTGAAGGGTCTTCTTTAAGAAGAAGAAAAGAAAGAATAAGAAAAAAAAAAGATAAAAAATATGAACAGCTTAACCATAGTCCACAACTGTCAGACCATTATGTTAAGTGAAATAAGCCAGGCAATGAAAGAAAAATACCACATGATCTCACTCATTTATGGAAAATAAAGAACATTATAACCTGATGAACAAAAAGATAGATACAGAGGCAGTAAAGCACTGAACAGACTGTCAAATTACAGCGGGAAGGCAGGGGAGTGTTGGGGAGGGGGGGAAAGAGATCAACCAAAGGACTTGTATGCATGCATGTAAGCACAACAAATGGACACAAGACACTTGGGGGTGGGAGGATGAGGGCATGCGACAGGGTAGGGGAGGCTGGGGGAAGGACAATGGGGAGAAAAAGGAGATATATGTACTACTATGTGTAATACTTTAAACAATAAAAAATAAAAACCAATATAAATAAATAAATAAATAAAAATTCCTGCCCTCCTAAAAAATATATATATGAACAATAAAATGACAATAAGTACATATCTATCAACATTTGAATTTAAAACTTAAAATAAATAAACAAGGAATCTAATGAACAAAATAAACTGATGAATAAAATAGAACCAGAGGTATGGAAACATGGTATAGATTGATAAAATTCAGGGGGAAGGGGCGTGGGAAGAGATTAACCAAAGACCTTATATGCATATATGCATTACTTGTGGACACAGACAATAAGGTGGTGAAGGCCTGGGATTGGGTTGGGAACTGGGTGGAGGGGGGAAATTTGGGCAAAAAGGGGGACATCTGTAATACTCTCCACAATAAAGATTTTTTTGTAAAAGACATCACACACAATGGAGCACATACTGTAGGAATCCTTTCTTACAAAAAGCAGATCAGGAAAGTATCGACTATAAAATGGTACAAGAAAACTTTGTGCGATGAGAGAAATGCTCAATATTTTGGTTTAAAGTTATATTTGTCAAAATTCATTGAAGAGTTGACTTCATATTTGGTACATTTTTCTTGTACTTCAACAAGATTGATTTAAATTAAAAAAGGAATGTCAATCTTTCTAGTCACAGTTATTCATGAAAAATGTTATAAGTAGAAAAAGGGGTGCATCATTGACTAGAAATGATACAATTGTCCCCAGAAACTAGAAAGTTCACCCTGGTGTCTGTGCTAATCAGGACCCGTTGAGGCTCTCTCTTAAGGGAAAAGAACAAAAACAAAAAACCAAGCAGCAAAATTCTAGAATGAATGAAAATATGTCCAATTTACAATCATATAAAAGTGCCGTGGGCATAATGCCAAAGAATATTCTTAGATTGGGCTTTGTTTAGCACTCTCAATTTAACCAGCTAGAATTCTTCAAGTACGTTTTTATTCAACATTTTGAAGTGAAGTATTTACTTGTTTGAAAAACTCTATTCCCTCTGAAAGACAGAAGAAAGTACATTTCTTTTGTAATAAAGAATGTGATGGTTTATAATAGATAGGGAGCACAAATTGCAAACATTTCCTCCCTTACATTGGGACAAAGTTGAGGCAAGGCTGGTGAAAAGATAGAGAATGTAAGTTGAGCTGTACTTGTGGAGGCAATGTTGCTAACCTCCACCTTGTGACTAGATATATATATATATAGATCAAATCGACAGAAAAAGATAGAACTTTATGATATAACTAGAGGCCCAGTGCATGAAATTCATGCTTTGGGGGGATGTCCCTCAGCCTAGCCTGCACCCTCTCCAATCTGGAACCCCTCTGGGGATGTCTGACTGCCAGTTTAGGCCCGTCCCTCTCACAATCCGGGACTGTTGGCTCCCAACTGCTCGCCTGCCTGCCAGCCTGATCACCCCCTAACTGCTCCCCTGTCAGCCTGATTGACACCTAACTGCTCCCCTGCCGGCCCAATTGCCCCCAACTGCCCTCCCCTGAAGGCCTGGTCACCCCCAACTGCCCTTCCCTGCAGGCCTGGTCACTCCCAACCGCCCGCCCCTGCCAGCCATCTTGTGACAATGTGGGGGCAGACATCTTGTGGCAGCCATCTTGTGACAACATGGGGGCGGCCATCTTGTGATGATGTGGGGTGGTCATCTTGTGATGATGTGAGGGTCAATTTGCATATTACGTCTTTATTATGTAGGATTGTTGGTGAACTTATATTTTAATAATACGGGAG
Source organism: Cnephaeus nilssonii (assembly GCF_951640355.1). Taxonomy (NCBI): domain Eukaryota; kingdom Metazoa; phylum Chordata; class Mammalia; order Chiroptera; family Vespertilionidae; genus Cnephaeus; species Cnephaeus nilssonii. Next base: position 65,746,275 of record NC_137085.1, on the reverse strand, counting down.
GTTCTGTTACTATTTTTTTCTATTTTTCAAAAATAAAGTTTTTTTTCTAAATAAGTAAAATGTATATTTAAAAAAACATGAACTTCCCTATTTACTGTCTCAACACTCTTCTATTGTGTGAGCTGGTTCATAGATTATGATGATGAAAATTCTTTTCACAGTAGCACTTAACAATCAAAGCAGAATATTGAGCTATTTTTAACAAAAATGGGGAAGCAGTTTATTTCCTTTATCAAGAGATGTTGTTCCCTTTTGGGAGTTGAAATTATATCCAAGATACTAATTTCCTCATAAAGATATTTGGAGGGATGATTTTCCCCATAGAACCAATATTCCAATTAATTCATCCACAGAAGGAGATTTCTCATGCTCGGCCAAACTCAAAGCACCAGAGTCTGATGTCAGGAATTTTAAGTAGGAAGCCACTGTGCCAGATACTTGAGGCTCTAGAGCACACACCCGGCGATTCACAATTAGGCTGATTTATGACAGTAAGTATACTGCAATGCTGAAACTTTGATGTTTTTCTTTTCTAAGAAACTTTTTGGGACATGGGATGAAATTGTCATTCTTCAATACATCAAGTTGTATTGTTTTGTTTGTTTGTTTGTTTGTTTGTTTGTTTGTTTTAAAAAGCTCCTAAATGTTCTTTGCCACAAAGGGGTGCTGAGAAAGAAAAGAGAAAATGAAAGCCGGAAGGTGCAGAAGACTTACCTGGTTCAATGCTTACAAACACTTGCACTAAATGGGTCCGATTCCCGGTCGGGGTATGTTGCTGTAGTGTAGAAGCCTCTGTGGTGAGAACCCTGAGGCATCAGAGCAGCAGTATCACTGGCTCACGTGGAGGAAGGGCCTATGCACCTAAATCAGAGGGACAGAAATTAATAAACAATGAGGACAGTGGCATTCCTAGTACATATAGCGATTATTTTCCAAATAGAGGTTGAAATCTGAAACTATCTTTGGCACCTGGGGACAGTAAGTGATATAGGGACCAGGGGAAAAGCATACTCAGCAACTCAAGTAACATTAAGCAGGAAGAAGTAAACATACTTTTATGTCTAAAGCAAGAATGAGCAGTATTAATAAGGAGTTCCGAGGTATGGTTTCAAGAGTCTTCCATGTCACGAGAGAAAAGCAGGATCCACATTTGTTCACGAATACTCAGACATGGAAGATTCTCTGTACCAGGTGCGCTGAAGTGAGAAATACTAGTACATGTTGCTGTTGTTGATGGTTCTCAAAACACATTTTATGGAAAAACTGTAAAACAACAAACTAACTGAGTTTCAAGCCTCAAGGGAGGTTTGCGAGACTGTCTAGCCTGCCTAAATACCTAAATTTTACTATGTCTATGGTAAATTGACTTGTTTTGAAGTTATTGATTAATAACTGGTGGTGTGAATTGACTTGTTTTGAAGTTATTGATTAATAAACAGTGGGGATGACAAAAGATGTTTATTTTGTTTGTGTATGTGTGTGTGTTTGTGTGTGTATTTTTTTCAGTGAAATATTTAAACTTTAAGGTAATATCCTGAATTGTAAAGAAATGGTATGGGAAAAAGGAACTGTTATTAGGAACTTATTGTGTTCATTCATTTGTCTGGGTATGTTATATTGTCCATCTTATTTAACAGGCTAAAAAGACAATGTATAGATATTTCATGAGACTTGCATTTAGAGTATAAAAATTGATCCTCATTAAGACAGGTTGTAACTGAAAGAAGTCACTTTTGAGCAAAAGGCATCTTTTAAAGCATTATTTTAAAAAACCTGGTAATAATTAAACTTGGAGACATTTGGTTTGGAGAGCAAGTTTAAAGCTACAAGGTTAATAGCAACCTTTTATAAGTATTAAAATGACTTGGATTTTTGGGTATCCAATGTAATGGACAAATGGTATCCCTAATGTATACATGTCTAAGAATTAGTAACCAAAATTCTAAAAATTTAGTAACCAGAACTGTGTACATGTCTATCCAATTGAGTGAATGAAATAATTAACCAATGCATTCCTGTTTTCCTCTATCTGGGTAAGGGGTAGCTATTCATTAGTATTAAACAGAGAATCGCTTTTGCTGAAATGACTTTCACAAAGGTTGGGAGAGGGGCACTTTTTATATCACACTTAACCAAGAAAATGATCCCTCCGCACAAAAGCCAGAGTGGTATAAAACCTCTCCCATGAGACTGAAATACTTTATAGAACATTCAGAACAGACAAATAATGGAACGTTAGAGAAACACGCAAATAGAGAGATACCCTGAACAATAGATCATGGAATTTCACAGTCTGGGAATTTATTAGAAGCATAGGAGACTTCCAAAATATTTACAATTAAGAATAGACTTAAGTTACAGAAAGTGCTATTGAGTATTTGTTTCCTGATATTTAAAGGGGAGTTAATTTCATCTGGAGAGAATAAGAATTCTCTCATTATTAATGGACTTTACCTGAGAAAGCATGAATGTCCATACACATACACACAATATTAGACAGCTTAGTTATGCTAAGACATAACCTCTCAATTTCAGTGACTTAAAACAATACATTTTGTTGTTGTTGTCGAGTCTGCTGATAGGCTCGTTTTAATGGTGGTCATCTCTATTCTATATATCTTCTTGATCTTAAGCCCAGAAAGACAGAGTAGTTTATATCCCGAATATATTGTTCTCATGGCCTAGGGCAAAAATGTAGGAAACCGAAAAACAACAACACAACAAACAAACAACCTCCCCCCAAACAAACAGAAACAAACAAAAAGGAAGCGCATGTAACGCTTCTGTTTGGGTATGGCATATGTCATGAGTGCCCATCATCCACCTCAAAGTAGCATGGCCAGTCCTGAAAAGGAGATGGGGAAGCACCCTCCTCTTACTTGGAAGCACAGCAACACACGTGGCAGACAACATGGATATCTCCTCCTTTTAGAGGGGATTAAGCAGAGTTGGTGAGTTTTAACCCAGTCTCACACAGACACATGTGAGTGAATTATCCAGCAAAGGGTATACTTCTCATGGCAACATGTAATTTTAGTTATTCACAATAATTGATTTGTTTTTCTTATAATTTGCAAATTAAAGAACCTGTCAGATATTTCGCTATCTGTACTGGCACTTTGGTGAATATATTCTTGTGTCCAGACTAGGTAAGTTGGGCCCTTGGAGAAGATTGCCTTCAGAAATTCTGTGTATGACAGACTATATAAAAATATTTTTAAAAGGGGGGATTAAAATGTGTTTAATGAACTATGGTACCAAGTTAAAGTTTCAGAATATTGCTCAAAATGTAATACAAACAATAGCATTGTTATAGAATCCATCCATCTAAACCCTAGAAATTTTCCGAAAATAAATTTCAATGGCCTGATTTTATTTTACTAACTTTTACTAACATTTTAACCTAGAGAATAAGCAGGATAGGAGAGCAGCCAAACTGGAAAATTGGACGTCAAAGACATCGTTAAGGCAACAGGAAGGAAAAAGCAAAAACAAATAATAAAACATGGTCAATTCTTTTCGCCTCATTGTTGAAACCACCACATAGCAACTTCAAGGGCAAAGCTCTTTAAGGATTTCTATTTGGAGAAAGACAACTTTATTTCTCTGAAATTTCTTTCCCAGGTCAGGGATGTGCCCTTTGGTGGCAATATCAGTCCTTCCATGACTTGCTGGCATGAATCTCCTTTTACGGCCTGGCCTATCCTGACACTTGCAGAGATTTGTGGAAGCGTGTGGCGCAATGGAGCTGGAGCTGTCGAGGAGGCAGGGGAGGAGCAGAGGAAGTATGTGGGAGTTCACTTTGCAGAGAATGAGGTGATATGTGAAACGCACTGTGACTTTTAATAGACATCATAAAATGCTGAGATCCACAACTTATATATTGACTGTAAAGTGCAAAGATAAATATAGCACACTTGCCTAATAAGCTGTTTTTATGTCAATCAAAACAAAGACATAGGAGATGACTTTTTTCCCTGCAGATCAGGGTTTCCATCTGGTTGGTATCTTTTCCTTTCAGCCTGAATAAATCCTCTTATCACTTTGTGTACTGCAAACCTTCTAGAGATGTATTATTTCAGTTTTTGTTTCTCTAAAAATATGATTTATTTGCCTCCACTTTGAAAGATAGTTTTTGTCAGTGGGGAATTATATTTGGTTAGTTTTATTTTTTCCTTCTGCTCTTTAAAGTGGTTTAATTGTCTTTTGGCTTCAATTTCTTCCAAAGAGAAGTCAGTCATCATTCTTATTGTTGTCTCTCTGTACACATAGTATGCCCTTTTCCACTCTGGCTTTAAGTTTTTCTCTTCATCTTTAATTTTCAGCATTTTGGCTCAGATATGCCCAGTATGCTTTTATTTTTAGCCTTATTTATTTTGCTTGGGGTTCATGACATTTTTGCTGTGGTTTTATTTATTTATTTGACGATTTTGGAAACTTTTCAGCCATTATCTCTTCAAATATTCATTCAACTTTGTTCTATATTCTCCTCTTCTTTGGGGCCTATATGTATGGTTAGACCACTAGGTATTGACTTCCTGCTCTCAGATGTGGTGTATTTCCCCCAGTTCTTTATAACATTGTTTTCTAATTTGTATAATTTCTGTTACAATGAATGAATATTCACTGACTCTTTCTTCTAGTATTTCCAGTCTTCTTTGAAGTCTGAGTGAATTTTTTATTCCTGTGTCATGTTTTCATTTCTAGCATTGCCAATTGATTTTGTTCTTGGTCCCTCAGTCTTCTTTTCTGTAAAATTTAGTTGAATTTGATGATTGTTTATAACTTTCTCAACTCTTAGTACACTATGTTTTAAACTCCAATTTTAACCCAGACATTTTGTCTGGGGACACAGTGGGCACAGGGTGGGTGTATAGACAATTAACAGAGTTTTAATAACAATGATTCTCTGTATTATTTGTCTTTTTATAGTTTACACTAGAGGCCCGGTGCACGAAATTCATGCACGGAGGGGGGGAGGGTCCCCTCAGCCCTCTTTATAGAAAAAGAACTGAGATTTGGAATCTTGTTCCAAATCTGACACTTTTAAACTATGACCTTTTCTTAACTACTTTCTTCACTAAATGCTGGAAAAAAAGGGACAGCAATGAGTCTATTAATGCCTGCAGAATATATGAATGGGTTGAGCTTTTCTACCCTCAGCATCCAGAAGTTATTATGTTATAAGATCAAATAGTGGCATGTATGTACTACTGAGCAGTTCAATTCAGGTTAAGAAATTATTGTCATAAATGATAGTAAAATCTAGAGTTGAATTCCTAATTTCCTTGGGAAATATGTGAGCCCCTTGATTTTTGTTAAATTAGCTCTTTCTTCTCCATTTCAGTAAGCTATGTGGCCCCATTTTAAAGGACTGCATTTTGCCTTGTCAGTATTAAAATAGCCTGTTATGAAGGTGACATTGTGTGCTGTCTCTGTGGGCTCCTCTGGCTGCTGACTTCCATCGTAGTGTCCCCAGAGCTTTTCGTCTCCTTATTCTAATTGCTATACTTTTGGATGCCATCCCTGATTGGGACAGGCCATTGAAATGGCATGCACTGGGTGATTGACACAGCCTGTACTAGTATAAATATCTGTTCTCTTAAGCCCACACCATGTCACAGGCTGTCAGAGCTAGTCTACTGCTAGGACCTTTTAAAAATCATAATTAAAATATGAAGCCCACTATTCAATTTTAAGTTCATAAATTAGGCTCCAAAAAAAATACTCTCAGGACTCTATGCATAAGAGTTGAACACTCTTTTCCTCTCTCTCTGTTTTTGAATGGAGTTGGTATTTGAGTCCATAGTTTCTGGACAAAATTGTTATGTGAATTCATCATATTCAAAGAGCCATAAAATCTACTAGAGGCCAAATATTCTGCTTTGTCCCCACTAAAGATTGTTGATGGACAGACAACTGTTTTATATAAAGAGGAGGATGTTCAAGAGCCTTATAAGTGTTTTATTGGGTGTGGGGGATGAGCAAGGATCAGGTGTGGCAGATAAATTTGTGATCATTTTTGAAACAATTCTCAGGATGTATCATGATTATTGGATTTCCAGAAGTCCATAGTGAAAGGGGAGGGCATATTTCTAAATGCAAAGCAATTATGCACAAATTAAATTGATTGCAAGGTGGCATAATTTTAAGGATCTCTAATTACAGAGAAATTTCCAGAAAGTCTTGTGGTTGGATTTTTATTTTCGCCCTTCTTGTAATTTCTTATAATCTTTCTCTCTCTTTACTCTGTGGCCTAGCATTAATTAATTTAAATCTCAAATTTCATCTTTATAACATTGGTAGTCTCACAACTTCAAGGTTATGAGAATTAAAAGTTATACAAGTTATACACTTCAACAGAACCACAGAAAAGGCTAAATACATATGAGTTATTGTTGATTATTTTTTAAGAACACCAATTCAACCTATTGATTGCTTTTTTCTTTTTTATCCTCACTTGAGGATATTTTTAAAATTGGTTTGAGAGGGATAGAAAGAAAGAGAGAGGGGGGAAGAAGAGAGAGAGGGAGAGAAAGAGAGAGAGAGAGAGAGAAGCATCCATGTGAGAGAGAAACATCGATAGGTTGCCTCCTGTACCTGCCCTGACTAGGGATCAAACCTGCAATCTAGGTATGTGCCCTGGTCAGGAATCAAACCACAACCCACAACTTTTGGTGTACAGGACAATGCTCCAACCAACTTAGCCACCAGCCAGGGCTATTATGGATAACGTTTTAAGGGCACCAATTCTATCTCTGAATCTCTATTCCTGCTACGGCGCTTGACTTACACATTTAAGAAAAACTGGTAGAATTCAATAAGTTACTAAAAATTTAAAAACAGAACTACCATATGACCAAACAATCTTACTTTTGTGTATTTGTCTAAAAATAATTGAAATCAGGATTTTGAAGATATATATTAGCACTACCATGTTCATTGCTTCATTATGCACAATGGTCAAGATATGGAAACAAACTTAATATCCATCAACAGATAAATGGATAAAGAAAATGTGTTATGTAAGACAATGAAATATTTAACCTTAAAAAAAAAAAAAGAAAAGAAAATCCTGCCATGTGTGACAACATGGATGAACCTGGAGGACATTCTCCAAAGAAAGGGCAGTTGTGAGTGTTAGCAGGCGATACCCACAGCACTTGGGGAATGAGTTGCCGGCCTGGGAAAGGGGATCTGGCTTGGACACCAAGGACAGCCACTGCGGTTGCCTTCCTTAACTCACTGTGATGGAGAAATCAATCAGGCAAAGAGACTGAAGACAGCTGTATTATGTGAGCACACGCACTCTTCAGAATCGACTAATGAGCTTTGGGGTAAGAGTATGACAATTTATTTGCAGAGTTCAGACACTGAAGCACTCAGCAACTAGCAGTTCAGCCATGAAATGGATTCTGTCATGGAGAGCTCTCCTCCCCCTCAACAAAGCCATGGTGCTGGGGTGTGAAAGGGCCGTGGTCAGACTGAGAGTGGCCTTTCTGCTTCTTCCTTCAGCGACTTTCCTGCTCCTTCCTTGAGTTTTGTCATGTAATGGCGAGGAAGATTTTGGTTGAGAGCTGGAAGATGAAATCAGGAAGAATATGGCTAACAAATGTTGATGTAAATAAAAATATTATTTGTTTTCTCAGATATGAATCACCAACACCTCCATTTATGCATTTTATTTGGAGTTGTATTTATAAAATAACCCTGCTGGGCAGAGAGAATCCAATATAGGGTTAGATGTGATTAGTATTAACTAATCTCATTGTCATCATAATGAACTTGTTCTTATTAGGGTGTTTCAACACAGAATAAGTCCGAAGCACTGCATCTTAAAACGATGCAGGCAATGGTTTCTAAATGTTTTTGCAACCACACAGAAATAGTGTTTCCATGATCATAGTTTTAAAGGTATAAGCATCAGCCCAAGTAATTATTTTCTTCAAAATTTCAAAGAAAATTATATTTAATTGAAAATTACTTTCTAGGCTCCTATTACTACAAAAGGCTGAAATTGCAGATTAAAATATGTGAGTAGGGAACCTGGCAGCATTCATAAGAGGGAAACCTTAAAAGTTCAGTCTCATGTATTTGCCTCCCTATACTTAATGAGTCTGCTTCCATACAATCATTCTCAGGGCAGAATTCCAGGGTAAGTTCCATACACATCTCCTATCCTTCCCAGAGTTCCCTCTGGGAGGCTTGCTGCTCTCAATTACTTGAGCGTACGTGAGTAGAGATGATTGTATAGTAGATGGAAAGCCTATTGGCAAGGGGTCTGTAATTTTCCTCACACGAGCTCTGGTCTTGTTTTGAGAGACTTACCTCTTCAAGTGTATTCTGCAGGTATAGAGTAAGATGCAGTATGACCTAAGTATCACTTTGCTGACCCACTCACAAATCCTTTCTATTCTGTTGACATTTGGAAGTGTAGAAACCTACTAGAAATATATTAGCACCATTTTCCAAAGGGTATTGAGTAGGTGGCCTACCCTTAAGGCACCTGGTCAAAGTATTTGGGTACCACTATTTGATCTTTCAAAAACATCGCAATGCACAGAAGCATATTAAATTTTTTATCTAATCCAGTGGCATCCTAACATATTGAACAGCTAAGTCCCTTTTACATTGAAACTCCATTCAACATTAAAATCTTTTATTAAACATTTTTATTGATTGATTTCTGTGTGGGCGCACTCGCATGAGAGAGAGAGAGAGAGAGAGAGAGAGAGAGAGAGAGAGAGAGAGAAAGAGAAACATCAATTTGTTATTCTACTTATTTATGCATTCATTGGTTGCTTTGCTTCTTGTCCCTGGCTAGGGATCAAACCTGCAACCTTGGTGTATCAGGATGATGCTCTAACCAATTGAGCTACCTAGCCAGGGCCAACCAAGTCCCTTTTACCTTGGAACTCTCTTTCACCCTTGATGGGACACATGCATTTCCTAGAAAGTTGTATTCAGAAATGTTGACAACAGCAAGGAGTCTTTATAAAAAGGACAATTAGTTAGGATCACCTATTTAATTTACTGTGATTTCCCCATATCACTAGTCAATCCCCTCTGATCCCTATCGGCCCTTGCCCCTGCATAGCACCTCCATCTTTTTGAATGAATAATGTAATACAGGAAAAATTATGGTGTTTTCAGACATACATTAAGGTCTGAAATATTTTGAGATACAAATAGAAGGATATCTATTTTTCCTATATCTGATACTCTAGCTGTATATCTTCCTTTGCTTTTCATAAGTGAAAAATCTTAGATACCAGCAGGGCCAGAGAAAGAGAAAGAAAAATCATATTTAGCATATTTTCTTTCCTATGATACCTAAGCACTTAAACAGTATATATGCATATCATATATAGAAAACCAAACAACCCCATCAGAGTTGAAGTAGTATATTTAAACATTTGAACATCGAAATCTACTAAATTAAAATGGAGAAAATACCCAAAACATTCAATAAAGCTTTTCAGCCTGACTATAGGGTTACCATGACAACGAAACTCAAAAATCCCTCTTCTTCATATAAAGTTGCTGAAAAAATGCCCACGGTGGAAGCAGCATGGAATCCTCAAATTTATGACTACTGAACAGAGGTACAAAGAATCTCCAAAACACTTGATAAAGCTTCAGGGTGAACATTTTAATATCCTCCTTTAAAATAATAATAAAAAGACCCAAGCCATTTCCACACTACTTCATTCTACTTTCATCTAAACCGTTTTGAGGATTTCATGCTATTTTAAAGTCATTTTCTATGAAAGAAAACAGTGTTGATTACAATGACCTAATGAGGAATATTAATAACATAGATCTTAAAATAGTTTTGGTGCATATGAAGCATGACATGGAACAAGTCCCTACACAAATCAAGCAGTAGTTGTCAGATTGATGCTGAGTCAACACTGCCAGCGTGACCTCCTGCTTCCTGCATGTGCCTGGGGAGCCTTTAATATGCAGACACCCATTACTAGAGGAAATAGAAGCAAGACCCTCGGCTATCTTATTTTCAACCCCCGGTGAGTTTCTTGGAAGAACAATATATGTGCAAACATGCAGGCATATATGTGTATATTTTCAACTCATGCACATATCAACATAATTTATCCTATATAATAAAAGCCCAGTGACCAAAATGGCAGAATGAACAGAACAACCGTGGCCCCTTGTCCTCGCCCTGCCCTCCAGCGGGGACCCCCACCCCGATCAGGGGCATAGCCAGCCTGCAAACTGCCTGTGGCCCCTTGCCCTGGCAGGCCCCACCCCCAGCAGGGACCCCCACCCCGATCCAGGGCCCCCATCAGGACAGGCCAGCCTGCCCCCACCCATGCACTGGGCCTCTATCCTATATAATAAAAGGGTAATATGCAAATTGACCCTAACGGCAGAATGACCAGAATGACCACTCAACCAGTCACTATGAGGCGCACTGACCACCTCTTGGTCCCTTTCCCTGGCTGGCAGGCTCCAATTGCCCAATGGTGAAGGGGGAACCAGGGGTGGGTGTCAGTGTGGGGTGGGGCCAGCTGTGGGCAGCCGGGGAAGATGGCTCTGATCGCAGGCCAGGCGTAGGGACCATACCTGCACAAGAATTTCGTGCACTGGGCTTCTAGTATATATATAAAAGCCCAAGTGACCATTATGACCAGTTGATGAAACAACCAGTCAACCAGATGCTATGACGTGCACTGACCACCAGGGGACAGACACTCAATGCAGGAGTTTCCCCCTGAAGGTCAGTGCACTCCCACAGCCAACTTCCTGCGGCTGGCCAACTTCCCACAGTACTTCCCCCTGGCCAGCCGGCTGGCCCCGATTAACCCCGATCACTGGCCAGGCCTAGGGGCCCCACCCATGCTCGAATTCATGCGCCGGGCTCTAGTGTGTGTATAAATTATATGCATGCATGCGCGTGCATTATTTTTGAATATATTCTACAGGTCAACATAAAATAATTGTTTCATACAGAAATGGCGGATTTAAAGTTTCCTCTCAATATGAAAAAAAGGTAAAATTTAGAAAAGAAAATTTTCATCATAACGTCTCACTAGGAAAGCTTTATAGTCAGGTAACTGGTAACTAAATGGTCTGAATAATACACTTCAATGAGAAATGGGCAGGTCCTGGATATCATTCCTCAGTTCCTGGAGGTAATTTATGACTAAATAGTAAGAAGGTGTTTTAAGTTAACCTACAGTGCTGTTGGATTAATTTTGTTTGTATGTTAGTTTTCTTGTTCATCCTTTCCCCAGCCCAAGCCTGTTTTGCAATGAGTTAATTCATCAAATTGAGAAAAATGGTGCTTCATTTCAGCCTGTTTTTATTTGGAGTTGGGGAGCAATGCTATCATCTCTTCTTATAGTTGGTACCGAGTTACATGCAGGTAATGCTGAGCAAAGATATTCTGGAAGTAGATTGATCTGCACTGTGGTTCAGACAGAGTTTTCTAAAAGCACACAGGTACAAAATCCTTTGTATCCCTTAGGCAATGTGCTTTCTGGAGTTGTGTCCATTTCTCCCCCACACCATGCTAATCATTCCCTGAGGCAAAGCATTCTCAGTTTGCTTCTGTGAACACTTTAAGTAGTAGTTTGCCAAGTGTGGACTAGACCACCACCATCATCATCACCTGGGAACTTGTTAGAAATGTAAATTCTCAGGCCCTAGACCAGACCAACTGTACCTTTTCAAAATCATAATTATGGGGCTCTGAATCCTTTCATACGTTCTACTGATTATTGGGATGCACAGTAAAGTTGGAGGGCCAATGCTCTACAGGTGAGTGTTTGAGAGGATGATGATGTTGATGACATGGATAAGGACAATGGGGATTAGGAAAAAGAGAAGGAGGACGTAAAGGAGAGACATTTAGAATTGGAGAATTGAAAGGGAATGTGGGACCATTTGATGGCATCTTTCATGTCCTGTGTGAGCCACGGAGAGGTCAAGTGGCTTGTCCAGGGTCAGAAGCACAGCTAGCGAGAGAAATAATATTTGCTGACTCCAAGATGAGTAAAAGTTGAATATCAGAAGAGAAGTAGGAACAGGACTTTTCATATTCGTGGTGTATAATTTGTCTTCTTTGACAATGTGGCCCTTTCACTGGTGGTGGGAGTTCAACTTCCAGAGAACACCCTGGCAACACAGAGATTTTACTCCAAAAAAGCCATTTTGGAGCCATAGCTATGAGTAGTGATGTTGTTTTCCTTTTTTCAGAGAACTCAAAAGCGATCATTGTGGGGGAAAGATGCATATCTTAAGGTCCATGCCTCAAAGGCTAACATCCTGCCACCACATAGGACATAAATATTAAGTAAGCATCACCTACAATACAGATGTTATATGCATAAAAATAGGATCGGACCTTCTGGAATACAAACTTCGGTAGCAGTGGTTCTCAAAATTGGGTGTGCTTTCATATTTCTTAGGAGATTTAAAAACCCTGATACCCAGCCCAGACTAATTAAATGGAACCTCTGGCAGTGGGACCCATACATCGGTGTTTTTAAAAACTCTCCAAATGATTTTAAGGTGCAATCATTTGGGAGAACTAGAGTTCTAAGGCTTTGATCTTAAAGTGTGGTCCTTGGATTGGCAACATGGCATCACCTGGGATTATTTTTAGAAATAAAGAATCTTAGCCCCCTGCTCCCAGATTAATAAATAAGATTCTGCATTTTAAGAAGATCAAAGCTGATTTATAGGCACATTAAACTTTGCGAAGCACCAGCTTTCCTATTCAAAACTTAAAAGCAAAAGAGCTCTGTGCGGATACAGATAATTTTTAATATACTGAAAAGAAAAGCGGGAAATCAAAACCCAGAATCTCACCATTGTTATTTTTTGCATCTCTCTATAAATATTCTATTTATCTTATATATGTAGTTTGTATTTTGTATGCATTATTCATGTCACATTCTTTACACAGTGTTGTTGTATTATTTGGGGGAATTTTTCCTTGACTGATTGAAAAACTATTGGTAGAAAGTCCTACAATGTGTTTATTATTCACATGCAATAAAAACCAATCAGGATTTGAAATTCACTTTTAATAGTTTATTTGAAATCACCAATATTAAAATATATTTTAAAAAATCCCACTCATGTCTGATCCTAGAGGCCTCTTGCTTAAGTGGACAAAAATACAGTGAGAAGTCTTATGATGAATCAAGACAAAATAACCTCAACCTGCAAACAACAGTCATGGAAAAATAATTTCCGTGTGCTCCATTTTGTTATTCGCAGGTATCTTCATGCGTCCAAAAATTCTTAAAACAAATCCATGCATTAAACTTGCTTTTAAAATTACTCTGACACTTTTGTGGGATGCAGGCGAAGGGGGTTAAAACTGAGCGGCTGTGGTAAAAAGAGAGTTTTATAAAATCAAGCTTTCGATTTTTATGGGTAGTTGAATTTTATGGGCTTATAACATGCATGCAAGGGATTATGAAATGAAAGAGAATTGTGTGAATCGCTCTGTAGACGGGCGCTCACTGTTTCATCGTGGAGCAGGGGGCAGTGTGGGATCATGATGGTGCTGGTCAACAGAAAAGGGTCAGAGGATCAGAGGATTGGGGGTTTGTAAGAACCACTGATTCCCGGTTTGCTAAGGAAAGCCCAGGTTGTTGCCTGTTGTCATAGAATAATTTTAAAAGTGTTCTCTCTCACCCTTAAAAATGTCCTGATTTGGAAATAAAGTATGTGCTTCTACACACAGAACATCTAACTCAACTCTATCATGGTATAGAGCAGGAAAGTCTAAAGTGGGTTGACCGTGTTATTCCTTGGTTAAAAGCAACTACAGCAACAGCAAACAAAACTTTGAATGGCTATTTGTTGTCTTCTGGATCAAGTCCAGACTAGCATGATACAGACATCTCTGCGTTGTCTGGTCCTGCTTCCTCCCAGTCTCTCTTCCTCTCTTTCTATCTCCCTCTGGCTCCCCCGTATTTCTCTCTCACTTTTGCTCTTTTTTTTTATTTAATTTTTTATAGTTCTTTAAAAAAAACAACTTTATTGAGAGATAACACAGATCATACAATCAATTCACCTATTCAACGTGTACACTACAACAGCTTTTAGTATATTCACATAATTGTGCCAACATCATAATCAATTTTATTTTATTTTTAAATTTTATTTCATTGTTTAAAGTATTACAAATAGTAGTACATATGTCTCCTTTTTTTCCCCATTGACCTCCCTCCGGCCTCCCCTACCCCCGACATGTGCCTCCCTCCACCCCACCTCCAGTGTCTTGCGTCCATTGGTTATGCTTATATGCATGCATACAAGTCCTTTGGTTGATCTCTTACCGCACCCCCCCACCCTTACCCTCCCCTGCCTTCCCGCTGTAGTTTGACAGTCTATTCAATGCGTCTCTGCCTCTATTTTTGTTCATCAGTTTATGTTGTTCATTATATTCCACAAATGAGTGAGATCATGTGGTATTTATCTTTCACTGACTGGCTTATTTCACTTAGCATAAGGCTCTCCAGTTCCCCTTGTCTCATTCTTACTTTATGTCACATATTCAGACATTCACACGGAAGTAGTTATTAGTGCTGCTTTCCACACACTTCCAGCTACACTCCTTTTTGGATACCTGATAAGACTGGACCTACCAGCTTCCAGGTGATGGTGGTTGGTCACACTAAGTAGCAAGCGTGTAGGTGCTTTCTTTTTGAACCAGGTGGCAGCTCAAAATAATTCCATCTTGGAAGTCATGTATTTTTATATGCTATATTTTCTGGAGGTATATCTTAACTCCTTATTCTCACTTTCCTTTAATTTTCATTATCTTTATTGGTTGTTTTCCAAACCTCAAAATTTCCTCAACTCCTTGAAAGGTGAGGCATAAATTAATATATGAATGCCCAACGTGGTGCTGAACACTGAAGATCCAACAATTAATAAGACAGGGGACCTGCCGGGAGAAACATCACCCTCAGGAGGGAGAGTTGCACAGCTTCAGCATTTTTACCACATTATCATGTGTTACAAGGGTACTTTCTTCTCCCACTTCTCTAATTTTCATGAGAACGAGTTTTCTCTCACTAGATGCTATCCTCTCTCTTCCCCTTTACTCACCCTGCCTCGGAGAAATGGAATCACTTGTATGATTGGTAAATTCGGAAGAAAAAAATCGGTTATGCTTAGAGGCAGGGGAGACCAGCCCTGCCATACCTGGATGGGTACGCCTCTCTAGTTTTGGGGTTCAATAGCGGGAAGACTATTAGGCATTCATGCTAAGCGACATTCCCCAACTTGACCTGTATCAATAATAAAAATCAAAGCTATTTTGGCGGGCCATTTGTCATTCCTTGGTTTTATTTCTCAGTTTGTTCTGAACCTGAGCAAGGAAGAGGTGGGCTCTTTACTGGGGGCCCCTTGGAGACACCAGCACCTGGTGTACTGACCGGCACAGTGAGAACTAAAAATAAAAGACTTAAAACCGGGGGAGCAAAATATACTCTAGAAAGGCTTTTGGTGAGGCAGGCCATTGTGACCTTGGCAGTTTGCAGAGGTTTCTAGTAGGCCAGGGGGAGTTTTATAGCTGTGCTGTTTGCTTTTAACTGCTGTGGCCCCGGCAAGAGGCTTTATGCCAGTCACATGGTCCTCTGACCTTGACAATTGACCGTAAGTGGGTGGCTATTATAAAAGTACTTGGCTGAGGTAAAGGTGTGCAGGGTGCCCACATGAATGTGGTGTGAATGGGCTGAGCAGAGCCGCGGGGAACCTCGCTGGGGAACAGAGGGCCACAGAGGTCTCAGTGAATAAATACAGTGGAGGCAAGCATACCATCCAAGCACGCATTTCTGATCTCCACGTGCAGACAAACAAGCAAAGGCACGGTCCTCAGAGCCACAGCAAGAAAGGATTCCAGGCCGAAGCTACAGTTGTGACTGTAGGCAAAAATGTAATGAAAGGAAAAGAGAGCCGTCCAGCCTGCAGCCAGGGGTGAGCAGAGTGATATCTGCTGCTGTGAAACTCTAAGGCAGCCAGCCCTGGAGGGACCTCTGAGCACTGAGAGGTTCCAGGATTTACATAGTCAGTGGAAGGCCCAGGGGAAAGGGCCTCCAGGGGCTGCCCCAAATTCCGCTCTGAATTTAGGGCTATGGATAAAAATGGAGGGAATACAATCAGATGGCAGGGTTTTCATGTGCTCCAGAGGTACTTCCCATACATGCTCTCAGTTGGCTCTGGATTGGCCAATCTACACTAATAAAAGAGAAAGATTCAAATTGACCTCACCTTCGAGATGCCCACCAGCCAATCAGGAGTGAGTATGCAAATTAACCCAATAAAGATGGCAGGTTAATTTGCATGCCAGGCGCTGATTGGCCAGGGCGGGACCACCCCAGCCTGCTCCGGGCTCTAGTTACTTCAATAAGAAGAATTGCCCTCAGGTGGACCATGTCTGGGTTTCACAAAGTCGTGGTGCAAAGACGCTGAAAATGCCTGCTCACAGGAGACCATGGGTGCTATGTCCCTAGAAAGTTCCGTGTTCCATTGGGAACTATGGAGGATGGATATGGAAAGGGTGGCATGGACTCTGTGGGAAAGAAAAACAAGTCAGATAAGACGTGGTGAGTAAGGCTGCTAGGATTGTAGGTTTCTAAACTGTGTTAGATAAAGCCTCTCTCTGAGAGGTGACAGGATTCACAGATGGACCCTCCTCCTCTGGAGTTAAATTCACAGGCTAAGAATTCTGAAGCCCAGGCATCGAGGGACTGGCAACCAGGGGATTCTGAAGCCAAGATGTTCTTCAACTATCCTCTCTCCTTCAGTTACCTCTGAGTTTCTGCTGTGATCGTTGGTAACAGCACTGGATTCTGGGAACATAATTTTGAAATGGTTCAAATTATTCATAAAGTGTATTTCAGATTATGTATATATATTTTATGTAAATAGATTTTTGGTTCTCGCTGTTGGGTGAGATCGCCAGTGGATTTATGTTGTTTGGAATTACTGAGAGGTACTATAACTCAGTGGAATTACTGAAAGGTGCTGTAACTCCGTGGCTACAAATGCACCCCCGCTTGAAGGCTGTTCTCTAATTTGGAAGTCTGGCTTGCTTTTCCAGGAGTCAAAGCAAGCGAACAAACTGAGAAGGCATCCACATTATCATTACATGTACTGTATAGTATAATAAAAAGCATGCTGTGAGTTTATTTTAAAATTGAGTCTCTGACTGCACTCGGATTGCTCACTAAGGATTTTAACATAGCTGCAGATGCATTCTCGAGAGAGATTCTTTTGTAGTTCCCTGGAAGATACCACGTTGTTTCTTTGAGTATGTGAATAACACCTGTGTGTGTTCTCTTTCATTTTTATCTTTTCTTTGTTTACCAAATGCCTTCAGCCACTAATCTGTGCCTTACTATTGTGCCTTTACTAGTCGGTGAAATGTTTTCCAGTTTGTTTCTTTGTACTTGAGAAATATGTTTTCATTTGTTCCTTGGCATTGATACCAGCCTGTGGTTGTAACTGAATCTCTGGGTCTACTTAGTTTTGCTTAAAAGTACTATGAGGAATTAAGCGCTCCCCATTTTCAAATAGTAATATCAAAGGCACTCGAGTGGCAGCCTTAGACAACATTACGGCAAATAGAGATCTTACTGTTTTCTTGCCTTTACAGTTGACGCAGAAGCATTTTAGTCCTCAACCCACAGCTGAGCAGGATCTCTCCAGGGCCTTTCCAAGCAGGAAGTGGCCCTTTTCAAAAGTCTTGCAGGAAGTGGAGTCAGTGAGCTGCATCAGCACATTTGGAAATCATGGTAAGGATTAAAATTACAAACTAAAAGTGTTTTTTCATTTGTTTGTTTTAACAAAATATACTTCTTTTGTTTCCTTTAAAAAAAAATCTCCCACAAGGATTGTATCTGGGATAGACTTCGTAGCAGTCTATCCGACTAGGAGGGATGGGCCCCTGTAAATGTTAGATGGGAAATTTACCATTTTCCACCAATTTTACTTAATCTAGTGCTACAGTTCATCTTCACGCCAGTCCTGTCGGCAGAGCAGAGGTGCGCCACTTTTCCAACAGAGGGCAGTGTGGATTTGCTAAACACACTCTCAGGTTTGAAAAGCTGTCCTCTGCAAAGAGCAGAAAGGACACTAGGAAACAATCTCTTTCTTTCCATTTTGCTTCTGTTGCTTCAACTGCAGGTGCCATTTGGTGGTGGTGGTGGTCGGGGGGGGGGGGGGGGTGACAATTATTTTTTAAAACTCTTTTTCCCTCCCACATGTTCCTGTCACCCAAGGGAGAAATGAGGGAAATAAAGGCAAAATGTACAGAGTGAGTCTTAGGCACCCTGACCAGGGGTGTATACACATTTGCTCATTGCTGCGCCAGCCCCTCTTGGTCCCTTTACAAGGAGTCTGTGATTGTATAGGCTGTATCGATGCTGGGATTCCATTTGTACATTTTCTGTGCATTTGGGGCAATTTTCTTGACAGAAAAGCAGCTTGGTGTGAAATGTGATAGAAAATTTGCCATTTGTAGGTTTCACTGTTAGCCCCATAGAAGATGCTCAGTTGCACATCTAGGGTGAGTTCCGAGACCACCTTCTTAGCCAGGAATCCTCAGGAAATCATAGTTGGTTGATGTAAGGAAACTAACATTTTTTCTTCTTATTTTATTGATTTTTTACAAAGAGGAAGAGAGAGGAATATAGAGTTAGAAACATCGATCAGCTGCCTCTTGCACAACCCCTACTAGGGATGTGTCCGCAACCAAGGTACATGCCCTTGACCGGAATTGAACCTGGGACCTTTCAGTCCGCAGGCCGACGCTCTATCCACTGAGCCAAACCGGTTTCGGCAGGAAACTAACATTTATTGGATATTTATTTTGTGTATGGAATTACAAACCTTATGTAATTTATTCCATTTAATTTTCCTGACGTCTTTAAGGGGTGGACATAATGAATATTGTTCTCTTGGGGAAAATAGAGTCGGAGAGGTCCAGTGAGCTTCAATGAGGCAGTGTGAGAGCTGGGCATAGAACTCCGGGCTCTCTGATGTCAAAGGCTAGTTTCATTCTAAACCTTCCAGTTTCCACCATCTCTGTTACCCTTTGCGAAGGGGTTGGTTCTGAACATTCTCAAGTATTCATGCTATTTTAAGTTGGAACCATAGAAAACCTTGACTCAACATACTGAAAACGTTGACAAACCTATGTAAAGGGGGCAATCATTCTCTTCTCAACTAATCTTTTAGAAACACTTTTTTTCATAACTTTCCTGCTGTGCCTGGATGAAAGCCCATATGGGCAAAAAAAAAAAAAAAAAAAAGGTTTTAACCTGAGGAAATTGAGGCTGAGCAGATGGACATAGAGTTTATGTGTTCATATAGTTTGCTTGAATTATAATTTGAACCCATGTATGTCTGGCTCAGACTCTTAAGCTTTTTCTACAAGGCTCCTGTATGGCTAGAGAAGCAATGAGATACTAGAGGAAAGGGGATAGATTTCTTGAACAACTGCTTCTAAGTAATATTATCTGAGGACCTGGACAAATCAGCCAAAGAGGAGGCCAGTAGGAGAACCATTGAAATGCCTAAGAAGGAAAGCTAGTGAGCTGGTGAGATCAGAGGGACGCAAGCTTCAGAAAGAAACCAACATGATCTGAGACATCCTCCCCAGACTCCAGACCACCAGACAGCGCGGGTGTGGATTGCATTAGCCTCTCCCTTATGTGAATGGCTTTCCCCGACATACAGCAGCTGCCTTTGAAGGCTATTTCGGTCGTCACAGAAAGCCTCTTGCCTTTTCCTTTCCATTTATTTTTATTTTTTTTCTCATAATGAGTAAACACAGAGGTCCAGGCAGTCAGAGGTGGAAGCCAAACACAAGTGTTTTCCAAAAACCTCTGAAATAAACACCGAAGTGCTGTATTTCATAACCCTACACAAAACTGACAGTAGCCAGCTGTTGTCGGAGCTAAACGCCACCCTAAAGAGCCAAGAGCCAGGAGGCGAAAAGGGAGAAAGCGAAAATAACTCCTCTCTTACGAACCGTAGATGACAGATCAGCCAAAAAAAGACCCTGGAGGAAGCAAAAGTCAATGAGGCGAAAGTCCTTGCAAATGACCCCTTGCCTGCTCCCTTTACGAGCCAGAAATCATCTACCCAAATGGCCTTTTATTGCAGCATCTAAAAGCAGTCTCTCCCATCACAATTCTACGCATTTATTCCGAATCTTACAGTAACTGTATTTCATATCACCAAATTTCCCAAGATTTGGGGTTTTTGCCCTATGTTTTCTCTTCTTTCAGTCCATTTTTAAAATTTCTACACTGTTCTCCACAAATATGAAAAGTAAGAAAAACTTTAAGGCCTCTTCTTATCTTCACTCTTATGGGTTCTGTGGTCAGAAAAAATTTCTCAGGCACTCAAAGGCTTTCTAAACTAACCCTGTGAGCCCCTCTTCTAAGAAAATAGAAATTTACTCTCATTTAAAATGCGTCATGGTTGGTGATAGAAGGAACTCTGAATAAGAATTTTATTTGGCCCAAGGTAAAGAAAAACTAATTTCAAGGCTGTTTGATTTTATAGTAAGAGTAGAGATGTGTCTATGCAGCCATTTTATTTAGCAAAACACTGTAAAGTTTATTTTCAGGGGTGGTGTGTGTAAAGGTACATCCGGG